>NC_090928.1:1087255897-1087874475 GCF_040938575.1 Ambystoma mexicanum | reverse complement strand
AAGAGGCCAGCATACACACCCACTTTATGTATCCACAACTCAACTCAAAATAAGTCATCAGCATTTTATTTATCACCTTTAGGTAACATACAAGTGTTATATACAAGCAAAAATAATACAAGTAGTCCATCATGGGAAGAAAGAAATATGTTACAAACAGTATTGGGAGGAGTCAGTTGAACGTTTTAACAGACTTTCTGATCGTTGTGTATGATTATTCATCTCTGATGTCAGCAGGTAGATAGTTCCAAAGGGAAGGGTCCGAGACACGGAAGCTGGCGTCTCCCGCCCTTTTATGATTGAATCTGGGGATGTCAAACGTGCGGCTGATGGAGGATCGTAGCTGACGGACGCATGTCATGAAGTGCAGGCAACTTCCAGACAACCCCACCTCATTGTTGTGTGGGAAGACTGCCTTTGCGGTCATCCATGAAGGGAAGTGACGTTGGGGTTGGGGAGGCGGGCGTTGGGAAGAAGGGCAGTGCCTGTCTGTAAGAGAATAAAGACAGACGTATATAATCTCTCGCTGCGTCCTGCGCTTCTTTATGATTGAGTCCCTGCTCCGGTGTGCGTGTTAGAGGCCCTGTCACAGCACCACAATGGTGACGAGGTGACTCGTGGACCCAGAGGGCACGAAGCAGAAGACCAGCGGAAGAACCGTCAGAAGCCAGCACTGCCGCGAGGCCCGGAGGATGCCTTGAGGCATGAGAACGCGCGTCGGCGCGCCTCCAGAGTTACGGCCCGGTGTTACGCAGCCGTTTAGAGTGGGGCCACTTTGTTAATACATATATGTGCAATAGTCAGATCCTTGAATTCGGTGCAGGCTTTGATAGGAACCCAGTGAGCGTTATGTCTGGTGCCCGAGGTGTGCTCGGAGCGCTTGAGTCCCACTGCTAGACGGAGGGTCCTATTTTACAGGAGTTGGAGTTTGTCCATGTTTTTTGTGGTGCTGCCCATAGAGAGGGCATTATAGTAATCAAGTTTACTGAGGATGAATGCTCTGGGGAGCGTGAGGCAATTTTTTGTGGAAAGGAGTTGTCTGCTTTAGGAAATAAGATTGGCGGTGTAAGCGGTAGAGGAGGCAAGGGCGTTAATGTGTGTGTTCATCCCCATTTATTGGGAAAAAAACTCTTTTTCAAACTGAAGTCCCACCACTTACTGCCTCCTTCAGTTTCCACTCTGCATTAAAAATTGTCTTTTAAATGAACTCCACTTTGCTCGCATTCTAGAGAGCGGCTGCACTTTTCGGTATGCTTACATTACTCGGCATACGAGTGTTAAGCATTTGCTTAGCCAGATGTTTCGAATAACTACATTTTCCATTTTATCCTGTACAGTAAATAAAGAGTTTCCCCAATTAAATGAACTGGAAATTCCACGACGTTGCCAAGGTACGTGCAGCACAGAGGATACAGTGAACTCGGATAAACTAATATAAAGACATGAGCTCACATCGCAGAGCAGCTTTCTCTCCTGATGAAATGCTTGAGACGCAGGCGGAGAAAGAGAGCTTACCTCTTTATTCATTTATATTGATTTGATGATGTGCTGCACTCCAGGTTAATAGCTTTAGGGCGCTTAGTTAAGGAAGACGCACAAACGCACGCGACTGGCAAAGCAAAACATGGTGAGCATAACACCATTACTAGTGAACATAATCACGTGGTGCAAGGAATAGTGCACTTTGGAGAGGATTCCCCTTTAGGGATTGTTTGCACTGCGTATGTTGTGTTGTACTGTTAGCACAGCGGCATATTGGAGGACTGTGGGAGAAATGTCAGGATAAGATACATGGGAATTGAGGAGAGGAGCTTTAGGGAGGGAGAAATAAAGAGGAAATATTAATTTGCTTGGCTCGGGCCTGTAAATATGGGTCCCAGGGCATTATCTGACCCGGTAATGCACCTCCCCGCCCCCGGCTCCGAGTTTATTGCTTAATAATGATTTTAAATGTATCATTGAAAAAGAAAATACAAAATACAACCGTTGGTTCTATACAGTGCTACAATATGAAAGCGCAACTCACAGTATATAAATACCAGGAAATTGGGAAATTCGTTTAGTATGGAATTAAACAATATGGGCCTCATTACGACCCAGGCGGTAAGTTACCGCCTGGGTCGTACCCTTACCACCATGGTGTAAACTATGTTTACACCATGGTGGATGGCGGATTTACCGCCCCATTCCAAGGTGAGTGGGGCGGTAAATCCCCATTTCCCATTTTACCCTTCCCCATTCCCATTTTTGCCCCATAGGGCATAATGGGAGTGGGGAAGGCGCTAATTACGCCACCGTAAATTACGGTGGCGTAATTAGCACCATGGTCCCTTAGCGCCATGGATTTTAACGCCTGCAAAAAGCAGGCGTTAAAATCACCATGGCGCTAAGGGACCTTGTAATCAGGCGTTAAGGGTCGGCGCCGTTTACGGCGCCGTTAACCCCTTAACGCCTGACTCGTAATGAGGCCCTATGGGCCTGATTTACAAAGCTTTTTTCCAATGGGATTGTGTCATTGTAAAACGTATTTGTAAATCAGGACCTACAACTGGAATGCTATAGTGACATGAATTTTCGGTACAGTGTTGGCATGGGCTAGGGGTAGTGTTCCTCTCACTTAACACTGTACATATTGTTGCCATCACTAAGCCATTCAAGTCTGCACGGTCAACTGTTCGTCTCATATTAGCACAGCATTTTCTTTGCACAGCCTGGTGCACTTCTTGAACAGTTTCCCATGCAATGCTCATGTGCACTTCAGCTCCTGAACTGTGTCGCATCAATTGTGGACGTTTTACATACAATTCAAATTTACATTTGCTAATGGCGAGAATATCTTGGGTGATTGTTGCATTGCATTGATGGTTACTGCTGATACTTTTCAGATTTAGGGGCCGATTCATGGAACAAATGTGCACCGAAAATTGTGGCGCGAGCTGGCGCAAGCGTGAAAAAGAAAGCGCACGCGCACGCATGCGATTCATTGAAAGGCCATGCACGTGTTTTCCCTGGGATGTGTGCCAAATCCATGTGTCATTGCAACATCCAGAACGCCGTGCGTGACGCACACTGCGAAAGCACACAACGTCAGCGCACACACCAAAAAGGGGGCGAAACACGGGGCGGAACAACGCATGAAAAAGAAGGTGTAACTGGGGAAGTACTGCAGGGAAATACACGTATCGCCCACACGCATGCGAACAACACGTATTCATGGAATCGAATACGGGAAACCCGTGCATGCCAAAAGACGCGCACAGGCGTCCACACGTCTGCCACACAAAGGCAGGCGGAAGCGTCCCCGTGCGCAGCATAAAAGTGCGCGCAAACATCAAACACGTATATACAGCTACGATGAATGCCCCATTTGTCGCAGCACTAATTGTGGGACACCGCAGGAGGAGGAGAATAGCCAGGCCCCACATTTTTTTGCCCCGGACCAGCCTTTTTGGGATGCCTGATGACCAGGTCTATGGCAGGTATAGGTTTCCACCTCATATCATCCTAGACCTGGTCACTGAGTGGGAGGATGACCTCACATCACCCACCTTGTGCTCCCAAGCACTGAGCCCCTTGGAAAAGGTGCTCAATGTCCTGCATTTCTTGGCCATTGGGTCATTTCAGCGGACAACTACCATAGCTGGGGCTGTCTCACAGGCCACGCAGTCGCATTGCCTACACCAGGTGTTGGCAATCATGACTGCGCGCCCCCTCAGTCCGCAGGCACATATATGTGTGGGCATGTGCCCAGAACACCCGCAGAAAGGCAGGCCGTGGTCCAGGACTTTTACAGGGTGGCACACTTCCCAAAGTGCTCAGTGCCATAGATTGCACCCATGTGGCCCTATGTCCACCTAGGGCCACTGAGCACATCTATCGAAACCGCAAGCACTGGTATTCCATCAATGTACAGGTTGTATGCGATGCCAAGGGAATCATCACCTCTGTCTATGCAAACTACCCTGGGTCTACCCATGACAGTTTCATATACAGAATGTCTGCCCTGAGCCGAGACCTGGAAGCTGGGAAGCATGGCTCATTGGTGAGTACAAATGTCTGTGCACATGCATGCATGTCACACACAGACAAATACACAAACCCAACTAATGACAACCATCCTCACCTCCCCAGAGGACAGTGCCTACCCTCTGAGCAACCACATGATGACGCCAATACAGAACCCCACCACACCACCCCAGGTAAGATACAACGCTGCCCATATTGCAACCAGGCATAGTGGAGCGCACATTCGGAGTGCTCAAGTCACGCTTCCGCTCCCTTGACCGCTCTGGCAGGCAGCTACTATATGCACCCCAGTAGTGTGCAGGATCATTGTGGCAGCATGTGTCCTGCACAATGTTGCAACACGGCAGGGCGTACCAGTGGACATGGTGGTGCCCCCACACCCCCAACCACACGCACAGGCGCTGCCCATGGGAGGGGAAAGGGCACGTGGCGAGGCAGCCCGGACCCAGCTTGTGGCAATATTTTTCACCTAAACTCCCACCCCTGCGGAGTGCACACAGGCCTGGCACATACCAGGTGACAATCGATGATGCCAAAGAGACAGTCAACTGTCACAACCCTACCACCCTGAGAATGTTGCCATGGAAGTGCTACATTGTGTGCATCCCTAGCTACTTGAACACAACCAATCCTGTGCAACCAAAAAGAACACATGCAAGGTGTACATCACACCACCTCCCTGCAAAACAGGCCATGACAATCACTGGTATGTCACCCAAACCCCCCAACCCACATCACCCTTGTCTGCCACACCATGACATGCCATGCAACAGCAAAAGAGCAAACCAAAAGCCCAACACATGACCAATTAGATAGGAAGTGACACGTGATAAATGGAAACAGGCCTGAGACAATCACGCTTGACATGGAATCAGGTCAAATGACTGACCAACAACCTCCCACACATACAAAGTCATACACAAATGCATGCCACCAGTGGTACCATCAACAAAAGACAGAATGCCTGTTGGCATGCACATTGGCCAATCCAAATCCGCAAATCACAAACCCGTGTGCTGTGGGTGTCTCCTGCAATGCACTGCTCAGCACACAGCACAGTGAGCAGCCATTCTGTTGGGGATACACCTTGAGCATCATATAAAAAGGACAAGCAAAAAAAAAAAAAACATTGATGCATGTACACAATCCCCAAATGGTAAGTGATCATGCGCTGCAGGGACACGGCATGGCAGAGAAGGCAATCTGTGTGCATGTGTGGGCATGGAAGGATGGTTGTATGTGTGGTGGAGCATTGTGTAAGTGTGTGTGTAAGTAGGAACATGCACGCAATACATGCATGTGAATTCAAGTGACCCTCAGTGTCCTGTACACATCACATGTGAACATTACCCATATGTACAGCCCAGTATGTCAAACCACAACAATCCCCTGACACCTGAAAAGTAAAGCCAACACAGGAACAGACATTGACCTGCAGAACACATCATGTACCTAGTACCCCACCATGAGAATGTCATAGAGTGCACAAACCCGTAGACCAAGCATACTGTCCCACAACAAAATGCCTTCCCTCATTTACACATCACCATGACTTGCAGAAGAACTGTGTCTGGGGTCCGTTGGCTTCATCCTTCTAGTCTACCTGGCTTCAGGATCCCCCTACCCCTTGGTTTCCTTGTCCTACCCTGCGTGGAAGTAGGGTCCAGCCCCCTTAGAGGCCACCTTGACTGATAAAAATACCAAATCGCAGAGAACTCCAAGGAGCCAAACCCCCAAACCAGGGAAGAAGCCTGTAGCCCACAAAAAACCCTGGAAGAGTCTCCAGTTGATGACTTGAAGTTGCAGAATATGGGCAAGCACATGTCCAAGCAGAATGATAGAAGAAGTACCAAGGTAGCACAGTTGAACAATGGATCAAAAGGATGGGTAGCATTTTCAGTACACAATAATCAATGAGGATGCAACAACGACCCAGGGGGAGAGGCACCCAGGAGGGGGAGGTACAGGGTGCACCTCAACGCCCACATGCGATGATGTTGAGATAAAAAAAAATAAACCTCCATGGGCTCAACGCCTGCACGGCCCGACCTGCGTGGGAGATAAGTCGTCATTCTCCTCACCCTCTGACTCAAAAGGTTGACGTGGCACAGTACTCTGACCAGGCCTATGTGCCGCTTGCCCCTCGTCGGCAGCAAGTCTGCAGGACCGGTGAGCCTGGTTCTGTGCATCAATGACACGTAGGTCAACATAGAGAACTTCGTGTGATACGCATGCTTCCTCTTGCAAGGTAACACGTGTAACACAGAGTTCTTCCTGCATGGCCTGGCATGACATCTGGAACACCTCCCGGCAAGCATGTAGCTCAGCCAAGATGGTATTCTCAAGCTGCTCCAACCTCTCCTCTTGTCACGACCCTGAGCCCTGGCTGTGGGTCTTGGGCACCATGGCCTCCACCTCAGTACTGTTCCAAGGCCTGAAAGGCCCACACTAGCCTGTCGCGGGTGCCTTGGACACAATCCTGGTGGCGTTTGCACCAGGCGCACTTGGCAATTATGGTTTCCAATGGACAATGGGGGAATATGGATGCCCCCACGAGGATTATCGGGAACTGCAACAAGCAGGCTAGCTTCTGGGTGGGGTCCACCCCAAAGGCACCTGGGATACCTGCCGGGTATTTAAACCATGCCCGACCCGAGGCACGTGCTTCGTGTTATTCTGCTTTACAGTGCGACGTTCACCGGGTCCTGCTCTGTATCCTGGCACGCTCGGGCGAACAGCCTGGACGAACATTGCTATTCTTACCTGCTCAGCTCCAACTCTTCATCCGTAGGAGCCTCCGCCATTACGAACCTCACCTTTGGCGCTCAGTCCCCCAATCCATCATCGCTTCCAGGAATTCTCCGAGACCTGAAAAGAAACAAGGCACAGGTCAGCTCATTTGCAAGGACGCTTTCAGCGCTGCATCTAGCGCATCCTTACCTTCTCGAACTCTGCAGTCAGCCTCGGCATTCTCCATCAACCTCTACAGGACAAAATGAAGAAGGTTACTGGGACATTCATCAACATAGACCTTTTTCAAAAGAAACATTAAAAGACTTACCTGAAAGGAGGAGTCACAGCCGGTCTGGACTCCAGGTGAACGCCAGTGAAGTAACTCGGCGGACCACGCCAACAACGACGCGCCCCTGCCGAGCACGGCAGGACGGAGAGTGCAGCATACGAAAATCAAGGTGAGCTGAGTCACAAGGGGAAATCGCAAGGGAAGACTGGGAGGTGGGCCATGGGAGACAAGGAGAAGTCGCTAAACCCCTCTCCCTTTTTCTAGAACTGATCCCAGGTAGAACGTCCGGGGAGTTGCAGAGAGCCCTGAGGTGTCCCGGACCAGTCCAGAGGCATGCCTGTGTATACAGGTGAGCGTTACACCTCTGTCCGCTGCCTCTGGGACATCAAGAGCACACCCAGAGTAGATCGGAGGGATTGATGGTCATCCCTCAGGGCCTCCCTGTGTGCCTCGGCGTGAGCGGGGCGCAGAGACACCATTTCAGCCCAGCGTGCCCTGTCTGAGGCCGCCATGCCCAGCCTGAGTGAGCGGGGCGTGGACTGTGCCGCCCGCTGCTGGAGATCCACCTGCCTAGCAGGGGGGAGCACGGATTGGGCCACACGTTCCATGCTCTGAGCGATATTATCAATTGCTGCCCCCTGTTCTTCAGAATTGGCAACCATGGCTTGGTCCCACTCAGTATACCCCGGTGGCACACGGCCACTGCGTTGCTGGGCTTGACACCCGCAGGGCCCAACGAGCCGCTGTCCTTGTTGGGTTGGCACCGCCCGCGGCTGCAGGACTACATCCCTTAGTTGACGTGATGCCCCAGGCACATCAGCAACTGGTATGGAGTGTGACCCTGCGTCCCGATCCACCACAGGTGGAGGTCCCACCACCGTCTGGCCCTACAGTGCAGGTGTCACGGACAGAGGATCGTCCACATCAGAATCACTCACCATTGATGAATGGACATGATGCGCATCCAACTCGACATTGTCGTCAGAGTGATCATCCAGGCTAGACTCATTGCCAGCCCTAGACACGATGGTCTGGAGCACAAGTGGGTTCTCGTGGTCTATCACCCCACGACCCCCACTTGTGCCGGGTTGCTGGTGTCATAGTAACCCTGTGTGTGGCATGACATCACCATCCTCTCCCTCCATTCCGTCATCATCTGAAAAGGGGAAAAAACAAACATGAGTACACATGTCAGAAGCACATAACCCACACACACATAGACATCACATCGACAGCCAACACATGAAGCAGACATGTCACACACAAATGAGAATCTGGCATGCATCCAGTCGCATTTATATGCAAACACATCCCAAAAGCAGAAATGGATGTGTCCAAATAGCAAAGCCTACACAAGTACAAAATGTAGTATATCACCACCATCAGACACCACCTCGGTCAGGCACATGTCACAGGCAGAAAAGACAAATGGCAACAAAGAGATGGCAAATACCATAAGCATGTCTGAAATGCAAATTGACCACTGCTGCAAGTGAATCCAAACACACAATGACACACGTAATATGCATGTACACATGCATCACTAAACCATCATCACTAATATAGCTTCATCCATCTGCAGCTCAGCCCATATCGGGTGTCATGGGCCATGTAGATACAGTAAATGTCCCGAGCAAAGCAAGGGCCTGCAACCAGGCATGAGGGATGATAACACCCAGTAGGGTCTGAGCTGCAGGCCATGAAGCCTCCAGAACACCCCTCAGGGCTTGATTGAGCACATTGTGCTATGAATGTGCCCTATTACATTATTCCGTGTGTAAATTCTTCACGGCCAGGCCCCACCATATTAGCTAAGTGGGCCTGGGCGTACACATACTGCACAACAGTGCACCTTCAGGATTGTGCCAGTTGAACATAACGTGTGCAATGCTGAAATCTCACCAGCATTAATGTCAATCAACTACATATTAGTCAGTCAACAAAAAAGCTGCGGAAGCCACATGTGTAAATGAACACTTTCACACATACATAAGTGAGTAGCCGCAATGTTGCACTACACAACGTTGAAGCTGCTTGCATATGTACATGTGAAAGCGTTCAAAAACACCCCTTTCCCTATACACCTGTATTGTGAACATGAACAGCATCCAATACAGCAAAGCAAGGAGCTACAACGCTGCTTTCTTTGATGTATGTGAAAGTGTATGCATAAACATGTGAAGGCGGCTCCACAGTCATTACAACCCGATTGGCAGGCTAAATTCAATCTGCGCCCTATACCAGTTGGTATAGGCCGAAGATTGACCAATCAACTTTGCTAAACACCCACTAGGGAGTTCCAATACTGAGTACATGTGTCACAGGATGCACCTGTGCCCGTGGCATTCATGACAGCGAAGGGATGAAAATCTGACCATACATGGAAGGTCACTTTGACATTGCAGCAGTGAGTAGGCATGTAGAAGGGTGTAACACGGCTCAGAAATGGGTTGATGCAGTGCAGAACATGTGTACATTACCCACTATCAACATGAACAAGTACATTATGATGTCAAACAATAACAAAACAATAAGCTGGTGGATTGAACCAAGGGAGTGGCAGGTGGAACAAGGATGGAAGCCCTGACTTGCGTCAGAGGCTGCTAGGTGCCCTTGACTTGACCCTGCGCAGCAACATCTGCTGTGCTAAGGTCATTGACCGGGACTGTCCTGGATGCTAGACTCACAGCCGGGGTGGTGTCGGCTGCATCTGCCCATGCACTTGCCAACACCCGGCTGCTCGGGGCATCAGATGACAATACTGCCCCAGGGACATGTGTCTCGGTCAGGGCAGCCCTGCGTGCACCTACCGTGTGCCTCCTGACCTCCTGGAAATCATCCTGGGACTCTTCAGGTGCCAACGCAGCATGCGCTGGCGGACCCTGAGCCTGGGTGGTGGAGTCCACAGCTGCACCTGCAGCTACCACTACCCTTGGGCCTGTGGCAGTCGATGAAACGGACTGCCGGGTCACATGGGTGCCAGTGCCAGATGCAAGAGCAGCATCTCCCGGAACCACAGGGGGTGGTGGCATGACTGCACCAACACGTGACACAACATCGTGCTGAAGTGGCACACCCCTGCCTCTTCCCCCTCTGCGGCCACCCTGGACACCCTGGAGTCCCCTTACTCCCTGGTCATCCCGGCCACGTCCCTGACCATGCCTGCCACATGGAGCACGCCCAGCTGAGGCGCCCCTCACCTTTCGTGGCCTCCCAACCCTGGCACAGATGGAGTAGTGCCGGCACTGATGTAGTAGTGCCAATGTGAGGTGTACACAACAATTGTCCTGGGCAATTGGGGCAAAGGGGGTGGTATACAAGATGTTAACAGCATCTGTGTGCACCTGCAAGGCTGTATGTGACCCCGGTGCTATTTGGTGCCTGCACGTCAGCCATCTGCAGGGGTCTAGTTGATGTGACCACCCCTGCTGGAACAGAAGACTTCTGACTGAAGTTCCATCGCACCACAGCCCAGCACCAGCAACCAGTTGCCCACCCACACCTGCCTCGGGGGTTGCCATGTCGGAGCAAAAAACATCAGAGACCACTGGCAACCACCAGCCAGAGAGGCAGAGGGCTACCAGCTTCAGTGCGGCAGAAGTTGGTATCTTGGTGGAGCAAGTCCTGGTGCATTATGATGCCCTCTACAGAAAAAGACGCGCCGACAAGGATGGACGTCGAGCGGTAAGTGTCCATGCATACTTATTGGATGCAGTGCATGGTGAGATGTGCCAGGAGTGTGCAGCTTGGACATATGTCTGAAAAGGCCCATGTATGGATGTGTATTTGCAGTGACATGACCGTGCTGCATGTGAGTCCTGTCATGTGTGATGCACATCAATGGTGTATCACACCAAGTCACACCAAGTCTGGGTTCCTCCGTGTGCTGGATCTTCTAGCGACCGCCTCCTCAACTGCACCCCCTATGCGCCAGTCATCCTCCATGCCATCTACCTGCCCAAGTATCACCTGGGCACCCTGTGGAGCTGCCCCTAAACCAGCGGTCAGGCTGGTTGAGGACACATCCATGCCACAGTCAGGAGTCGGAGGTCCAGCAGGGGTGGCCATCCCACCAACTGGACCCCAGCAAGAAGAGGAGGTGCAGGCATCGACAGGCAGGGCACATGCACGGCAGTCGCAGGCTCCAGGTGGGAGCGATGATGGCTCAGGGCCATCAACATCACAGGGGCAGGCATCGTCCAGAGGGCAGGAGGACCCTGGATTGAGAGTGGCTTCCGTGTGGCAGCGGTTGGGCCAGCAGATAGATGCGGAGCGGCGGTGGGCGGAGGAGGCACAGCTCTCTATGGTCAGGGCGGAGAACTCCATGTGCAGGGCATTGAGGCGGGCTGAGTGCCTCGAGGCAACTTGCAGGAATTTGGAGGAGGCCATGGCTGCATCCCTGCGAGACCTCGAGGCCAGGGGAGAGGCCGGCCTCCAGGACGTTGAAGAGGAGTTTGATGATGCCGTGGCCTGGAACATCGAAGAGTGAGCCATAGGACTTGCCCGCCGCCTTTGTACATAGTTCTTTAGGGTTAGGTTTACTTTGTTTAGTATTTGTTTTTGGAGTTCATGGACATTGCTCCACTTTATGTATATAGTTTTTTTTATAGGTTTTTTTGGTAGGTTTCCTTCTCTTTTGGGATCATGGACCCTTTCGACTTGCATTGTAAATAGTTCAAGACTTGTACATACTTTCGTTATTTGAAATTTCCATGGATCAACGGTTTTTATTTTTTTTAATGTACTTTATATGGACAATGACAATGGACCACTTTTCCAGTTTCCTGTTGTGGATTTTTCTTTTACATTGGAATTCTTTCTTTTCATTTTTTTCTTTCATTATTTATTAATTTGCACATTTGATTTTTCATTTTGTTATTTCATTACCTTTTTCAATACATTTCATATTCTTTCATTATTGGTGTGGTGTACTGTCATTGGTTTTGTGCATGTCTCTATGAGCATTGCCTCAGTCATGTGTTGCCACTGTGTGGCTCTGTTGTACACTCATGCATGGCCATGCTGGTTCTTTTGAGACTATCATGGCATGGCTAATTTGGGAGTGGGTGCAGTGGATGGTTGCGTGCTTGTACTGGGGGAAGAGGGATTTGAGTTGGCATTAGGGCCATGGGTATGTTTTATTATAACATGTTGTTTGATGGCCCATGTGTTGCAATCTGCTGGCAGGTGCCCGTCACAGGTAGGTGGGGGACATGAGTCGGGGCCTGCTGGCAGGCGCCCGTCCCTGTTGGTCGGGTGTCGGACATGATTCGGGGCCTGCTGGCAGGTGCCCATCACTGGTGGGTGGGTGGGGGACATGAGTTGGGGCCTGCTAGCATGTGCCCATCACTGGTGGGTGGGTGAGGGACATGAGTCGGGGCCTGCTGGCAGGTGCCCGTCACTGGTGGGTGGGTGCGGGACATGAGTCAGGGCCTGCTGGCAGGTGCCCATCACTGGTGGGTGGGTGGGGGACATGAGTCGGGGCCTGCTGGCGGGTGCCCGTCACTGGTGGGTGGGTTCTTGTGGGACATGAGTCGGGGCTTGCTGGCATGTGCCCGTCACTGGTGGATGGGTGAGTGGGGGACATGAGTCGGGGCCTACTGGCAGGTGCCCGTCACTGGTGGGTGGATGGGGGACAAGAGTCGGGGCCTGCTGGCAGTTTCCCGCCAATGGGGGTGGGGTGGGGGACATGTGTCGGGGCTCCCAAGTGCATGGTGCCATGTGGCCTTGGGTGTGGGGTGGTCCCCTGTGGTGTTGCCTGCCTGAGGGCCATGGGGAGGGGGGAGCACACCCGGGAAGGAACACACTGCCAAATTGCGTGTAAAACGTCACACGCACCCCTCAAAATACACATACCCCGCTCGCGCCAGGCCTATCGTATGTGAAACTCCACGCGCACCCCCGGAATATGCGCAGGCAGCCCATCCACCCTCCCCATGCCCCGCAGGCAGCCCATCACCCCAGTCCATTGCCCGCAGGCATCCCATCACCCCTGGGCATGCCCCGCAGGCAGCCCACTCCACAGGGGGCACTTTTCCCACGTGTTTTCACTGGCGCGAGCGGGGTACGTGTATTCCGAGGGGTGCGTGTGAAGTTTTACACACGATTGGCCTGGCGCGAATGGGGTACATGTATTCTGAGGGGTGCGTGTGAAGTTTTACACAGGATAGGCCTGGCACGAGCGGTGTACGTGTATTCCGAGGGGTGCATGTGAAGTTTTACACGCGATAGGCCTGGCGTGAGCAGAGTACGTGTATTCCGGGGGTGCGTGTGGACTTTCACACGCGATAGGCCTGGCGCGAGCGGGGTACGTGTATTCCGAGGGGTGCGTGTGAAGTTTTACACGCAATAGGCCTGGTGCGAGCGGGGTACATGTATTCTGAGGGTGCACGTGGAGTTTCACAAGCGATAGGCCTGGTGCGAGCAGGGTACGTGTATTCTGAGGGGAGCGTGGGGAGTTTTACAAGCGATTTCGCAGGCGCGAGCATGATACGTGTATTCCGAGGGATGCACGGGGAGTTTTACACACGATTTCGCTGGTGCGAGCGGGGTACGTGTATTCTGAGGGGTGCGCTGGGAGTTTTACACACGATTTCGCTGTTGCAAGTGGGGTATGTGTATTTCAAGGGGTGTGCAGGGATTTTTACACGCATTTTCGCTGGCGCGAGCGGGGTATGTGTATTCCGAGGGGTGCGCGGGGAGTTTTACACGTGTTTTTGTGGTTGGGGGGCTGTATGCTGGTCCATTGGCCTTTGCGCCATGTACTGGATATGTGCAATGTTTTTGGCGCACAGGGCGGGGTTGGGGGCGTAACTGGTGCTACTGCAGGTCACTTTGCCACTCTGAGCTGCGGGTGCTTATGGATGTATAAATCCATGAATATGATGTGTGCCTAAATGGGTTTTGGAGCACGCGGCTGGCGCAGACTGCTGCACGCGCACTCTGTGCGCCAGCCGCGTGCACCACTTGTGCGCCAAATTTTATGAATTACCCCCTAAATGTGTTTTCTTTTGTTGTTTTAGTGTCAGTTAGAGGTTGATGGGGAGTGAAGAAAAACGGGCACTTGTTGAGTGTTGGTGGTTTCAACGCATGAACCTGTATTTACATTTGACTAAAGTAACACGTTGCATAGTTGCTGTTGTGACTACAACATGTCACCATGACGGTGCGTGTGGTGTCACGTGTAAATAATAAATACCGGCGGATGGCTTCCCGCTTACCAGTTGCCACCCAACTCCTGTTCCGGAGTACGTTATTGCTGCGCTACGCGCTGCGACCCTGGAGTAGCCATTCTGCCTCGCAGAGCACCCAGATGAAGTGGGCCAGCCTCCCCGGGGCCACCCAACAGTTGCCAGGTCCTCCTTTATTCCTACCCTCAACATGTCTTCCTAAAGTTAAGTGGACGCAATAGATATGAGACTTCCTTAATTAGGAACAGTTGCTTGTTGACCTGATTGTAGTCTAGCAAGGAAAAGAGCATTGCTATCATGCTATACAGGTCATGATAGCCAACAAGTTGTCTGTATTGAAAGTGATGAAGTGATGAATGACTTTAAGAAATTAAAAAATGAACATTCTCTATAATCCCAAAAATAGATCAAAAATTGGGGCAATATCCCTTTGCAATGCGTTGTGAGTAAGAAGGAGAATATGCCGACAGAATTGTACCTGCTTTTAGTATCTGGCGTGATATTACAGGAGATTTGCACCAGTACAAGTGTAATTACAACTCGACAAATACTAAGACAGTGTAAAAAATCTATTTTTTCAATGTATTTTTGCATCAGCCTCACTGATCAGGGAACACATCAACACACTAGCCCCATGTTAACTCAACTACCCAACATCTCACACCCTTCATGTACAACTGCTACTGCATTTAGGGAAGCTACTATTGGACCACTACTCATGAAGACCTCAGATGACCCAACACTTTTATAACATTACCAATTACCAATTACAGACACATCACCAATATAGCCCCTATGGCTACACTTATTGAAAGACTGGCCATACCATAACTTCAAGACTGCTATGGAAAAAAAACCTTGGCCAGGACTGACAGCCTTACAGAAGAATGGAGCTGCTGAATATGAAAGAATCGATCCTGAGAGTACCAAATCGGGCTGAGAATGTATCCGTTTTCTGGGCATTAGAAAGTGCATCCCATTTGTAAATATGAGATGGATTTTAAACTGTACAAAAACGCTGCAGGGTTTGCACACATGTGCAAAGGGGGTTCAATTAGAGTATTTGACTGTGCTCACCTGTGTTGAGCACTTTCATTGCCCTTTGGGGATATAGAAAAATTGTTATGGTCTATGTGGTTAGATGTGCTAGTGCATCATAATAATTTATGAATCTAAACCAATGTTAGTACAACAAACAATTTTATAGCAGTCTGAAGCACATGAGGTAAGTTGAAATTCCATAGTGATTAAGGTTCCTCTAGTTCATCTATATAAGGATTACACTCCCGTCAGTTCTTAAGAAAGTCAAGGAGCGGGAAAGGAGTATGGACTTGGGAGGGCCAAGGTTAAAACTGATTCAGGGCTCAAATGAGGCTAGATGTCTCATTATTGTGTTTGTAATAGGGAGTGGCCTTGATTACATAATGAAGACTATGGGTATGATAGAAGGATAGAGAAGAGGAAGAAAGAGGACGTGGTAAAGGGTTGAGTCGGTCTAGAGTGGGATCTGAAACTGTCCCTTGTAGCTTGTTCATGGGCTAGATTGCATGTGGCAGTGGTCCTGAAAACAGAAACAGAGTGAGACCAGAACCAGAGTGTGCACCAAAAGCAGACAAGTAGCAATGTATTGACGTCATAGATTAGCAAACTCCCCGAGGTCCAGAGACATGATTATATTACAAAGAGTGACCCTTGCTAAGGTACACCAAATATTAGAGTTAATTAACTTGCAAAACAATGGGTTGAAATTGTTTCCTAGTTCCTTGGTTCAGATTGTGGTACACTTAATGCCAATAGTTCTAAATAGAGTATGTTCTTGTACCGGGTATAACCACCAGTCATACTAACATACTGGATTTGAAAGATCTCTTCTTTGCCATGACCTCTGCTACTCAAAGGAATGATCATTGCATCCCTTTTGCTTGTTTAAACTCTGCTGATCTTCCAATTCATATGATTATTAGGGGAGAGTGTGCCAGTATCAGGGGACCTACCTTGATATAATTACCTGCTAGCAGATTGAAAGTTAGGGGTATCTATTTGTACAGACATTTGCTATTCAAATATTCTGATATCTGATATTCCAGTGGGCTAAATGGTGTGGTGTTGTATGCATTTAGGAATCCACAACTAGGATAATGGTGCACTAGTAACATCTGTGGGGAGAAATGAGTGGGTTCTCAGGCAGTAAAAATTATATAGGGAAGTTTCTTCTGGAGTGAATCAAAGAATCAACTGGCTATTCCTACGTCAACAAGATGTGGAGGATTTGCCCTATAGCGTGACATTGTGTGAACTATGGCCTTTGTAATTGGATTTGGAGATGACAGCATTTACGATCAATAGATGTAGCCCACAAAAATCACAGAGGGAAATAAGTCCCTGGGAGGCAAGCAAGCAAGATGCAAATAATTCTGTGGTGTATAAGAAAGTGTGGGAATTGTAAGTCTAGCCGAGGAAACAGGCAGACAACTGCTGCACCACTACAAAGGAGAAATCACTGTATTTTGAAAATCCTACGTCGCAAACCCATGCCTAGGCTCAAGGTCTGATTCCGGAATCAGGATTTGGAAATAGATACCACATATTAAATATGAATGGGCAGCAGTGCTCCCTTTTTTGACCAACAAACAACAGAGGTAGATCACACATCTGATTAATAAGTTTCCATGTTCCTGACTCTCCAATCTGTAACATTTTCTGGGAAGCTACAATCACGTTTTAGCTTATAACTCTGGTTCCCAAATTTTGAAGAGAGTTGTATCTTTAGGTGGGGCTTTTCCGGAATATTTGAACCATGTCTGTGGCTCTAACGGGTCCCTGGTTTATGGACAAACATGATTCTCCACATAATCCTATGTGGTATACAGTGTGATGCATACTTTCAACTTCAATTAATAACATCATCTCTTCTTCCTAAAACCTTGATGTAGGTTTGGGCATCTGCTCTCTGTTGACATAGTCTGCAATAAAACCTTTTAACATTCTTTCTTCCAGGCCTGATTGACCATCGGTTTCCTTATCTACTGGAACAGAGGGGTATAACACTGCCCCGTGGCATCATTTGGCAGTCTTCTGTTGGAATTCATTAGTCAACAGAACAGAATTTTAATTTTGAGTATTTTTGAAGGTCACAATCCATTACCTGTATTATTGTTTTCTCAGTGATGATCATTCTACCACCACTAAACCTCCACCCAGGCACAAGCTTCATCCCTTTCCTGGCTCTGTTGAGTTACAAAATATAAACTGAATGGACTTGTGAAGGAACGTTGACCATGTATCTGATGGAGGAAAATCAATGGGCTGAGCACAACTCTGAGTACAGTTCCTATGAACAGCAAAATACATTATGCTCTTACATTCTGCATTTCTCTACATGTGACCTGCACCAATATCTCAAAATGCAACATGTACGTTTTGCTTCTGCCGTATGCAAGCAGTGTCCAACTTTACATTATAAAATATACATTTGAATTACTCTGGCAATGGAGTTTCATTTCTCATGTGTTCATAGTTACATCCAAGCTGCAGAATGCATATATTGACTCTGTTTTAGCAAGCTGCACTTTAGTCATCAGTCACATGTAGTTGAAAATAGGCTTCAGGATGTTCGGCTTTGTTACTCAAACACATAGCACACTTGATATTATTCTTTCTTTGAAGACCATATTTTGTTGTTTGGCAGTTGAAAGTCCAATCCTGGACTTTTGTCTGCCATTCAAAGTTCACTTTCCATATTTCTGCACCTCCTGGCCCAGCTTTCGCCAGATGCAGTTCACTTAGCCAGATGCAGTTCACTTTGTTTTTCCTGGTGATGAAATTACCCCACATGTCCCCCCTGCTCTTTTCTTACGAGTGGACTATTTTGAAAGGGCAGGGTAGAGTGGGGTTTGAATGGCTTGTTCTCTATGCTCTCATGGTCTGAGGTTTGGTTTCCATTTATCTTCTGGGTTCCTGGGGTACGGAATATTACTCCTTCATCGATCCCCTTGTCCTTACCAGGGTACCATGGATCTCCCAGGACTCCTCTATTTCCAGTCCCCAGGCTGGAATGAATTTGCATTCATTTTCTAAAGAGAGGAGTAAAAACAATTGTTATGGACTCATGTTGAAACATTACTTCCCCGTATAACATTTCATGTAATTGGAGACACATTTAGTGTGGTAACATTTACAATAAAAACACTATTCCCGTCAACATTTCAGATGAACTCTTAATTGAATTACCCACTGGTTAGATATTTGAGTTTCCAACTTTGGGATTTTGACTTTACCTTTCATTCCTCAGATGGTTCCTCATCTCTACCTTCCGTGGGCTCCTCAATCACCGTTAAAGCTAGGTGGGGATGACAGCTTTTTATCTGATTGATGTGGCCCCACTCCTCTTCCATCTGTTCTACTTTAGGGAGACAGATCTTATAGGTAATAGGTGATATTTTATCCACAATCTCAAAACTGCTAGCCAAGATGGAAGGAATATCCGTTTCTCGGTTTGATTCCACTGAAAATTATAGAAATAGACCTTATCACCTGCCTCACACTCCTTTTTCGTAGTCTTCAAGTTATAATATGATTTGATCCCTTCAACCGACTTTTCTGAGTTGCACTGGGCATAAGCAAAAGTGTGCTGGAGGTGCTTTCTCAGGTTCTCAATATACGCATGTGTGGTGGATGTAGTAATCAGCATCTGCTCCTGAGTTCTATATGGCAGATGCTGAGGTAACCCCATTTTTTGTCTGGTCATCAATTCAAATGGAGACATTTTGGTCGTAGAAGATGGTGGAGATCTAAGAGCCATAAGGACAAGCAGTAATCAAATGTCTCAACTGGGTCCAGAGTCAGCCATAAACTTCTTTATTATACCCACAATGGCAATGTGGTATCTCTCAACACTTCAGCTCAATGCCACGTAGTAAGTTATGTGGAGTTTTATTTTTACCCCTAGAAACTCCCACATCTTATTCATCACCTCACTGGTAAAATTACTCCCTCTATCTGACTCAATCGTCTGTGAAAGACTGAAACTAGAGAAGGTGTGGTTGATCATTAGAGCAGCATCTGTCTCTGCCTTACAATTCAGGGCGGGAAGACACGCTAGCCACTTTGTAAATAAGCATGTTTTTTTATAACACATTTTATTGATTTTAGAAAAGTACCAAACCCATACTTGCGATCATCTGATCAGCAAATGTAAAGTGTGTACATCTATCGCAAAACATAGTCTTGAAAATTGATTCTGATGTGAGACAGCCATTTTCAGCACCGTTACCCCACCTGTGCATGACAGCCCTTTGCATTTCCCCCATATCCTTTGTGTTTTATTTAGCATGACACCCTCGTCCATTATAAACTCTTTTTTCCAAGGATATGCTCATGTCAATCTCAGAATTCCACATAGTAAATAAGCATGTTACTGTCAACATGTACTATTTCCTCTAGAGGAGCAGGTCACTGGCCAGATAAAAATGACTTGCAAATCTGACCAAGACAGCATCATTCCCCTTTTCTGTAGGGGAGTTCAGTGGGAGGACTGGGCTGGAATTGAGCACACACTAGACAGCCCTTTAGATATGTGTTGAAGTCCTGGCCCATGTGTGTCCAGTGTGCACCTTCTCGCAAGATCTATAATGTCTTTTGAAAAACTCTATGACTGGCCACATCCAGAAAGTGATCTCGTTACCAACATACTGTCTTGGATTTGAAACATTTTGAAAAATGTCATCAACATGCAGCGACCCTCTTTTCTGGCATATTACAGTTCCTTTAGAGTAAAGCTCAATGGGTCTTCAATATGTTGATAGAATTTTCCAATAATAGGGTCATCTATTTGTGCAGTGATCAAATCGGAATCCGGGGAATCTTTACTTCACTTAGTAGATGGGAGTTTACTGTTGGCACGAGTCTGAGACCTAGTAACAGCTTTAATTTGAATTTCTCCCAGCAGGGATTCTGTATCTAGGAAATCCCCCTGTGAGCTCCAGTTTTAGCAAGCTGGTCAGCCAGGTCATTCCGAGTCTTATTCTTCCAGTTGATCAGATGTTCAACAAACTCATTCCTGACATCGTCAAAGGCAGTGATTATCACCAATTCTTTGAGTTAGTGGTGTACCGCAGTGAGAATGGCTTGCTGTATGGCCATCAACTCTGCCACCTGACTACTTTGGGGTCATATTGTGTAACCAGCAGAGATTTCCAGGTATCATTAAACCAGGCATTCCCAATGCCAGCCACTAGTTCTTTGTCCCCGTTATTGAAAGTTTTCTTGAGTACAATCATGCAATTCTGCCAATATTTGTGCCAGTGGACTCTGGGTATACTTGACCTCCACGGGAAAGCCTTGCATGGACAGAATACAGGAAGTAATTCTGGAATTTGATACATTCCCAGCCCTTATTCTATCACTTTGTAAATACTGCACCGGTTGATGAGGGGTCTCTGCAATGATGTGTTCACCCTCGATAAACGGCAGTGGTTTTTCAATGCCCAAACCCTTTGCCAGAAGTGCTTTTTCAAATGTGTTGAATTTATTCTCCACACAGGAAAAAGATTTGCTCACGTAAGTGATAACTGTGTTGACTTGTTGAGCTTTTGATTCAATACCGCTGTCAGGCAGGTATCTGAAAACCCTGTCTATAAGATAAAATCCTTATTCCTAATGTGGTATGCCAGTCAAGGAGCTTGAGAAAGGCTTCCTTTTTAGTTGTTTAGCTTCCCCAGATTGTTTCAAGCACCACTCCCACTTGACTCTGGCCTTCAATAAATGGACAATGGGGCAGAGTGACAATGATCTTTCAACTGTAAATAGTGAGTCCAGAAAGGCTTCTCAATTCTCGCAGTATGGTAGTGTCTTTTAATTTCAATAATGCTTCCACTTTCTTCACTTGGAGGTTGAGACGCTCAGGGGTGATTTTGTGCCCTAAAAAGTTCATCCTGGTTGACACAATTGTGCTTTCTGAAAGGATAGTTTTGATCCACCTTTCTGTAACTGTAACTTTCTGTAACTGGGCCAGAACATATAATTATTCTGCAATATGTTCTTCCACAGTTGGGCTCTTGATGAATACATCATCTATATAGGCCGCATGTCCCCTTTTGCCCAGGCTATCATGGCCTGCCCAACAAAGGTAAATGCAAGTTTGTACTTTTGACCCCTGGATCTGTGCCAGCCCTTGATCGATGTAGCGAAGTGCCCATCTTCACATATGGACCTATTTGTTCAACTCACTGAGGTATGCACATAGTCTCCATTGTCCATTGGGTTTCAGTAATCCCAGTAGCGGGTTGTTAAAGATACTATGGATCAGACGAATGATCCCACGGGATCCCAATTTCTTGATAATCTCTGTGAGTGACTCCATGGATGTGAAAGCTAACTAGTATTGTTTGATGAATACTGGAATTATCTCGGGGTCCGACCACAATCATAAGAATCCACTGAAAAGATATCCTGGAAGTCCAGGAATACCTGTTTCAGCTGATGCCCTTGTTCCTTAGTCTCACAGGCATTAGCTAGATTGATCCTTTCTTCGATCATCTGCCTGAAACCTAACAAAACCTTGGGCTTTGAAATCTCAGCAGTATCCTCCAGTTGTTTAGAGAGATCTCTTTTAATGGAGTTTACCTGGACATTAGGTCCCGTGGCATCGAGGTAGAGGTTGTTGACTCTAAATACCACCTCATCCTTCTTGAGTTACTGGCATGAAGAGTACACCAAGAAAATCCCCCATGACAGGTAAACATATTTCCTGGAGGAATACTGACGAGGATGTACTCACATTTGTTAGGAATTGGACCTATAATTTCATTCCCTAAATCAATAGAATGGTGTTGGGCATCAACCACCATTGCACTAGAGGTGTCTGTGCCCAAAGTGATACTTTGATGGTCGCTGTTATCCACCAAAATTCCAATGGTGTTATGTTCTAGATCCACAAGAAGTGTTGGATGAACACAATCCTAGTTGTTGAAGGTATGCGTTCAAATGTATTTAAGCGTCCTTATTCTTGAGGTTTTGTCCTCGTTTCATTTTGATGGGAATTGTCACACTTGTCCTGGGAGGGAAACCTCTTCTCCTGCTAGGACTTCCACTGAACAAGGCAGCAATTGAGATAACTGAAATACCCTTTCTGTGTTGTCAAATCCAATGGGGTTACCCCCCAGTCGTGCCCACACTTTGCCGTTATCAAATCTCGACTAATAGCAAATTAATGGAGAATGTCACTACCCAAATAAAAGTCAGTAGTGACAGCTCTAATGACAAAACAAATATGGCGTATAGTTTTGTTGCCATAAGAAAATGTTTGCTAACGCCTGCTAGGAAGGACATTTTTAGAATGTGGTGCTTCCAAACCCACTTCCAATTTATCAATCAAGTTAAATGTCGGAATAGTCTGAATGTTTTGGAGTTGCCTGAATGTTCCTTCACTGTTGAAGCTTTGTCCATTATTCAGACAAACTCTTGTGAGCACTGGTCCATCCCCATCATTTATCTGAATGCGTAAAAACAATAGTAGGCCGTTGTTCTGAATATCGGTCAGACTTTGAGCAGGTTTTTCATCATCCTCTTTTACATGATTTGGGGTTTCTTCTAATTCTGGATTTGTATAGAATCTCATATTGTTCTGTTCCAGTGTGGAGTGCCACTTGTAGCTGGAGGGAATGTTGATCTTCACTAATCAGTAAGAGTTCCCATTGTGAGTTTGTTCTCCTACAGAGATAATGGTGATTTCTGGGACTTGTTTGTTCTGGAAGTGAAATTGCAATTGATTGGTACACTGCTCAATCAAATGACGGGTGTGCCATTAAGGCTAATATCATTTATACTCCTCTTGAGTTGATGGGCCAGTTAGTCTGAGTCCAGAGGACCTGGTTCACGCAATCCATCAGAGGTGATAATCTCCAAAGGAAATAGTTCCCCAGTAAACTGGCAGTGCCCTCCAGAGTCACGACTATCACCAGGCGTTCCAAATGATGTCACTTAATTTGCATTTCTGGATCCATGGAAATATCACAATAATTGGGTAATAATGTTGAAAGTTGTATTAAAATAATTCTTTGCTATTTGTATTCACCCACCTCGAAGTCTGCACAAATGCACATTTCAATTCTTCTGCAAACTCCTTAGGTGCCTGGTCTTCCCCACATTGTCAGTTATAGGCAGCCTTGCATACCTCTAGTGGGTTCCTGTGGGTTCCTGTGGGTTCCTGTGGGTTCCTGTGGGTTGAAAAATGTTTCAAAAGGCCACCTCATAGATGGACCATTTATAATGATCATTGTATTCCAGTCGCACAAAGAAACTGAAGTGCTCGGTAGAAAACATCAATTTTATAAATTCCATGAAATTGGCATAATTCATGATTTTAAATGATGACATTATTTGCTTATATAGTTTCACATTTTCCCACACTGAATACTTAGCATTTTTGTGGTATGGGGTCATGATGCTTTTTATGGTCTCAATTTGGCTGATGGGGTCGTTTACAAACCCCTTTTTCAATTTGGTATTCCTTCTGAATATCTAAACCTGAGTCCATTTTCCTTCGAACTGGAATCAGTGCTGCTGTTAGAACTCTAGACTCCTCCTTTCGCCTGTGTAAGGGTTATTTTCCCTGTAGTCGCTTTTTGGTGCAGGATAATACCCAGTCTCTTCTTCAGAATGTTGATCATTAGTACTACCCCTCCTTCCAAGTGGACTGTGTGCATCTACCAATTCCCCTGAATGTGTGGAGGTTTTTAAAATGCCCTTCCTAGGCCAAAGCTTTTGCCTTTCCCTTTCAGCTAAGCGGGCTAGGCGGTCTCTGTGCAGCATTAGCTTATGTAAATCTAATTCTCTGATCTTCTCCTCATATTTATTTTCAGGTACAGAAGTACTCAAACGACTATCTTTCACCTCCCACGACACACTGGTCTGGCCACCTTCTGTTCTGTTTGGCAAGGGCAAATAGCCATTAATATCAGATAAGGACGGGCCTTCCTAATCAGACTGGCTAGGGATTGGCAAACCCACCTACCTCATGACTCCCTGTTCTCCATAAGATGCAGGCATGAGGTCAGTTCCAGTCTGTACATGGGGAGTTGTAAGCAAATGGTAAGACAGCCTTGATGGGAGTGGCTGATCCTCTTCATTATCGCTATCCCATCCACTGGTTGGTCAGACTGGCTCACTGCTAGTTTTTAAATGTTTTCATGTGATTATGTAATTTCTCACACGTGTTGCTCTCTGCCAGGATTTCTTGCTTACATTCAGAGAGTTGAATTTTTAAATCTGACACTCACACTTGGCTGGCTTCAGGCACACTGCTCTGAGCTGCCAACCAGCCCCTCACTTTCTCTACCTCTTCTTGGTGGAATTTGTTGTCATCCCTCTGCGAGCCTTGCATGATGCGTGCATTTTCACAGCATTTCTCCTTTAAAATAACAGGTTCTCTCTCCCAAGTGTCTCTATTATGCACGGCATCCAACAGGTCAGCCTCTACTTGTCTCAAATGCTCTATAATATCTATATTTTCTTCCCTGATTCTGGCCAGTTTCTCAGAAACAGGCTGACCCTTATCTACATCCATTTTCAATATTAAAGCATATTTTTCTTTGATCAGCTGCATCTACTGTTGCTTCAGAATATGAAAATCTTGGTGCATCAAAACCTTTTTGTGAGTCAATCTCTTTTATGATCAACTGACTATTTTCATGCTTTAGCTCATTAATCGACTATTTGAAGGCCATCATTTCACTATTGTGTATAGTCTGGTCATTCAATTTATGCTGAATTTTGCTTAAAGTTTCTACACTCTCTTGATGGATGTCTTGCAGCACAGAAAAATCAATGGGCCTCATTACGAGTCCGGGGGTAGCGGTGCTGGTAAAACCGTCAGGTTGCCGTCAGAACCGTAGGGATTTACGAGGCTCAAATCATCAAGGAAGATCTTCAGGAAGAAAAGTCCGAAGAAGTCGATCTAGATCATATGTACCCAGGGTAAAGGACCATCAGGAAAGACCCCTCAGAAAGCCGGACCAAAGTGTACCTGCTAAAGGCACTGAAGATAACTGGAAATGGCTAATGAATTTAGTTGCGGACAAAATTCAAATGCCATAGGCCAGGCCAACATACGCTAACAAACCCGTAACGATTGCATCATGGACCACTAGGGTTTTTTTTACATCTTTTTACTCAGCAGAATGACAACATTGAAGAACATGATATATGTTGTCTACAAGAAACCTGGCTTCGTGAATTACCAATTGTGGAAGGATATTCAACTTACCTAAATACTGCACCCAAAGGCATCAAAGGTCACCCTATGTCAGGTCTCCTTATCATAGTTAAGAACCATGTACAAGTTAAAATTGTGGCAGAATTGAACCCAACCAGTCTAATCCAGATACTTGTTGGTACATTAACAAATAATAATAACAAGGGAGAGTAAACACTAGCCACATGTAACCTATATTGGAACCCGAATACATTAATCAGCGTGGATTTTCCTGGTCAAGTAGAAAGATGGATCGATCACTGCAAAACAAATTGCCCGAACACAATGTTCATCTTGTGTGGGGTCTTAAATTGCAAATGTTTAAACATCAATGATGAACCTATCAAGGCCAATAACATACTGGCCACAGCGGCTGAACGAAGAGGTATCCAGCGGAACATGGCCATGGAAGAAAAAAATATGTCAATTCTCAATGGTTCAACTATGGATGATTCCCCAGCACAAATAACAAAGGAAAGTTCCACAAACGGCAGATCCTAGACTATATATTCATCTCAGACCCTTTGATCTCTTCAAATAACAACATGAGAGTAATCCAAATACGAAATAGTGATCATAACTTGCTATCTGCAACATTGTTCCCAATGTCTCGCAGAGATGATCATATAGATCCATTGTCTTGAAGTAACCATAGGTAAAAATCGGCTGAGAATACCATTGTCAAAACTACTGAAGCTAACCGATGCACTGATTACCTCAATTAATTCACCACAAGTCAAAGGATCAGTTGACACACCTGAATACATAAACATATTCAGAAACTTTGAAATTAACAAAAAAGGAACAAGAATTATGTATCGACATTGGACCCACAATTTTGATGCTCAAATTGCAACAAAAAAAACCCATGAGGCTGCAATTGAATGCATTAAACCATGGAATTCGCCAACAATATCGAAACTGGACACGGCAATACAAAAAGGTCCTAATCCAAAAAAATGCTGAAACCATGCTGTCCACATTAAAAAATAAGAACACAGCTGAGATGTGGAAAAAGATTAATAACTCAGAAATAGAACAAGATTCAATGCTTATGACACCTATAGCGCCGGAGAAATGGATTGCTCACTTCAATTCCTTCTTGGATAAAACTGAACATCCATGCCTCCTGGATAAAACTGAACATCCATGCCTCGTGAACAAAACTGACTATCCATTCTCATCACCAAAATCAGTGGAAAAATGGCATCTAATAGACACATCTAGTCAAACTATCATGGACATCATTAACAAGCTATCAACCTCACGAGCCTGTGGTCCAGACGGCCTCAGCAATGTAGCACTGAAAACAGATGCTGCCGAATGGGCGAATTATTTCTCGATCTTGTTCACTCACATTGTTATTGTCAACCAAATTCCATCACCTTGGAAGAAATCCATTATAGTGCCTGTTCACAAAAAGGGCTACCGAGCTGAACCATCAAATTATCATCCTATAGCATTACTTGATGCCTCTGGCAAGATCTTTGGCACTCTGATTCTCAAAGCACTATGCAATCAGGTAAAAAAATCCAACCATATAGAGGGTTGGGCATAGAGAGTCATCCTCCCCACCCACTTTGGAAACACATAAATAGGGACTGCTGAGCCCCAGAGAGACACATTTTTTTCCACTCATCATCTGATTTCTTGGCGCAGCACCCTGCAGGACTCCAGACGTCAGAACTTAGACTCCAGACTCCAGATAGATCCAGACTCCAGACTCCAGATAGCCCCAGAACCAAACTCTAGAACCCAAACTCTAGAACTCTAGAACCTTGAAGCAGAGAGGCCTAACCGACAAGCTGAATCCTTTTCAGCAGGCTTCAGAATCTTTTGCAAACCTGATTCTAACCCCTAAACTTCCACTGGGCCTAACCAAACCATTCAACAGCCTGGCTGCGCTGTGTTTCTTCTAGCTAAGAACCCTGTGCTAGAACCAAGATCCAGACCCAGAGAGAGCAGTGCTGTAACCCAGAACCCATCCGATCCAGTCTGAGAGACCGAGCAGACCAGAGGCCATGCTGTGAGCAGAACCCAGTGCCTGAGACCTGGCCGGTGTCGAGTGCAGTCCAAACCCTTGACCAGATCTGTGACGGGCCCATTCCATTCCATCCCAAAGCCTAGGCGTGAGTATTTAGTCTAGAACTGTACATAGTCATGTCTTAGTATTAAGTAACCCAATTCAATCCATTTAAACCTGTCCAGAACTGCATTATAGAATCTCTTTTGTCTATCCTAAATTCTTCTCTCCTCCACATAATTCTTTATAATTGTAGCAATAATCATCTTTGCGCTGATATTTTCTGAAGAGGGACAAGTGTTTTGACGAACAGGGATCAGAGCGGTGGCGCTGCGGTTCTGGTGGCTGCCCGTTGAGTGTCTTGCTTCTTCATAGCTCCTTAGTATAAATCCATATTGATTCCTACTCTTTAAAGCGCAATCTGTCATTTTTGAAATCTTGAATTTATTTCTGAAAAATCTATCTTCAGTTTGACGCACGCGGAAAAATTGCCGCAAATTGCCATTTACCTCCATTTCAACACATGCCAAAATAGCTGTTTCTTGATTGCAACTGCTGAGATTCGTTTTCAATCTGGTAATCATTCATGAATCATTGCTAGTGTTGACCTGAACCAATCCAAAGTAACTATCACCTATCCTGAATCTCCTTTAGTGAATTAAAATCATTTTAGCATATTTTTCACCTTCATTGCAATCACATTCACAAGTATTTTGCCTGTTTAAAATCTTACCTGTTTTCTCTAAGCTTGCTGGGGGAACTGGGATTGAACTGCATTATTGATTGCATTCCTGAAGCCTGTGTGCCCTCATTTCCACCTCCTCATATTGCATACTGGGGGGAGTGAGTAGTCACAGGGGAAAAGTGATCTTATTATCTTTTAATTGAAATCATATCAAGTTTATTTCTGTGTTTCATTCTTTCCCAACTTGCATTTCCTTGAATCATATAAAGTATTATCTGCTAACTTATCCTTCCTATTCCTACTCCTAACTGATTAAAGAGATTGTTGATCTTGTAATATTACCCATTGCTGCTCACTGTACATGTTCATAAGTGTGCTATTCAGATAATATTTTATTCATAAAAGTGTGATATATGTTGTTCAATTCTTCAAATAAACCTTTTAATTTGCAAAAGAAACCTACTTCTTGGATCAGTGAGGTTGAGGAGATTCAAAGAGAGGGTCGTTATATATGGGTTCATCATCCAGATTTAAAGAACTTTGACATAAACATATATAAATAAGGGTTTCCATTCGGCATCCCATCCTAAGCATTGACTTAGTTGGAGTGTTGGATTGAAGTCACTTACATAATTGTAAATGTAAATACAACTCAGCCGTGAATTGAGCCCTTTTAATTTGTTCCTCATGGGCGTTTTGGGTCATATAGAATCCCTCTAGGGCTTTGTGTAAAATTCCACAATCATGTCAAATGTCAGTGCCTACTAATATGACTTCCTGTACCATTCTGGCTTGCCAAGATCCTGCTTCCTGCTCAAACCAGTATCCCTGAATGAAGAGCTTGGCTAAGAGATGTTTCCTGGCATCTTCATCCTCTATTTCACTCCTTTTGAAAATGGCTTTTACACACCCTTACACCTTGCACTACACAGGAAACAAATAACATGTGCTTTATTCCTGTTATGTTTCAACAATACCAAATCAAAATATCTTGTTTGCCTTAATTCTGCACAATCGCATTCTTCTGGACACCTCCCTAATTCTCAGGGGTCAAGAAAAGAGTGGCGGTTTAACAACCACATCAACAACCTGCCAGGCAACTCTCTGACATTGTACTAACATGAATAGGCTGTTAACAATACAATTGTCATGAATCAAATCAGAAGCTAGGTCCCAAAATGAGCCAGCATTTCTCTAGGAAATATTTATGGAGCAACAATTAATTCGGGGAGTTTCCGCCCCCACCCCAATCAAGAGTGCCACGCCAATTGAGAAGATTTGGATTTTTGACTAACTCTGCTTTGACTCATAGGTCCTCATTACAATTGTGGCGGTCTGGAAACAAAGGTGCCGGTAAGCTTACCGGCACCCTTGTTTCTGAGCAGCCACACTAGAAGTCTGCCTGTAGGGGCCATTGTGCCCGGCAGGTCTGACCCTTCTGGGCGCAATGACCCCGGTAGGCAGAGTTGTCAAGGAAGCACCGGCACTATTAGCAACAGGAATAGGGACTTACCAAATCCGAAGCTTGACTTCCCGCGCCACCAGAACTTGTAATGTCCCAGTGACACCAGGAAGTCAGGCGCCAGAAATGGGGTTTCGGGGTCGGCGGCAACCTGCCAGTGGCACCAGTGTTTTAACATTCTTTTAACATTCTTTCTCCCAGGGCTGATTGACCATCTGTGTCCTTATCTCCGGCAGCAGAAGGGTATACCTTTGCCCCCTGGCATCATGTGGCAGTCTTCAGTTGCATGTCATCGATCAGCAGACAAGAACCCAAGGTCAAGAAGGAATATGTGTCTTTTTTATTAGTTCTAGTGTTGACATTCTGAGCTAGTGTCTTTACTAATGCCCAGACAATCAAATTGGTTAGTGTTTAACTATGGTTCCTGCTCTTTGGAGAGAGGTTCCAAGGTTTAGTGTTCGATGACCAGGAGTTGAAATTAAAGGATCTCTTCTTGGGTCTGCCTTGTCATAAACGTGCAAAAGAACTCTTGATGAAGGATACTGCATTTTGGACTTCACTTTGTAGCACATACCCTTAATTATAGAATATCACTGGGATCCTGCTCATATACATTACTGATATTGCTAATCTTTGCCATTTATGCCCATTGTCACAATTTGATTCCCAGCATCCCAGCGGCATACCTCCCACACATTAATTATTTTCTCATCATTGATATGCCTAGAGAAAATCTAACTGTGTATCGCTAATCTTTAATCTTGCCAATTAAATTATCAGATGCAATGTTAACTGGTATGATGGCACTAAGTATCATCCTCAAGATGTCACTATCTTTTGTGTAAGCTGTTATAACCTCTCAGGAGGGCTCAGCAGCAACGTGCTCGCCTTGGAAGCAAGAGGACACAAAGCAACACATGTTCGATCGCGAGTCTGCGCTTAGAATCCTCTGAGTATTTGAGTGCATTATAAATATGCAACAAAGACAAACTACTATGCAACTAAAATAAACAGCGTCTCGATGCCCCTGGGCTGTGTGAGCTGTCCCCGGGCTGTGTGAGTGCTTTAAAAATGCAAAAAATAAAATAAAAATACAATAAACCTAGAAAACCCCAAAAATAAAACACAAGGTTTCATTAAAATCCACATTAATGTCTTCCCACAGATTAGATCATTTGTCTGAAATGAAAGCCAATTATGTTTGTTGCTGAACAGTAGATTACCAATCTTTTATAGTCTGATATATGCTTGTATGTGCTTCATAACCAGAGCATTGGCAGAGGAAAAAGGAGCAATCATGTGAGCTGGTTTTGAATCTTTTCTGTGTGCTCTACTTAAGCAATACACCCCGGTCAGGTCAGGGAATGCACAGGGCAGAGTTACATGCCCAAATACATGCCCGAACAAAGTGAAGGCCTTAACATTAGCAACACAGCATTACCAGATACAATACTTCCCCATTAGCAATGTGGCATTACCAGATATGATACTACACCTGCCGGGAGGGGTTTATGGAGGTTAGCATCCTGCAATGCCTGTTTTCAAATTGAGAAACCAAGATGGCCGCCAAGGACAAAGGAGAAGGGAATTACACATAGCCCGTTCACCCTTTCCATGGAGGCCATTACCATGGTTGGGATGTGCTGTGAACACCAAGGGCCTCATTACGAGTTTGGAGGCAGCCATGGAGCTATTAGCTCCATGGCTGCCTCCAAACCAGCCTCCTTTACCGGGTTCCAGCAATGGGGATTTACCGGGTTACTCTGACATAGGAGGACCCGATAAGTCCTCTTTCAAGGAACCATTCCCCATTTCCCATTCTCAATGGGAATGGGGATGGAGGTAACAACGGGCACATTATGAGTGTCCCGTTGTTACCTACGTCTTCCCCTCGCGGGACCCGGAAAGCACGCCTGGTTTTACCAGGCGTGCGATCCGGGTCCCACGATGGGAACCCTGTAATCAGTCCTGACGGAATGAAGGGGGCCGGTCCCGTACCGGCCCCCTTCATTCCATCAGCGCAAAGCTTATAATGAGGCCCCAAGTGTTTCCGGGGAGGAACAAAGGAGTGTCAGGTAAGTTGGGAAGTGGTGGGTTAGGAATGTGGAAATTGGGGGTCAGTGTAAGGGGTCGCGGGGAAGATGGCAGCCTCCCGCTTCTGAAGGAGCTCAGAACAGGAACTTTACCACAAGGAAAAGCCCCCATTCCGAGTTTCCTGAATGACTGGGATTTAACTCCCTTCTCTCCCCTCTGTTCTCCCAGCCCCGCTGGGGTGGTTATATATTTTTTCTAATTGAAATTTATTTCCACTGGGCCAACAGCATAAACATTGACTGCTGTACAGTATGCAGGTTTCATAAAGCAAATATTGAACTGGCTGGGTCACAGTGATTTGGTGCCCCATGTCACACATGATTAGTAATGATTAGTCATGAGATTTCTTCTTTCACCTATGGGTGGAAATGCTATGATGACTTTCTTGTGTTCTTTTCAATAGTGATGGGGGTGCTGATATGGAGTCATATGTAGACCCTTTGAAAAGTGCACTATTCTACAATGAATTTGCAAGTCCCCTGGTCTCTTTCTTCTTGCAGGGTGTTTCATTCCAGATTTCGGGTGGGTGATTCCTGACTATCCAGGATCCAAAGTCAAGCATCACCGATTATTATGATGTTCATTCTTGATGACAGTGCTCTACCCTGTGCTCAATGAAACAATTAAACTCCTGATTTTAGAACACCTTGTGATGTCATGCTTCCCACCCCCCTCTTCACACATATCATCCCTTTAAGGAACCATTTTAAGGATCACTTCCTTTCCTTGTGCATTGCAGCCTCTGAATTACCCTGCTATATTCTGCATTGCATGGCTACTGTACAATTAAATCATTGCCATACCAGAAACTAGTACCAAGCTGAGGGAGCATTTTTCCTATGCCAATACATCTAAGAAATCTGGCAATGGCTCAGAATGCTCAGTATTACCCTCAGACAATCTACCATCAATGTCCACACTGGGAAGAAGTGCATCAACCAGAGAGGATAATAAATCATCATGGTGAGTATGTGCAGTATTGTGTTCTATGGGGGTTATACTGTATATCAGAAATCAAGTATAGTGTGTGGGTATGAACACGAACGGTCATTTGAACTTGGTGTCACTATTCTTTCAGATGTCTTTATGATATCACTTCTTCCAGAAGACATTGAAAGAACTGCTGCAAAGCTGAAATCTCTGCAGTCCCCAGTTCACAGGTCTGAAGTCACAACTGGAGTATTATACTATACTCATATATCTCTAGGTTACAATACTATTGTGTGCTCTTTTACAGCAATTCAGTCCAAACTCTTCCAGCATGTAGTCACCGAAAATACAGGTGTTAGTATTACCCCATTTTTAATGGGAGTTGCTTTATTGGCCTTGAAAAGATGAAAGACTTGGGTAGCGCTGCCACTGAATGTCAACTTGCAAAATACAGCTGCTCTTATGGCAGAGGCCAATGCTTTACCCATGTAGCTATCCACTCATGAATGTTTAGGAATAGTGTAGAAGGTTAGTTTAGAAGGAGCACATTGCCACATTAAGTCAGAAGTTACTGCAATTACCGTGCTTTGGCATGCAAGTAAGGGTACTGTACAATACAGCACTCTACAGTTGCACATTTTGTTTTGGTTATTTTCCATGATAGAGAAAATGCTTTCCTAATTTGAGGTTGTTCATTGATAAGCAGGCTATTGCATTTTGTTTCCCCCCTTCACAAATGTCCAGGCTGACCGATTGAGGAAAGAACTTTAATTTCTGGGATGTCGTATACCTGCACCTTCGATCCCTCTGTGTGAATAAGGATTAGTGGGTGGTATACATAACACTATAGATCTAGACAGGTGAGGATTTCTCATATATGCTGTTCACGGATGACACTACTCTGCACTTGAACATTTCAATAAAATGGCATTTTGAGAGATAAGACACTTTTCTAGTAAGCAACAGCTCGAACCTCCAGTAACATGCTATGTCTGGGGGACATATCCATCCATGTTCAATCAATTTATTTTAGAAAATTCCTCATAATCATAATCAATACGCATAAAATATTAAACAAGCTTTCGCTGCACCTCCTTTTCTATATCATGTATAAGAGCCAAACGTTCAAAATCAGTTAGTGATGAAAATAATGTTACTTATCATTTGAACAATTCAGAACATCTCAACAAAAAGAGCTATGTTAAACAACAAAATGTACGTCAGAAGTTCTGTATATCATGTATTAATAAAGGAAACACAAGGATGGATACAGGATGCCACACACATAATACTAAAATGACAGACCATGCAAGTGGCTAATAATAAATGATTCAGTGGATAGGCGATTACACGTGGGCTATATATGTTTATGCAAACAGGATCACGGATACAGTGTGCTGTGCAAAATGCCAAAGGACTAAGAGGATAGTTGCAACTCCACTGGCCTCTCAATAATATCTCTTCCCTGCCCCAAAGGCACGAGTTCTGTTCCCAGTCCCCTTCACTTTGCAATCTCATTAACTGCAACTTACCTCCGCCGCCATGTTCACAAATATAATGATAATGATGTGTTATTTATATAGCGCCTTAATCCAAAGCACTTTACAGAGCACATATTTACATACAATATCACCCAACCGAAATTGGTACTAAATATACTGGGGATGCACACTACCATGGAAGCACAAACGATGCTACTGGTAGCATTCACAATTGTCCCTTTATTCTACGTTCATGGTGCCATGTACACGTCATGGGTAAAAATATTGACTTCAAAATAATGTGTTTGTGCTGCAATGTAGTTTGTGATCGTCGATGTTGATAGTGGTTTCTTAATAGATCAAAGTTGTCAAAGACAAGAAGCACCCAAAACAAAGAGCCTATTTTAAATGCTACTAGCTCTGGTATAGCCCTATGTACCTTTATGGTAGGGGGCATGAGCAAGACATTATGAAATTGGCACACTTATCCTTACTATTCAGGTTGCTCACTTTCCTCCACTTATTTCACAGGCAGATGTCAGTGCACCGCGGCCATGACATATGGCATCCCCATCCCTTTTCTCTCAAATTCCCTTGGAAGTATTTCCCGCCCTGATGAGACAGAGCATGACATTGCTTTATTTTTATATTGACCCTGTGTTTCTCAATTGGATAAAGTCACAATTTGATGACATAGCTGGCTTCCCCAATGTGGTTGGAACCCCAGAATGTACAAACATGGCTCTTGTACCAACCACCAGGATAATACGCAAGTGTTTTGAAACTATCAGATGCAACCCTCCATCAACGTGCAGTTGGTCTTTGATACTGACATGCTTTTCACACACGTGTGCGAAATTCCCTGCTTCCACACACAACACTATAATCCTTGCCCAGAACAACCTGCATCATGGAGGAATTACAAAATCACTGGACATTGCTGCTGTCAGTGTCATTAGGACATGGAATTCTCATCCTCATCGGGCTCTGTCCATTTGTGAAAACACTTGGAGTATACCTGGACACCACCCTTTCACTCTCAAGACATGTCAGTGCCATTTACTCCTCCTCTACCTACACTACCAAGTTAATAAACGCATCCAGACCCTTCCTATCCCCTGAGAGCTGCCTTACTATATAACACAAGCAACCGTAGGCTCTCGGCTCGACTACTGTAACGCCCTTTTAGCAGGTACTACAAACAACAACATAAAAAAATTACAGGTTATTCAAAACAACGCACTCAGAGCAGCCTTAACTATCCCCAAAATTGAACACATCTCTGAAGTAAGAAGAAAAGCCAACTGGCTTCCTGCTCTTGAACAAATTCACTTAAAAATAATCCTCTCCAACACACACAAATGCTTGTCGATAGATGACCCCCCTTATCTATCCCAAGAATTCAGCAACACATCCTCCCTCAAACCCACAAGGGCGGCCTATGCCCACTGAGACACCCAGCCTATATTCAAACGGGTCAAAGCTGGAGGTACCAGCTTCCCCGCATTGCAGCCAAGCAATGGAACCGTCTCCCAGCTTCCTTGAGAGCAGAACAGTCATACTGGGCATTCAGGAGAGATTACTGTTCAACTAACAGACGATCATCACCTCAAGAACTGTCAACCCAAGCACAATGTATGTTTTATCATGCCTGTACTGCCTTGTAAGTGACTGGTCAAGTCAATAGCACCTGGATGCCCATGGGCTTTTAACGCTCTGCAAATGTAAACATAAATAAATAAATAATGCCATGTCCCCCATAATGCCATTTTGTATGTCATTGTGAATCCCTTCTCTTATAATATGTATGTGCTCATGGGCTTTCCAAAAGGAACGTGCCAAGTTAATCTGGTCATGACTTCCCACATCTGCTGATTTTCAAGCGTTTTGTTGCATTAAATCTGTACAACTTAACTGCACCTTAACAAAGGGTTTTGAGTGAACTTCAAAGGTTTTGTTATACCATAGTTTATTTTATTTGTTATTGTATTGTGCATTTGTAAGGTGCTTATACAGCAAGAAAGTTTGCTTTAGTGTGTCCACAGGGCATGGGGTAGGGAATATGGGACAAAGGCAATAGAATAAAATATTGAATAGGTTAGACGTGGTCCGAATAGGGCTTGGGAGCATTCGGATCATGCAAATGCAGAGAGAGAGATGGGACAGGCAAGGGGGTGGGAGGTAAGTTCTAGGAAATTCCCCAGTGGGGGAAGTGCCAGGAAGTAAGTTGCCGGGAAACCAGTAAGTAAGTAAGGAATGGGAGGGGTTGAAGGCAATTGGGAGGAAGGCCAGGACCCAGAAGAACACATAAGGGCCAAGGCCACCAATCTCAGTGACTGAGGGGTATAGCACGGGAGGGGGAGAGGGAAGGAGGGGGTAAAGAGGAATGTCTTGAGGGGCTTCTGGAATTTGAGGAGATCCGGCTCAACATGGCGTGAGAGGGGGAGGTTGTTCCAGAGGAGGGAGCCAGCCGGCGAAAGATATCAGACTCCAGTTCACTGCTTATAGAATCGCTTGACACACAGAGAGTTGGAGCCGGAGGAACGTAAAGACCTGGAGGGAGAGTATTTGGTGAGAGCATGTTGTAGATAGCATGGTCCCTGGCCGCAGACAGCCTTGTGGATGATGCAGAGGGATTTGAATTTGATCCTTGCAGCAACCGGGAGCCAGTGAAGAGATTTTAGGGCTGGAGAGATTCAGTCCCTGGGCTTGAGGCCAAGGATAAGTCTTGCAGCCCTATTCTGGAAAAGCTGGAGCGACAGAGACAGGACTAGGGTAGATTAAGGAAGTGGATGTTGCACAAGTCCAGCCCAGAGCGAACCAGGGCTCTAGAGACATTGAGCTTCTGGGGAAAGGTGAGGAAAGAAAGGGTGCCTCTGAGGAGGTGGAGTTGGAAGTGGGACTTCTTGGCAATGGCCATGATGAATGGGAGGAAAGAATGAGATGGGTTGAAGATGACTCCTAGGTGTCTAGCTTCAGGTGAAGGAGGGGGGCCCATATAGGGTGGCCAGAGAGAAGGGATGAAAGAGGTAGCAGGAATCCCAATAGGAAGGATCTCGGTCTTGCTGGCATTGAGGCAGAGATCGCTAGAGGCACACCAGGACTGAATAGCAGAAAGGCAGTCAGGAATGGTGGAGGAAGTAGCAAGGGGGTCAGAGGGAAGTTTGAAGAAGAGTTGGGTGTCATCTGCATAACACTGGAAGTGGGGGGAGAAAGGTTAAATAGGGTGAGCAAGTGGAGTGAGATAGAAGTTAAGGAGACAGGGTGAGGGGTTGGAGCCCTGGGCCACCCCACAGGTAAATACAGAGGTGGCAGAGGAGAAAGAGCGCAAGATCACCTGGGAGGGACGATCAGTGAGGAAGGAAAGGAGGTCAGCCAGTCCGGTGCCCGCTTTGAGATACCAAAGGTATCATGGAGCTGTTTTATGAGGATGGAGTAGGTAACCGTATCACATGCAGAGGAGAGATTGAGTAGAATGAGAACAGGAGGAGAGTTAGAGTCTAGAGATGCGAGCAGTTCTTCTCGGGTGTTAGAGAAGTTTCGTGCCTCTGGATGCTCGGAATCCAGATTGATTGTTGTGTAGGCAACCAACCAGCTATGTATGCTGAGTCAGTTGTGGGAGGACCAATTTATCCAGGAGTTTCCCAAGGAAGGGGGTGATAGAGATGGGATGATAGTTAGCTAGACATGCAGGATAGGCAGATAGTTTTTTAAGGAGGGGGTGCACAAGTGAGTGCTTCAGGGAAGAGGGGAAAGACCTAGTAGCAAGTGAGTGATTGCAGAAATCAGCAAGTGCAGGGGCAAGGGAGACAATGTTGTCCTTAATAGTTATGGAAGAACAGGGGGGAACTGTTTGGAGGAGACCTTCCTAGAGCAGACAACGCTAGAGACCTCATTCGATGTAATAGGAGAGACGGTGGAGAGGAAGGCTGAGGAAGGATGGGAGGCCAGGGGTCGCAGGGGATGGGAGGGGATTAGCGGGAAAGGGGGAGAAGAGAGTGCTTAGCATTTCCTGTTTTTTTCAGTGAAGTGGGTGGCCAGAGCAGTGCAGAGGGCCTGAGAGGGAAAAGGCATGGTGGAGACTGTGGAGGGATGGGCTAGTCCCTTGCAGATTTTAAAGAGTTCAGCCATGTTGTTGGATGCACCTGAGACATGATCCTGGATGTGGGTCCTCTTCTTGGAGCGAATGGAGAGACGATACAGCATTTGGAGAAGGCGACAGGCCAGTTTGTCAGAGGATGAGCTTAAGGTCTGCCACCTCCTTTCAGGAGCTCTGCACTTGCGCTTCAGGGCTTCTAGACCAGAATCGTACCTAGTGTTATGCTTGGTGCAATGTTTCAGGTGAATCCACATGACTGGTGCAAGGATATCGAGAGTGTTTGTGATGGCGAGGTGGAGGTTGCTAAGAGCAATGTCAGCGATAGAGTCTGCAGAGAGAGGAGGGGGTTTCTGGTAGATGCGAAGGCAGCAGCTGACACTCGATTCATTGGGTGAATGTCTGAGAACGAGGTTGGCAGAGCTGGGAGAGGTGAGGACAGAGGGCGAAGAGGGCCCACGTGTGAGGAGAGGAGGGAGTGGTCTAGCCAGGACAGAGGGGTTATGAGAGGGGGTGAGAGCAAAAGATCAGTGTGGATGAAGGCATCAAGAGTGTATCCAGCCGAGTGGGTAGGACCAGAATGGAGAGGGAGATTGAGGTGTGAAAGTCACGGAACAGAGTGGTAGCCATGATAGAGAAGTCAAGGTGGATGTTGAAATCACCAAGTAGAAGGAGTTTAGAGGTAGAGGACAGGAGAGAGGAGGGGAAATCTGCCTATTCTGAAAGGAAGAGTGTGATGGAGCCAGATGTTTGCTAGATAGTGGCAATGGTCAAGGAGGAGGTAGGAAAGATGGCCAGTTTACAGACCAGGCTCTCGAAGGAAGAGTATGGCTGGGTGGGTATAAGGGAAGAAGTGACCCACTCAGGGATGATCAGGGCAACCCCACTGCCATCATGATTTGGGCGCGGCTTAGAGATGATCTTGTGGCCATCAGGGAGAAGGGAGTCAAAAACAGAGACTGAGCTAGCTTTGAACCTTTTCTCAATAAGAGCAAGGATGTCGAGGTCAAGATCTTGAAGGAGGAGACAGATGTCAGCAGAGTGCTTGATTGCAGAGTGGGCATTTAGAGTAGCTAGGTGAAGCAGGTCTCTGACTTTAAAGGTTATCCAATGAGGTGTACAGGGGCGCGGTACCCCAAGCGGAGTAGGAGAAGGGACAGAAAGAGAGGAAGAAGTAGTAGCAGGTGCAGGAAGGAAGTTGATGAGAGATGGCAAGTGTCGGTCAAAGAGAAGGAGGTTGGGTTGAGGGCCCTGAGCCATAATAGTGCCATTTTGATAGACATAAATGATGCATCTGAATGATGAGAAGGCTGCTAACAGTACTTCCCATATAGTGCCACCAATAATAGGTGAGGATAAGACAGGAGAGAGAGCAGAATGTTAATTAGCAGGCATCAGGAAAGGCCTGGGTACAGGGAGTGACAATGGAGACCAAACGCCAGACACCACTTTCTAATGCAATGTGTCAACTTGGTACCCCTCCTTGGTATGAAAGGGAAGTGAATGTCCTGTCTGGAACCACTTCTTTCAGAGCAGGGAAGTATGGGCATTGTAGGAGACAAAAGTCTTCCTGCAACCACCAACTGCAAAGCAGGCCCATGTTGTGATCAAGCGCTGCATAGGGCTCAGTTAATTAGGGAGACACTTTGATGTACAGTAGACAGGAAGAGGAAGATGGGTGGGACTTAGAAGTATATGTTGTCACCCTTCCCTTGTATATTGACAAACACCCTGGTTCTGACCTGAAGCATCACTGGAGATTACTGGAGGGGACCCAGGATTGGTCCATTAAGTTGGGCTTAGCCTACACCAATGGCTGGGGCTCATTTGGCTTTAAAAGAGTGCTGACCCCTCACTGATCAGATCATCTGAAGACTTTGTGAGGAGTAAGAAGAAGGACTCATTTGGACCCGAGCTGAAGGTACAGTCTACCTTATATCTTCCTCAAGTGAAGGAAAGCCAGGAGTTCCAAGAGGGAAGCAAGATCCCGCCCCTAAACATCTACCAGGGAACAGAGAGAGATACCGTACTCAGGACCCGTCCAGAAGCTCCAAAACTGGTCCCAGCCAGCACGCAGCATTTCCTGGTAGGTTCTGACAGCAAGTTTCCTCAGTGGGAAGTGCTGCAGAGTCTCTGGACAAAAGGCAGTTGCCTGCTTACACCCTCCTGAGCTTTAAGCCGTCCACCTTGAAATGGCACGAGCCCTGCAAAGAAGCTAAGAGGAGTGCCACACAAGCATCATCCAGCCTCCTTCTTTTTAAGGACAAATTCGAGACAGTCGAGTCCCCGAACAGCATCCGGCTGCACTGCTGACTGTTGTCACTTTGCAGTCACCAGAGCCGTCCGAGAAGCCTCGATCAGCATTCTGGATCCATCAACCAGCACAGAGACAATGATTCTTGATGCCGAGCGACCACGCCGGACAGCCTGCAGACATCCGTCCAGCCTCGCTGGCCAAACTGCCTGCCGCCTTGTACCCGCAGCTGTATCTGCCACTAACTTTGTCTCACGTGCTACAAAGCGCCCTGGAACCACCTCCACGCAGTCGAGCACCAAGAAATTCTTCAACACCAGGTACATTGTGGTTCTGCCTCCCTGGTCCTTCTCTGAAGGCCCCTAGAGACAGTTATGACCCTTTGCCCCTTTGGTGCTGAAACCAAATAATCTTGAACAATAAGACTGATTGCTTTTCCAACTACCCTCCTGTCAGTATCCAGAGTGCATTCCTTTCCTTTGTGAAACTGTCTGTCCTCTGTGTTCCTTTACAGTGTGGGTTATAATTGTAGTGTGCTAGAACTGTCTGTTGTAGTATTAATAAAGTAGATAGGTGTATGCAACCTTGACTGGACAGTCCCTTTTATCATTGGATAATCGTATTTTCACTCTGTGTCAACTAACCTACGATCCATGACCCTGCGTAGATAAGCCTGCCGTTCCGTGCACGTTACCAAAATTGGACATGGAGGTCTAATAATTTACTTGTATGTCAATCTGTTTGGATCCTTTATGGTGTACTAGAGGTTTGGGGTTGATTCATGGTTTAGAAACCGATATTCATCCCAGGATCACTGGTGCCCCAGAACTTGACTTGTCACACCAGGGTTAGTGTTCAAGAAATATTTTTTAAATGTTTTCCTTCAAGACTTTGTGAGAGAAGGGGGGATAGGTGATAATATTGCAGATAGTATAGGTAGGGGAGATGGTGAGTGTCATAGGGGTGGTGAAGAGATACAGGATGAAGGATAGAACAGGATAGAACAGGAGGCTGCACTGCACAGACAGAACCTCAACTAGGTGGCCTAATAGCCAAGAGAGAGCAAATAGATACAGTGGGAACACTTGTGCATAGGAGGCAGACAATGCAATGCTAAATGGGGGGTGTGGAGATGGAAAACACACCTAGATTCCAAATATTAACACACATAGATTTGAAATATTACGAAAGGCACACAGTGCAATGCAAAATGGCGGGTGGGGAGATGAAAAACACACCAAGATTCAAAATATTAAGAAAAGCACTCAATGCAATGCAAAATGGGGGGATTAGAGATGGAAAACACACCTACATTTGAAATATTAAAAAAAGGCACACAATGCAATAAAAGGGAAAGACAGGGAGTGAGGCATAGGCAAAAGCAACAGAGGTTTATTCAAAGCCACTAGCCATGTCCTTTGGCCATGGCCAGTGGCGGGCTCTGACCACTGTACATGTTCTACCTATAGGTTTCCTTGGGGCACACTATCCATAGCCTTTGGCCATGACCAGTGGCTATGGCCACTGTGCATGTTGCACCAATAGGTTTCTTTATGGTCAACTAGTCATGGCTTTTGGTCGTGGTCACTGTGCATGTTGCACCAACAGGATTTCGTTAGAGCCCACTGGCCATGGCCTTCAGGCATGGACAAGGGCCACAGCCATCCACCTATAGGTTTCCTTGGGGCCCACTAGCCATGGCCATTGGCCATGGCCCTTGGGCCCACTAGCCACAACATTTGACCATGGCCAGTGGCCAGAGCCAAAAGGGCTGCTGACTCAAAGACCTATTTCCCCCTGCCTAGTAGATGTGATCATAATAGATAACCCCCCACGTACTTTTTCACCAGTTTCCATTACCCCGATAATACGAAAACATTTGGACAGAAACTGGCTCCCCTGGCCACCTCCAACTCCCAAACCTCGCATGGTGTCCCATTTCCCCCATCCTACTTGTAGCCTGATGCCATTTTATCCTTTTTCCTCCTCCAAACACCTTTTTGCCACTTTCGGTTTTCACATTACCCTGGCAATTACTGTGGTAATTGCTTGCATTGAACAAAAAAAAGCCTTTTTCATTTCTGAAAAACCTAGCTGATGCATTGTAGGACACATATATAGCTATCGTTTTAGGGCGAAGGGGGAACCCCTTGTTCATCAAATATTTTAACAACTATTGGACATAATAACCCGAGACCGATCCCATACATTTAATCAAAGCTTTGTGTCCAAGTTGTTTCATACCTGGTCCAATTCCATTAAGTGTTTTTTTGCTGTGCACTGCGCAGAATTTTTGACTTTTCGTCTGTGAGGGGGGGGGGCGGAATGGATGGGGGTATTCATGTTTACAAAATATCAGCCAAATCCGTCATGCAAGTCAAAAGTTATTAGCAAATCAATTTTCAAGTTTCCCATGGAACTAAATACTCAACTTAACTTTAGAACAGCGACCACCACACTATAATATATATTCTAATATTTATTTTTTGAAGTGTGTCTGTCTGTCTGTTTGACCGCTATAGAAAGGAAGGGAGAACTATCCAGCAGGCTCCAAAGGGATCTAACAGAGGTAACTTTTCACAAGTAATATGATGGTGTGGTTTAAAGTTGCTAAAGTGGTGCCCTGCATGAATAAAATCAAAACAAATGCTTGTTTTACTTAATTTAACTTTGCTGAGGTGGAATCCCTGGTGGATGAAATTAGAACTGATGCCTATTTTGCTTAAAGAACGACCATAGCTATTTTGCTTAACAAACGCACAAATATTTGCTTGACAAAAGGTCAAAATAAAAGCTAACAATGCCCAAAAACACTAGTAGAAGTCGTCTGGAGGAAAATGAATACCAAAGAATCTAGGAAATTAGTATTTTTGACACTCAAGAAGTAGAAATCCACATTGATGAAAAAACTGTGATTCAATCATCATGCAACCCATAGGAGAATCTACTTTTGAAACGTAATCTGATGCTCGGCACAACGAGGCAGCTAGGGCAGCAGAGTGTGATGAATTGACTTCTCCCCTGCAGGGGTAAAAGGATGAGTAGAGGCTAAAGTGCCCACTCATCACTCACACTTCTACAAACCAAGAGCCAACACAATCATAAAGCTAGAGCAGGCAAACTTAAGAGCTATAGTTCTTTTGTCTTTTGTGGTAGCGCGGGCCAAAGGAAGGTTATACTCTCAAGAAGGGCGTGAATGTGATGCAGTACTAACACAAACGGCAAAGTATAACAGTCCAAAATAAAGGAATGCCAAATCAAGGTTCTATAAAAATATATATATATATATATATATATATATATATATATATATATATATATATATATATACTTTAAACAAGCACATCAAGTACAGTATTAACAAACTAGAAAACACTACAAAAACTCACCCCTGCATAGAAAACACAGAATATCTGAAGATAGCAAATACAACTCTCTGGATAATATGACAGGGGAGAAAAGGCAATCAAAAAACCACAATATTCAAAGGAATATTTCTTGAGCTTGCAAAAGGCATTAAACTGACCCAACTAGTTGCTAAGGCCTAAAAACGGACCAAGGGTGGTTAGCAGTCGATAGTAGCTTTTTGCAGCTCAATGTTTGTTCAGCATTGGAAAATAAGACTTCTTGCCGCTTAGCCCACAGAATGCTGGCACCTTTAAGACTTAGGGCCACCAAACCCTCCACGTCCAGGGGTTGTTTACAGTGTAGACATTTTAAACACAGAAAGGGAGGTCCTCCCTTCAAGTGGAAACTCAAGCAGGCCAATGTGATTGTTGGTCCCATGGAAGAGGAGACCGCATTCAGTCTGGGCATCTTAATAGATGAAGTCCCACTAGGCTAGGGAGTGGCCAAAAGTTCCCTCACTCGGAGTGAGAATGGTACCGAGTCACCAAGACTCAGATATATCTCTCCAGAAATGGGGAAAAGTCTCCCACCTTGAGTGGCACTGCTGGTAGTGTCACAGCTGCCAGGCGAAAGGTGAAGGGAGAGCATTACTCCCAAAGACCTAGCCTACAGGTAAGAGGGCTTGATAGTCTAAAGTAATGCACCTTGCTTAGTTGAAGTAGTGAAACCTCCCTCCATCGTGTTGCAGTCAAACATTACATCCCGGTAGAGTGGCTGTTGGGTAATAACCTCCCTGACTCGGAGATAGTCATTGCAGTTACTGGAGCAGAAGCTCTGGGAGCAGCACAGGAGGAAGTGCTTGAGGGCTGTGGCCCTGAGGCTTCCTCCACCAGAGGACGCAAGGACACTGGTGTACCCAGTAGCTCCCTGTCTCCCTGTCCATGCCTGAAGACTGCTAAGGCACCTACCCGTGTGATAGAGAGGGCCCAGTGTCCATTGAGGTGACTGTTGTGTTAGCAATATGTTCAATGATCTCAGTGTCACCTAATGGAATGGAAAAAGAACCTGGGATGTTAAACAGCGACAGGGGATTTCAGACCTGAAGGGCTTGCCAGAACTCACTGAGTTGTCCTCAGCTGGAGTCGCAGGTCAGGCTGACGGTTGTCCACTCTAGCAGGTATGTTGAGGCAGACCATTGACAGGTATAGGATGGAGGTCCAAAACCAATTAATCAAAGGGAACAGATACATATTGAAAGCCCTGGCCTGAATTCCCTTGATCTCCCACTGTTGTGAGAGAGGACTCAGTGGCCACTCAGGTAACTATAGTGTTAACACTGGATTCAGTGATGAGCTCATGATTGCCTATGGGCATAGAGGAGATGCCTGAGGTGGGGGGCTCGGATGTCTCAGACCTGAAGGTCCTGCCAGAACTGTAGGAGTTCTTTTCAGGTGGAGGCCTAGGTCATGTTGACTTTTGCCAGACATTGCTGGTACTGCAGCTGTCAAATGGGCAGCTGTGACCTCTGAATGCATCAGGACACTGATACATACTATGATCTAGGCATGGAGTTTATGAAAGGGGAGTCTGATCAGCAAACGTCCCTTTTAGAGATAGAATTACCCCCATCATTTCATTATTTAATAAATCATTTAAAAAAGCCAGGGCTTTCACACCCTTGCCAGATAGCAATTCATCACACAGAGACAGTTGAACAACGCCATCGAAACCATCAGGCACAACCAAGCAGATAGGCAGCAATGTGACATCAAGACACACCAGAACAGAAACAAGTCAGACAACAGGCCGATGCAGTTGTCTGATTCTCGCGTAAAGTGGCAGTCAGTGTAGCTGTGGAAAGCCATATGAAAAGTTTGGTCACTTTCTAGTCCAGGCAATTCAGCGTATATCTTTTAATATAAATAATTTGGTATCCAGTGAGGCTCCTGCCAATACCTACAGGTAGCTTCTCTGGATTTGAATGTGCTTACCCTCCAGGGTGCACCAATGCATGATTCCAACAAAGTAGTGTTGTGCCTTGTATTCTCCGCCCTGGTCCTGCATGAATGATTGCTTCAGAAATTTCCTGGTGGAATGTATGCCTGTGGACTGTTGTGGTGTGAGTGCCCCTGAAAGTTCCTTGAATGTAAGATGGAGTGAAGCAGCGTTTGATAGAGGAGCCCAGTGGATGTCTCCTGTGTATCTTCCTACTTACTTACCCTTGGACCTAGCTGATGTATATACCTTGCCACTGGAAATTAGTAAAGAAGTTTGCTTCCCTTACCTGCAGTATCAGACCTTCATTTTACCCTGCTACACTGGCGACAAGCTAGCTTGAAGAAAGAGCCAGGAACCTACAGCTGTCCAGAGTGAGCAGCGCCTAGAAGCAAGGAAGTAAGCCATTGAGATCACAGGAGAGGACATCCACTGCCACCGCACCACCAAGGTGAGTTGACCCCTGTCCCACAGCCCAACAACTGTTGCATGGCAGGAAGGGGGCAGCTGGGGCGGGAGTTGATTGTATATACAGTTGAAGGATCAATGGGGCCACCTTTGAGCATTTTGGCCACTGAAAAAGTAGTGAGCATCAGTGAGACCACCTTTAAGATGTTTGGCCACTGAAACAGGAGTTATAGAGAGTTGCATCAGTTCCCAGGTGGGCCATCATGAAGTTTGGACCACTGGCCTGATTTATCCAGTGGGGCCACCATTGAAGCATTTGGCCACTGCTGCAGCACTCCCCAGTGGGACCACCTTGAAGAGTTTTGGCCACTTTAGGGAATTTGCAGCATCCTGATATGGTCTATCGTTGCTGTTCTGAGAGAAATAGGAGGCAGCCTTTGCCTGGAGCGTAGCAGTGAGGATTGCGCAATGTACCAGCAAGGATATCCCCATTACCATGGGCATGCATTTACTAGCCGCAGCGATGGCTATCACAGTATTTGAATTTGGTACTTACCTTGTGACCTTGGTAGTGTGCAGTACTTCTCTTGGGCACGCTGTATGGGCGTGCTGCATTGTAAGAGTAGGAGCTCTTAACCCAACGAGAGCTGGTGTAAAATGATGACGTTTGGAATGCTGGTAAAAACACCCTCAGTGTAGCAGCAAGGAAAGGACCCTGCTGCACGTATCTAAGTGAGGTCAGAGGAACTCTGTTCATGGAAGTGTCAGCATCAGCGGCACTTCTGCTTTGTGTTTTTTTTCTATGGGGGTCCTTTGCCAAGAGGGGGACTCATGGTCGGTGACGTTGCGCTCAAGTTGCGGTGGGATTCTGCAAGAATGTCTGGTTCTCTCTGTGTTTTGTGGATCGGCACGAACAATGTGAGGTGTTGGAGGTACTGTGTTTTTTCTATGTGTATGCGCTTTATGGGCCTGTGAAAGGATACAACGGAAAGGAGCACCACTTTTGGCTGTATGGTTCAATTGGACGACCATCTGCAGAAATATTTATAGATGCTTTGCTGGCATTTTCTTTGTATATGCACGTCGTTTTCACTATTGTTTCTGACTAAAATTGAAGTTCGTCCACGTTGGCATCAGCTCTAGCTTTCACGTTCGGGGCATTGTTTCCGAAGTTTACTTCATCAATATGGTGTAACAGTGGCAGAAATTGTTTTGTTGTCCATGCTTGTCCATGCGTAGTATAGTAGTTATGTGAGGCCTGGGTTATATTTCTTGGTTCCTGCTTTATGTAAAGTACGTGTAGTTCTGGTTTGCTTGGTCATGGGTCATGGTTTGGAGTTTGATGTTTGGCTGAGGTGACTGCTTTTGACGTGGCCTCTGTTGAAATTAGTTCCCATTTTTATTGTTCTGGTTCATCATGACAGCAATGAAATGTTTAATAACAATGTATCTGCTTTTAACACTTTGTTCCACAGAACAAACGTGCATATTTAATGGACTCTAATGTTACGTTTCTCGCGCAATGATTAGAGTGTCAACAGTTAGATAGTAATTATCACTGTGTGTGTGGTTGATATTAACAGCAGTATGATCTGCAAGGGTGATGGATGTCAGGTCATCCAAATGATTTTGGATGTTTTGCCTTGTGTGACCTTTTGGAGGTTTGGAAACTAGCTCTAGTTTTATAGGGGTGTTCTGCCACAGTGCCACTGATATTGCGCTTTGCATCTGGGCACAGGTTTTTAGGGGAGTTCTGCCACACATGCCTCAAATGTTGGGGTGTTGGACTCTGCGCATGAGGGGGTTTCCTGTCCATGCCTTTGGGGAGTTGGATGCTGGTACATTAGGGGGTGATCCTTCTCCAGCTGCTTGTGCACTGCTGTGGGTGCCTGTGCTCTGTGCCTATTGAATCTTGATCATTTGTTCTGTATTAGAATAGTAGAAGAAGAAGGGTGTGCTGTGTTTCAGTGCACCTTAGTTGTTGGCAGCAGGATGAATGAGGGTGCTGTTTTGGGATTGTGTGGCATGGTGGTGTGTTGAGAGTTAGGGCTGGTTTCTTGTTTTGAGTGTCTTCTGTTGGGCCTGCGACAGACTTTGGGCCTCATTACAGGGATGGCGGAGAACCATGGCGCTATTGGCGCCATGGTTCATGCCGGTAAAATACTGGCACCGCCTTGGTGGAAGGGGAATTACCGCCCCATTCCAAGGTCGGCGGGGCGGTAATTCCCCCTTCCACCATTGCCCTTCCCCATTCTCATTTTTGCCCCATAGGGCATAATGGGAATGGGGAAGGCGCTAATTGCGGTACCGCAAATTGCGGTACTGTATTTAGCTCCATGAGTCCCTTTGCGGGTTGGTTTTTAAAGCCTGCAAAAAGCAGGCTTTAAATTCCCCAACCCGCAAAGGGACCTCATAGTAAGGCGGTAAGGATTTACCGGTACCGTTAAAATACCGGTACCGGTAAATCCTTATCGGCATCCATGTAATGAGGCCCTTTGAGTGTTTCGTATAGTTGCTTGGCTTCATTAGAGGTAATTGAAGCGACGAGGTAGGTGGGAGCGTGTCTCCTTGATCTTCGGAATGGAGTGAGTGGGATTTGGATTGGAGTTTGGAGTTTGGAGTGGAGGTGGCCTGAGTTTTGTTGGTTTCATACTTTGGTAGCGTTACCGTGTGCATTTCCCTTGTGCTTCTTTCGGTACCCTTACTTGGTTTCTGTTTAGGCGGGAGATATATTGTGTCTTGTGTACCCTGCCTTTGTCCTGCATGTATGCTTGCTTGAGAGAATTCCTGGTGGAATGTATGCCTGTGGAATGTTGTGGGGTGAGTGCCCCTGTATGTTCCTTGAATGTCAGTTGGAGTGAAGCAGCCTGTGAGAGTGGAGGCCGGTGGATGTCTCCTGTTTACCTTCCTACTTACTTACCCTTGGACTTACCTGATGTATAAACCTTGTTACTGGAACTTAGTAAAGAAGTTATCTTCCTTTGCCTGCAGTATTAGATCCTTCATTTCACCCTGCTACAATGGCAAGGAGCTGGCTTGAGGAAAGGACCAGGAACCAGCAGCTGTCCAGAGTGAGCAGTGCCTAGAAGCAAAGAAGGAAGCCATTGAGACCACAGGAGGGGACATTCACTGGCCCCCCACCCCTAAAGTGAGCTGACCCCTGTCATAGACGTTCTATTAAATAGGACACAGACGCAACACCTCACCTCTGCTAGATTGACAAAATATGAGATTATCTTGTTCGCACCCCATATCCAAATTATGAGGTGTAGCGCTTTGAATCCTGCAGAATGAATGCCACTACCCATAAAAGAAATTGGTGACAACGAATCACCCCCCCATGATTGCTTAATGGTCACTGAGGAAGAAACAAAGGGGAGAGTTGATTTAAGTGATACCCCACAGAAAGAGCCAGATGGAGAGTTATTTTGTGACGGCTCTTGTTTTAAATTACCTGATGGCACGACAACTGCCGCCTACGCTATCACTACCGTAGAGAGTGTTGTAGAAAGCAAAAGAATCCCCTACAACTCGGCACAAGCCGCAGCGATAATAGCATTGACCAGAGCCCGCAAGATTTCTGAAAATTTGAATGTGAATATATATACTGATAGTCAGTATGCTTTTGGGGTGGTTCATAACTTTGGTCGACTTTGGGCTGAGAGAGGTTTTTTGACATCACATGGTGCCAGAATTCAACATGGCCCTTTGATTGTACGATTGCTGTCTGCACTCACGTTTCCAAAACGCCTAGCACTAGTGAATTGCGAGGCACATAAAAAGGTAACAGTAGTAGAGGGAAACGCGTTTGCAGACAGAATTGCGAAACAAACTGCCACTGATTTAAATACTAAAATGATGACAGTCCAGACTGAGGAAGTACCCTGTATGATAGAAAATGGAATTGCCACTGTCAAAGAAATGCAGGCCGAAGCCACGGCCGATGAAATACAAGGGTGGGAAGAGGGCTCTGCTGAGTTAGATCTTGAGGGTTGTTGGGTGGACAAGGGAACTAGAAACTGGATGTTGCCAAATTCCTATGTGATTGCAATGGTCACAATGGCTCACAGCCCTACTCACATCTGTGTGAAAAAGATAATACAGCACCTATCTACAGTATGGCAGAATGTAAACATAAAGAAGAATGCAGAGAGGTTGGTGCAGAACTGTATCACGTGTTTACAACACAATGTAGGAAAGGGAACAGTAACTCCGGTAGGGAGTTTTGGCCCACCCTCTATGCCTTTTGAGGTAATCCATTTTGATTTTATAGAGATGAAGAGATGCCAATACTTGAAATATGTCTTAGTGGTGATTTGTGCATTCAGCAAGTGGGTGGAGGCATATCCCTTAAAAGATTGCACAGCAATAAGCACGGCAAAAGTAATGCTTAAAGAATATTTTTCCCGATTTGGCTTGCCCAGTGTCCTATGGTCAGATATTGGTCCACATTTTGTGGGCGCAGTGGTGATACAGATATGTGCGGGTCTTCAGATTGATAAGAGATTTCATAGTTCAAGACATCCGAGTTCGGCTGGTCTTGTGGAGAGGCACAACGGGATCCTCAAGTCAAAAATAAGCAAGATATGTGCAGGAAGCAAGTGGAGTTGGGTGGATGCATTACCAATAGCGCTATTATGCATGCGTACGTCTGTACAGGGTAGAACTGGGCTCTCCCCGTACAAAATCGTAATGGGGAGGCCGGCAAATGTTTGGTGCGCACTTCAGCCAAAACAACTTAGAGAGGTAGAACATCCTGTGCTTAGTACTTATTTTGGCCTTTTAATGCAGAAATTGCGTTTGAATCATCAGCCGGTGCAGGAGGCTCTACTAGTGAGATATACCGGTCCGGGGCACCCGCTGGAGCCAGGCGACTGGGTGCTGCTAAAACATTTTTTGAAAGAAAGTCATCGTTAGCACCCAGGTGGCATGGCCCCTATCAAGTACTCTTGGCAACGCAGATGGCAATACGGGTGGATGGACGGAAGTCGTGGATCCATGCAACCCATGCCAAAAAGATTCCAACTTTGCTGAAAGACTTGCCTGACCCAGACGACTGGAAAGAGACAGCGGTTCCAAAAACGAAAGAAACTGTTGCCAGAAAGCCGCCACCAAATCTGCCCGAGCGAGAAGTGCAACTCGAAACAAAGCCTGTAACGATTGCCAAGAAGGGTGAAGGACAAAGAGTGTCCCAACGTTGCCCAGCAGAATCTACATCACTGTTGGCTGACACAAAATCTGCATTGCAAATACCGGCTGACACTAAACGTGTACCCCTTTGGCGCCCACCAGCACTTGTCAGCACACCAAAGACCGAATCTGCATCACTGGCGCGGCGCACACCAGCACCTGCCATAGCGCCACAGGCTGCCTTTGAGTCTGGATCTGGAAGTGCACCGGCACTGTTCACGGATCACACAATACCAGGAGTGAGGCGATATGATTTACGGCCTCGAAAGACAAAGTGATCCACAGTTCTTTGATGCCTATGTTAACCTCTGGTTCCGCTCATGGACGGAGAAAGAACTAGAGGTGTAGAGGAGAGAAGTGTGAGAATTGTGCAAGTCGAACAATTCAAGACTCGCGGCTCCTCGGTGCGATCATAAAAAGTACATGTGTCTGGCACCAGAGCGGACAAGCTGGGCGCACATGGTACTAAGGCAATAGATAACTGATCAAAAATCCTCTGAGCAGTATGAGAAAGGACAAGTGATCTTGCCTAAAAACAAATAAGCAAATCCAGGCTATAAAGGACTGGCAGAACTGAACTGTGACAATTCCGTTGAACTTATTGACATCAGAGCAAGTGCAAAAAAGAGAGATATCCACGACGAACTCTAATAAGGAAGAAGAAGGACAATGAGAAACATGTCGGGAACCGGTTTCAGCCTCCTCATGCACCGCTGCTGAGAATGAGTTAATTGTAAAGACTGTAAGCTTAAGAAAAACGCATGGTAAAAAGAATTGTATGCTGGCACTGACAATAATTATGTGCTTTATGAGTGTGGGAGCACCAATATCGACAGCCTTAGTATTATGGTATGTGGAATCGATGCACCCATTGGGAATGTTTTTACCGATAGTTAATATATCCACTACTGAAAGCCCGGTTCAGGTGATTACTTATACCTTGTCCACAATGGAAGAAAGACACAGGGAAGGGTATAGGAACAATACGTTGTTATTGATTATGAATATGACACTTGCAATTCTAAAGAAAACAAATTGCTGGGTATGTGCCCATTTACCGCAGCATGCTGGGAAAGGAATAGGTTGGTATGTACAGCCATTACCATTAAGTTCTGCATGTAGTGCATCCTTAAGTGCAATGTTCTATGGGAAATGGAATAAGAGTGGTACGGGTCAATTAGACAGAACACACATGAATGAATTTGAGGAAATAATTATAAGGCCTGTGGGTTGTTCCATATTCCATAAAGCACAAGTGATGACCCCAGAACCTACGAGGAAAAGTACGTGAAAAATAACACGACAAAATAGACAAGATAGATTGTCCCCACCAGTTAAAATATCTGTGATGACATTTCGTGTTAGAACAGACGGGAACAAAGATGCAGTTCCCCCTTCTTACACGGTGAATTATAACCCGAGAACTGTCCCTTTTCGTCTAAAAAAGAAAGGCTCCTATTCAGTCGGAACATTTACTGGATGCATGAATACAGTGGTACTAAAATGGGAACTAAAACCAGTATATGTGGGAGATCCAGTTTATTTTAAATGTGGAGAGAAAGCATATCCTTGGTTGGCCAGAAACTGGGGAGGTACATGTTACCTAGGTCTACTGTTCCCAGGAGTGTTCCTCTTAGAAACAGCAGACATGGCCAGACTATCCAGATCTAGAACCAAAAGGAGTATCTAAGGTGTTTTGATAGCGAGTGACGTAGCAAAATCATTCATTCCATTCTTGTCCCAGATAGTGAACCCCTATAACATAAGGCAGCTGTCCAGAATACTAAAAGATACCATAAACACAACAACAGATATACTATTTAACATGACGTTGGAAGAAAAAGGAATCAGGTTAATGACGCTGCAAAATAGAATGGCTCTCGATTTGATCCTGGTTGATCATAGGGGAATTTGCAAGATTGTGGGATCAGCGTGTTGTGTTTTTGTAGATGATTATTCCCCTACGATTTTTGAAGCAATAAAGAAAATGCATGTCCTAAACTCCGACTCCCTACTGGAGAAGGAGGCTGGGGAATAGAGTCTTGGTTTTGGGGAATACTGCGTTCTTGGGGATGGAACTTGATCTCGATATTAGTAGTGGTGTTTGGAATATTCATAACGTGCTGTTGTTGCATACACTGCCTACCGTTAGTTTGCACTGAGGTAACTGAGGGATGTACGAAGGGATGTATGCATATGATGACAAGAAGAAAACAAACTTATGGTCGGGATGACAAAGACACAAATTAGATGAAAACAGTGAAAGAATTAATGGCTAGAGATATTAATGAAGACGATGATGCTTATAGTAGCATGCAAAACTCGGACATAAGTGCTTTAGACTTATCGTCATCAGAGGAGGACACAATAAATGAATGAGACGTTTGGCATATGGTCAAAGGTGGGTTTGTCAGTCTAGAAAAATGGATACCTCTCATGATTGGCAGCAAACGTATTTTGGTGGCCGTGCGCCAACCGTCTCATGCACGATATGATAGACATACAGGTTTCCGAGTTTGCCAATGAATGACCATTTTGATGTAACAAGGATCGCCATTTTATTTTCTAACAATTGCTCATTGCTTTCTGTTCCAATTGCTTTGCAGCACACTTTCTGCTTACACTGCTATACTGATAATATTGTTGCCTGAATGTGAAAGGACAAGGCCGCAGGGCCGCAAGGCTAATAAGAGTTCATTGAAACACAATGTAGGCAGCGCCAGGAAGGAATGCCTGGCTCCATCCCGAATGTAGCCTTGAAGCAGAGCCTCAGGGCATTTAATAATTTCACAGCTGCCAGCCAGTCTCGTTATATGGTAGAATATGTTAGAATAAAGCAGCTAAAGGCTTGAATTATGCTCTTCTTACGGCCCCCCTTTACTGAGCCCTGTAAAGCATGTCGGCCCCCAGGACACAAATAGCACCTCATAGATAGCAAGGTCTGGAATGTGACGCTTCACCCGTATGTAGCTCACTTCCAAGAACAGAAGCACTGTGTTCTGTTCAACAACTAAAAGATGCCTCTGCACTTGCAAAATTGCATATTGTTACTAGAATAGATATTTGAAGGTGTCATATTTGTCGAAAGTGTCCATCATCACACCGAGTTCAAAGAAACCCAATAAAGGGGGGTGTTAAACATGTTATAGCTGATTGTATGATATGCATTCTGTATATATGTTACTGATGTACATAATTCACTCTCTTGCGTCCCTCGAGGTCTAGAGATACACGTCGTGGGGCGTGAGACCGAGTTGACCAACTGAGACTATTTACTTTGCAATAAACCCTAGCTTTGGGAATACAACCTCGTGTCTGGCGTATCTATCGTGTGTGGTGAATTGCCTTGTTTCCATAAGGTAAGGGACCCCTTTCAGCTCTAGTTTTTTTAAAGGGGTGTTCTGCCACAGTGCCACTGATATTGCGCTTTGCATCTGGGCACAGGTTTTCAGGGGAGTTCTGCCACACGCGCCGCAAATGTTGGGGTGTTGGACTCTGCGCATTAGGGGGTTCCTGTCCAAGCCTTTGGGGAGTTGGACGCTGGTACATTAGGGGGTGATCCTCTCCAGCTGCTTGTGCACTGCTGTGGGTGCCTGTGCTCTGTGCCTATTGAACCTTGATCATTTGTTCTGTATTAGAATAGTGGAAGATGAAGGGTGTGCTGTGTTTCAGTGCACCTTAGTTGTTGGCAGCAGGATGAATGAGGGTGCTATTTTGGGATTGTGTGGCATGGTGGTGTTTTGAGAGTTAGGTCTGGTTTCTTTGTTTGAGTGTCTTCTGTTGGGCCTGCGACAGACTTTGAGTATTTTGTATGGTTGCTTAGCTTCATTAGAGGTCATTGAAGCGACAAGGTAGGTGGGAGCATGTCTCCTTGTTCTTCGGAATGGAGTGAGTGGGATTTGGATTGGAGTTTGGAGTTTGGAGTGGAGGAGGCCTGAGTGTTGTTGGTTTCATACTTTGGTAGCATTACTGCATGCACTATCCTTGTGCTTCTTTCCGTACCCTTATTTGGTTTCTGTTGAGGCGGGAGATGTATTGTGTCTTGTGTACCCTGCCTTTGTCCTGCATGTATGCTTGCTTGAGAGAATTCCTGGTGGAATGTATGCCTGTGTAATGTTGTAGGGTGATTGTCCCTATTTGTTTATTGTATGTCAATTGGAGTGAAGCAACCTGTGAGAGTGGAGGCCGGTGGATGTCTCCTGTTTATCTTCCTACTTACTTACCCTTGGACTTACCTGATGTATAAACCTTGTTACTGGAACTTAGTAAAGAAGTTCTCTTCCCTTGCCTGCAGTATTATATCCTTCATTTCACCCCACTACAATCCTCTTGGCATAATGTGTCTACCAGATTATGCAAGTCCCCAGAGTATAGGGTCCTTATCCTCCTCACTAGTTGTACTAGTACCATAAATCATGGTCTTCACACACAACCCCCTCTGGGGGTTACCAATATGTGATGCCATTCACCTGTTTTCTTTGCGCCACAAGCTAAGTTGAACCTCTCTATTCCAGCCTCTGATTAGGGCACCCAAACACTGCCTTATCGATTGATCTTTTATCATATTTCTTTCTCCTATTTCCCTACAGAAGTAGGTTCTCCAGATTATCCTCAGGGTCTGTATTTCTGTTTTTTTTCTTTCATACTGTTTGCATCCCCAAAGCATCATTCCTTCTTTCGCGGTTTCCTCCTCTATTTTTTACCCAGTTTGTTTCTCTTCTTTTTTTATAAATCTACACCTCTCTCACCAGTCTCGCATCCTTCTCCTCTGTCTTCCTTTTTTTTTTACTCATTATGCATTCAGGGAAGGGTACTCTGTTTTCTCCTTTCGTTTACCTGGGAAGTTTCTCTTTTCCTCCATCTGTACTCAGTACATTTGCATTCCCTGGAACCTCTCTTTTCTCTTCTTCCACTTTCTCAAAACTCTTTAAAATCTCCAGACTTTCTCCCTCTTCTCCTTCTCTCTACACCCATGTTTTTCCTCATGCCACCCTCTTTGTTTATAATGTGATCTTTTAGTTTATGAATCGCTTCCACTTTTTTCTTTTGTGGATTTAACCCATGCTCTGTCACTTCATGACCTAGTAAGTTTGCCCTTTTTCTGCACCAGTGTGCTTTCTGTAAAGATACTTTTGCCCCAGCCATCTATAGCTAACTGAGCACATGTCTAATTTCACTGAAGTGGCTTTTCAGATCTTCATTTCTATTAGCACATCATCCACATAGATGATTGTCCCTCTTTCATCTGCATCCACAAGTGCTTTGCTCAGGAATATCCCAAACTCACTTCCACTATTGACATACCCAAAATGGGTCCAGTACCATGCATAGTGTGATTTGTCAAATGAAAATGCAAACACATTTTGAATATTTTCAGCTAGTGGCACACACCAGTACCCAGTTGTAAGGTCTACTTTGTTAAACACCTTTGAACCTTGACCTTGTGCAAGACCCTGATCAATCAATGGAAGGGGCCACCTTGAAACGGGTGCCTTTTTGTTTAATTCTCATAGTTCTCCACACAAGCGCCATTGGCCATTGGGTTTTAGCACACCTAATATAGGGATATTTGATGTACTATGAATAGGCCTAATGATTCCTCTAGACTCTGAATGTTTGATTATTTCTGCTAGTGATTCCTAAAATGACAGGGGTAAGTTATATTGTCGCACAAATACTGGCTCCCTACAATTTCGTTCTGGTAGCGTGCCACTTTACTTTACTTTGTGTCAGTGGTCTTTTGGCTGTGGCCACTGACCATGGTCAGATGTTGTGACTATTGGGCCACCAAGGAAACCTAGAGTTGAATCATTGGCACTGGCCGTGGCCAAAGGCCATGACTAGTAGGCCCCAAGGAAACCTATAGCTGGATGGCTCTGGCCACTGTCCATGCCTGAAGGCCATGGCTAGTGGGCCCTAAAGAAATCCTATTGGTGCAACATGCACAGTGGTCATAGCTCCTTTTTGTGTCTTTTGTTCCCTGCCTTGTTCCTGCATGTATGTTTGCTTGAGAAAATGCCTGGTGGAATGTATGCCTGTGGAATGTTGTGGTGTGAGTGCCCCTGTAAGTACTTTAAATGTCAGTTGTAGCGAAGCAGCCTGTGAGATTGGAGGCTGGGATATGTCTCCAGTGTACCTTCCTACTTACTTACCCTTGAACTTACCTGATGCATATACCTTGTCACTGGAAATTAGTAAAGAAGCTTGCTTCCCTTACCTGCAGTATCAGACCTTCATTTCACCCTGCCACACTGGTGGCAAGCTGTATAGAGGGAAGGGGCAGGAACCAGCAGCTGTCCAGAGTAAGCAGCGCCTAGAGGCAAGAAAGGAAGCCATTGGGACCACAGGAGGGGAAATCCACTGGCCGCCCACCCCCAAAGTGAGCTGACCCCTGTCCCACAGCCCAACAGCTGTTCGATGGCAGGAAGTGGGCAGTTGGGGGCTGGAGTTGACTGTATAAACAGTTGAAGCATCAGTGGGGCCACCTTTGAGCATTTTGGCCACTGGAAAGTAGTGAGCATCAGTGGGGCCACCTTTAAGAGGTTTGGCCACTGAAAGAGGAGTTATAGACAGTTGGAGCAGTTCCCAGCTGGGCCATCGTGAAGTTTTGGCCACTGGCCTGCATTTTCTAGTGGGGCCACCCTTGAAGAATTTGGCCACTGGTGCAGCACTCCCCAGTGGACCACCTTGAAGAGTTTTGGCCACTTAAGTGAATTGGCAGAACCCTGCTAGGGTCTGTCTTTGCTGTTGTGAGAGAAATAGGAGGCAGCCTGTGTCTGGAGCATAGCAGTGAGGATTGTGCAATGTACCGGCAAGGATATCTCAATTGCCATGGTCATGCATTTACAAGCCGCAGCGAGGGCTATCACAGTATTTGAATTTGGGACTTACTTTGTGACATTGGTAGTATGCAGTATTTCTCTTAGGCTCGATGTATGGGAGAGCCGCATTGTAAGAGTAGGAGCTCTTCACCCAACGAGAGCTGGTGTAAAATGATGACGTTTGGAATGCCGGCAACAACGTCCTCTGTGTAGCAGAAAGGAAAGGACTCTGCTGCACGTTTCTAAGTATGGTCAGAGGATCTCTGTTCATGGAAGTGGCGATATAGGCAGCACTTCTGCTTTGTGTTTATTTCCTATGAGGGGTTCTTTGCTAAGAGAGGGACTTATAGTACGGCGACACCGCACTCAAGTTGCAGTTGGATTCTGCAAGAATGTTTCATTCTCTCTGTGTTTTGTGGATCAGCACGAACAACGTGAGGTGTTGGAGGTACTATGTTTTTTTCTACGTGCAAGTGTTTTATGGGCATGTTGTTACGCTCACCTGGTTCCCACAGGGGCGTTGATCAGACCCGGACAGCTGTGGTCTCCACCAACGTGATGCGTAGTGAAGAGATGACAGTCTGGACTGGCACGCCTAATCTTGTCTGCTGGACTCGTAGAAGTATTCTCCTGCAAGTGGAGAAAGGGATTTAGCCACCCGTGGATTTTAGTGATGGCCCCCCAACAGTTCTTGTTCTCCCCACTAATCGCCTCCGATATTCCTTTTTGATAACCTCACCTTATGTTTTTAAATGATGAGCTCTCCATCCTGCATGGCATGCAGGGGGGCGTAGATACCAGTTACTTCACTGGGTTGAAGGTACTGGAGGAGTTCCAGAGGAATATTGACTCCAGTGTCTATAAAGTTCAAAGAGTTCAAAATGTCCGATGTTCACTCGTGTTCCATTCCCTCGTTAGGTTGCAGCTGGGTCCAAAAGAATATTGCCTGGAGGCAGCTGATGGCGTTCAGGTAAGAGTCTGTATTACCAAACACTGTCCGGTAAAAGTTGCATGAGTTTAACTTGCTGTTTTCTCTCCCTTTAGAGGTGCGGCATAGGAATATGTGGCGAATTAAAGAATAATACCTCCGGTGGTAAAGCAGGTAAGCCTATGGTGGCAAAGAGATTGTCCTTGTTGGTTTTCTCGGCTCACCTTGTTATTCCTTTTGTTTTCCCCCCAGGTGCTGGGTTTCGACGAAGAAAATGATGGAGGCAGCGCCGAGTCGAAAGATGCGGTGGACTGGTGAGTATAACGCAGCGCTGCTGCTGGCGAAGCGACGCGTGCTGAAATAATGTCCTTTCCAGGCTCGGAGATGAGCTTGGTCCGGAATCAGGTAAGGAATCAAATAATGTCCGTGATCTAACCTCTTCTCCTTTCTTTTCCTTTTGTCTAGGAGCTCCTGATTCGAGGCGGGCGTGGCAGAAGACTGGATGCTGACTTGCAGACACGGTGAGCATCACGCTGCTGGATGCAGAATAACACAAAGCATGGGCTGCTGTTCAGGCGTGGTTTAACTAGCCTGCAAAATAGTCCCAGGTAAGAAGTTCCCCAGAACCACACCCGAGTGAAAAATAGTCCCTGTAATAAAATAGTCCCATCCATGCCTCACGTTGGCTTGGACTCAGTTGCAGCATGGTCTGCATAAGGTAAGTAAAGTCTATGAGCCTGGCGCCTATGGTGCCAGGACTGATTTCTATGATGAGCCTGGCGCCATAGGCGCCAGGACTGAATCCAAACAGCCCCCAGCCGGGGCTGTTGGGGTTTTAATGAGTATCTGGATGCCTGCTCCCAGGGCTGATGGACTCGATCCGGATGCCCGGGGGTAGGCATCATGACACATGTGAAAGGATACAAGGAAAGGAACACCACTTTTGGCTGTATTTTTAAATTGGACGACCATCTGCACAAATATTTATAGATGCTTTACTGGCATTTTCGTTGTATATGCACATCGTTTTCACTGTGGTTTCTGACTCGAATTGAAGTTCGTCTGCGTTATCATCAGCTCTAGCTTCCATGTTGGGGGCATTGTTTCCAAAGTGTGCTTCATCAAAGTGGTGTAACACTGGCAGAAATGTTGTTGTTGTCCATTCTTGTCCATGCTTAGTATAGTAGTTATGTGAGGCCTGGGTTATATTACTTGGTTCCTGCTTTACTTAAAGTACATGCATCTCTGTTTTGCTTGGTAATGGGTCATAGTTTGGAGTTTGTTGTTTGGCTGAGGTGACTGCTTTTGACGTGGCCTCTATTGAGATTAGTTTCCATTTTAATTTTTATGGTTCATTAGGACAGCAATGAAATGTTTAACAACAATGTATTTGCTTTCAAAGTTTTTTTCCACAGAACAAACAAGCATATGTAATGGACTCTAATGTTAAGTTTCTCGCAAAATGTTTAGAGTGTCAACAGTTAGATACTAATTAGCACTGTGTGTGTTGTTGATATTAAAAGCAGTACGATCTGCAAGGGTGATGGATGTCAGGTCACCCAAATGATGTTGGAAGTTTTGCCTTGTGTGACCTTTTGGAGGTTTGGAAACCAGCTCTAGTTTTAAAGGGATGTTCTGCCACAGTGCCACCGATATTACACTTTGAATCTGGGCACAGGTTTTTAGGGGTGTTCTATCACCTGTGCCACAAATGTTGGGGTGTTGGACACCACGCATGAGGGGATTTCCTGCTCATGCCTTTGGGAAATTCGATGCCAGTACATTAGGGGGTAGTCCTCTCCACCTGCTTGTGCACAGCAATGGGTGCCTGTGCTCTGTGCCTATTGAACCTTGATCCTTTGTTCTGTACTAGAATAGTAGAAGATGAAGTGTGTACTGTGTTTCAGTGCACCTTAGTTCTTGGCAGCAGGATGAATGAGGGTGCTGTTTTGGGATTGTGTGGTATGGTGGTGTGTTGAAAGTTAGGGCTGGATTCTTTGTTTGAGTGTCTGCTGTTGGGCTTGCGACAGACTTTGAGTGTTTTGTATGGTTGCTTGTCTTTATTGCACGTCGTTGAAGGGATGAGTTAGGTGGGAGCGTGTCTCTTTGTTCTTCGGAATGGAGTGAGTGGGATTTGGATTGGAGTTTGGAGTTTGGAGTGGTGGTGGCCTGGGTGTTGTTGATTTCATACTTTGTTTCTCTTCTTTTTTTATAACTCTACACCTTTCTCACCAGTCTTCAAGAGAAACTTTTCATACCAGTTCTTTTGACATCTTTGTTGCTTGGGCACCTGTGTCAATCATTGCAAATGCACAACATGTGTCTTCAACAGTGATAGGAGCATAGTACATATCTCCTACCTCTTCTAGTACACATAATAAGTGTGAGTATTTGCCAATTTCAGGACTTACTTTTCTTAACTCTTTTTTACTCTTTGCTAGGAAAATGGGCATATGAAATGACATTTTACCCTCCTTTTTTCCCCACTTCATTTTGAATTTCTTTGTCTATACCCCTGGGCTCAGCACCCATTTCGAGTGTAGTCACTGACTGCCCCTCTGGCTTGGGACCACTAGTGTTCACACCCCAATTTCTCATTGTACCTTTCCCACAGTCTGGGTCCTCTCTACTTAAATCTACATTGTAACCTATTGGCTGGATATTTTCACAGTGTTTTGTGACAGCATGTCAGCTTCTGGCATGTGACACTTACCTGCGTTTAGCATGGAGCCTGTCATTTCTGTCCCTTGGAATATCCGTGTTTCAAAATACTCCTCAGGTGATTGACCTGCACCCACCTTTTGGGCAATTGTTTTCTCTGTGTGGGTATCAACAGTATTTTGACTATCAAGTGAGGATAATCTGTTGATCCTAATTCTTCATTTTGTGTTTTATTTTCACATTCAATGCTCTTTTTAAATCTGCTTCTCTGTTCATTTGGTTTTTCTTGTTCATTTTCCCCCTTTTGTGCTTCACTTTCACACACCTAAATAGTCTGGTACAACTCTATCTAAATTGAACCTCACTCCCTTTTTGTGTGTGTTGATATTCCCTGTCTCACTTTCATTCGTTTGTTTTCTCATTTTTAAATCAGCAAGCAATTCAGTACTGTTATTCAAGGGCAATTCATGGGCATCTGCATTTTCATCAGTGCAGAGGTCATTAGTCAGTCACTTGTTGGCGCTACACACAAGATCACTCCTTTGGCCTTCTGCACCTTCACTTGGCTGTTGCTTTTGGACTGCACATCATTTTCCTATCTGTTCAGACAACATTTTGACTTGGGCCTCTAAGCATTGAAACCTGTCCATGTCTCTGAAATCCTCTCTTTGTGGTCTGGCTTGGTAATGATTAAACTCACCCTGATTAGGCATGTCCTGATTTTTCTCAGGAGATTGATTTCTATTTGTGCTACCTCTGAATTCACGTGACATGGAAGTTGGAGAACGCAGACTGACCTTCCTTTGACCATGGTCGACTAGTGGTGGTGACTGATTATATTGGCGAGGGACATAATTCAAACTTTGTCTTTCAATTGGTGGGAATTCTACTCTATGCTGGTTTCTATTTTCAATAAATCTATCCACATATCTTGGTCTTTCTTGGTGACCATATGCCATTGGATTAGGGTCAAATCTACTCTGCCCCCCCAGTGTCTGGTATGGGCCATTGTACATTTGATTTTGATTGTTATTTAGGTCTGGTATATCGTGGGGAAATCCCACTCTGGCAGAATTACCAAGATATCTAGGACTAATGTAAGAACTCCTATTGCTGGGATCAGTGATTGGAACATAGGAGTTTGGGGTGATGTCCTCTGTGGAGGCACGCCCCTTTGGCTGGATGTCATGTCATTCTTTGCCTGGTGGCATCTTTACAGATTTTACCGTCAAAATCGCTGGTGTGTGTTCCTTAGATTTTGATTTTGTGTCTTTATTCTTAGGTCCCTTCTCTCTCTGACCAAACATTACTTCATACAGTTTGGTTCCCTGTTCTTTTATCCTTTCTAGTAGCTTTTCCCTAATTCACGAATTAACCGGAAGACAATTTCTTTTTGGAGTCCATAAAAGTATGCAGTCTTAAATTCTACAGAGTTACGGTTAAAAGCCACATCAAACCATGAAAATGCGCTTTTTAAATTTGGAAAGAATTGGCGAGGTGATATATCCGGCTTTGCCGTCATAATAAAAGCTGCTTTTCTGGCATCCTGATTGGACTGGTAAGGTGGGAATTCATGTCTAAGCTCCTCTCAAAATCCACCTATAACAAATCTTCCTGTTCATTGAGACTATGAATGATAGCAGATGATGTATCTAGGTTAAGGTGAAAGTAATGTCTATATTGTTCCCTAGGTATCTGGGGCGCTTTGAATATATCATGAACAGTCTCTAAATAGTCTTCCATGCAACAATCGCCTCCCTTTTTGAATGGTTTAATTAAAGTCTTTTCATAATTTTTATAGGACGACATGGTGCATTGTGTTAAATGCCATTTTGTCACTCATTCCGGTTCTGTTGTGGGAAACAATGTGTGTGAAGTTTTGCAGGTGATTCAGACCACACCATTTGGTTATAACCAGGTCTGGCCAAAATGATGGCTGTTGGTACATTGTTTCCTTGGCCAGAGTTGTGATTGAGTTCAGCTCTAGTGAATGTAGTATATCCTGTCGCTTTTCTCAAGATTTGCAATGGAACATTTTCTGTTCCATGTTCTTGCACCGTCCATGAAGCTGTTCTGCCTCATGACAGCAATCAGAATTCTCATCCCTGACCTCATTGATTGGTGCTTGCAATTCAGTGATTTGTGTCTCAGACTGATTAAGTGCTTTGGCCTTTTTGTCTTTTTCTTCCAGTGATTTAAATATCTCCTGTTCCATAGCATCTTTATCTTTCTCCCTGCCATCTTCCCTAAGAGCTTGCATCATGGAAATTGCAACCTTTTAATCTTGTCTTATGTCATCTGATATTGCTTCTAAGTGGGTTAAATTCTTCCTCAGTCTCATAAAATAATTTCTCTCTCTGAGCCAATTGAGTAGCAAGATTATTTGGCTTGCAATTCCGTGTCTAGCTCCCTCTGCTTTTATTCCACTTTTAATTGCAGCATCTGATCACATTCATTCTCCAAAGTGCATTGTAACTTGCTAATGACTTCACTGTCTTTCCCATGCATTTTTATGGATCTGTGTAACAGGAACCAAAGTTTTGCGCACATCCTGATGATGCAGTTTTTCTCCTCTGTGTGTTCTGTCACTCGGAATACTCTAAGGAGACACACCTGCACAATGTTTCCTTCATCAAAAATATGTTCAAATGCCTCCTTTCCTGCCTCTGTGGTAATTCTGTGTTTCCATATTGTCACATTTTCTGAGGAGCCAACTGCATGGGCATACAGCTTTGCCTCGAGGTAATCTGACAATTTAGAAATCTCAGCCTGAATCTGAGACATGGTGGTACTATTGCCAATGACTCTATAATGAGAGTCAAGTGAGCACACAGTACTGAACTACCACACAGCACTAATTCAATTATTGAGTGCACAATATGGTTATGCTTTAGGATGCAAGGCCATGCCCAGTGATTATTTTTACTTTCGCAGCCAACGCACCAAATCTGTAGGAGATATTTTCGGGTCATAGCTAGTATTTTGAGGTATTGTGTGGTATTTTTTGTTAGGATGGTATTTCTGTAGTGGTGAGTCTAATTTCAGAATACTTCCAAATAATGATTTCATCAGGGTCATTAACAACAAATAAATACTTGACTTACTACACTCTGAATAAATGGCTCATGCTCTCCTGTGATGTTTTATTTACAACATCACATGTACGCCCTTCTTGCTGTGTTTCAACAAATTTAAAACATGCAAATGAGATATAAAACATTCAGTCAGACTCTCCAAGTAAAACAATTTACTGAGGCTAACTTAGCTTTGAGATATTTCTTACTGTATGTTTATCTCTCCATGCATGTCAAATCAATGAGACTGAATGCAGAAGTAATACACTGAAACTAAATTACCTTTTTCAAACTTGTTCTTTATCATCGACTAGAATTATGCAAGTTATACAGAATGACATGTAATTCACAACATGGACACGTCTTTATCTGCAATAAAGTGCAACAAAACTGGCAGGAAAAGTACACTTTGAATAACAGCAAAACTTTGAGAAATATAAACACAGATTCATATCACTAATGATGCACCTAAAATGAACTGAACTATTTGAGCTATCCTACATAGACTCAAAAAGTCACTTCACGCACCTAAATTAACAGCATGATTACCTAGGTTAAGCTGGCAATATTCCCCAACTCAGCTTGGCAGTGTTCCTGGGTCATTCACAGCAAATGTCGCTTGAGACTTTGCAGCTCTTCTAAAGATGGCTAACCCAGGAAAGAGACAGCCCAGCAGACAGTCAGCTTGCAAGTACTGGACTCAGTCTGCTCAGGAACCAGCACTTTCACCTCCTTCAACAGTGAGTGTAGGAATAAGAATGCCCAGCCACTCTGCCTCAAAACCTTTTCATAAAAAAAACTGTCACTCAAGAGCAAATCCCTTTGGCAAGATCATCCCACTAAAACATCACGTGATTTCCTTTGTGCCTTTTAGCCGAAACACACAGTGCATTGCTGTATCAAACTTGCTACATTTCTTCTTGCCCCACAACAATGCCATGATTTCAGTATAACATATCTTCACATTCCTCAGCTTACAACAAAAATCCAGGCTGCATGTTTAAATCATTTTGCTTTTCCATTTTCAGAGCATCATGCATTTCACTCAATCTGCATCCAGTTTATATCATGGACTAATTTGCACTAAATGTTATTATGGGAATCAGTTACATGTTAAATGGGGTTGGGTTAATTAGTATATTAGTTTCATGTTCTATTATTTTTTAGTACACCTCAGCCCATTAAAATAGCATCTTGGAGCAAAGTGATCATTTTCGAGCATGTGCTCTGTGCACTGGCATCTATTGGCATCTAGTGGCATCTATTTAAATTCAGCCTGAGACTCATACTCTTGAGTCCATCAATGAGTCTCACACCCATGGCCCTAGTTAAAGTTCAAACCCTGGCCTTAATGCGAATGATGAAATGCAGATTCTAGATGATGAAATGTGGGGTCTAGATGTTGAAATGCAGAGCCTAGATTCCTATCCTACACTCTCTTATCTTAACTCATGCTCATCGGCTCTTTCCCCATGCCTGATCAGCTACAGGGGGCATCCGCTTTTCTTGGTGACCGTTCACACTTCTTTGCCTCTTCGCTCCTGCTTCTGACCACCCCCTTCTTCTGGCAGAGCCCTTTTATCAGGCTTTTGATATTTGTATTGTTTCCTGACTGGACTGTCTGAGTTATCCCTGGAGGTGTGAACCAGCCCAGACGGGTCCATGACCCTGGACCGATTCTCTCACTGCCAAGCCCACAAATCCAGGTCTAGACAGCTGAATGGCCCGATTCATGCAAACTGACCACTGGCCACCCCTCCTGGGCCATAATAGACCTTTGCCTCTCTGTCATTCTCATCTTTGTCAGCATCCCGTCTCCTTTGCAAACCTTGATGCCAGCTACCTTCAGTCACAACCTCAGCAGATCCCTGGAAATACTACTCTGAACTCCAGCCTCATCTTGGAGCCCTCACCCCACTCCGGCCAGGCAAGGAGTCCTGGGTTGAACACATGATTTGTCAATCCTCTGGTGCCTAAGTTGGTTTCTATAACGTCTTTTCAAAGTAAGTAACCCCAGAGTCACCCTCCAAACCCCCCTCCATCCTCCACAGCTGTACCATGGCATAACACTGTGACATTTTCAAATTGTGCACATGAAAGAAACACCTTGCCAAGACACGCAATTACACCTTTGACTCTGCACATTTGCTTTTTATATCCAATATTGTGCACACATCTGGTTGTGATTACACATAGGTGACATGACACATCCGGCACATGTGATTTGACCAATTCCACAACATACCACAACATGTGGCAGAGCTCAAATATGCACCCATGAAATGTGTGAGTAGGACAACCAGTCCTGGCCGCTTCCCTTGCATTCCAGGGCGTGTAGTTCTCATTACAAATCACATGGGTAGTACCACAGGTTAAATAATGCAAGTATGAACCTTTGACTGGCTGTACCACTCAGGCATGGTAAAGCTGACGGGGACATTGTGACACACTACTAATCAAATAATCTGGAATTACAGTTGTGGCATGTAAAACCTCTCTTTGGAACATATGGGACAGATGAGAGAGATACATGAGTCTCACCTGGCCTCCAAGCACTGGTGAGACACCTGTGCCCATTCACCTTAAATGGCCACAACCACTGGCATGCATGACCTATAAAAAGTGACACTAAAGGGGAATGTATCCATTGCACTCTTTCAAGTATGTGAATGGCCCAACCCTCCTCGCCAATTACCAGTAACTCTGGATATCCAACGTAAACTAGGCTGAGGACAACACTATGGCATACAGTCAACCCGCAGCTGCATGGCTACAATGCTTCCCACACTCATACCCTTATTCTGCTACTGGTGTCTTTAGGGAGCAAGTGGTGCATTAGGCACCAACAAGATAGGATCTGCCTCCCCATCGTGGCCTTGTTTTACATGCTGCAAAACATTGCTATCCTATTCAATGTGCCCATGACCAATAACACTAATGTTGTTATGTGATCAGAGGATAGCACTCGTGACATGTAGGCACCAGGACCTAGGCAGCGAGAGGACAACATAAGAAGGGTACAAAGGAATTATCAAGAATGTTTTCGATAGCGCTGTAGAGGTGTATAAGTGAGTGCATGGTACCACTCCGCACTGCCCACCCCTGCTGCAGTAAAAAAAAAGAGAAGAAAAAAAAATATTCTATCAATTGACAACAGAAACTGTGCAACAAAGAAGCTTTTATTTCTGTTATCATTCATAATGTGTTACATGTTCCCAAGAACTATTTCACATTTTTCATATTAAACATCACATTATATAAAATACAAAATAGAAAATTCAAAATTACATATCCAATTAAATATCAATCCACCATTAAAATTACCAATAAAGTTATTAATAAGAAACATTTCTAAAAATGTAGTTTCCAAACCATTTCATTGCTTCAGTCCACACATTATATAGTGCGGTCATTAAAGATAGGTTTCCTTAATTGAGACTCCTCACTTAGTGATTGGAGACGATGGACATACGCGTCCAACTATTCCTGGTACACCAGTTTCATCTTCCCACAAGAGGTGATGTGCTGCAGAGTTTCACTAACTTCAGAACTGAAACAAATACGACATTTACGGCGCTCCCTCGCAATACCCAGCCGAGGCAATGTAGGTAACTGATCCAGTCGCAATAATAAATAAATCTGCAAACAGTAATGGCTGGGCATTTGGGCAAATAAGATCCGGGAGCCTTAAACTTGTTACACATTCAACTATGCTTCTGGTATCTCTTGAGACTCTCTAGATAATTAAAGATTTCAAGCCAATCCCAATCTGTTATCTTCTTTGTCAGTTCTTACTTAAGTTCAAAGATGTTGAACAACCAATTCGGTGTCCAGTTCAAGGATTCAATCAAGTTAAGGCATAAGTCTGCCCAAGCGGCTAAACAGTTCCCCTTGTGCTCATCAACCATAGCCTGACCCAGTAGCGGACACTGACGATTTTATGAAAACTAGGGAGGGCGAAAATATTGCTGCTGCTGCTCCAAGGGTTGGAAGTATCAAACTAAAGGAGAAAACATCAGTCCAGGGCATGCCCCAAAAAAAAATTATCCAAGGGGAGTCCTATGAAAACAAATGTCCAGGGTGCGTAAAGCAAATCCATGGTGAAAGGGAGCCCAAACGAAATTCAGGATGAAAAAATATCTAACACAACTACATCTCCACACCTGAAGAGAATAAACATACTTTAAAAGTAAGGGCACCTGATGGAGTGTATTTTTTCCTCTGTGGCCGCTTGATTTTGGAAGGTTGGTGGGGGTATAAATTAAATCAAACTGATGACAGTGACAATGGCAGAGCGGCATTAAAATGTGGGGCTGACTTGAAATGAGGGTGCAGACGTGGGCCAGAAGAGGAATGAGGGGTCGGTGGCAGTAAACCCCTCCGCACAAACCTCTACATATATCTGGGAGGATAGCTCAGCGGCAACGTGCTCGCCTTGGAAACAAGACGTCATGAAGCAACACAGGTTCGATCCCCAGGTCGTGCTTAGAAACCTCTGTGTATTAAGCGCGTTATAAATAACCAATCATAATCATACGACAGGGACTACTGCTAATTGTGAACTATCTCCAATCACTGTACTGCTTGATTCGGAGACCAACCCCAAGACAAAGACAACACCACACATTAAAATGCTGATGTCAATCAACTTTACCTTAAGGGCACTTCCACCGAAGGCAGCCTCCATCTAAAGGACAGTTTCACCAGCATCCTATCCAGCGGTCAAGTGCTAAAAAAAACAAAAAAGTGGGGAGACTCATTGACATACCAATTGAATGTGGTGTCACCAGAAATGTGCATATCAAGGCGCCATCTGAAGAAAAGTGTGGGTACTTCTGAAAAAGTGGGCGGACTCCACGAGCATGTTCCCTCCACTTGAGTCCTGACCCTACACTGAACACCCTCCAACTCCCTTAATCTTAACCTAATTTAAAACTAATGAAACCTCTTCACCAATAGCAAACATATGGTACACACCCATACAGTTTCGGTTCTAAAGCTCCAGGATTCCATATACACACATAACTGTCCTTTAAGCATCATCTTCCCACCTTAATGTTGCTGTGCAAAGCATTTAAAGTATTCACTGACTCACACCCTCCTTACAGGTGTTGCTGCCTCCTCACCACCTGCCAAAAAACGGTCCTACGGGAAGCCGCTCACCTCTTCATAAGCTCCCACAAATGCATCTCCCCCATACATGTTACTCTCCAATGGCTGCCTCTCCAGCTCTGCATCCTCTTCAATGCAAGATGCATCATATTTAAGACCTCACAACAAAGGAAACCTCAAACCTGGTGAAGAAAATCTTCCAACCAGGAAGGGGCAAGGCCAGTTGGGTACAGCGTCAGTAACCAGCTGACGAAACAAAGACTTGCGGGTGGGCCTCTTGTTAAACTATGCCACAATTATTTTGGGCATGTGCCTACTATTGCCAGGCACAGTGACCTTCAGATGTGAACTTAAGACATATCTCTTTAGTCGAAACCTCCCTGCTATGTTCCTGCCACCTGGCATCATACATGTCAGCTTGAAACCTCACTGTGCTCTATGCACAATGCTACATTGGCTTTTGGCGTAAGAGATAGGTTTATAAGAATAGCAAAACTAAATCAATAGAAAAATACGAAAAATGTATACCATCAAACATGGGGTAAAGAGACACATGCAAAGCTATATGAAAGGAAGCTTTCACTGTTTTTTAAAGTATCATTCCAATTAGATGTATAAGATGACAAGGAGTCATCATTTACTGAAGTAAATGGACACGTGCCCTTTACGTTTGTTCTTGGGACTGACCTTTATAGAGTGTATTGGTTGCTGTCCTTCTGGCTGAGGCCCGCTTTCCATCCTTGTGATGGGATTCAAGAAATGGAGAACGATGAAGAGGAACAAATTCACAAAAATCACTGTTTTCAGTAGTCAATGTTTTATATTACTATGTATTGTACTCGTCGTGTGTGTTTATTTTCCCTCCTGCATGTTCACTACACTCCCACATCTCAAATAAAGTACACTCGAACCTGCAACCTCCATAGAGATGATCCCTCCCATTAGAAAGGTGTTCTCGCTTCTGAGTGCAAGGGGACTGGAAAATAAAATCATTGTGGTTCAAAATATCTTACTATTCGCCCTGAGAATCAGCGCCAGCTAGCAGTAAGTGTCTACACCTTCAAAGGCTAACAGAGTCAAAATCTCAGTTCACCATCGTAGGAGGCACAATCCTGCAAAAGCCCCTATATACCTAAACTGTAAAGACACTGTTATTGCACCTATGGAAAACGAAGTCATCAGCATTCTGGCTCACCTCTATCTCAGGAAGTCTCAGGAAGAGTCTTGGAAAAGTCATCATGAGCACAGGTGGGGGGAAATGCTACCAATTACAGCTCGAGACAGGACATCCGTCCATTGCACTGGATTGTATTTTGAGGAGTTCATAATGCGTTTAGCCCAAGGCCCTGTCTTTCGCTGGGAGGCATTCGGGCGAGAGCTTCCGTTTCTCAAAGGTCACGTCCCTACTTGAAACGATTTAATTCTTCAAACACTTCCTTCCAAGCACACAACTTTGCCTCCTTCCCTTTCAAGAAAGGTATGAATTTTTACTCAGAAAGTAAATGTCAAGGGAAGGAATGAACGTGTTTCACAGTGAGATATCGAGTTAAAAAAAATATGTACGTGTCCTTGCAAGGGTCCATTTTGGGTTAAAGTGAAATCTGGATACGTAACAAATTCGTGTCGTTGTAAGGATCCATGTTGTGTTTTCCTGTTTGAAACTTCTTCCGGGTTCACGTGCTGTCATGGGTTTATACGCGTTTCTTCTGTCACAGGAAATAGTAGTAATTGGTATTTTATAACGACTTGTTGGGTGAACGATGTTACAGTTGCTACAATCCAATTTTAAAGAACAAACAACATTAGTAGTCGACTTCACCTGGTTCTGTGGAAAGTTATCGAATATATTCCCACCATGTGCGTTTACATCACTGCATTTTGACAGTTTCATGTTCAGTGCTGTTCACATCATCACCACAGAAAAACTAGCATGACACCCCAAAGACCATTCAGATCTCTACAGCATGCCTGCCACCCCAAGCTGGGTATCTCAAACCTTCCCAAACCATTCCGACATTCCAGTCAGCCACACCAATATATGCAACACACCTCCACACAATGACTCGTTAAGAGCACATGGAGACTCAGTAAGGTCAGTCCCTTCCCAAGTATTTCTCTCCATCAGACTTGTAACAGAATTAGCACCCTTAAACCATCAATAACTGTCACCCAAAACAGTGAGATCGAATGGCGAATTGCAACTGGAGCTCTGCAGGTTCAGCCTAGCCGTGAACCCTGACATCCTCAAAAGTCCTGTTTTCTATGGCCTCCCCAACTAATCCATAAAGTCTCCATCCTACTGGCGTATGTACGCTGCACAAAGGGCCCACAATACGCGCAATCGCTGTAGGCCTGAAAGCACCACTCCCACCACAACAACCATGCCAATATTTATCAGAACGCATTGAACATGTTATGGCCTGCCAGATACCCTTCACATTATCTCCAGTCCAGGGGCTCTGCCCAGTGGTGGAGCCAGGTTTTGATGCCAGGGCGAAATGCTCCTCAGGGGGCACCGCCCCAGTCGGGTAGAGAGGGGTCGGGTCACTACGGATTCCTTACTTTTTGTGGGTATAACTAGGAACTGTTCATAGGGAGGCATACTTTTTCATGCATATTGTCTGTTTGTTACAGCATTTATTTGTTAAATTATAAATTAAAACAATTATTATAACTTGTATTCTATAGTATCTGATTACATCTGTGACAGAGTGTACATCCTTTTTACTTTTGCTCTTATCACTAGCACAAATTACTTTTGCTCACATAACATTATCATCAGCAGATTCCGAGGTTAACACCAGTAAAATAACTCAGTGGATTGAGCGCTGGCTGCTGTGATCTGTGTGTGATCTGCAGGTCACAGGTAAGAATTCCAACAAGGCCAACTCAGCCTTTCATCTTTTCGGAGGTTGATAAATCAGTACCAACTTCGGTTTTGTGATATTGTATGTAAATATGTTCCCTGGAAAGCGCTGTATAAGTAGCACATCATTATCATTAAATTGGGAAAACACACATGAATGAGCACTTCAACAGATTTTCCAAAGCAATTCTGCCGCAGTTTGTCCCCCACTTCCACCCCACCCCAGCCCTCATCCTTACCCTCTCCTCTTTCACAGCCCTCTCCAGCGCATTTCTTGGTTTTCTCCCTCACTTTACTATATCTTCACTCTTGAATCTCACTCATTTGTCTAGTTTCTGAGCCCTTTCCCTCAGTCATTTTCACCCCTGCCCAGTACCTCGCTAACCTCTCTTTGTTTACTTTCTTCCTCCCTTCATTCTCTTCCACTGTTCTAGTTTCCATCCCCTGCTTCTCGTATCCCTCTCTGTCTCCCGTTGCCACACTATTTCTTCCCTGTCTCCCCTCTCTGTTGCTCTCTTTTTTTCTGTGCCACAGCCTTCCTCCCCTCTCCATAACCTAGCTTCCCATTGTCACCCCTTTCTTTGCACCCACCCATTCCCTTACCTCTCCACCATTTCGTGAGACCAGGCAGTTTGCGCCCAAGCGCACAGTTTAGGAGCTATATTTGAGCAGGAAGACCCCCAGTCAGACTGAGCCGGTGCAGAGTAAACACTCTACTTCCTTGAGCCGTCCAGTTAGTTGTGGAGGTCTTAGAACCTGCAAAGGTTGCAGGCTCAGAAGGCATTAGGGTACCTATAGTGTTTAATATTTTGATATAAAATATGTTGTGATTCTTTCCATCATGTATGGCTTTTATAGCATTTGTGTAACTAAAGGGCAGGATAGCAAAGCACTTAACAAGAAACTGAACAGTAGGAGAAGTAAGGTACAGCAATTGAATGCAAATTAACAAGGGGGGTCCTGGGAGTCCCTCTGCCAGACATTAGTCCTGGTTACGAGAGACTTACCCAGAGTCTTTAGCTCACTATCTTTCACAGAGAAGAAATATCCCAAACATATCAGTCTTTGTCCTGCCCTGGGGCAGTCCAGCACCGAAATGCTAGGCAATTCTCCTCTGAACAAGAGTACCAACAGAAACCCCAGACACGTATTTCGGTCTCGTTGGACCTCATCAGTAGGGTGGATCTGTGCCTCTCTAAGAATAGTGAGCAAGGGGTCCACGTCTGGATTCACCTAGTAACTTAGGGTGAGACCCAAAGTTACCTAAATATGCAAATTAACAAGGGGGGTCCTGGGAGTCCCTCTGCCAGACATTATTCCTGGTTACGAGAGACTTACCCAGAGTCTTTAGCTCACTATCTTTCACAGAGAAGAAATATCCCAAACATATCAGTCTTTGTCCTGCCCTGGGGCAGTCCAGCACCGAAATGCTAGGCAATTCTCCTCTGAACAAGAGTACCAACAGAAACCCCAGACACGTGTTTCGGTCTGGTTGGACCTCATCAGTAGGGTGGATCTGTGCCTCTCTAAGAATAGTGAGCAAGGGGTCCACGTCTGGATTCCCCTAGTAACTTAGGGTGAGACCCAAAGTTACTTAAATATGCAAATTAACATGCATATTTCCGGTGGCGGCAGCTGCTGACTGATTTGCACATGGCTGGTCCCCTTTTGCAATGGCGCAGACGGGCTAAAAAACGGTGGTGTGGAAGGTTGCCCAGAGCAATTGCCAGTGGTTTAGATTAATTTGAAACCTTCCACCCATCACTTTTGTGGTCAGTTTGTTTCTCCTTGTGAGAGAGGGTATGCCCAGACGTGGGTCCCTTGCTCGCTGCGCCACAGGGAACCAGGCTGCACCTCACTGAGGAGGTCCAACAAGGCCGAAACATGTCTGGGGTTGCTTGGTTTTCTGTCCAGAGGGGACCTGGCCTAGCAGTTCGGGCTGGGCTGCTACCTTCGGTGGCGGCAGCTGCTGACTGATTTGCACATGGCTGGTCCCCTTTTGCAATGGCGCAGACGGGCTAAAAAACGGTGGTGTGGAAGGTTGCCCAGAGCAATTGCCAGTGGTTTAGATTAATTCAAAACCTTCCACCCATCACTTTTGTGGTCAGTTTGTTTCTCCTTGTGAGAGAGGGTATGCCCAGACGTGGGTCCCTTGCTTGCTGCGCCACAGGGAACCAGGCTGCACCTCACTGAGGAGGTCCAACAAGGCCGAAACATGTCTGGGGTTGCTTGGTTTTCTGTGCAGAGGGGACCTGGCCTAGCAGTTCGGGCTGGGCTGCTACCTTCGGTGGCGGCAGCTGCTGACTGATTTGCACATGGCTGGTCCCCTTTTGCAATGGCGCAGACGGGCTAAAAAACGGTGGTGTGGAAGGTTGCCCAGAGCAATTGCCAGTGGTTTAGATTAATTCGAAACCTTCCACCCATCACTTTTGTGGTCAGTTTGTTTCTCCTTGTGAGAGAGGGTATGCCCAGACGTGGGTCCCTTGCTCGCTGCGCCACAGGGAACCAGGCTGCACCTCACTGAGGAGGTCCAACAAGGCCATAACATGTCTGGGGTTGCTTGGTTTTCTGTGCAGAAGGGACCTGGCCTAGCAGTTCGGGCTGGGCTGCTACCTTCGGTGGCGGCAGCTGCTGACTGATTTGCACATGGCTGGTCCCCTTTTGCAATGGCGCAGACGGGCTAAAAAACGGTGGTGTGGAAGGTTGCCCAGAGCAATTGCCAGTGGTTTAGATTAATTTGAAACCTTCCACCCATCACTTTTGTGGTCAGTTTGTTTCTCCTTGTGAGAGAGGGTATGCCCAGACGTGGGTCCCTTGCTCGCTGCGCCACAGGGAACCAGGCTGCACCTCACTGAGGTGGTCCAACAAGGCCGAAACATGTCTGGGGTTGCTTGGTTTTCTGTGCAGAGGGGACCTGGCCTAGCAGTTCGGGCTGGGCTGCTACCTTCGGTGGCGGCAGCTGCTGACTGATTTGCACATGGCTGGTCCCCTTTTGCAATGGCGCAGACGGGCTAAAAAACGGTGGTGTGGAAGGTTGCCCAGAGCAATTGCCAGTGGTTTAGATTAATTCAAAACCTTCCACCCATCACTTTTGTGGTCAGTTTGTTTCTCCTTGTGAGAGAGGGTATGCCCAGACCTGGGTCCCTTGCTCACTGCGCCACAGGGAACCAGGCTGCACCTCACTGAGGAGGTCCAACAAGGCTGTAACATGTCTGGGGTTGCTTGGTTTTCTGTGCAGAAGGGACCTGGCCTAGCAGTTCGGGCTGGGCTGCTACCTTCGGTGGCGGCAGCTGCTGACTGATTTGCACATGGCTGGTCCCCTTTTGCAATGGCGCAGACGGGCTAAAAAACGGTGGTGTGGAAGGTTGCCCAGAGCAATTGCCAGTGGTTTAGATTAATTCGAAACCTTCCACCCATCACTTTTGTGGTCAGTTTGTTTCTCCTTGTGAGAGAGGGTATGCCCAGACGTGGGTCCCTTGCTCGCTGCGCCACAGGGAACCAGGCTGCACCTCACTGAGGAGGTCCAACAAGGCCGAAACATGTCTGGGGTTGCTTGGTTTTCTGTGCAGAGGGGACCTGGCCTAGCAGTTCGGGCTGGGCTGCTACCTTCGGTGGCGGCAGCTGCTGACTGATTTGCACATGGCTGGTCCCCTTTTGCAATGGCGCAGACGGGCTAAAAAACGGTGGTGTGGAAGGTTGCCCAGAGCAATTGCAAGTGGTTTAGTTTAATTCGAAACCTTCCACCCATCACTTTTGTGGACAGCTTAATGAATAACATAACGAACATCGTAGGGTTCGATAAACAGACACCAGACATAGTATACACCCTATTAACGGCGACATTCCAGCTGCTGTGACTAAACTCTCCTCGGGATGCCTTTTACATGAGCATCATTGAGAGGGCCCCAATAGGGTCACTTTGTTAAAGTTTGAACTTTGAAAGTGCGCCTAATAGCGTCACTGTGCTAAAGTTCGAACTTAGAAAGAGTGCCCAATACCATCACTGTGCTAAAGTTGAATCTAGAAAGTGTGCCTAAAAGCGTCACTGTGGTACAGTCAATTGTAGAAAGTGTGCCTGATAGCATCACTGTAGTATAGTTGAATTTAGAAAGTGTGCCTAATATCATCACTGTGCTAAAGATTAATCTAGAAGGTGTGCCTATATAGCGTCACTGTGGTATAGTTGAATTTAGAGGGTGTGCCTAATATCACCACTGTGCCAGAGCTGAATCCAGAAGGTGTGCCTAAATAGCGACCACTGTGTTAAAGTTGAATTTAGAAAGTGTGCCTAATAGTGTCACTGTGTTAAAGTTGAATTTCGAAAGTGTGCCTAATAGCGTCACTGTGTTAAAGTTGAATCTAGAAAGTATGCCTAAAAGCGTCACTGTGTTAAAGTTGAACCTAGAAAGCGTCACTAATATCGTCATCTATAGCATGGATAGAGACAACACCCGTTCTCTATGTGGATGGAAAGGATGGAGTGGATGGAAAGGATGGATTGGAGGAGTGCATGGAGTGCATGGAATAGATGGAGTGGATGGAGTGGATGGAGTGGATGGAACGGATGGAACAGATGGAACAGATGGAACAGGTGGATGGAGTGGATGGAAAGGATAGAGTGAATGGAATGGAGGGAGAGGACAAAATGGATGGAGTGGATATATCTCTGTATATCTCTGTATCTCCTATATATGCTATGTATATGCTATGTACCTGTATCCCCATGTTATCTGTATCACATGTTTACCCCTATTCATCCTGTCGCTTTATATATGTAAGCCTCTATGTACACCCCCTGTCCTGCTCTCGTGCTTGGTCACAGGCGCTTTACTGATAACCACCTAATCACACTACTACGATTACTCTCTCCTATACACCATCAGTCAACTAGAACACAGCTATACTATGACACATTCAGTCTAGCTGTTCTCATACTAACATGACCCCACAAACACCTCATCATCCTAATAAAACACAGCTAGCTGAGCACATACCGGCTAGCTTAGGCGTCCCCTCAGGCCTAACACTGCCAGAACTCAGGCTGGGTGTCCACCCTCCAGACTGAACACATCCAACTGATTTCCTCAGCACCACACCAAACGCTAAGAAGCAGCTATCATGCAACAACCACACCAGCTGCACACATATCCGGTGCACCCACGCACCATACTACACTCTCTCTGTCTCTACTGACTGAACTGCGGTTCCCAAAAGCATTCAACCTACAAGTGCTTTGAGGTCATACCAGTGATACATAAGGCACTATATAAATGCCAAGTAACATAACATAACATAACTAGACGCAGTTAATTCTGTGTGGATCCAATGAGACCATTGTGTTCATCTGGTGTCTGCAGTCAGGAGCTATCATTTTGGCCAGGGTAGTTGTTTGTGCTGCTAATTTTGGAAATGGGAGAGCGGGTATTTTACACTGTGAGTGTCACTGCACTGCTGGTTGTTTTGGCTGAAGCTTCTTTACTTAGGGGGAATTGAGATGGAATTGTGTAAGTATGGAGAGCTGCAAGTGTAGCTATCACCTTATACATGTGGTGTAACTTAACAGGCATGTAGGGTGAATTCTGCAGTGGAGGCATGACCATGCAACTGAAAGAGGGGGGGGGGGTTGGATGAGAGAAATAAAGCTCAAGGCATCAGAGGAAACATACCAGCATCTCATAAGAAGTGAAGTGTGTGTGGGCTGCTGCGAGGCTGGGTGAAAGCGAGGCAGGGCTTCATCTGCGCAGCAGGAGTCGCCTGCCTTCAAGTGACCTGCACCCTTGGTTACTCTCCAGAACGTCCGGCCTTGTCACAAAGCATGGCCTGGGTTTGTGCCCAAGTGTTGAGTGAGGAGAAGTGAAAAGGGCCGCAGCAGCACATGCCCCAGGGCATACTGGGTAAGGCGACTCTTCAAGAAGAAATGGCAGCATCTACCTCATGGTCAGAAGGAAGAAGCCATTTCCTCCGCAGAAATACAAATGGACAATGGTAATGGGAGGTGGAATTTTAAATAACATATTGACAAGCATAAGTATAACATCACAGGCTATGAAATATTGCATTAGAAATGCCAGACAAAGCACGTGATTGATGAAGGCTGTACCTGTTAAATAAGAATGAGGTGAGGCCCCTGTAATTGATGCAAACTAGGAGTGGGAGAAGAGCATGTGTGTAAAAATTCACATTGGGTCATTGGAACACCTAAGACCTGAGTGGACTGGCCTGTTGGCAGTAGGCACATAATATGGTGAAACTAGTGAGAATCGGAAAACCATTGGTCTAGGTATACCAATGATGTGATCAACTTTGCTGTCTGAGTATGGGTCCTTGAAATGCAAATGTGCATGATGCTTTGAGCTTGTTGAGGATTTGCATGACTGTATGTAAGCATGAAAGCAGTGTGATGCACACCCTTTCCATGTGCCCACTCATGAGCCAGTATTGACAGTAACCTTGCAGGATGAGAAGTGAAAGGAAATAAGAGAGCTCGGATATTTGTACCAATAAGCTAGCCACAAGAGTGAACTGGTGTGGGCAAGGAAGAAAGTATTGCTGTGAGTGAATGTGAAGGCAAGCGTGCCTGAAGTGGTGGAGTAGGTTTGTTAAAGAAATCAAGTCCTCAAAATCCAGCAAACTTGACATTACAACTATTTTGACTATGATTCCTGCACAGGCCACTCATTTTTCTGTGGTAGATTGAAAGAACACATTTTTAGCATGCCAATAAATACTGACAGTAGGTACGTATTGCCTTTGCTCTGGGGGGTTGTCATTTACATTCCCTAGAATACCCCAAGAATACAATGAAAGCCCAAGTATTTAAAGAAGGGCCCTCAAGGAACAACTGGACACTTTAGAAATACCTTTATCTTGCACATTGATACAGTACATTGACAACCTACTTATTGCAGTGGATTCTGAGGAAGCTTGCATGGAGGGCACTGTGTTGTTGTTCACAAACTTGGCTAACAACGGTCACAAGGCTTCTTTGAAGAAATTCCAAAATTGTCAACAGGAGGTATTTAGGATACCTCCTGTCGGTGGAGGGTAGGTGTTTTGCACCAGAAAGAATACAGGCTATCTCTGACATGGCTGTTCCAAACACAGAAACTGAGGTTAGAACCTTTATCAGGATGACTTCCCATTGCAGGCAATGGATTCCGAATTCCTCCCTTTTTATTAAGCCATTGTTAGCACTAACGAAAACAGATGTAACTCTACTTCTACCTTGGGATACAGCTTGTCAAGATGCTTTTGATATGCTCGAAACTGCTGTGTATTACACGCCAGTGTTGGGCACACCAAATTACACTAAGGAGTTTGTGTTATTTGTGCTTGAAAGAGATGGTTGTGCTTTGGCTGTTTTAACGCAGGAACATGGTGGAAAGAACAGGCTATGCGGCTATCTTTCTTCCGCGTTGGACCCTATTGCATGCGCTTTGCCAAAATGTCCTAAAGTATGACTACTGTCGCTGCATCAGTACAGAAGAGCGAAGGCATGGTTTTGCGTCACTCCTTAACTGTCATGGTGCCTCACTCAGTAGATATACTATTGAACAGAACGCAAACACGGCATCTTGCATCTGCTTGCCTCACTAGATAGAAGCTCATTTTGTTTGCACCGCACATCAAAATTAAAAGATGTAACACGTTAAACCCAGCTGAGCTGTTACCTCCCCTAGAGGGGAGTAGCATTCCTGATTCTAATCATGATTGCATTTTTATCACTGAAAATGAAACAAAAGGAAGAATCGATTTGACTGACACACCTCTGCCATTCTCAGATGGAGAAATATTTTGTGATGTTTCTTGCTTTAAACTTCTGGATGGCACTTCTACTGCTGCCTTTGCAATAACCACACTAGAAACAGTGGTAGAAACTAGGAGGATTCCTTACAAATCCACATAAGCAGCAGATATAATTGCCCTGACGCAAGCTTGGGAGGTATCTCAAGGATTGAAAGTAAATATTTCTACGGACAGCCAGCACGCCTTTGGTGTAACTGACAATTTTGGGAAACTATGGGCTGAAAGGTGATTTCTGATATCCCATGGCACCAAGATTCAGCATGGTCCCTTGATACTGCAGCTATTATCAGCAGCATTATATGTACAGCTAGCAATAACGAAATGTGCAGCCCACCAGAAAATCACTGATAGTATAGGGAAAGGCAATGCTTTCGCAGACTGACTTGCCAAATAAACAGCTAGAGACATAAAGGCCCTCATTACGATACTGGCGCTAAACCATGGCGCTATTAACACCATCGTAACGAGTCCGCCAATGTTCAATGGGGAATTACCACCCCATTCCAAGGTTGGCAGGGCGGTAATTCCCCATTGAACATTGGCCCTTCCCCATTCCCATTTTTGCCCCATAGGCTCAATGAGACTGGGGAAGGCGGTAAGTACGGTACCGCAAATTGCGGTACTGTACTTACCTCAAGAGTCCCTTTGCAGGTCCCCACTTTAACGGCTGGTCTAGACCAGCCGTTCAGGTCGGGTCCCGCAAAGGGACCTCGTAGTAAGGCGCTAAGGGGTTAACGGCGCCGCAGCCTTTTACGGTGCAGTTAACCACTTAGCACCAGGGTTGTAATGAGGCCCAAAGTCTGGAATGTATGTATTGGTTACTGCTAGATGGGTCGTTGAGAGTGGGATGATAGGAGAGGGCATTAGCAGAGAAAAACAGATTCAGGCCAAGGCCACAGCCAAAGAAATCAAAGTGGGGGGATCGGGACTAGCCCACGTACATGAGGTGGGTTGTTGGGTTGACCATGAGAAACAGAGATGGTTGTTACCTAATGAATATGTACAAGCTATATTGACCGATGGCCCAGCTCACATAAGTGCAAAAGGCATTTGTAAACACCTAGACCAGGTACGGAGGAACTCTAACATACCCAAAATAGCAGAAGGACAGGTCAAGAATTGCATGATCTGTTTACAGCCTAACATTGGGACAGGAACACCAGTACCTAAGGGCAGCTTTGGTCCACCTTCCATGCCCTTCAAGGTAATACATTTTGATTTCATTTGATTCATTTTGATTTCATTGAGATGTCAGAATGTTAAATACGTTCTAGTTGTAGTTGGTATTGGTAGCGGTATTGGATGGTTAACGGAGAGGATTGCAGAGTACATCGACAATGCCCTAAGACCTAGGGTACCGAAATTGAAAGCTTATATTGAAGATACCACTGATACGCTTAAGATCATCAATGAAGTGATTTGGAATCCAACATATATGCTGGCAACCTGGGACGTACACTCTCTATATGCCATCATTGATCACGCAGAAGCGATTAACACCAGAGAATATGAGTTTCAGAAGGATACGGCATCACATTATCAACATGTGCAAATGCTTAAGGAAATGCTTACATTTACGTTGAACAACAATATCTTCATGTTTGACAACTGTTTCTACAAACAGAGGAGAGAGATAGCGATGGGCACTAAATATGCCCCAGCACTAGCAAACTTGTTTATGGGGAAGTATGAAGATCAACAAGTATATTTGGATAAAGCTTACAAAAAGAATGTTAAATTGTGGATTAGGTTCATAGACGATGTTTTACTGATATGGGACGGAACAAGTGAGGCACTGAATGATTTCAAATGGAGAATGATCCAAAATAAACTTGTAATTGAATTTGTGGGTCACAAGAGCATAACCACATTTTTTTGGGATTTGACAATATTTGTGGATGATCAAAAGCTGTCTACAAAGACTTTCAGGAAAGAAACGGAGGTGCGCTCCACGCTGCACGCACTAAGTTGCCATCAAAGGCCAGTAAAGTGGAATATCCCGACAGGGGAATTTATTAGGGCCAGACGGAATTCTAAGCGGTCCAAGGACTTTAAAATGGAATGCGAACGATTACAAGAGCGTTTCCAACAAAGGGGCTACTCGAAAGCATGTATCAAAACTGTCCGACAAAAAGCTGCAAAAATGTCTTGGGAACAAACAATAACACAGAGAACAAACCCTGTAAATTCTGACAAGAATGAAATTAACTTTATAACAACATACAGTCATGAAAATACAAAGTTGAGGAAGATTTTGAACAAAAATTGGCACTATATTGGGGACAGACTTGGGATGACTTTTCGAAAAGCCAAAACAATTAAAATGATGTTGAGTCCTTCACTACTACCAGAAACTATTAAAGAAACACCAAGAACATGGCTACAGGAAAAACCTCTTGGATTTAGGAAGTGTGGAGGATGCTCAATGTGTATCTATGCCCATGAACCAACAACATTTTTCAAGGACAAAAGAGGAAAACGATGGAGATAAAGGACAATATCAACTGTCATTCGACATTTTTGGTTTATGCAATAATATGTGTATGCAAATTGATATATATTGGAAGCACAATCAGGGAAGTGAGGACACGCATTTGCGAACATTTTTCATCAGTTGTGAGTCAGGATCCAACATTGCCGCTGGCCCAGCATTGGCAAACTGAACATCAATTGGAGGACAAAAAGAATCTGAGATTTATTGGCTTACAGAAAGTTAAAAGGGGCAGGAGAGGAGGAAATTGGGAGCAAAAACTCAGACAGACGGAAGCGAGAACTATATGTAAATTTGGAACAATTGACTTTGGATTAAATAAGGACAACGAGATGGTGCATTTTTTGTGAAAACAATGCTCATATAATATGTATGGATTTTGTGTGAAACGTAATGTGTTTGTTAACTATTGCAATTTTTGAGGATGTTCATGCAATGTCAATATGTATGTGTACAAATGATTATAGGAATGCAAGTATGATACAGGCGGAGGCCCACATTTTTGATGACTGCAGAGAATACCAATGAACCAAGAAAAGTAAGTACTGACACCAATGTTAAAATACCATAAGGAATCAAATCTGTTTTTTATTCTATGGTCTAAATCTTTCTTGCTGCAGTGGCTTAACACCCACACAGTTTCTTAAAATTAATAAGCAAGAGGTGAAACAGATGTCTCAAATCCGTATTTATATTTCAAGTTTCATTTTTTTAATAATATGTTTATGGATTAAGGAACATCTAACTAGGAACGGAAACCCATACCAATTGCGCAACATCTGGAAACTTTAGCACCGGAATAGCAGTGCCAATATTACTTGAGTTTTTTTACTTTGTCAACATTAGGTCTAAATTCTCCTTTTTTAATAATTACTAAACCAATACAACAACATGAATAGTTTGAAATGAGCAGAACTTAAGTGCTTAAAACAGCAAACCGCATTCAGAAGCATTGCTACAAGATGTCCGCCGTAAACACGGCAGAAGGACACTAACGGGGGAATAACGAGAGAGGTTGCTATGGAAACGCATAAACATGCCCGTGCGCGCAAGACACTGTTTTCGAACAGTCAGACGCCGACGCGAGGAATACTGTGAGCACGCCGAGAACAAAGGTAAGCTTTTGACTGCGGGACGATTTTACACGTCCGCACTCCGCACCTTGGCGTCTTTTGTGTCAGGGGGGACTGGATTGATTAGAAAAACGTGCCGATAGAGACCAAGGATGCGGCCGTAGTTACGAGCCTAAAAGCAAACCAAGACAGGGCGGGGGGACCTGATACTAGATGCGTTTCATGATATACAGTGAAGAGCAGTTCAATACATATGTTTCTTTATTCCACAGGGATTAACCTATGACTTTTGAGAGATCGAATCCCGGTAAGCCACACATTTCTCTTTATAAATGGGGATTTATTATTATTAAAAATAGGTGAATAATAGCAAAAAGGTGTTGCGCAAATAGGTAATGGAATGACAATATTTAATGTGCACAAACATGGGGATTGTAACTTTTAAGAAAGATGTTAACAACAACTGCCAATTTAGAAATTAATGTACAGAATCCTGTGGAAAATGATAAATAATCCGAAGGTTTATTCATTGGCATGGTGAAGATTGTTTGAACCATTAAAAGGACATACTTTGGGATAGCGATTTAGAAGTACTGAACAAAGACAAACATTTTGGAAACAAGGATTAGCAAGTTTTTTTAATTTTGAGTGGAATGTAGACATGAGGTTGAATCATGTACACGTTTTTCACAAACCTATTATTTATTGTATTTTCTTTTTCCCCATATTTTTTCTCTTTCCTCTCTTTTTTCTTTCTTCTCTTGCATTGTTTCACTAATTAATATATTACTATGTACATCTGTATGCATACATGCATGCTTAAAATGTTATTATTGTACCACATGACTGATTTGTTACCAAAATATGGTTTTGTTTTGTTTATGTTATGTGTGGTATTTTCACTGTGCTATCTGTGGAATGCACAGATAGAAAGTATTATTTAATAAGTAATTTGCCCTCAAAAAAGGTTTTGTTTTGAAAAAGGCCCTTGAAAGGCTGAAACACTTGTAAACAACATTCAAATGGGCAATGGGAGCTTACCAATAATTCAATTTGCTCCAACATTACTGAAAGAAGAGCAACCGTTTTTTTTTCAAGTAATAAACGTGGGTGGCGCAGTCTAAGTGTGTATCAAACATATATATTGACCCATGGCCCAGCTCACATAAGTGCAAAAGGCATTTGTAAACACCTAGACCAGGTACGGAGGAACTCTAACATACCCAAAATAGCAGAAGGACTGGTCAAGAATTGCATGATCTGTTTACAGCCTAACATTGGGACAGGAACACCAGTACCTAAGGGCAGCTTTGGTCCACCTTCCATGCCCTTCAAGGTAATACATTTTGATTTCATTGAGATGTCAGAATGTTAATTATGTTCTAGTTGTAGTTTGTGCATAGTACTTTCCCCATTTTAGCATCAGTCACCACGCATGTGTGTGAGGGATTACAGATAAAAAAATAAATGTAATTCTGCAAACCAACCCTAATTGGCAGGGTTAGTTGAGAGACACAACTGTACCATAAAGAAAAAGTTAGCTAAGATATGAGCGCCCAGCCAGCTAAAATGGCCTGAAGCTCTGCCATTAGCCTTCATGTCAATGAGAATGACAGCACAAGTAAAAACAGGTATGTCCCCATATGAGATTGTGATGTGGAGACCTGCTAATGTGTGCAATGTACCCAGGCCAAACAAATGGTCTGAGATGAGTATCCATTATTGGTAGACTATTGCAAGCAGTTGACTCAAGACTTGCATTTCATTTAGCAACAGCTGTGAGAAGTGTTGCCTGATCGATATGTGGGTCCTGGCCATACCATTCGGACTGGCGACTACGTTCTGGTGAAAGATTACGAGTGGAAATACAGCCTTGAACCGAAATAGAAGGGACCACTCCAGGTCCTATTGACCACCCAGACAGCTGTGCGTGTAGAAGGGAAGAAGAACTGGATACATGCAGCACATCTGAAACGAGTACCTTTGCCTTTGCCCTATGACAGATGGGTAAAGGATGAGGTAGCTGATTCAGAACACAAATACGTTCCTCAGCACGTACCTTTCAGTGACAGAGAATGAACTAACCCATACTTTAAGCAGCTAGGGTTTTCACCTTTTCCAACCACCGACACACTGTTCGAGGATCACTCAATGCCTGGGATGAGCAGATACAATGTTCGGCCACAGAAATAGCTAGGGAAGGACTTCTTGCAAGTAGGAAAGTGTGGTATTGTATTTATTTATTTATTATTATGTTCACTTAAGTTTTTATTAGCATTTATGTTAACTAGTACTGCACCCACAAGAAAATGATGCTACTCACTCCGTACCCCCAAAAGACACTTGGAGGTAGAGGGTGGCAGGGAAAAGAAGACTCCAAGCAAGATAGACCATGTGGTCAGGTGCCACCGATGGATTAACTTATAAAGCCTATATCAGTGAGGCTTCTTAAAGGACACCGAAAGACTATGCCTCTGTTTGCGTTACGCAGAAGCGATGAAATGGAAGGTTTTGCCACTGGAATGACCAGGTCCAATGGATTGTGGTCACCTAGAGATACATGTGTGATTATAGCTATTATGGCATGTATCATACTTATATTAATGCCTGATTTATGGTTTCTGGAGAGCTCACACCAGCTTAGCTCACTATTGCCTATGGTCAGACCCACTACTATGTCTCCTTTCTATGTGCAGGCCTGCAAACTTTGTCCCCTTGATCTTGAACACATAGAGGGATATTTTAATAACACCTTCATAAGAATAATGAATGATACTCATGCAATACTGAACAAAACCAATTGTTGGGTATGTTCCCACCTTCCGCAACACGGTGAGAAAGGGTTATGATTGTACATATATCCTCTCCCATTGTCCACTGCTGGCTATGCATCCTTTAGGGCCATGTTATTTCGTAGATAGAAAGACAGTACCACTGGTAACTTTGATGGGACAAATATAAATACTTTTGATCAGCAGGTGCTACTACCTTTGGGATACTCAGTGTTTGCTAACAGGAGCACTACCAACACTGCCTCTACCAAATGTTCAGACAGAAATTCTAGGCCATACAAATCAATGATATTGTTTTGAATGGCACCAGTATGGAATAGGGAAGCGACTCCTCCAGCATACACAATTAACAATAATCCTACCAGGGTTCCATTTTGTCAAAGTAAGGAAGGTTCTAGGTACATGGGTATATATGACAAATGTATGAATACTGCAGTTTTGGTGAACGAGACAAGGCTCTTGCATATTGGGAGATCAATTTACTTTGTCTGTGGAAAGCAAGCATATCCATGGTTACCCAAAGATTGGAAAGGAACATGTTACTTGGGGATATTGTTCCGACGAGTGTACTTGACAGAACCTTTAGAAATATTGAAATACCATCCTAGGAGGGATATCGATGGTGATACAACTGGCCAAATATCAGGGTATGTGTCCAAATGATAGCTCCCTTTTGGGGCTCGGCAAACGACTCCCGAGGCATCAGAAGGTTGTCACGAGGGTCAGAAAGAACAAATAATGAGACGACCGATATACTATTCAATATGACATTAGAAAAAGGGATTACAGTCCTCCTTCTTAGGCCATGAAAATTCTGAATGATCAAACAACAATTACTAGTATGCTAGGCCATAGGCATATCTAATAGTGTAAGTGCGTGACAAAGAGTGAGTTGAGAAAGGGGGAGGGAAAGGAACGTACAGGACAATAAACTACAGTACTAGACCTGGCTAGAAAGGGTTAGACAGAGGGAGGACTGGACAGACATATTTGCTAGGCCTAGTAGATTCAAGGTCATGCATGTGCGCAGAGACAGGAAGTGCGAGGGAGGGGAGGGGGACAAGTGTGCCCAGACCAGCAGAGGCCAGGGTTAAGTGCAGAGGGTTGCCCCTGTCATGGAGGATATTGCAGTAGTGCAAAGCAAAGTGCAGAGGCCTGGAGGCAAGTGCAGGTCTGACATGGAGCCTGTGACCTGTGGGCTCTGGAGGTGCACCAGGTGACCAGTCAGCTAACTGAGCAGGTTGGGAAAGAGAAAGAAGGAGGGAATGAAGTGAGGAGAGTGGGGGTTAGCAGGGGAGAGGGAGAGAGAAAGAGGAGTAGAAAAGGAAGGTTTTGAGGAGTTTCCAGAATTTCAGGAGGTCTGGTTCAAGATGGAGAGAGGCAGGGAGGCTGTTGCAGAGGGAGGCCCCTGCAGAGGATAAGGATCTCCCTCCAAATCTCTGTTTGGACAAACAGCTCACCCGCAGAGATTTGGAGGAGGCTGAGCAGATGGCTCTAGAAGAAGAGGATGTGGGAAGAGAGCCTTGTAGGTAGTAGGGGTCCCAGCCTCAGAAAGCCTTGTGGACTATGCAGAGGGACTTGAACATGATCCTTGCAGCCACTGGGAGCCTAGTTTCAGTGCTGGAAAGATGCAGTATTGGGCTTGAGGCCAAGGATAGGTCTTGTGGTTCTGTTCTGGATAAGTTGAAGAGGTCGGAGAAGGAAGATTGAGAAAGAGACTGTTGCAGTAGTCCATTCTGGAGAGGACCAAGGCTCTGGAGACAGTGAACCTCTGGGGGAAGGTGAGAAAGGGTAGAATACCTCTGAGAAGGTACAGCTGGTAGTGAGATTTTTTGAACATGTCCGAGATGTGAGAAGAGAAGGAGAGAGTAGAGTTCAGGATGACCCCGAAATGTGTTGCTTCACTGGTGGGTGGGGGTGCAGGACCAAAGGAGACCGGCCAGAGTGGGAAAGCGGGAGCGGGTGTCCCATTAAGGGCGATCTCTGTCTTGCTAGCATTAAGACAGAGATCATTAGCAGCACACCAGGACTGAATTGCGGATAGAATTGCGGATAGACAGTCTTGAATGAGGACGAGGAAGCCGAGGGTAGCCTGAAAGAGAGCTATATGTCATCCGCATAACACTGAAAGTTGGAGGTGAAAGCAGAGATCATGTGGGCCAAAGGGGCCATCTAGACGTTGAAAAACCAGGGAGGTAGATTAGATCCCTGGGGGATGCCACACGTAGAAAGACTGATAGTGGAGAGAAAGTACCCAAGCTCCAGCTGGGGAGGACGGTCAGAGAGAAAGGACGTGAGCCATGCCAGGGCCTGATCTGTGATGCCCAGGGTATCTCAGAGATGGGAGATCAGGATGTTGTGGTTTACTGTATCAAAAGCAGAGGAGAGTTGAAGGAGAATGAGAAGCGAGGGAGTGTTAGAGTCAAGGTTTGCAAGCCGGTCTTCACTGGTGTTCAGAAGAGCAGTTTGCATGCCTCTGGATGCTCCTAAACCAGACTGATGGTCATGGAAACAACCAACAGATTCGGTATGGAGGGTAAGATGAGAGATAGCCAACTTCTCCAGGGGTTTGCCCAGGAAAGGAGTGATGGAGATCGGACAATAATTTGCCTGAATAGAAAGGTCAGCAGAGGGTTTTATGAGCACATGGTGCACAAAGAAATGCTTGAGAGAAGTGGTGAACACTCCAGTAAAGAATACCACATTTCTAATGATAATGTCTGTAGTGTTTCTTGTAGGTCTAGGAAAACAGGGGAGAAACTGTGGGAGCCACTGCAGTTGTTATAAATATTAATAATTACGCCAACGCTCTCATTCTTACTCTCCACTCTTAAGATTTGAAGATTTGGTCACAATATTGGAGCTAGAATTAAATCGATACCCTTTGAGGTGGAATACCAAGTTATTCGGCAAGAGACAACTTTTAAAACAGTGGGGCAATTCTGCATGCTCAGCAGCCTTGTCCAGTGTTACTGCTAGCAGTGCAGAAATAGAAGGGTGAAGGAGTAACAGTGTTATCAGTCATAGGCAGTCAATCCTGTTCATCAAGACGACTCAAGGGCTCAAATCTGTTCGTAGGCTCAGGGATAATGCAAGGGCAGCCCCATCCAGGAACTGATGGACATAGGATGTTGTGATAATTGCTGAGTTTCTAGACACATTCCTCTGGCACACAAGGGCTCCATGCGCTACGTTAGCAGTCTATGTTGAATCAAACAATGATCCTAGTTTGCGGGAGCAAAGATGGCCAATGATAGTCCGAGAGAGGGTTTATAAAAAAAAAACAAGAGGAAGAATCATAATTAGGTCATGGACCTCATCCCTGGTGAAGAAATGATTTAAGATGTTGTTAGCTATGGATGGATGTCTGCATGTAAGGACCACACAGTCCCCTTGAAATTGCTTAGGTCCCCTTCTGACCCTATCCAGTCTATGAGCCATTAAGAGATGCCAGTTTCATTCTAGACATAAGCCAGTACTACTATTGATGAAGTAAGTCAATTTCAGAATTAGTGAGGCTGTTGACTCTCGTTGACCGGGTCTTAGCTTCAGTACCTAAGCCAGTACTACAACTAACTAATGGGTATGGAACATATCACAGCCCCCTTGAGCTAAAATGCGCAGTATTGGAAGTATCAGCCCCAGAGCGTGTCTGTTTCAGTCTGCTGGACTCGCCCAGTACACTATTGCTGTGTCAATCTCTTGACACAGCATTAGGTATAGCTCGTACAACAAAGGCTCAACAGACTCCATCCATTACCGGCTTTGGGTTAAAATTGCTGTAGAGCATTGAAAATCCTCTTTCTATGAGGGATTGCTATTATTTGTACAGGCAGTTATGCAAAAGGTCTGGCCGCACCTGTGCTGAGAACAAACACAGCCCAATAACCTGTTATCTGGGAAGGTTCACACTTGAGGTGGCCTACAACCATGTTTTAGCTCAATGTACCGTTCACAGAGGAGAAATCGTCATTTGCATAACAGTCTGGTCCCACCCACTTAGGCAGTCCATCATCAAAAGGCTAGGAAATTCTCCTCTGAACAAGAGTGCCAACAGCAACACCAGCCACATGTTTCAGCCTAGTTAAGCCTCATCGGTGAGATGAAGCTGAGCCTCTCTAAGTAGAGTGGGCAACTTAGTAGAGTGGGTCCACATCTGGATTACCCTGGGTGACTGATGGTAAAACCCCAGGTACCTAAACATATATGCAAAAGGTCCAGGAGCCCATCTACAGAGAATGAACATGCTAAAATAATCCGTTCTCTGGGTAGGTTCCCACTCGGGAAGGTCTCCAATCATGTTTCAGCACACTGTACCTTACAAGGAGAAGAAATATACAAAACGTCATTGTAGACCCTCCTGAGTGGAAGAAATTCCATAGAACTGGGTATTTTGACCCATGCTTGTTCTCAGTAGAGGGGCGGCTCCCACACCCTTGCTTACTATGTATACAGCTAGTTCAAATTATTGGTCACGGCTATGAGACTAAGGAGGCCAGGTGTGGATCATCGGCGGCATGAGGACTTAGTCATTCATAATTAATGATAAGGGCTGGTGGTTGGACAGCAAGTGTAGCTCCAGCTCCAGAGCTAAGCAACTCTATTTTGGTTTCCTTGGTTTCCAATGCTTTGATCCTGAAGTTGTCAATAACCACCCTCTAGTTAGAAGGTTAGTTTGCACAGAACTCCCAAATTTCAAGACAGGATATGAGGGAGTTAAGTGAGCAACCAGCGTCAACTAGTGTTGCTCCGTTAGCTGAACTCCCTTCCAGTGCCTCGGGGTTACATACACTAGGCGTGTCTAAAAACATTGAGGTTCGGGCATGCAGAGGTCCTGTAGATCCCATGCAGCTATATTCCTTTGAGATTATCGGAACAGCCACAATGTCCAAAAAGGGGTCCGTTTCATGCGCTCTTGATACCTGGGAGGAAATGGATTTGCTGATGTACTTGCTAAACTGCACCCAAAGGTGAAATAGGAGGGAAATAGAAGCCAAAAATGTATAAGATGCAGACTTCACACTAGAAACAGTAAGAATACTATGGGCCTCATTACAACCCAGGCGGTAAATTCCCTACTTTACCACCATGGTGTAAACTCTGTTTACACCATGGTGGATGGCGGATTTACCGCCCCATTCCAAGGTAAGTGGGGCGGTAAATCCCCATTCCCCATTTACCCTTCCCCATTCCCATTTTTGCCCCATAGGGCATAATGGGAGTGGGGAAGGCGCTAATTACGGCACCGTAAATTACGGTGCCGTAATTAGCACCAAGGCGGGTTAGCGCCTTGCATTTTAACGGCTGCTAAAAACAGGCGTTAAAATGGTAATCGGGCGTTAAGGGTTAACGCCTGGGTTGTAATGAGGCCCTATATCTATTGCAAAGTCAGCCCATACTGGAAGTAATGTCTTCTATGTTGAGAAAAACCTTTGTCGTGCAGGTCTACCTCTCTATAGAAATAGAAAACGTACCACAAGGTCTATCATTGCTGCAGTGTTCTAGTTAATGTGGGCCGTAAGCTAGGACTAACAAAGATTGTTTTTCTGACATGAGGCCTAACTACACTAACATTGGAAATAAATGCATGTGTGGACATTAGGCCTTCTTCATCTGAGTTTAGAGGGTTCAAGGTTTTCCCTACTTAAATCATCTGTCTTAACCAGGGTCCTGTGCAGAACTCCTTAAGGCTCTCCTCCTAACAGTTTGTAAAGCTGTCTAAAAATTAAGAGACAGAAGCCATAGGTGAGCCCCAACTGGTGTGGAGACAAGAGCAATTCCTTTTCAAGGATGTATTGGCAATTGCCACATAATGTAATGGTTTTACATGAAGGAAATTTCCTCCACACAAGAACAGGTGGAATTTTTGAGTTTCACTTTCAAACTTGGAATTTGGCGGTGCGGTAATAGAGGCAGCAATCCTGTTAACGCCACTTTTATAAAGCATCACCAAACTCTAATTGAGACCATACATCCATACATCTTTTCACGCACCAAATCTTAATGCCGGAGTAAGACATATCCACATCCCATGCTCCACCCCCCCCACCCCCACCCAGGAAATCAGTACTCAACATATGCTTGGGCAAAACGATAGCATATTTTGGTATTTCGTACTGGTTAGCCATCTGCCTTTAGCGACAGTAGAATGGTATCTCAAGCTGATGGAGGCTGTTTGCCATGATAGAATAAATATAGCAGTGTTGGGTGTAAGCCTATAGCATAGCCTGTCAGGGAGCAGAATAGGCACCTGTGTGAACAAGTGCAGCTGCTTTAACATAATGCCCATATTCAAGAGGGATCTCCTACCCATTATCGAAAGTGGAAAATGGATCCATTTCACAACTTTAATTTCAATGACACTCTGTAATTCTAAATGATTCCTATCATTGATTAATGGTCAGCAGGATGTGGCATAACAATATCCCAAAGCAAAGAAACCCATCAGGGCCCTGTCCAAGTCAGGATGGATGGGAGACAGTGGCCCTCATTACGACCCTGGCGGAAATCAACCGACCGGACCGCCATAGCGTAAATAGCGTTTCTGCCATTGCACAATGGAGCAAAGTGCGGCTCATTCCGACCCATCGGGCACGAGCACCACGCCATGGCGGAAGTGCAAAGTCCGCGATGGCGGAAATGACCCCAAAACGGCCCACACCGCCGCCGTACGGCGCCCTAGGTGCAATACCGCCACCCATCTCAGCGGACACCGCAGTGAGCGCCAACCGGAAAGTACGGTGACCGTAAATATACGGAAACGGAAGTAAAAGCATGGTCCCGGAACGGGAAACATCACGCCGTACACCTATAAAACCACAAATTCCACACAACCATTAAAAATACTACCCTGAGACACATCCCAACCCGTCATCCACCCTAGTGAAACCAAGAAAAATGGGAAAAGTAGCGAAGAAAGCGTGCGACCGCAAGCGGCAGGTCCACTTCTCCCGTGAGGAACTCACCGTGCTCACAGAGACCCTCCAGGAGAATGCTGCCGCCGTCTTCTCCACGCAAATGACCAGGACGGCACTTGCGAACAAGAAGGCCATATGGGCCCTGGTGGCACAGCGGGTAAGTGCGGTGGGGACCGCACCCCGCAACCCACAGCAATGCAGAAAGCGATGGGACGACCTGCGGATACGCGTCCGTAGCATACTTTCTGCCAACCGCAACATTGCCACAGCTACCGGGGGAGGATCGGAATCACCCATCAAGTTGACCCCCTGGGAAGAAATCTGTGCCTCCACCATTGGAATGGAGAGCATAGAGGGAGTCGGAGGGATGGAGAAAGGAGTGCAGACATCCGAAGAATCAGGTAGGTGTCCCAAATAAAACAATGCCAAAACCACAATGTCCAATCATGTGAAGTACCACGTGCCCACATAGTGCAACAGTAACACATGTCCAGGAGAACGTCCACATACATAGGCCTGATAGCACACTTTAAAACTCACATCAAATACATAAATAATTAAAAATCCTAAAAACACCCTCTACACGTGCAGCAGGCACACCCTAACTGCAGGCTGCCAAACAACTGCACCCTCACTCCACACACAAATGAAACCACCTCCAAGGCCCCGACCCAAATCACCCTCAGGTACCACCCCAATGCATGTGATACATTGCCATTCCAATTCCCACAGACCCATTAATAACGCTCGCCCTCCTTTACTCCACCACAGGGTCCGATCCAAATGACGAGCTCCAGGACACCCCTACCAGCACACCTGCAAAGAGGGCCAAGACCAACGGCCAAAGACCCTCCACCTCAGCTGCACGCATCAAGACACGGAAGCAGCACAAATCAAGTGGCAGCACAGAGGAGGGAACTCCAACAGGCACCCCAGCAGCCAGCATGCCCACAACACCACCACCACAGGTCCCCCCAATGGATGCCACAGTAGGCACTGCTTCTGGTGGCAGCAGCACCATAGGTGACACTGCATTAATGGCAGCATGCTCCGACACAGAAAACGGGGATGTCGAAGTCAGATCCATCCATGACCTGTCCCAATCCCCCTGTCTGTTCCATCCCGTACACCATGAGGATACCACGCAGGGGCACCCACAAGACGACGACTGGCCATCCCCCACAAGCCCTGTGGCAAGGCAACATGAGGTGAACAGCCACTCTGTGACACCACCGCAAATGGCCATGGCCCAGCAGAGGCAACAGTCCCTCGACCAGTTAATCGTGCAACAGCAGCAACTGGCCACGCTCCTCAAGGACCATGCCGATGAATGTGGGGGCACTAAGGCAGACATAGAAACATCAACTGAGACACTTAGGGCAGAAATGGAGAGAAGTACAGAGACACTAAGGGCACAAATGGAGAGTAGCACCGAGAGCCTGAGAGTACAAATGGAGAGAAGCACCGAGAGCCTGAGGGGGGAACTGCATGCGACGTCCAAAGACGTATGTGCCGAACTTGCCGCAGTGCGCCGTGTGCTCACTGAGCTCTCACAAACCCTTAGGGACATGCATGGACGTGAGCAGGCAGAGACATCATCCGTTGCAAGTTCCGTCCAGGGCAGCCCCCAACGTAGATCTGGGAGGAACCTGCGCTCCACAGGCAGGGGTGCCCCTGATACCCGCAGAGGGGGCTTGCAATAGCGACAGCCCACTGACAATGAGCATCTTTGGACACTGGTGTTCGGGGGGGAGGTAGGAGGGTGGAGGGGGTGTGTTGGGCTCACTTGGGTGGCGGGTCGATAGGGTGTTTAACATGATATCACATATGCCATAAACAATGCACGATCATCCAATGAGATGTGTGGACATTGATCTTTGTGTACGAGGCCATTATAGGCGTACAGTCCATATTGTGCATGTTCCAGACACACACAGTGCCACGAGTCCCGTGTCCATGTATCAGCCACCAGGCGTGAGTGCTAGAAGCATGCATCTATGAGATGCTGACGAATGTCACGGCCCTCCTGTGCCTCGCAGACTCCTTGAGGTGCTGCCACATCCCCACCCTCATCATGACCATCTTCAGGTGCTTGCAGTTCTGCGTCAGGGGGCATGGGCACATTTCTACGTACGCACATGTTGTGTAGCATGACACATGCCATCACCATCTTTGCAACCTTCACATGGCGGTACAGGAGTGCCCCGCCAGACCTGCTGAGGCAGCGGAAACGAGTCTTCAGTAGGCCGAATGCCTGTTCTATGACTACACGGGTACGTGAGTGGGCATGGTTGTAGTCCTCCTCATGCTGGTCCCGTGGGTTCCGGACTGGTGTGAGGAGCCATCTCTTCAGTGGATACCCGGCATCACCTGTATGTGGACAATAAAGGAATTTTGAGGAATGCCATTGCTACGTACGCACCCCCCCCCCTTCCTGCCAGGTCATTGCCGCATCACATACCCCACATCATCATGCATGAAATGAGACTCACCGAGTAGCCAGGATCTGTTCCCTGCGTGTCGCTCCATGTAGCGTGGTATTGTAGAGTTCCTCAAGACCATAGAATCATGGGTTGATCCAGGGAATCGGGCACAACAATGTGTAATGATCCTGTTGGAGTCACACACCATTTGTACATTCAGAGAATGAAATTGTTTTCGGTTGCGGTACTGGGCCTCCATGGCATGTGGGACGACCAATTCCACATGGGTGCAGTCGATGGCACCAATGCAACCCGGTATGCCGGCAAGTGCATGGAATCCCACTTTTGTGTTGGTAATTTCCTGCTCCGAGCGTGGTAGAGAGATGTAGTCGTCTGCGTGCTGCAGGAGGGCATCGAGCACTTGCAATAGTGTCCGTGAGAACAGTGGCTGTGATATGCCATGCAACTGTCCGACTGTGTGCTGGTAGGTGCCTGTGGCCAGGAAGTGGAGTACAGACACCACCTTCAGTAGGGGTGGGATGGCGGTTGGGCTATCTATCATGCTGACAAGGTCAGCCTGTGTCATGTCCACAATGGCGGTTATCGTGTCCCGGTCCAAACGGTAGAGGGTGTGGATCTGCTCATCCGTGAGGTTGAACGGATGTGCTCGGAGGCGTGGGATTGCGGGCTGCCTGCGTGGTGGTAGTGGCTGTGCTGGCGGCCCTTGCTGGCCCTGCCTTGCCCTCCTCCTCCTCCTGCGTCTCCTCCGTGCGGCCGGTTGTAGTTGGTGTTCGTCTTCTTCTTGAAGTTGGAGTACTTGCAGTGCTATCAGGTCCCCCAGGGCCAACATAGCTAGTCCTGCCGGTAGCATTTCGGAGTGGGTGTGGTTGTGGGAGGAGACTGGGTGTGCAATTTATGTGTTTTCAGGCTGTATGGCCTCCACCTGTGGTGATTCATTCCACCTGTGCAAGCTGCTCTCCCCTTTGGGCGAGCACGTCCCGCACACAACGCTGCAATTCGACGAATGGCATCTTGCTATTACAATCATGTATTTGTACCCGATGGCAGTGTAACATTGGTTGATATGTTCATTCGGCTATGGTCCCATTGTTTCACATACTATCTTTGCAGTCGCGAACAGACTTGTGAAGGGTCAGTGGAACGTAGTACTCGAGTAACGGTGGACCCTCATGCAACACTGTACCGAGGTTCACCGACGGCCGGGGCGTCCCATTTGTGAGTGAAGGCAGTTGCCATTTTCACACACAGCCGCACTAGATGGATTAATTTGTGATTTCAAGCGGCCACAGATGCCTTTTCGACGTGATGTTGCAAATGAGGAATTCGAAGGGCGGCGCTTTCGGTTTTCAGCTAGCGGCGAGGAGATGCCCACAGGTCTGACTGCAAATATAACGTTCTATTGTTCAATGTCCTTGGGACAGGGGCCATGGCGAGGATGCAATGATTGATATGAATAGTTTGGGATGCGCAATAGCGAAGTGGGCGATGAGGCCGGACGTTCCCAAATACATGTTACTTCACAACACTGGAATTACGGGCTGGGGCACAGTGGATTTTGCAGGCTGCATAACGCACAGACTCAATGGAAATTTCACATGTTATGTGAGTATGGAAACAGGCGTTTTCATTACGGGATGAGGGAATGATGTATGGATGCATGGACAGATGATTTGATACAGAGTTTGCCATGTACAGGGCTTCTTGGTATCTATCCGCCTCCCCTGCGCTATGTGATGCAGGGCTGCCATAGTGGGACCATCGTCTATCTGGCCTCGTTGAGCCCTCCCTGTCTCGACGCGCCTTCAGACACTTGTGTCTATGCACGTTACCAATCCCATCTGATGGATTCTGTCTTAACAGACGCATGCACAGGTACACTCGTTTGTGATGGTGTTTTCACCTCGATATAGATAGTTATGATTCGCAAGTGGTTTTTGGGTGGTGGTGATCCTTTGGAGTGGGCTAGCATGCATATGGCTGTGGATTTGGTGTGATCATTGAAGTGAGTAATTCAAATGTAGTTCTGATGGCCATACTATTCTTTTTCATTTCATTTGGTTGACAGGTATCTCCTCCCCTTTTGCCACTGCCATCTGTATGCCACTCCTGCAGATGGATTTTACTCCCGACACCTGCTGCTTCGTGTTAATCAGTGGAGCAGCATTACGATCTTATGGGACGATCGCCAATGGGCCACATGCCCTTACGCAGTACTAGTGGCTAGGAGCAACATTTCGGCCTTTCAGCTGGACTAGTGCCTCCCTATTGGGACGGCCCTGCGGTTCTAGGCGCTTCCATGTTGCCTTTTCGTACGAGAATGTAGCCCCTGTGTACCATGAAGGAACAGGGCGTCACACAAGAAGTAGCTGGTCATTTGTTGCGGATGCAGCCCACAATGGTGAAATGTGTTTTGGAGTTCATGGCCTAATGGCTGTATGGGCTTGGTGAATTTGTTGTGCATTAAATTTCTATTCTGATATGAACCATGTAGCGTTCTTCTTTGCAAGTGATGTGGCATATTCCTATTTGGGGAGCGATGTATTGTGAGGAGATCTGCATTGGGTTCCAGCTTCGGAGTATAGTTGCGTGGTACTGTGCTGGGCGCGTTTGCCTACGAAGCCCAGTGAGGTCAGGGATAAGGGCTGCCAATATGACTGTTTTGATGATGTCATGCTCAGGGGCGGGGGATTAGCTTTTGTGTAACAGATACCGGTCAGCCAGTTGGATTGGTGGAATGATGTGATTATCGGAATATTGCTGGTCACAGGTGCCTGTGTTTGCGTGCGTTTCTTGGTGGGAGACTGAGGTCATGTCCATTTGTATGGCTTCTGTATTCGTGCCATCTGTGCCCTGCAGCTCCCATTGGCCCCTCTTGAGATTCATTTGTTCGTTGGCAGGCATGGATGACTAGTACATTTCACTGGTTGCATTGTGTGACTTCATTGCACCTACGGGGAGTTGTACAATGTGGCCAGGGAGCGGTGTACAGGCACTCAGTGGGGCCGTTTACGGTTGGTTCGCGATGCCGTACTTCTCACCATGGCGGAATGGTACTTTCCGCCGTGCTTGATGGCGTTAGGTGCATGTCCGCTAGGGTCAGAATTCGCGTACCGTTGCGCCATGGTGGTAATTACGGTTTGGCATGGCGCGCGCGCGCGTACTTGGTGCAGTTAGCGTTGGCGTTCACTACGGTGTCGCTAATGGCATCGTACTTTGCGGTGACGGGTCATAATCGCACCAAGCGCTATTCGATGGCGGTATTGCATTTCCGCCATCGTTTTTCGATTTCCGCCAGGGTCGTAATGAGGCCCAATGTGTATTGAACATATAGGAGATTTTAACATGGAACTTTACAGCAACAAAGTAAGCGAACATTGGGCCTCATTACAGGTTTGGCAGTATTCCGGTGGTATACTCCACCAGAATACTGCCAAATGAATTTACCGTTACCGCCACTTGGTCCACCAGTACGGCAGTGTTAGTCCCCATTTATGCAGTCCATAGGATTCCATGGGGATTTCGGCAGAATTACTTCCGGCAGTAATACAGTCATTGGTAATTCTGATGATTTTGCCAATTTTTGGCATTAAGGCTGTGGAATTACCTCCAGCATTTTGGTGGAGGTGTTTCTCCACCTCACAACCAAGCCTATAGTATGGCAGTGCAGTATTTCAGCAGTAATGGAATTACCTCCATTTTATTGCCACTTTTTACCACACCACAGTACTTATAATGAGGGTCATTGTATAAAAGGTAAACAATAACCTTTAGTCTTTGTCAACTGTGAATAAGCTCAAACATTAATTGAAGGAAATCCATTGAACTGGTGGACTGTATCATTGAGATGAGTCTGCAGGTTTATCGTAGGGAGTGGCCTATGTCTGGTGCACCCATTTGCTCCCTGTTTCTGTCTAGTAAACAGATTGGGCCTCATTACGACCCTGGCGGAGTGGGTTTAAGCCAGCGGTATTCGCGGCGGACCCTTCCGCCCTACTACGAGTTCCCGTAGCGCCATGGAGCGGTTTCCGCCTGGTTTTTCCGGGCGGAGAAATCCATGGCGCTACGGGACCTTGTTGTTAATTACGCCACCGTATTCTACGGTGGCGTAATTAACGCCTTCCCCACTCCCATTATACCCTATGGGGCAAAAATGGGAATGGGGAAGGGTAAAATGGGGAATGGGGATTTACCGCCCCGCCAAGGTCGGAATGGGGCGGTAAATCCGCCAACCCCCATGGCGGTATCGGCAGCTTTCCGCCGTGCTCCATGGTGCATATTGCACCACGATTTCCGCCAGGGTCGTAATGAGGGCCATTGTGTTATTCTGTTGATCTGCTTTAGCACTACTCCTTAAGTGTAATTCTCCACAAAAAAAGGATGAAATAAAGTTTTTACAAAAAAGAAAAATGGGAACGGGCCGCCTCTAGTCCTCTTTTGATCTTTCCTCGACTTCGTGAACCTTAAATAGGAGATACTTTGAATAAAACATTCAATAATACATGAAAATGAATAATGAAGTGAACTGGTTTCATAGATACACTTAAAGTGTGAATATTTGCAATATACCTTTTCGAGGTATATATGTGTGCATGTGTAATGGCCTGAGAACCTACTTTGCACACGTAAGGGTATATTCACTAATGGGAAATGATGTATTCAGGTAGTTGTGGCAAATTAAGAAATTAACTAGAATGCCTGAAGGTTGAGTAAACCAATAATTTGCTTTTTGACTTTGGTTTCAGGGATGTACAGTTGTGTGGTGAAAAACCAATCGGTTTTGATGGAGTCAATTAAACAAACCGATTGCGGCCCATGTTCTTTGCTAATACTGTAAAAGGCTTCCTCTCCTCCCTCTCCCCTCTGGTGTCCGTGTGGCCTACCTCAAGAAAGGCCTTGCTGTCTGCAGAACTGCAGCTTTAAGGACAGTCTCACACAGGTCTTTCAGTGCCCCTCTAATGCTGACCTGCAGCACCCAACATCCTTTTACTTTACTTCAAATGCAAAAAGGTGTCAGGGCGAACAAAGAATAAGGAGTTAACCTTGTCAGTGCCGTGTGCATGTGTGCCTTTATATACGTAACTTACATAGTGGCCAGTTTTGGCCTTCAGATGTATGTACAAATCCCACTGCAGGAAAAGGTGGACATTTGAACATCCTATGGTGTGTCCAACTCCGGGCCTCGAGGACCTGAATCCTGATCAGTTTTCAGGATATGCCTCATTAATATTCTTAAGGAAAAATGTGTATACATTTATAATCCTTCCATGCAAATTTAACTCATGAATATTAATGAGGGGTATCCTAAAAACACGTCATGGATCAGGCCCACAGGGCCTGGAGTTGGACAACCCTTTAACCCCAAGTACTGGTGACTTCTGATAAACATTAAGAAAAGTTGTTGGCATAGGGGCCACAAGGAAATCAGCACTTGCTGACCTTAGAACAATGATACACAGGAAGTTGACCCCGGATGTAATAACGATTCCATTGCTCTGCTTTGGACTGGATTGCTAAAATGATGTGTGCAGACTAGTGGTACCTTTGTGCCTGCATGGTTTTATGTTTTTTTTTGGTCGCGACTGGTTAGTGTATGTTCTCGCTGGTAAGGAAAACAGATCTGTAAGCCATTAGCAGTGGGGAAAAAGTAGAGCTGGAGATCTGGAGCAGTCTGGGAGGTATATAATAAGGGCTGAAGATGTTGTAGACCAGGGTTGTCCAACTCCATGTCTCGAGGGCCGGAATCCTGACTTGTTTTCAGGAAATCCCTCATTAATATTCATGAGAGAAATGTGCATACATTTAGAATCATTGTATGCAAATTTATCTCAAGAATATTAATGAGAGGAATCCTGAAAATCCAATATGTTTCCAGTCCTTGAGGCTTGGAGTTGGACAACCCTGTAAGGCCATGCAGTGAGCTCAGAATTGCTCCACTCAGGGCAATGTGGTGTTATCAGGCATAACGCTGTTGTTTGTCAGGGTATGTGGCATAAAGGTGGGTTTCCGTTTATGTTCTGTAAAGGTGCAAGTCGATTGAAAGTCAGTCTTTTATTTGGGGTGAGGAACACTTAGTTTGTGGGGTCTTCAGGAGGACTCTTAGAGGAGTTTAAGGCTAAGCTGAACGTGCAGACAGTCGGACTACGTGCTTAAAGCAGTTGTCCTCTGTTATTGTTATCTGTTAGACTGAGTTGTACTTCCTGCGCTAGGTTCCTTTTTACGATGACTATGGGAGTGGTTTCAATGTCCCATGTATAATGAGGGACATTCGGGGACACTGACTGAGTTTGTTCTCCACAGTGTTCTTAATTTTAAAATTGTGTGCAGGCATATTTTCAACTGCTAATGCGGCTGTCCCGACTGTGAGCTGTCTCTATTTGATTCTTTGTGAGGTTGGTCCTCTGAATGGTGTTTGGGTCGACGTCTGTGATGGGTGTTAAATGCGAAATGTCTGCAAGCTGCAGTCTGTGGTCGCTGCACGGCCATGCTAATTCATCTGTGAGGTTACCATACATCTTTGAGTCTCACTCCCAGGTGACTGGCGTGTTGAAAGGGTATGACTGGCCCAATATATGGAATGTGTTCTGGTAGTTTATCGATTGTGTTCTTGTTAAGAGACGTGTTTTGTGATGTTTTCTGGAGGCCAGGTGATCGTCTTCTCAGCTAGGTGCCCTGTAAAATGGGTTACATATGTTGTGTGACAGGAACAAGAAAGAGGGTCATATTGGTATTTCTGGTTGAAATGTTGGCCTGTTACAAGGACCAGGTTTCTGACAGGTGTCAAGCGGGTGAATGTTTCCCGGGTGACCTCTGTGTACTAGGCTTGGTGGGCAATGCAGAGAGTTGTGACTTGCATCCTGGATTTGACCGGGAACCAGTGGAATGTTTAGCGAGTTGGGTGATTTGTACTCTGCATTCTAATGAGGAGTCTTGCTGCAGCATTGTGAACTCTTTTGTGGATTTCGGAACTCTACTGGGAGACTGCAAAATAATCGGTTGGCATAATTAAGCCTAGAGAATACTGAGGTATTGATTGTATGCGTCAGCGTGGGCATGTCAGGAATAGCATGGTATGATGCATGGTTTAAAGCTGGAAGAAACAGCTTCTTACTATGGCTTTAAATTGGGGATCGAGGGTGACTGCCCATGAAGAGTTTAGGATGTAATTCACAGAAGCATTTTATAATGGCAAAACCCCATTGGAAATCACCCTGTGAATAAGGGACTACAGGTTTTGAGGATTGCCATGCAAGTAGTTTCCATCCTATTCAAGAAGAGCGGGTGATATAATAAAATGAGGTTCCATCTAGTCTGTTGTCCATGAAATCGTGCAACTGTATGGCTGTGAGTGTCTAAGACCTTGGAAATGTCCAAAAGGGTGGGTACATTTGGTATATTTTGACCAAGGTTGTTCTTATGGCATCCCACTTGGATGAGGTTGTGCCCCACATAGGTCTGAATAGGTGGCATTGGAAACTGTTAATCCGGTCAGGGCAAATACATGACACCTTCAAATTGTAGCTTGGCTTTTGAGCGTGGATCACTATAAAGCTCATTAGTAACCGGCAGTCCTAACCATGGGATTACACTGAAAGATGATTGGCTCATTTCCGAGCCCTACCTCAGTGTAATCCCATGGACGCACGAACGTCATTCGCATGCCAGGTACACTCTTTTCTTGAGGCAACCTTGGAAAGAGAGAAGGGACCACACGCAGCCCCTTCTCCCTTTTCCAAGATGGCCTTTTTTATTTTTATTTTTTTCCCATTCATTAGTACAGAGCAACTTCTCCCAAAATGGCACCCTGTTCTCCATACTAATGAAGCAGTACACACGGTCTAGTGTTCCTAGAACCAGCACGTACTGCAACAATACTTTTTCAAACGGCAAAGACATGCCGCTTGAAAAGGTTTCATAAGCCATTAGTGTTCCGGGGCTACAAACTCGGGGAAAACCAGTATCCCGAGTCTGCAGACCCCGGAATACTAATGGCAATAACCGCCTTATCGGCGGGCCATTACTGCCTTATGGTAATGCCCCCGGGGCCACCGTTAAGGTCCTCACTACGCTCGGGCATGTAACTTTTTATGGCTCGTCGGCTCAGCGGTTAATGCCACAGTTGTCGTTTGTGATATATTCATCTCAGTGATATGCAGAATGGCCCAGAGGTGAAATTGTTCCAGCTGGACCCTGGCTCCAATGTCAGACTTCAGAGATCAGATAAGTGGCGACCAAGTAGCAGGGAGTCACGCATTCTGTAAAGGGAGCAAGGCTAAAAATACAGGCAGACATCTTAGAATGGTCTACATAGTTGGTCATTTTACTGCATCTACCAAGGAAGCAAACCCACACACAAAAGCAAATGTAGCAATACACACCGATGAGCAACACCGGGGCGTTGCACATCGCAACACTAGGCCAAGACATGTTGGCATACATAATGACTATAGCACTAGCCTTACATTCTGGAGCAATGGTAAAAGCGGACATATGGCTTTTTCTGTCATGTTAACCAATACATGAGCTAGCATGATTTTTTTCATTTCTATTTTACTGTGATTTGATGCCTCCCTGGTTCCCAATTCTATTAAATAGAGGCCACACCTGAAATCCTCGATCACGTACTGTTCCCTTGCTAATGAGGTGTGTGCCTGGCCTCGTGCAGGCACAGAGCAAGACACACGTATGCCCTCAACAGAAAAGCCCATGAGCATGCGCTCCAGAGCAAAGGGAGCAAATAATCTGCTAAAACAATAAGGTTGCAAACAAGGCAACTACATCAGCTAACATGTCAGGGTCTGCCTGAAGAGACATGTAAAGCTTTTTTTTAATTCTTAAAATATAGTTGGCTGCTATTTGGTAATCCATTCTTTCCATGGCACTATTTTGCAAACATTGTGTATATTATGCAATTATTGAGGATCAGCATGCGTAAGACAAGAAGCCATGAAGGAAAGTTCTGGAATTTAGCAGGGTGAGTGCAAATTTGCCTGCGTGTCTCAGTGGAGCCCCAAATAGGGACACTACATTATCCTGAATCTCATGCACTACTTCCCTGAACAAATACAAGAGTCTGAACCCCACTGTAAGGGAGAGAGACAGATACTATACGTTCGCTAGGGAGCTTTCATGAGGAGCGTTCCCCACTGGGGATATGACAAAGGCATCATACTGACTTTTAGGCGTACAATTAGCAATCGAAAGCACTACATCCAGGTAATGGGGACTTTATTAACTTATTAAAACCCCAATGCGTAACAATGGCAGTGAAAATTAAGGCAAGACACCTGAAACTATATATCGTTCATGGGTAAGATGTGTTGAGAGTATAATTCAACCATTCATATGGAATATTCCATTTGCTATAATTTGATCAATGCAGCAATAATCCCTTAGATCGTCTTGCAGGCCTGTTCTTAACAGCATTCACACCTCACATTCTAGGCTCACACATATACTTATTTACCATGTCATAAATACTGATGGCAACGACTTACAGGCTGCCACTCCCTATTTACAGGGCAGATGACTGAAGTACACAATGTTTGATGTATGATTTGTTTAATATTTACAGCGGCCGATTGGCCAATTACTCTAAAGGCTTCATACTACGATGGTTTACAAAGCAAATAAATAAATTATGGGCTTGTAGTAAATATAAAGAATGAGAATACGCATGTTAAAAATCAAGAGAGCAGTTCACTTAGGAACTCGGACACAGAATGTAAGATCATTTGGCCCCTCGCGTCCCTGTGTCCTCAGCTCCCGACTAGCAAGTCAATGGTACATAATCGGGACATGCAGGGTGTAAGAAGGCTGGCATAAGGTCCAAGGAAGGAAACCACAGTCAGACCCTTTATGAAAACCTGTGCCCAGGGTGCAATCTGGACACCGAACTGTTGCTTTGGGTCATTGACATCACATGGGTGGTGTATTCAGGGCAGCCCCCCAATTTACTAGTGGTCAGAAAGGCCTTAAAACAAGAGTCTGAGACGTTTGGCTCACCAGCTGCTTTGGGCTTCTCATCAGCTCATATTGGTGGACGCCAACACAGTCAATGATGAGTGGCCATGGGAGTCATAGTCCAAAACATCTGGAGAGTTGCAGGTCGCAATCTCCTGCTTTAACGGGTCCATCACTGAAAATAGTTGGTTATATGCCCCCCTGTTTTTATTTATTTTATTTATTTAATATTTATAAAGCACGACTAGGACCTAAGGGTATCTTTGTGCTATCGAACCATATTCAGCAAGGAAGCAGAGAGAAGGAACAAATGGCTAGAAAAGATATGATTTAAGTGCTTTCTGGAAGGGCAGATGTTCACTAATCGCCACCAGGGCCAGGGGGAAAGAGTTCCACAAGGCCGGGGCCACAACTGAGAAAGCACAACCTCCGACAGTAACTTTTGAAAAACGAGAGACCTGCACTAGAAGATGTTTGGCAGAGCGGAGATTCTGAGAAGGGGTATATTTGATAAGCGTTTCAAATAAATACTGTGCACCAGAGCCATAATAGGCCCAGTGAACTAAACACATGGGGCCTCTTTACAAGTTTGGAGGTAGCCATGCCTGTAATACAGACAGGCTACCTCCAAACTTGCGAAAAAAGCTGGCACCCGCAATTACCGGGGTATTCCAGCTCCGCCGGACCCGGTAATTGTCCTTTCGTGGGTGCCGGAATCAAGTGATCCCCATTCCCATTTGAGCCCCACAGGGCTGAATGGGAATGGGGATGCCTGTAGCACGTGCACGGATGATAACAATGCCTGTGCTTCAGGCTTGCTGTGCTCACGGGTGCCTTCCATTCTACCAGGTCAAACCTGGCAGAATTAAAGGCTCCAGTGAGCACAACTCAGAGTTTGCCGGTCTGGATACAATGGTACCCCTCAAACTCGTGATGAGGCCCGTAATGGTCTTAAATGTAATTCTTGCCGCAACAGGCAGCCAATGAAGACTCAGAAGAACCAGGGAGACCTGAGCAAATATGGGCAGTCCAACAGCCAACCGAGCTGCAGAAATGTTCACCACCTGCAGGCGTTGAATAAGGAACATAAGCTGTGCAAGCAGGGTGGCATTGTAGTAGTCAGGGGTCCCTGATACAGACGCAGAGACTATCAGATACCGCTATGCAGATGGAATATACCAACACATTTTCCTAAGCATCCTAAGCTTAGTGTGGCCCACAGTACATCTCGCCGTAACCTGAGGGGAACCGAGAGAGATGATGCCATTTTGACTTAAAGATTTTTCACCACATGGACCGGAATAGGAAAGGGCCACAGTGAGGAGGGTCAGAAGTATGTTCCAAAGGAACTGGGCAGCTGGAGAACGGCCGAGAATCGTTTGCATAAAACACGCATGTCAAACAGGTGCAAGAAAACAGCACTACCAGCTTCCCTAGCACCATTGCACAGTCCCCAGCGACTCCTTAGAGACAGGGGAGATCAGGAGCTGGGGTGAACACAGGGACTGGTGCAACACATGGCTCTGTGATTCAGGGATACTCTGTTACATAGGGCAGCACAATGATACCCACAACCCGCAGGTGCACTGCTTTCCAGCTGAACATCTTGCTGTGTTCAGTCATATCCTACTGCGGATTCATTTTAGTGAATGATCAGAAACGCAATATTAAGGCTTTGGCGACTCAGTTGGAGAACATTTTCTTGAGATTTTGCCACAAAAAGTAAATAGTGTTGTCACACAAAATAATTCTGCAAACAACTCATGTTTGGTTCTGTGGATCTTTCAGTCATGGCCACCCACTTGTCCACTCCAACAATCAGCTAGAAAAAGAGTCCTGGAGCAGCGAGGCAGGGCTGGGAGTGAGAGAGCACACTGACGAAGAGGTGCATGGCTCTGGGTGGCGCCAGACTGAGAATGGGCTGTAAGGGGTTTGGGGTGGATGATGACGTCTGGGAGGTGGTTCTGGCCAACATAACTCGGCACCAGGTCGAAGGAGGAGTACATTGATATTGCGTCAGGAGAGAAGGGGAGGTTCAAACTGACACTGGGGCAGGCAATGTGGGACTGACTGACAATGAGCTGCAGGGAAGATGTAGATTGACAGGGGTCCAGGAAAGGCATAGCCAGAGTGATAAAGGGAGCTGCATTTTCTGTCTACACTACACCATAGAGCGCTGTGATGGGACTGGAGGGGTCTACTACCATGTAATTCTTTATTTTCAGCACAGAAAAAACATATTTCAATTTGACATACTTGACCAATTTTAGCAGCCGTAACGTAATGCAGTGCACAATGGTCTTGTATTGCACACCTCTGACTTTCTTGGCAGCATAATGTCATGTGCATCTGCAAAAAGAGTGGAGGATTAGTGGTGTACAGGGAGAGTCAGGTGTCAGAGCTTCTATCTGGGGCTACAACCAAAAGACCCGGGGTTACTGCCCTCTCAGCCCCCCCCACCCCTCCGCTAGCCTTGCTTCTGCATACAGGAGGAAGTACCTGAGTGCTGCTATGGTTGTATGTCGTTTGTGGAGGTGCACGTGGATATACGTTTTATCCAGATGGGAAAACCCAAGACCTGGGTGACAGGCACTTGGACAGTGGCAGAGCCAGTGGCGGAGTCAGAGGGTGGGTAAAGGGGGCGCTCACCCCCATGGCTCCACCCTGGTGCCCGGAGCACCCCCTCTTTGCTCCCGCTAGGGTGCAGCTACTAATTACAATGATACGGTGGGCCCGCACTGGCCGGATGCACATGCATGCGTACGGTCTTGTCTCTCTGAGGCTGGTCCGGTGCCTGCAGCTCCACCTCATGTCGTCTACGCACTCATTTCAGTCATTCAGCCAGCCTGCCTGGTGTGCGTTTTTCACACAGTGGCTGAGAATGACCTGGACTGTGCGTGCTTTCGTGACTTGTGTCTGCTGGGGGTGGGCTGGCCTGCTGCCCCTGCTGCCCCAGGAATCAGAGTTGGACTCGACTGACACCCTGGGAGTCAACTTAAGAAAGTAAGTAGTTGTTGCCTTCCTGGGTCCCAACGTTGTCTACACAGCTTCCTTCTAGGTGCTACATCTTGCGGTTCCTTTCACGGAAGTAGGCTCTCACACCTTAATGTGCGATTCTGGCACCTTGCACGCATTTCGATCACAAGCCAACTGAGGCCAATGGCTCAATCTGCTTGCACCTGTTCAATTGGGTATTGCATGCCAAGGAAGTCCACCTAGCACTGCTTGCGCTGTTGGGAGACATGAAGGTCCTTGCTTCACTGCTTGTGCTGTTGGGAGACATGAAGGTCCTTGCTTCACTGCTTGTGCTGTTGGGAGACATGAAGGTCCTTGCTTCACTGCTTGTGCTGTTGGGAGACATGAAGGTCCTTGCTTCACTGCTTGTGCTGTTGGGAGACATGAAGGTCCTTGCTTCACTGCTTGTGCTGTTGGGAGACATGAAGGTCCTTGCTTCACTGCTTGTGCTGTTGGGAGACATGAAGGTCCTTGCTTCACTTCTTGTGCTGTTGGGAGACATGAAGGTCCTTGCTTCACTGCTTGTGCTGTTGGGAGACATGAAGGTCCTTGCTTCACTGCTTGTGCTGTTGGGAGACATGAAGGTCCTTGCTTCACTGCTTGTGCTGTTGGGAGACATGAAGGTCCTTGCTTCACTTCTTGTGCTGTTGGGAGACATGAAGGTCCTTGCTTCACATGCTGTTGGCACCCAAACACAGGTCTCTACCTCTTACACAGGAGGACACGAACCGTTGACAAGAAACGTTAGTTGCCTGCTAGACTTGTAAGGTCAAACCCAGCACATTGGGCCTGATTCGCACAAAGTATTTCAATGGGACTTTCCCATGTTAAACATTTTTTGTAAATCAAGCCCTTTATCTTTAGTCAAATGTACCTGCCTCAAGCCATTGCAATGTCACATTTAGAGCCTGCTTGCACTGCATTGGCCTTCTGCTGCCTTCAGCGCTTCGCCCATTTACTCATCGCAGCAAGTCTGTTAATATCACGACCTTTGTTTTGTTTTGTTGCCTCTCTGCAACACGTTAGCTCACAAAGCAATAAGGATGGTTACGCTCTCCTCACGTCCTTCACTCTCAAGATACGCCAAATGGTTTTGTCACTCCTGTTGCTTCAGCTATCAACCTTTTTCTTCCTGACCCATTCATTCAATATTCTCTGCAGTTGGCCTTCTTTGAGGTTGTCTGGCTCACACAATCTCTAATCGAAAGGCCCTCCTCTACTGCAACACTCATACAAACACTTTCCAAGTACTATTCTCTGCACTCATGTGGTAGTTGTAATGCCTTGCACGTGAGAATATCTCACAACACATTACTGTTTCTTGCCATAGCACTTGCTCCTCCACATTGTTGTCATTCTTCTACAAAGGGTTAATCTAAAAAAATCACTGGGAAACTTGGCAGCCTTGTTTTTTATGTCTACAGCACTGAAATGTGGTACGTTTATCCATATTTCCATGTATGTTTACAGCAGATGCCATTTGCCTTCATATGCATTCCTGATCACACACACGTGCGTGCACCAACACACACAGACACACGGGCTGTTAGGGAGAATTCTCAGAAATGTGCCAATCCCTCCCACAATGGGAAATTGGGGACACACAATTGTATTGATGGTCCGGAAATCAATTGGTAAGGCAGTGAGTTGTTACCCTTCTTGTACACAGGAAGTATGGGAGTATAAAAAGTGCCACTCGTAATCCGTTCAATGACACCTAGATGTACAAGATCTGAAATTATTATTTTCAGTGAGGCTTCTCTGTCGACTGAAACCTTGCATTGTGGTATGTGCCATAGTGAAACATTTTGCTTTAATCGGATATGTACTGGTTCAACATCGAGTATTCCCACGTCATTATCACTAAGGGCCCATAAATGAGTGGGTCAACTTTGCAATTCACTGGGTAGTGGGAGTGCTAACAACTGAGATGTAGAAGTGTGCTGTGGTGAAATTGTTAAATATACACCATCGGGTGAGTAGTAAATAAGAGCATATAATCAGTAAATTCAAGCCTAACAGGTTTTCACCACAGTTAGTTGTCAAGAGAAAAGGACATGTGTCAGTGAATGGTCCCAGAGAAATAGGTACTGGTTTGGAGACCGGACTTATTACAGGTGTGCCAGCAATCCCTACAGACACATTTTGTTGCTGTGACAGAGGAATATCTGGAATCTGCGCTTCTCTTCTTCTCACAGAGGTGGAGCAGTCCCCCCACAATTAGGGCATATCAGGCCAAGTCAAGCGGTGTTGCACGCTACAGTGGTGGAGTTTGGGGAATCATTAATGGGTGCATCCTCGGCCACTGCTGCAGAGCTTTTATATAGTGAAATCAGAGTTACGCCACTACCCGATCAACTGCAAATAGCCCCAATTGCCTTATGGCTCACTAGCTGCATGAATGACAAGGCTGTCCTAAATAAAAGGATCTTAACAGACATATTCAACCTAGAGAAGAGCCTATAATTAAGCTGGTTTATCTACCTTCACAAAGTCCTGTATGCTCTAGGATGCTACAACCTGACTAAGAACCCACTCTCTGTTCTGCCAACCCAAAAGAAATTGATTTTAGATCTCTTTAGATCTCTTCAACAAGAAGTTGTTAACCCAGGCAGAACTACATGAGGATGCCAAAGTAAGTGTTAGGACGTACCTGCCATTCATGCATTTAGATTTAAGCAACCAATGTTATCTGTTTTGTGTCTACAATAAAGTGGCAAGGAAGCTAATAACAAATTTACAATTTAATAAGTTTCCCTTCACAGTTAGCAGAATGCATTGGAAAAGTCAAAGTGATCTTTTTGTAAGTGTGATAATATCTCACTAGATACCAATATACATGCTCTGTTCTTTTGTCTTTGGTATGACGATCCACACTGGAAATCATTAATCCCACTTTTAAAGATGTATTTATCTATGTATTGATTGATTGATTTGTGGCAGCTCACTGAACCCTCAGGTATCTGGGAGTTAGTTACATTAGGGAGGAAAATGATATCAGATATCATGCAGTACAATCAATACATAAAATGGATATGTCCATGTCGGTGATGGTGAGGGAGCAGGGTTGCTTAGGTAAAGATCCAGGTTTTCAGTTTTTTCCTAACAGTCTAGTAGGAACTTTATTTTCTTAGTGTGAGCTGAGATTGTTCCAGAGCTTAGCAGCAGTGACAGAGAAGCTTGAGCTGCCTGCAGTTGTTCAATGGAAGCTGTGTACTTTGAGGTAGTGTTAGTTCATGGATCTCAGTTGGCGGGGGCGATGTATTTCCCAACGCGTTGGGAGAGGTATGTCAGTGCAGTGTTCTTTCGCAAATCGGCAGCCAGTGAGCATTTATTGTTGCTTCTGAGACATGCTGAAATGGTTTGTAGTTTGTACAGGTTTTGCTCAGAGTTGCCTGCATTAAGGGTGTTGCAGTAATCATGTTTGGCTCCGATAATAGCTCTGGATATGGAGAGGCGGTTGGCCATGGTGAGGAAGATTTTGATGACATTCAGGAGTTTCGTGATGTAGAAAGCAGAGGAGGCGATGGGATTTACTTGGCGCAATTTGGGTAAAGTTTGGATTAGATTTCCATCTGTGCTGACTGCTTTGAAGGATGGGTCTAGGTTGAGGAATGAGGCATGTGAGCCTATGAGGAGCATCTCAGTTTTTTTGTCATTTAGACAGAGGAGGCCATCCAGTCTGGAGTGATTTAGTAGACAGAATTGATGGATGAGGCATCTTGGAGGTATTGCCTGCAATAGGGAGGAGGATTTGGGTGTTGTCTGTGTAGTTCATATATGTGATATGCCAAGGACGTCCAAGTGGTCAAAGACAGGTTTCATGTAAATTTTGTATAGTGTGGGGGAGATGCAGGCACTTGTGGGATACCACAGGTTACCCTGGCACCAAACCCTGGCAGGAAAGATCTGATCCAGTGAGTGGCTGCAGGGGAGAAGTTGGCTGTTGAGGTGAGGTGGTTACACAGGGTTTGGTGGTTGATGAGGTTGAAGGCCACAGATAGGTCCAACATAAGAAGCAGAGAATGTTTGCCAGCGTCTCTAATGTTATCCAGTTGTTTTTACGGTCTAACAGCGCAGTTTAAAATCTGTGCCTTGGGCGGAAGCTTGATTGTCGATTTCGAGGGTGTGATTTTCTTCAAGGTAGTGTTGGATCTGGATGTTAGCTGCACGGTGTAGGATTTTTAGGATGAAGGGGACGGTAGTGATGGGACGAGATAGTTTGTAGGAATGGCTGGGTCAGGCAAGGGTCTTTTAGGCAATGGGAGGATAGAGGCTTCTTTCAGGGTGGCTGGCCTAATCTTTGTTGAGAATGAAGAATTGATGATTAAGGTAATGGCAGGTGCAAGTGCCTCAGCCCAATCTTTGATGATGGGTTGCAGGCAGGTGTCTCCTTTGCAGTGGGAGTATTTGAGGCTTTTTATAATGTTGGCCATTTCCCTCTCTGGTACATGGTGGAATTTGAATGGCGGGGAGGTTTAGACTGGGATTTAGGAGGCGCGAGGTTGGTGGGTGGAGGTTTGGCACGAGTGGTGTAGGGTGAGGAGTTTTCTGATGAGGTCTTCTTGCACCTTGGAGCACCAGTTGTCATCCATGGTAAAGTCTGCGGGAGTGGCAGGTGACTCTACCTCTCTCAAGATGGTGAAGAGTTTGCAAGTGTTAGATTTGGCATTGTCAATTCTGGCATTGTAGCTGCTGGCTTTGCCGGTGTGTATTGCTTTTCTGTAGTCCTTTACAAGGGTTGTGAAGTGTAGTTTGTTAACTGAGGAGGGGTATTTTTTCCATGCCATTTCTGCAGTGCATTTCTTAGCGTAGGTCGCAAGGATCTCCGGAGTGAACCATGTGTTTTTTTTAGAAAGGGTTTTGCCATTGCGACGTTTAAGAGGGGCAAAGGTGTCAACTGCTTGCAATAAGGTGTTGTTGTAGACATCGACAATGGCTCTGGGTTGGCTGCTATATTGGTGAGATCCTTATCCTTAAGGTTTGAGAGAACTAGTAGAGGCAGAATTATTAGAAGATTTTGGAGCAGCGGGCTGGGGCTTCTGGTCTTGGTGAGTGAATGGGGCTGGGCCGTTTGCTGATGGGGGTGTGAAAGGTGATGGTGTGATGATCAAACCAATGGCAGGTTGTGGTGTCTGGGCTGGAGGTGTTGCAATTTAGGTCTGCTTTCTAGTTAGGGGTGTGTCCCCAAATGTGGGTGGGTCCAGATATCTGCTGTATTAAACCTATATTGTTGAGGGCTCTAGGTAGGCTTTTTGCCTATTTGTCGACATGGTAATTTAGACCTAAGTTGCAGTCTTACAAAATTAGAATGTAGGGACTAGCATTGATGTTGGAGTTGATGATCTGCAGGAACGCCTCTTTGAAGAAGTGAACGGAACCTGGAGTGTGGTAGATGAGATGGAGATTAATGGTGTTGGTTGAAGAAAGCGAGAGCTTGGTGGAGAGCATTTTGCATTCAGGTACTGGGCTTTTGTTAATTGATCTGGTGGCAATGGTGCTTTTGTAGATGAAGGCAATGTCGCCATCTTTGTTCTTGATTCTATCATTGAAGAAGATGGCATATCCTGGGGGTATGGCAATTGATAAGGCGGGCCGTCTGCTGGGTGAAGCCAAGTTTCTGATATTGTGAGCAAGTCAAGGTTGTTGGTGGTTAGGAGGTAAAAGATGTTTGGGGTATGAGCTGGGATTGATCTTGCATTGATCAGAGCACATTTGAGAGGAGAGTTGGTGGGGCTGTCAGTTGGTAAGTTGCGGGCTTGGTGCCTAGAGGGGGGCAGGGGAGATGGTGGAGGTCATGGTGCGAAGACAGAGGAACTTGTATCTGGTGGGGAGTGGGGTAGGTGAGGCGGTCATAAGAGTGTGCTGAGAAGTAGTGGAGCTCATGTTGCGCTGCCAAGGGAGCTTGTTTCTGATGGTGAGTGGGGGAGTAGTGATGTTGGTAGTGAAGGCAGGGTAAGCAGAGAGTTGAGTTGGCTGGATTGTTGAGTCATCTTGGTGCTGTGAGCTTGTTTGGCATGTGTTGGGGTATTGAATAGATCAGTTGGGAATGTGCAGCTAGCAGTGTATATTAAGTGCTGTTAGGAAGGTGGTAGGAGAAATGGCAGAGTAGGGCGGGCTGAAGGTGGGCGGTGTGACTGTTCAGTGTTTCTGGGGTTATAGATGTGGGTCATGGTGGAGCGGTGTGGGGGTAAGTGTCATGATGCGAGCTCCGAAACCTTTGGAGCTGTTGGGCCCATCCCAGTCCCCACCACCCAGAAGAGCTTGTCAGGCCCCAAGGAAGCTCCCCAGAGCCTCATGGACTCAGTCCTGGCGCCGTTGGCGCCAGGCTCATGAAATGGGCTGAACTCATGGAACTATTTAACCTGCCTAGTGAGGCTGGGCCTTGGTATAATCCAGGGAGGGGCAGAGGGACTATTTTTCTTGGGAAGACAGGGTGTGGCAAAGGGACTACTTTACCTGGAACTACTTACAAGGCTATATAAGCCACACCCTGCATGCTGTAAGAGGATTCAATTCAACACTACAGCTAAGTCAACGCCTAGTCTATAATACTGAATGAAAACCCTTATTGATATAACTTTATGTCCAGTTCATGCGTTCTGGATGACTACCCCTATATAACACCCCTCTCTTGGAATCCTCCTGACCCCACTGAGCCAAGAAGTAGTTCTGTTTAGCAAGTTAAAAGGTTTAATTGATAGTTTCGACAATAGGTATATATATCACACTTTATAATAAATTAATAATTGAATATCACACTTAATCTGATATGATGAAGATTAACAAGGAGAATCTGGCACTAGCACACTTCTTTATAATCACTAAGGAGTTGACATGAAATGGATAAGATAGCAACAATACTTTTATGGTTTCAAATGGATGCAATGTGGAATGAAATGCAGTAAAGAAAATAACTTGATAGAATTTCAGCAAAGACAATGTAATCACTTTCTTGTACAATTCACCCCCCCTTTTATGCAATGCAAGGAAATGGAAGGAAGGCACACAATTCTCAGAAATGCAATTCAAATGTAATTCAGTTCACCCAGCAACTTAGACTACAGAAGTTGAAAACACAGGCAAAATGCTTTGATATGTGCTGGCAATGGAGTGAAAATATGTTAAAATGCTTTTAATTCCCTCTAGGAGGTTCAGGGTGAGTGAAATCAAGTTAATATTAGTCCAGGCTCACTCTAGCAGTGATGCAGGGATAGTTAGCAGGTTAAACGAATTTCTGGCAAATGGAAGGCAAGCAGCAGCAGATTTTTACACGTGAAGAAATTTGAAAATCGCGGCAAAATTCGCGCGTGCGTTTTATGCGGTTCTAGGTTTGTAGGAAAGCCACGATTCTAAGCTTTCAGAGGAAAGTTACTGCAAGTCTCTAGCACAAACGGTCACGGAGATATGAGCGATTAAATAAAGGTCGTTTTTCAGATTTGAAATTTTAAAGTTCAAAAAGACAAGTGCAGCTTGCAACTAGAAAATGACAGGTGACAGCTTTACAAATGACAGGTGACAGTTTTACAAATGACAGGTGACAGTTAGGAGACAGTTCTACTTAGATTAAAATAGGATTGAATTATATTATTTTAACTAAGAGATTGGTTCTGCACAGTTTTCTAGGTACTCACACTATATTCTTGAGTGAAATGGGCCTCGCCACGGATCTGGTCAGGTTTTAGACTGGACTCTGCACTTCACAGTGATCTGGGTCAGCTCTCTCTGGTTCTGCTAACAGTGATCTGGGCCAGCTCTGCTCTCTCTCTGGTTCTGGAAATTTGATAGATTTGAAGTCTCTATGTCTGCTCTCTGAAGGTTGATGGAGGTAAAGTATGGATTTTCCCGGCAGAGCTTCCAGCTGCAAATGGATTTGAAGGTCTCTATCTGTCCTGTCTCTCTGCTTTTATGTGTTTTTAAAATGGGTGTGTGTGAGCAGCATCACTAGCCAGCCCCTCTCCACTTATCATTGGCCAAGCTTTCATTTCTCCCCTGATTGGGGGAGCTAAGTTGTGTCAGAGTGATGTCATTTTACAGCCTGCAGAAAGTACACTCCTCCTGTCAACTTGCACACAAATCTAGATTTGAACCAAATACATATTTCTTAGCTACACAGTGGTTTGAAATTACATGCACCCATCACATATCACAGGAGGTATACCCTGTTCAAACTCTGCTCTTCCTGGGGGCTTGCATTCAGAAATAGCGATATTTGCACTTTTTAACTGGTTTGCAATCCCGGACATTACCCCAAATTTACACACATGTGCGCAAGGAGTATGGACATTAGTTGATGAAGTGTCAGATTTTTCACATGCACACATTTTGAGTAATATCCTCTTTTCCGCTAAAACCCCCCTGAACATGCCACCGGTTCTAAAAACCTCTTAAAATGTGGGCAGAAAAATCACAAGAATTATGGTGTCATTTAAATAATTTTCACAAGTCCGCTCTATGAGTTATTCATCTTTTTCTAAAACCATATTCTGGCTATAGAGGTGTGTCTTTTCATGTCACATGGTACAGAAACCAGTCATTCCAGTTTCTGCCAAGCTCAGAGACCCTGCCCCTCCCAGCTTCTGCCAAGAGGAAGCTCCATTTACGACTCCCGCCAATAAAACATTTGCCTGAGTCAGGACAGGGCTTTGTTCAGAGCTCCTGTATTCTGTGGGGGCTCCCCTTAATTCAATTATCAGAGAGATGGCATATCCTTAGTGTGGCCAGCAAAAGGCAGATAGGCCTGGTAACACAGCTGTGACTCAAGTTTCACTCCTGATGGGGGGTAGTTGCCAGGCAGAATTCAGTTCCTTAAGCCAGGTTTCAGATAAAATGTCACTTCTGTTCCCCAGTTTAAGTCAAGACATATTTTTACATATGCAGCTAGGATGCTGATTCTAAGTTTAAAACTATGACATTTAAACAATTGAAACCTATGTGACACACAAAAGTAGGTCACTCAGTCAATTTAAACATTTAGATTTTTTTAGTGTCTTTCAGTCCAAATTTACTTAAACTGCTGAAATCCACAGCTCAGCCAGTCTTGTTTTAAACCTTCAAGTCACTTCAGAATATAACTTTACATTGGATCCACCTCTTAGTAAGTCTTTCTTTGGCATGTTTTGGGTTCATTTATTCAGTTTTCTACAAAAAAGTAAAATCTGGTGGTTTTAAAACGCCGGCTTTTTGATAGTGGTGAGTACTGGTACTGCACCCCTTTTTGGGATTTAAGAAAATGAATTCCCAACAGTTATGGGTTTGCTTTTGGCAATCAGCATTGCCATTCCCAATGGTTTCAGACTACTGTGTGGGTAGTCCAATGGTGGTTTTGGACAGCGTCCTTCTGTGCCCATAACATCGGCAAAAATGAGTGGCAGCCTATTCTTCATGCATTTCCCTGTGCATTTTCTGGGAAGCTCTGGCCATCATGATGTTTTCCATGTCAATACTGCACAGTTTTGAGGTAGGGCTCGGATGCGTGGGTAAATACATCCCACAAGCCCCCCTCTTGCGATGGCCATTCTATTTCACGAATGGGACTCGCAAGACCTGGGATGTTTCCTCATCTTCTTCCAATAGATGGCACAGTTCAGCATCTTTTCCTCCATCCGGTACTGATCGATCGGTTCTCCTCGCCGGTCCTGATGGGAAGATTGGGCGGTACCCCGGGCCCGTTGCGTCTCTGCTCCCGGTCTCCGGATCGTCCTCCTTGTCCCGTCTCCAGGTTTTCTTTCTCCTAGGACGACAAAGGAAGAGCGGCAATACCTATTCATGGACATTTCCACCACTGTTGAGATAGTGGGGCAGCATATGCATTTCATCATAACGAAACATTACATTCTTATTTTGAAAAAAGAACAGTATAACTAAGAGACAGTTTCATGCAAATCACAATATTTTAGAGACTAGATGTGGTATGTTTTATGGTTGGAACTGAATTAGTCTGAGACAGTACCCGCTAGGATTCCAGAGGATTCCTCCAGTTGTTGCAGAGTGTGCCTGGGATGGCAACATTTCAACTGGTTAATGTGGACCCACTTGTCTTCCCCCGCTGCCAAAGGACCTTTGGGGATGTGGATTTTGTAGGCCACAGGGGAGATCTTGTCGATGATCTCAAAGGGTCCCTTCCATGTAGGCAAGAATTTCCGCTGTTTTGCCTGGTTTCTTTGGAAGTTGTATAGATAGACCCGGTCCCCCACCTGATATTCCTTCCTGGAAGTTTTCAGGTCATAATGGGTCTTCATGCTATCAGCCGATCTTTCTAGATTCCGCTGAGCATAAGCAAAAGCATGTTGAAGGTGTTTCCTTAAATTCTCCACATACTCATGAGTAGTGGAGGCATTTATCAGTGTCTGCTCTTGGGTCCTGTAGAGCAAATGCTGCGGAAGCACCATCTTGCGCCCAGTCATCAACTCAAATGGTGACATTTTGGTTGCAGATGAAGGGGTAGATCTGATGGCCATTAGGACCAGAGGTAATCGGATATCCCAACTTGGCCCAGAATCTGCCACAAACTTCTTTAATATGCTCACAATGGTTCGGTTATATCTCTCTACTGCCCCAGAAGAAGCTGGCCTGTAAGCAATATGCAACTTCCTTTTGACCCCCAGTATCTCCCACATCTTTGTCATCACTTCACTGGTGAAGTGGCTACCCCTGTCTGACTCAATCCTTTGAGGTAGACCAAAACGGGAAAAGATGTGGTTAATCATCAAGGCAGCTGCCGTTTCTGCCTTGCAGTTAGGGGCTGGGAGACATTCCACCCACTTGGTAAACAAGCATGTCACAGTCAACATGTACTTATTCCCCCTAGCAGAGCGAATCACGGGGCCTACAAAGTCGATTTGTAAATCTGACCATGGCAGTGTCATCCCCCTCTTTTGGAGAGGCGCACGGTGCGTGAGGGATGATGGCTGAAATTGTGCACACACAAGACACCCCTTCAAGTATTGGTCGAGGTCCTGCCCCATGTGTGGCCAGTATGCAACCTCTCTTAAGATTTCCAGTGTTGTGTGAAACCCCCTATGACCGGCGGTGGCCACATCATGGGCGTGACTTTACATCAGGCTTCGGAATGAGGTAGGAACCACCCACTGATCGTGGCCAGCTTTGGATTTCCTTACCAGCAAACCGTCTTGGATTCGGAACATTTTTGGACATTTCATCAACACTCTTAGGTCCTCTTTCCCAGTGTAATCGGTATCCGTCAGGGGAAAGTTCTCAGGGTCCTCAAGGTGTTGGTAAAACTTACCAATTATTGGATCCCCCTTCTGAGCGGTAATCAAATCAGCATCAGGGGTCTCCTTACTCCATTGTGCAATTGAAAGGTCGTTGTGAGCATTTGTCTGGGACCTAGTGATAGCAGTGACCTGTATTTCCCCCAACAGGGACTCAATCTCAATTAGATCCCCTTGGATGGCCCCGGTTTTGGCCAGCTGATCAGCTAAGTCATTTCCAGTTTTGTCTGGTCCCTCTACTTTGGAATGACCCTTGATCTTTTTCCAATAGATGGTCATCTCATTCGAGGTGACCAGATCATCAATGTTTTGGATCAACTTCCCATGTTTCAAGGGTTTGTTGTTAGCACATAACATGCCTCTGGTTTTCCAATTAACCAGGTGCTCCACGAACCCGTTCCGTACATAATCCGAATCTGTGATTATGACCAGTTCGTGGAGTTGATGCTGGACAGCAGTGAGGATGGCCTGATGCACAGCCATCAATTCTGCCACCTGACTACTTCGGGGACCAATTTTGTATCCAGCGGAGGGTTCTGGGAACTCATTCACCCATGCATTCCCTACACCGGCCACCAGTTCTTTCTCCCCGTCGTTGTCAACATGGTAAGAGCATCCATCCACATAGACAGTGGGCATTCCCTCACACTTGTCTTCTTCAAAGACTTTGTGTGGGGAATTAAGGTATGCCTCCATGTTGTCCTTGATCCTCGAGACAGTTTTCTCTGGCACAATCATGCAAGTCAGCGAGACCTTGCGCGAGGGGACTCTTCTTGTTTTGGCCATATCTGACCTCCACAGGAAAGCCTTGCATTGACAGAATCCAGGAAGTAATTCGGGAATTACTCACATTTCCGGCCCGGATTCTGTCACTTTGGAGATATTGCAGAGGCTGGTGTGGAGTCTCCACTATGATGTGTTCCCCCTGGATAAACGGGCGGTAATTCTTCAATGCCCACACCGTTGCCAGGAGTGCCTTCTCACAATCGTTGAATTTTTCCTCCACAGAGGATAAAGTCTTGCTCGCATAGGAGATTACTTTATTGACCTCGTCATGCTTTTGGTACAATACTGCCGTCAAGCACGTATTAGAGAACCCTGTCTCCAGGAAGAACTCCTTGTTTCTGACAGGGTAAGCTAGGCAAGGCGCTTGTGAGAGGCTTCTTTTGAGTTGTCTTACTGCCTCGGCTTGTTCTGGACCCCATTCCCACTTGACCCCCCCCTTCAGGAGATGAATCAGGGGTCTGGTGATCTCTGCGTAGCCCTCAATGAACTTTCTGTTGTAATTAGTCAGTCCAAGGAGGCTCCTTAGTTCCCGCAGAGTGGTGGGGTCTTTCAATTTTTGGAGGGCTTCCACTTTCTTTTCCTGGGGACAGAGACCCTGAGGAGTAATCTCATGCCCCAAGAAATTAACACGGGTTCTACACCACTGTGCTTTCTGAAAGGAAAGTTTTGCTCCGGCGGCCCTCAACTGCGTCAGAACATAACGGATCTCCGCTATGTGTTCCTCCACAGATGAACTTTTGATAAGGACATCATCTACATAAGCCAGGTTACCCCTCGCACCCAGGTCGGGCATGGCCTTATGTAGGAAAATGTTGAATTAATTGCCGGAGTTGAGGTATCCGAAGGGAGTCCGGGTCCATGTGTACTGCTGGCCCCCAAAGGTAAAAGCCAGTTTGTATTGGTCCTCCCTACTGACAGGCACAGTCCAGTATCCATTGGTCAGGTCTATTGCTGTGAATACCTGTGACCCCTGGATCTGGGCCAGCCCTTGGTCAATGTAGGGCAGAGGCCATCGGGAAGTATGGACCCGTTTGTTGAGCTCCCTGAGGTCGGCGCAGAGTCTCCACTGGCCGTTTGGCTTCAATATTCCCAGCACCGGATTATTGAAGGTGCTGTGGACTGGACGGATTATTCCCCTGGACTCAAGGTTCTTAATTATTTCAGTAAGGGACTCCATTGATGCGAGAGGCAAGCGATATTGCTTCACAAACACAGGAGTCATGCCAGGGTCCGTGGGGATTGTTGTTGTGTGGATGTCGGTGCGACCACAGTCATATGAGTCTACCGCAAAGAGATCTTGGAAATCCAAGAAAACTTGTTTCAACTTTTGCTTTTGTTCCAGTGTCACACAGGCATCAGCTAGGTTGACTCTCTCTTCCACCATCTGCCTGAAGCCTGGAAAGACTTCTGGTTTGGCTATCTCAGCGGCCTCCTCCAGCTGGGTGGAGAAGTCCCTGGTCAGAGTGCTGATTTGGACTTGAGGCTTCAGGTGGGAAAGGCAGCCCTCATGGACCTGGAAAATCACCTCATCCCTCCTGAAGTCACAAGTCACATCTTCCTTACCATAGGGGCAGGAAGTGTACACCAGGAAGTTCCCCCCATGCCGGGTAAAAATCCTGTCTGGTGTTGTATTGTCATCAGCGTCACTGTCAAAGCAGTCCTTGGGGATTGGCCCTGACAGTTCATTACCTAAATCTATGGAAAAATGTCAGTCATCAACCGCCATTCCAATAATGGTGCCTGCGGCTAGAGTAATACTCTTTAAGTCGCTGTTATCCACCTCTATTAAAATGGTGTCATGTTCTATGTTGACTAATGGTGTTGGGTTTACCCCTAACCCTTGCTGTTGGAGAGAAGCATTTAGATGTATGTAAGCATCAGGGTTTTTCAAATGTTGTCCTCTTTTAACTTTCACTTCCAGGGAGAATTGTCGGGTCCTTTCTGGGATGGTGACTTCCTCTTTGATCTGAATTTCAACTGCATAAGGTAGCAATTGAGCTGATCTAAATGCTTTTTCTGGATCATCAAAGCCCATGGGATTATCCGCTAATCGGGACCAAGCTTTGAAGTTTATTAGGTCCAAACTAATGGCAAAGCGATTGAGAATGTCACTGCCTAAGTAAAAGGCGGCAGGGACGTCTCGCACGACCCAACAATTGTGGACTATGCTCTTGTTGCCAATGGAGATTTTGAGCATACACCTGCTTGGCAGGAGATGTTTGGAATTAGGTGCTTCCAGGTCCATTTCCCATTTGTCTATCAGTTTGAATGTGGGAATGGCTGGATCTTTTGGGAGTTGGCGGAACATGGCTTCGCTGATGAAGCTCTTACCGTTGTTCACACACACTCGAGCGAGAACAGAGTCCTTCCCATCATTTATCTGAACAGGGATGAACAACTGCTCTCCAATTTGCTGAATATCAGCCAGGCTCTGAGCTGATTTCACATCTTTCTGGACTATAGGAGTGGGAGTTTCTGATTGTGGATTAGTATAGAATCTCAGAGTGTTTCCTTCCAGCGTGGAGTACCACTTTAGACTGGAAGGAAGGTTGATTTTCAGAAATAGAGAGGACCCCCCATCACCAGTCTGTTGTCCTACTGCTATTACTGTCACGTCTGGAATCTGGTTGTTCTGGAAGTGAAATTCTACTTGGTCAGATTTTTGTTCAACCATGTGGCAGGTGCCGTTTAAACTAACATGGTTGACACTCTGTTTTAATTTTATTGGTCGGCTAGTCTGGGTCCAGAGGACCTTGTTTACGCAATCTATTAGGGGTGACAACCTCCTCAGGAGGTCATTGCCCAGTAAACAAGGGGTGCCCTCTGGAGTCACTACTATGACCGGGTGTTTCACCTTGTGTCGCCCGATCTTAATGTCCAAGTCTGCAGTCCCCTCAACGGGAATTTCCTTCCCGTCAAAGTTCTGCAGTTGTCCAGGAAGAGAGGTGAGAGGAATTTGGTAATTCTCTCCCCTTCCTGCATTCAGTTCATCAAAGGCCCTTCTGGACAGAAGGGTGGCTTGAGATCCAGTGTCCACCAGTGCCAAAATTGTACCCTGCCCCTGTACTTGTACCGGGGCATAGTATCTTCCCTCCTTCTCCTCAAGGGGGCACAGATAATGCACATTTTTGGACAACTGGTGGGCTAACTTTCTGGTTTTGGACATCGCTAGCGAAAAGATTTGGGCGGAATTCTGCGGAGAGCCTTGGGAATCTGAAAGAAAAAGTTGGCAACTGGAGATCAGAGCCATTCCCCTGGCTCCGGTTCTGGGCCGCCCCCCCTTTTTGGAGGCAGTCACCAGGATGGGTTTGAACCAGGGGATTTTCTTGTTGTTGGTTCTGGGATGAGATGGTGGGCGGCGGTAGCTCAGTCTCCACATCTCCCCAGTCTGGATTTGCATCCCTAGGGACCCATTTTTCCTTGGGAGGAGTTCCCCCCTCTCTGAAGGAGAAGATCCTTTTCCCAGGATCCTCTGAGGATCCCTCTCCCTCAAATTGGAAGATCTGTGCCTCCTCCTTAAACTGTGTCTGTTTGGGTCTTTTGTTTCTCCTACCCCCCCTCTGCTCCTTAGGAGGCAGACTTTCAGGGGCAAGAGATTTTGTTTCCGGTTCCTGTGTTTCCCGGGGCTGTTTACAAGTGAGGAAGGAAGCTTCCTCCAAGGCTTTACACCCCCCTTCCCTTTGTGCCTCCTCCCTGGAAACCGGTGAGTTATCGGGGTGCTGCCCCCGTCATTGTTCTGGGGCACCAGGTCCAGAGTTTGGGGCATTCTGTGCCGGCATGCTCATCTGAGGGTTCTGCTGTGCCCTCAGTATTTGACCCAGATCCCGCGCCATGTTTTGAACCTGGCGCTCTAACTGGGAAACCCGCTCAGGCTGATACGGGGCCCTGTTTTCTCCCCTGGGCTGATCCTGGGAAGGGTAGCTATCCCTTCTTTGGTGGTACCCCTGGTTGGGAAGATTTGGGTACCCCTCCACCCTTGGCCTCCCCTCTCCCGGATTAGGTTGTCTGGGCTCAGGGAATTGGGGAAAGAAGGATGGATGATTTTGGGGTTGGAAATTGGGTGGATACCTGGGGAAAAAGTTCTGCCCAGGATTTGGAGAATTTCTGCCCTCCTGTGGGAAGTTGGGAGGGAAGTTCCCTGGGTTAGGTGCTTGGCTGGATCCCCCCCTTGGGCTGGAGGAGTCCACACATAACCCAGGATGGGTCGATTTCCCTTGTAACGGGGACTTACATAATCAGGAGAGCGAGGGACCCCATTTGTGGGGCTGCCTCCCTGGCTCCCTGTCTGTGACTGGCCCGAGGACCTTCTGGGCCTAGCATTATTAGGTGCAGGTAGGTTTTTAGGCCCCCCCATCTCCAAATCCAAAACGGGGGTGACCTTTACCTCTGCCACCTTGGCAGCAGCAGGGGTGCTGTTGGCTTTGGGGTTTTTCTGGGCATTATTTTTGCTATCTACCGGTTTCTGCACCTCATAGATCCGGGTAGCCTGTTCAATGACCCAGTCTAAAGATCTTTTCTCGTGAAAATCCCTCACGAGCTGGGTCATTATGTATTTGGGCAAGGCATGAAAAAATGTATTAATGAATTCTCTACTGTCTGTGCGCACCCTTCTGGTGGTCTGCGCAAAAGCACGTTTCAGTTCTTGCACAAATTCTTGTGGGGCCTGATCCTCCCCACATTGCAAATTGTAGGCTGCCTTGCGAGCCTCTTGAGGATTTCTATGAATGGAAAAATGTGGCCGCCTTATAGGTGGACCACCTTAAATGATTTTGGTCCTCCAGCCCCGCAAAGAAACTGGAGTATTCCGGGGAGAAGGTACACTTTACATATTGAATACAGCTTTGGCTGTCCTTCAAATGGAAAGTCTCCATCATTTGCTCAAACAACTCTAAGTGCTCCCAAACAGAATACTTAGCGTTCTTATGGTAAGGCGTGATGACGCTCCTGATCGCCTTAATCTGCTTTAAGGGGTCCTTAAGCAAGGCCCTTTTTGCCTTATTGGCCTTTTTGGTTCGGGTAACCCTTGTCCATTCATCCTCTGACTCAGAGGCACTGCTCCCAGAGGTTCCTGTCTGCTCTTCCAGGTTTTCCCGGATTCTGCGAGCCTGGGAATGGCTGGCCGAATGTGGGGACCTGGTCTCCTGTGTCCTGCGCAGTTCAGAGGAGTCTTCAGATTCCTCCTTGCTGCCAGGATTTGATGGGTACCCCCCCCCCCACTGACCTAACTGGGCAGAGGTTCTCAGGATGCCCTTAATGGGCCTACTCTCCTGGGGTTCCCCATTAAATTGCACTGTGCTGGGGTGCCCATACCCGGATGCCCGCCCCTCCATACCTGGGTGGTACTGGCCTATGAGCCCCATACTTTTGTCTGGATAGTAGTCTGCCATCCCTGTGGCCCGGTGCTCATGTGCGCCAGGGAATATGGGGGTGGCAGAGTCCAGTGACTGAGAGGTATGAGGGCCTCTGGTACTAGGGCTCCTGAGGTTATGCTCCGGAGCTTCCCTTTCCCAGCGAACCTCATCTCTATCCGCCCCTGCTCCCTGTTGCAATGCAAGAGCCTGCATTTGTGCCTTCAGTTCCTCAGTTAAGGCCTTACTAGACTCTATCAGTCTCTCCTGCATCGCTACCTGTTGTTGGAGCCTATCATTGTGTTGACAGAGGGCCTCATTTTCCCTCTGTGCTTCCTGGTTGGTCCTGGAGAACTGGGCCAGTCTTTGCTGCAGGAGGGTTACCTCCTGGGCTGTGTCCCTATTGGCCTGCTCCTTTCTTGCTAGAGCATCCTCCACCCTCCTGGTGTGCTCTAACAAGTTCTGGCGTTCTTTTTGGAGGTCACCCAGCCCCTGGAGGGCCAAGTGATTTTCTTCTGTTTTTCTTTTTAAATGGCAGACTTCCTGGCCTAAGGCGTCTCTTTCCTGACTAAGAGCCTGCATTTGTGCCGCCAGGTCGTCCCTTTGCCTTTGGAAGGCACCAGCTTTCTGGCGTTCTTCATCAAACTCTGACTGGGTATCCAGGTCTTTCATAATCAGCTTGTTGCTCTCTACCTTCACTCTATCTAGATGACTTTGCAGGGTGGCTACCTGCTCCGTGCATGCCCTGTTAAAGTCTAATTGTTGCTCCAGCTTTTTCTGGCTCTGCAGTAAGGAGTCCAAACTATCTTGGTGCTCCTTCTGCAGGGCCAGAAATCTAGTATCCTGGTCAGCCTTTTCCTGTTGCAGTATATCCATGTCCTCTTTTATTTTAATGATATACTGCCTACTATCATTTTCTGACTCCTGGCTCTTCTGCAGCCTCTGCTCAGAAGAGTCCAGATCAGATTGGGCCTTCTGTAATGCCAGCAGTTGCCTACTCACCAAATCTTGGCCTTCAGCACATTTGTCCTGCATGGTTCCCATATGTAAATATAAATATGCCGCTACCCTGGCAATCTTGTTGTGCTCATCCTTGGCCTTAGAGGACATATATAGTTCACTCAGGGCCGCATGTAAGGGACCCTGGTCTCTCCATATATCTGACCCTGTTTCCGTGATTTGGGGTGTGATGGCCTGCAACCAGCCTGTTTGGTCCTGGTGAGTCCACTCACCTCTCACAAATAACTTATGTAAGAAGTGCTCTCTGGCTATTTTCATGTCTACTAAGGTCGTCATTCTAGAGATTGGTCTCTGTCCTGACTTACAGAAGTTTGTATTTTATTTTTGCAAAACAGACCTTTTTCTTAGAGCGTTCCTTTGAGAAGTGCTTTACAGCGTAACACAGCGTGTGCTCCGACCGGATATGTGTATCTGGTCAGCTGGCACGCTGTATTAATCTGCACAAGTGATAGATCTAATCCAAACGTCCGGCACGAGCCCCCAATTTGTAAGAGGATTCAATTCAACACTACAGCTAAGTCAACGCCTAGTCTATAATACTGAATGAAAACCCTTATTGATATAACTTTATGTCCAGTTCATGCGTTCTGGATGACTACCCCTATATAACACCCCTCTCTTGGAATACTCCTGACCCCACTGAGCCAAGAAGTAGTTCTGTTTTGCAAGTTAAAAGGTTTAATTGATAGTTTCAACAATAGGTATATATATCACACTTTATAATAAATTAATAATTGAATATCACACTTAATCTGATATGATAAAGATTAACAAGGAGAATCTGGCACTAGCACACTTCTTTATAATCACTAAGGAGTTGACATGAAATGGATAAGATAGCAACAATACTTTTATGGTTTCAAATGGATGCAATGTGGAATGAAATGCAGTAAAGAAAATAACTTGATAGAATTTCAGCAAAGACAATGTAATCACTTTCTTGTACAATTCACCCCCCCTTTTATGCAATGCAAGGAAATGGAAGGAAGGCACACAATTCTCAGAAATGCAATTCAAATGTAATTCAGTTCACCCAGCAACTTAGACTACAGAAGTTGAAAACACAGGCAAAATGCTTTGATATGTGCTGGCAATGGAGTGAAAATATGTTAAAATGCTTTTAATTCCCTCTAGGAGGTTCAGGGTGAGTGAAATCAAGTTAATATTAGTCCAGGCTCACTCTAGCAGTGATGCAGGGATAGTTAGCAGGTTAAACAAATTTCTGGCAAATGGAAGGCAAGCAGCAGCAGATTTTTACACGTGAAGAAATTTGCAAATCGCGGCAAAATTCGCGCGTGCGTTTTACGCGATTGCGGCACAACTATAGGGGGTAGGAATGCGGTTCTAGGTTTGTAGGAAAGCCACGATTCTAAGCTTTCAGAGGAAAGTTACTGCAAGTCTCTAGCACAAACGGTCACGGAGATATGAGCGATTAAATAAAGGTCGTTTTTCAGATTTGAAATTTTAAAGTTCAAAAAGACAAGTGCAGCTTGCAACTAGAAAATGACAGGTGACAGCTTTACAAATGACAGGTGACAGTTTTACAAATGACAGGTGACAGTTAGGAGACAGTTCTACTTAGATTAAAATAGGATTGAATTGTATTATTTTAACTAAGAGATTGGTTCTGCACAGTTTTCTAGGTACTCACACTATATTCTTGAGTGAAATGGGCCTCGCCACGGATCTGGTCAGGTTTTAGACTGGACTCTGCACTTCACAGTGATCTGGGTCAGCTCTCTCTGGTTCTGCTAACAGTGATCTGGGTCAGCTCTGCTCTCTCTCTGGTTCTGGAAATTTGATAGATTTGAAGTCTCTATGTCTGCTCTCTGAAGGTTGATGGAGGTAAAGTATGGATTTTCCCGGCAGAGCTTCCAGCTGCAAATGGATTTGAAGGTCTCTATCTGTCCTGTCTCTCTACTTTTATGTGTTTTTAAAATGGGTGTGTGTGAGCAGCATCACTAGCCAGCCCCTCTCCACTTATCATTGGCCAAGCTTTCATTTCTCCCCTGATTGGGGGAGCTAAATTGTGTCAGAGTGATTTCATTTTACAGCCTGCAGAAAGTACACTCCTCCTGTCAACTTGCACACAAATCTAGATTTGAACCAAATACATATTTCATAGCTACACAGTGGTTTGAAATTACATGCACCCATCACATATCACAGGAGGTATACCCTGTTCAAACTCTGCTCTTCCTGGGGGATTGCATTCAGAAATAGCGATATTTTGCACTTTTTAACTGGTTTGCAATCCCGGACATTACCCCAAATTTACACACATGTGCGCAAGGAGTATGGACATTAGTTGATGAAGTGTCAGATTTCTCACATGCACACATTTTGAGTAATATCCTCTTTTCCGCTAAAACCCCCTTGAACATGCCACCGGTTCTAAAAACGTCTTAAAATGTGGGCAGAAAAATCACAAGAATTATGGTGTCATTTAAATAATTTTCACAAGTCCGCTCTATGAGTTATTCATCTTTTTCTAAAACCATATTCTGGCTATAGAGGTGTGTCTTTTCATGTCACATGGTACAGAAACCAGTCTTTCCAGTTTCTGCCAAGCTCAGAGACCCTGCCCCTCCCAGCTTCTGCCAAGAGGAAGCTCCATTTACGACTCCCGCCAATAAAACATTTGCCTGAGTCAGGACAGGGCTTTGTTCAGAGCTCCTGTATTCTGTGGGGGCTCCCCTTAATTCAATTATCAGAGAGATGGCATATCCTTAGTGTGGCCAGCAACAGGCAGATAGGCCTGGGAACACAGCTGTGACTCAAGTTTCACTCCTGATGGGGGGTAGTTGCCAGGCAGAATTCAGTTCCTTAAGCCAGGTTTCAGATAAAATGTCACTTCTTTTCCCCAGTTTAAGTCAAGACATTTTTTTACATATGCAGCTAGGATGCTGATTCTAAGTTTAAAACTATGACATTTAAACAATTGAAACCTATGTGACACACAAAAGTAGGTCACTCAGTCAATTTAAACATTTAGATTTTTTTAGTGTCTTTCAGTCCAAATTTACTTAAACTGCTGAAATCCACAGCTCAGCCAGTCTTGTTTTAAACCTTCAAGTCACTTCAGAATATAACTTTACATTGGATCCACCTCTTAGTAAGTCTTTCTTTGGCATGTTTTGGGTTCATTTATTCAGTTTTCTACAAAAAAGTAAAATCTGGTGGTTTTAAAACGCCGGCTTTTTGATAGTGGTGAGTACTGGTACTGCACCCCTTTTTGGGATTTAAGAAAATGAATTCCCAACAGTTATGGGTTTGCTTTTGGCAATCAGCATTGCCATTCCCAATGGTTTCAGACTACTGTGTGGGTAGTCCAATGGTGGTTTTAGGCAGCGTCCTTCTGTGCCCACAACATCGGCAAAAATGAGTGGCAGCCTATTCTTCATGCATTTCCCTGTGGATTTTCTGGGAAGCTCTGGCCATCATGATGTTTTCCATGTCAATACTGCACAGTTTTGAGGTAGGGCTCGGATGCGTGGGTAAATACATCCCACAATGCAGAACACGCTTCAAGTTATTCTGCACTCCTGCAGCGTAACGCTCACCGTGTCTGCTCTTTCCTCAAGCTTCTACAGCCAGGCCCGTCAGTGCTTCCATCCATCGGAGCCTGGAAATAGAAAAAGAGAAGAACAGGTGTTACTTCAGCGACCAAACACTTACCTGCACTCTGGTCCATCGGTCGCATCTCCAGCTGGTTTCCTGATCGCCGCCCCTGTTGAAAGGACGTCCACGCAGGTGCCGATACTCCCCCGGGGTTCCGCGTTCCTCCTGGTTTCATTGGAGCGGTTCTTCCATTCTTCATCTAGGGACCGCGCCGCGCCTGCAAAAAGGAACAGAAAATGAAGCAGCAGGCTAGCCGCGCACAATACTGAATGAACATTTATTCAGCCACTCAGCGCCTTTCATCCGCGCTATACTCACCTGGATGCAACCAGTCCATTCTTCATCTTGGGACCATGCCATTCCTGCAAAAGGGAACGGGAAAAGAACAGCAGGTTAGTCACGCTCAGTACTGAACAAACATTTATTCCAGTCACTCAGCACCTTTCATCCGCGTTATACTCACCTGGAGGCAACTATATAGCATCCTGGGAGAGTCAAATCTTCTACTTGATTTCTGCACCAAAACTGCATCTGCAAGAGAAAACAAATACGTTTAAACATTGGGACAATAAGACTTTGAACCTCTATACCGAGCTGCTATTGAGGTAGATACTCACCCGATAATCCCAGCATTCCGAAACGTACAGTAACAGCACTCTGGAACAGTGAGGTAACTGCGCCCAGAAAAAGACTGTGCCTAGCGCGCCCCTGCTGAACGTTAAACAGGACGGAGAGCCAGCCTCATCAACCTAAAAGGTGAGGAGGAGAGGAGTCGGGCATCAGGTGGTGGCAAGTAGTGGGACCAATCCAACCCACTCATAGCTAACATCTTGTTTCGCCATTGCAGGCTAACGCCTCCTGGGGAGGTTAAAAGGGAGAGGACGCCAACATACCATCAAAACTGCGCCAATACAGATATCAGTCATACGACTACGTGCTACGCCCCCGTGGAGACCAGGTGAGCGTGACAGAAAGCAAAGCCTTCTACAAATTCTCTACCCGGGCGTTATGGAGACTTCAGAGACTGACCAACTGGCCCAGCTTTTGGGGGAACTCAGGGCCGAGGTACATTCGGCCCGGGAGGAGACTAATGCTTTAAGGAGGGAATTGATTGTGGTTAAAGATCGTACCGATGATCTTGCTAAGCAATTACTACAATCCCAGGCGGGACAAACACCGCTACCCAGACTGGGATCTACGATTCCGCATGTACCCAGCAATCCAGTTCAAGTGATCCTTCCAGGAGCCGTACCTTTGGCACCTCCAGAACGTTTTGCAGGAGACCCGAAAAGGTATGCGGTTTTCATGAACCAGTGCCGACTTCATTTTCTATGCAGGCCAGGGGCCTTTCCAAATGACCAGTCAAGGGAAGCCTTTGCATTGTCTTACCTCAGTGGCAGCGCAGCAGATTGGTCGGTGCCTCTAGTCAATCGGGATGATCCCATCTTGCGAGACTTCCAGGGGTTTCAGAATAACATGGAAAAGTTGTTTGCCCGCCACTCTCAGGGTCAGGCATTGGATAATGAACTCTTATCTCTGCACCAAGGCAATTAGGATCTGTTAACGTACATTGCAACCTTTAATAGATTGATAGTAGAAACTGATTGGCCCAACGATAACAGAACAACTCTGTTTTACCGGGGCTTAAGAGGGGAGTTGAAAGACGTTTTAGCTCAAGTGGTCAATCCTCCTAGTGATTGTGCGGAATACATTGATCTGGTGGTTCAGCTTGATCATAGATTACAGAACCGCAAGGCAGATCGAGCTAGGTTGGACACTCGGGTGTTTGTACGCCCAAAGGAGAATGCATCCAAGACTTCCGACTTGGCCGAACCCATGCAAATTGGGGGAGTGCGAGGGCCATTAACTAAGGCTGAAAGAGACAGAAGAAGACAACAGCATCTATGTTTGTACTGCGGCTCCACCGGTCACTTCCTACGAGACTGTCCTGTTAAGCCACCTAAGAAGGCAGTTGGAGTTGCCGGCAAGGTGGAAACGGAGCCAGAATCGGAAAACTTCCTCGCCCGACAAGCGTAGAGGTCCACATGTCGAGCGAAAAGAAGGACTCTCAGACCTCGCACCTCGTCTTGCCAATGATGCTCATAAATCACCAGCAGCCTGCTATTGAGGTAGATACTCACCCGATAATCCCAGCATTCTGAAACGTACAGTAACAGCACTCTGGAACAGTGAGGTAACTGCGCCCAGAAAAAGGCTGTGCCTACCGCGCCCCTGCTGAAGGTTAAGCAGGACGCAGAGCCAGCCTCATCAAACTCAAAGGTGAGGAGGAGAGGAGTCGGGCATCAGGTGGTGGCAAGTAGTGGGACCAATCCAACCCACTCATAGCTAACATCTTGTTTCGCCATTGCAGGCTAACACCTCCTGGGGAGGTTAAAAGGGAGAGGACGCCAACATACCATCAAAACTGCGCCAGCACAGATATCGGTCATACGACTACGTGCTACACCCCCGTGGGGACCAGGTGAGCGTGACAGTAAGAACCAGGTGGGCGGTGCATTGGGCGACATGGTTCAGAGGGTGGCAAGGGTTGCAGGGCGGTGTAGTTTATTATCTGTTGCATGACGTTAGAGTATGCTGGTCCCTGTAACATTTTATCCCAGTTATAATGAGTATTAGGGAGCATAGGCTCTCAATAGTACTGTTTATATTTTTATTTTTTCCACTGACTGTCATTGATATCTTGACTCTTCATGCACATGTTAGTTTTTTTTTACTGTGTATAGTTTGTATTTATTTATATTATTTATGCATTTCCTTTATTTTTATATAGTGACACACACCCACAGGCCTCAGAGTGCATATTGTTACTCTATGTTTTACTGTCTTAAAGTATATGGAATATTTTTGTTTCTTTTCTGGAATTTTATATTCTGATCAAAGGTTATTAACTACTACTTCTACTTCCCCTATATGTGGGCCTTAAATCGTGGCATATTTCTTTTCTATTATCAGCATGGTTAAGGCCAATGTTAGAAGCATAATGCTTGCTATTTCGACCTCAAGTTCCCCCTGCACTACAAATATTTAATAGTTCCATTGCAGACGGGCTTGTGCTTGAAATGCATGATTTTTGTACCTCTATTGTGAGGACTGCGAATACAAGAAATGTATTATTTTTTAATGCATGGCCCACTCCCCTGTTGGGACATGGGCAAGGAACTACCCAGCAAAGGGTAATATTTTGGGACCCTTCAGGAGACGAAATCCTGTTTTCCATTGAAGTACATATTGGCTCTCAGTGAAAGAGCGCATTCTCTTCAAATCTCTTTCCATCACACACGCATGCCTATCTCCTCAAACGGCCCTGTCATACCTATCAGAAGCTATCCTCAGAGCCACCTCAAACAGACCAAAATGGGCCCAACATTGCAACAAGCTCATGGTCCCAACCTACAGAACACTCAAAGCAGGAGGCTCCAGCTTTGTTGTCCTAGCCCCCAAGAACTGGAATGCGTTACCACCCGCCCTCAGGAAAGAGCCCTCCATCACTTTATTCTGCAAGGCACTCAAAACACAACTCTTCCACTAGGCTACCACCTGAGGGGAGTGACATACTTGTACCGCTACTACTGTATAAAGCAATTCTCTGCCTCATTGTAGAGCATCTTGCATATGTTTGCTACCCTAAAAAAGTATGTTTTATCTCACTATGTAAACTGTATGACCATCTCAAATATGTAAACTGTATGTACGTTCACGATAAGTATCCTGTAACAGTGCAACAATGCCGTTGGGCCGCTGGCGCTTTATAAATCCAAATAAACAAATAAATAAAATAAAATTACTCTCCCTCTCAAGCTCAAACATGTTTGGATGGATCAACCCCAAAGGACATTTCACTGAACTTAGGTTCACTCAAAATGTGATATTCGGATTCTTTGGGAGTCTATATATGAAGCTTGCAAGTCCAGGTGTAGAGCAGTCAAATTCAGGTTAAAACGAGTGAAGAATCATGATAGATGAGGCCATCCTCCTACTTTAGATAATATTTATGGAGGAGCTTTGGTGTGGGAGCTCTCAGATGGTGGTCTTAATGCATGGTCACAGGTCCTCGTCCTGGCAGGTCAACTCAGCTCCTCTTCTTTCTGAGGTTGATAAAGTGTGTACCATGGTGTTGGGCAGCAATACACATGTGGTTAAAGTACCAAAAAGGCTATTGGATGGGAGGCATGCGTTCTACTAATACCCTTTTTATGTTATGAAGCGATCCGTTTTTGGGATACGGATGGCAAGGAGATGGGTTGAGATGCTATCAATTAAAGGGAGGTAATCAAGGCCAAAGTATGAAATGTTTCTTTAAGAGTCTCTGGAACTAATGAAAGGCCCATTACAGAGGATAGAGTCTGGCAATTATTTTGCAATTGGTCAGGCAGAAGGAGACTGACATTGTTTTGATGACAACAAATGTCTGGAATAAGTAGATATTTATGTATTTTTCTAGAGGTAACACAGTTTGCTGCTGTAGTAGGCCTTGTTGTACAAGCATAGATACTTGGTGTGTGACCTTTCTTTAATCTGTAGTTAGTGGAGGAGGCTTGGCACTGGCCATTGGGTTAAGGCCAAATATTATCAGAGCAACACTTGCTTGTTGATTGTTATTGCCTTGATGGTTTTTTCAAGACTTCCTTTCTTGGAAGCCCTGGGTACAAACGATTACAGTAGTTTGATTGGGGTGTTAAATATGATTAATGTTTCTGTTTTGTGAGAGAGGTAACTGACAGAAATTGCACAACAAGGGAGAAACAATCACACACAGTTTGTTATGAAGAAGTGATATATTTCCTTTTATTTAAAAAAAAAATACACCAAGTATACGGAAGGAAGAGCACCGTTGTGATGCTAATAACTTTAGCAATGTTTGACACAAAACATAAAAAAGGACAAATCTGACTTCAATTACACATTCAGTAACAGGGCAAAGTATGCCACAAATGTTTAAGGGAGAAGCTGGTGTGTGCGCCGACTTGCAATATTAATTTAATTTGATGAAAATCTGCCTTCGATTTTTATTGAAAATAAAAAAATAGTAGGTCAAAATGTACCAAACAATGTTAGAGGTATTTTGGGGTCACGGGCTACTCCAGGCCATATAATACTAATGCAGGAATTTAATTGCCCAATTCAAGATAGTATTGTAGAATTTAATTGGTTATGGAAAGAGAGCAGTTGTGATTGGGTACCATCAGTTTTGAAGTTTTACAATTGACCACCTCCTGTGCCTGAAGACCCTATGCAAATTCCACACTCAAACAATTTGAAAAAGGTGCATCTAGCCACTCTATACTCTAATCCATGGAAACTGCGCCCGGGGAACGGTGAATTTACCCACACTGAAAAATGGGCATGGCCTGTGTCTATGTTCAGTGGACATTGTGCACAGCGTATTACCTTCAGCCATGACCCTGTTCTTGGTAAAACACCCATAGCACCCAGTGGACCCAATGCTCCAGGCACAGTGAACATGCCATCACTTTCCATTAGGCATGGTATGCAGCCAGGTCCTGTGGTCATAGCGCATGAGGCATGGCCTTTTACCATGCTCTGGACACAGCACACATCCCCAAAGTGCTCATTGGGCATAGCCTGTGCTATTAGTGCCATTTCCCATTGAATGTTTTCAATACATTGTCTTCAAATCCATTGCCAAATACAGATACTGTCTCACAATATGCAGCTAGGCTCTTACTATAACCCTCCCATGGATTGCAGTATACACTATAGGAGGTTGGCTACATGTTTCTTTTCAAAATGTTTTGAGGTAGGAATCTGCATGGTACTCACAAACAGAGAAGCAGTGAGCGGTCTGGCTGTGTTTGCAGAGCTTGGAGCATGGCTGGGGACCATACTTGGTTTCTGTGCAGATGTTTGCTGTTCCTGAGGCCTTTGGCCATTGGGCATGGTGGGTGTGTTTCCTGGTGGATGCTACAGATGTGGCAATATCAATCATTTTACCAGAGATAAAGAGGGTATGGCCAGAATGTAGACAATGTGGTGGAACGGGACACATTTCTAGATGTTGTAAGTTTTGGAGTGGTGAAATGGGAAATTTTGAAGTGGATGGTATTGAAGTGTTTTGTAGTATAGGGGGGGTAGTGTTGCTCTCTTTTTTAGTCAGGGGGGCCTAAGTCATGAGGCAGTCTAATATAATAGTAACAGGGACTTAGGCTACCCCACCTGTTTGACTCTGGCCCGGAATGGATTCAACACACTTTATACAGATCCCTATGGTGGTCTGTACATAAGAGAATACCCAAATTACTTTACATGAAAAAACTAATTTATTCTTGTGAGTACTAAAAATGACATTACAAAGTTGTCATCCGAAACCTTTTGTTTGCCCGTAATTGCCGGGTAATAATACACTGTTCAAGGCAACTCACATCAACCTCATACAATGGAACTTTTCATACAGTTTATGCAGTGTGGGTTAGTACAAATGGTGACTTTCAAATGTGGTATGATTGTCTTCACATTTATCTAGTCACTAGTTTTTTCATTTAAAGTAATTTGGGTGTTTTCTTATGTACAGACCACCATAGGGATCTGTACAAAGTGTGCTGAATCCATTCCGGGCCAGAGTCAAACAGGTGGGGTAGCCTAAGTCCCTGTTACTATTATGGTATTGAAGTGTGTTATGGGTTCAAGCTCATATAAGTGATTGAAGCTGTCTTGTCAATGAGTGAAATCAATGTCCGGACGCTTGTTTAGGTGTCTATACAAATTACATTTTACATCACACCTCCTCCCCTTTGACCGTGAAAGAGGAAACGTGTTATGGATATCTGCTCAGGTTACATTCTCACAACATGTTCCATATTCCAAACATCTCGTAGACTCCAGCCGAACTGCATAACCAAGATCATCTAACACTGTCTTGGTTTCAGAGAATTTATTATCAGTTTTTCTGGTCCAACATGGGAGTTTTTTCTTTACCTCATCCCCTTTCTTGACATTCTTCAAACTACAACCATGTCTCACATCATACCACCTTTTATTCTGCTCACCCCTTTGTCTCACCTTCTCTTTTACTGACTAACTATCAACTTCCACAATATCTTCACATGTCCCATCCATCTGGGTATCAACGGGGTGTTTGGCTTCCAACCACGCACCAGATCAAAGAGAGTGACACCATTCATGGGATGGGGTGTTCCTATACTGAAATACTCTTCAACTAATTTCCTTCTTCCAATCATCACCAAATTGCACCGCTATGCTTATTCCATCCACAAGTGTCCTATGAAATCATTTTGCACACCCATTGCTTTGTGGGTGATAAAGCGCTGTCCTCTTGTGTCTGACCTCATTCCTGACCAACAAACTTCGAAATTCACCCAAAATGAATTGAGGACCATTATCTGACACAATAACAGCAGGCCAACCTTCCTTCCAGAATATTGTTTCCAAATATGTAATTATATTCTTGCACGTGATGTCTTTGGCTACCCCAACCTCCGGCCACTTTGTGAGCAAATCCATTATGACTATAACATATACGTCCTGCGTGCCACAAACATTTAATGGTCCTAACAAATCAATTGCAATGATATTCCACGCCATTTTGGGAATATCTGGTATATTTATCATAGTGAAACATGTTAAGATAATATGTATTGACACAAAATCTGTGTTATTCATTCCATATTATCTGAGCAGAAACACTGGTGCTAAGCGAATGTGCTCAATTATTTTCACCAGAACACATGTTACATGCTGTAGCAGAGAGGAAGATTGCTTAAGAGAAGAGGCACATCATGAGACTATGATAAGAGAGGTAGATTGTAAAACCTGAATAGGAGTTGAAGATTGTTGGATGACACAGGCATATTCTAAGACCTACTAAAGAGAGGCAGATAGTAAGACCTGGAGAGGCGGAGTTGAGACATAGAGATAATGTGTCACAGGAGGAGTGTAGGAGAAAAGACACATTGCTGTTGTGGAGGAAGGAAGACAAACTCCTATCAGGAGGAGGAGGTGAGCACAGGAGCTAACCCCAAGAAGAGAAGACTGTAATCAGGGCACCATACTCTTAGAGAGTAGAGAAAGAGGCAGAAACGCTGAAGAAGGTGGTCCAGAGAAGGTCTGCATTCATAATAAAGGAGAAATTAATAAGGAAGACGTGCCCACAGAGAGGTCAGAGAAAGAAAGGGTTGCGACCCTAACCAACCAAAAGTAGCAAGTGTTCAAGGATATGGTAGGGAAAGGAAGGGCAAGACTCTGGAGACAGAGAAGAAGGCAAAGAAGAAGGTTCACGTTGGGACCAACCAACAAAGCCATGAAAGGTCACTTGGGGGCTAAACCAGGAAGATGAGAAGCAAGAAAGATCACCTGCAGATTACCATAAAAAGAATAGAACCAATGGCAGGTCACGTTGGGACTAACCCAGGAAGGAGAGAAGAAAGAAGGGTCACCTGAGGACCAATTTACACAGAATGGAATCATAGAAAGGTCACCTGGGGACTAAGACAGGAAGAACAGAAGCAAATAAAGGTCAATTCTGGAAGAAGAGAAATAAGAAAAGTCACCGGGGGTCAATCCTAGAAAGAAGAGAAGTTAAACATGGTCCCCTGGGGACTAGACCACGAAAAAGAGAGTAAGAAAGATCACTGAAATTGAATGAAACACATATTTCTAGCTTACTGTAGGCCAGACATGAAGGCACATGTGGAAGGGATTCTTTGAAAAATATGACCAAGTTCCTATAATGTGAGGGAAACTGAATTGTCTTTAACCATCAATCTTGTACGTGCACTCCAAAGAAGCGAGTATTGACAATCCTCCGTCTCCTTTTCCCTAAACATCCTCAGCCATTCAGCTGAAGGTTGAAGGTACAAACATTTTTCATCTGGTAACCTCATGATAAACCATCCTGTTTTATGCAGAGTTCTCAACATATAACAATAATTGTTCCACCTGAAAGGGTCAGAAAAATTATCTTAATATATAGGTAAATGATTAAGCCAAGCAGCAAATACCAGGTGGCTTGTATTGCAAAGACTGCACATGTGTTTTTATGTAATCACTGCAGAATTATACATTAGGCCATCTATTGTGCTATAAGTTAATTTCTACAAAAATCAAATATCAAACAATAAAGATTTGTTATATCTGCCTAAGTACACTGAGTAACCTAAAACTATCTCACACAATTGAAATACAAAAATGTGTGCCTAATAACATATAAATCTCAAGGTTTGCAAGATGAAAAAACAAAAGAGAGCAAACGACATCAGACTAAATGACTCAATGAAACTAACCATCAAACATATAGCACATAAGATTTAGTCAATCAATCGGTGAGTCTCGCCATGTCAAAGATTAATTCTGTACCTTCCCCATGTTTTTTGTCATATACAATCCTGAATTTCAAAGCCGTGGGGGAATGTCAAGAATCAAAAACAAAAAGAAAAAACAGAAACACGTATGAATGAAAATATAATGAGAATGAAACTCCCTATCACAGTATGTCAACCAAACATGGTATTCCTTATCAAAAAGAGTGGCAATCAAAAAATCAATCAATGATACTTCATTTCTGCTTTTACGCTATAAAAGATTACATGAAGAGAAAACACACATTTAAAATTTGAGAGCAAAACTCAAATGCTAAATAACAGAAATTCTGCAAATCGCAAGTGCCAATAGTGCAAAGATATAGCAACAATTAATCACCTTTCATAAGAAAGCCACGCAGTCCTGTCTACACTTGGCTGCTTGTTTCAGAAATGTTAAGTGTCACATCAAGCATGAGTACCATCTCTGTGTAGCGAGGAAGCTCCAAGCCCACTGGTGATGTTGGACAATACAGAAGAACCATAACCCAATCACCTAGAGTATTACAGATAGTGCACAAAAAGACAAGTCATTTACAAAATTGACTACTTTGAAAACTCATTTCGAAACGTATTCAACGGCTCATTATTGCCAATCCAGACAGATTTAAAATGCCAAAACAGACAGATAAACATCTAAATTCAAGAGTCCGAAAGAGGTAAACCCTAGCCCAAAAAGGCACATAATTAATTCTCAGGAGGCACCTATCAAACACTGAAAGGCGTCCGGTCCCCCAAAGCTGCTTACTACTCCACCACCATTGTGGCAGCCTCTAACAGGAGCAAAGCCATCTTTCAAGGTTTAAAGGATTGTACCAAACCCTGAATCAACACAGAGGTACCAGCAACTTGGGAAAAACGCAACAGAATCAACACATTTTTTATTGAAAAAATTGTCAAAATCCGAGAGATCATCGAATCAACCTCTCACAGCATTAGCATACCCTGCACCCTGGGACGCACACTGCCCCTCTGGACAGAATTCTGTCTTCTGCCCGGATATCCTAAAATTATTCATCTGCGTCATACCTACTTCTTACTCTGGCAATATAATTCCGGCCCCTATCATAAAACAATTGAAGGGTTAGGTGCTCAATGCGCTCTTCAGCATCATCAGTGCCTCCTTCACAGAAGGATCATTCCTGGACACCCTCAAAACTAGAGTTATACGACCTCTTTTGAAAGAACCAACCCAATATCCAGACCACCTGGCCAACTACAGGCCCATTGCGAACCTCCCATTTATTGGCAAAATCTTGGAAAAAGTAGTTGCTTCACAACTACTCACCAGAATCTAACAACTCTGTACTGATGCCCTGGAAAACCCCAGATTATGCAGAAGGTGTGGAGTCAGGAACATTCAGACTAAGTGACAGAAATAGTTAAAGTACAAGGCAAACCCCAGCTTTATTAACATCCAAAAGGAAGCGGGGACAGCATACAAGCAGTAGAGTCACTGCTCTAAAAGGCTCTCATTACAAAACAAAAGATTATAACCCAAAAACGCATCATTACTGACATCATACTAAAATCTTGGTTACAAAAACCTACAGGGTGAGGGGAATGGTTAGGGGAATTGACTATATATATATATTATATGCTGGTTAGTCTTCTAATTGGATATTACATATCTGATGTGTCCACATGAGACCGCCTCTAAATTGATAATAGTGAATACATGTAATTTCTAAAATACATGATTGGTTGGCATGAGATATACTGGCTGACTTAACATTGAGGGTCCGGATTGGTTGGCATTCTGACCAGCCTTGAGCAACTGACAGGTCATCAATACATGAGCCAAACGGAGGTAGGGGGAGAGATCACCGGACTTCTTTCATTCAATTAAAAAAGATACAGTCCCTTTTTCCTGGGTCATGAGCCAGAGTGATGGCCTTGCATGGTGCCTCATATCTGGGAATACACACAAGGAGTGAGGCAGTTATCCCATCTGTGTCTATGGCTCATTAATGTATGTTGTTCTTCAAGCTGGGTCACGTGAGATGAGATCACGTTTGGAATTATTTCACCCAACATTTATGATGATTTTAGCTAATGTTAATCAGAGTGTCATGGTTTTTACTACCACTAGGGACTTGCTTGATCCATTCCCTCTTAGATTATAATTATTCTTCACCTGGGCTTCAAAGCCAATTTGTTCTTTCATCAATCTCAGGAAACTATGGCATGTGCCTCGGGAATTATTATCTCGTGTTCTCTCTGAGCCTTCCAGACCCTCCTTAATTTCTAAGGTAACCTTGGCTGGAGTTGCATAGCTACGGTCTGTATTTCAGTGAATTACGCAGTTTGAGTTTTCGTGGGGTTTCCGAGGCCTTTCATTCACTTAAATGCATGCTGAGGTTATCACTTTGGAGAAGATTACGACCCATTAAAGTGACATTTCTATGTTATTGAGCTATATATGTGTGCAATGCATGTTGCATTCAGCTTATACATTGCTTATGTTAATATTCTTTATGTCTAGATTGATGCAATCAATATTCTTTGTGTATAAATGCATATTTGACCTAATGGCCATGTTTCTTCATGGTGAGTGCCTATTTGCTTCATATCTATTACATGCATATGTGTTATTTCACTGTGAGTTTATTTATTCTCATCATCATTAGTTACAATATGTCCATTTCCTGCTGTACCTGCCTCGGATAAGGGCAGCATGGTTGCTTTAATGAGTAACATTTTTCACCTGTGTGATATTGGGGTGGGGGAGGGGCAGTAGCTATGGATGACATATTGACCTGTCTCTCAACAACTCCACCTTGCAAATGACTATGAGTCAGGGTTACGCCCAAAGTGTAGCCTCGAGACAGCCACCATCCAGGTGGCGGATAATGCTCTCCAAATCATGGATAAGGGTGACTCATGCCTCCTCATCCTCATTGACCTCTCGACTTCATTCGACACCGTCGACTACTTCATCCTTCCCTCCCTCCTTGCTGATAGGATGGGGTTCATTGGCATTGTCCTGGATTGGTTTACCTCCTACCTCTTAGGTAAACACCAGGCTGTCCAGATTAACCTGTTGCATTCTATCTGACTCCAGGTCTACGGTGGAGTCCACCCAAGACTCCATCCTCCCACAAATCCTATTTAACCTTTCCATGGAGCCCCTGGACACTCTCCTCAAAGATACCAATATAGCCATAGACCAATATGCAGACGATACTCAGTTGTACACGAGAGTAACTAGCATGCAGGACATAATTCATATCCATGATTACCTACCATCATCCAGCCCTGGATATAGACTGCCTACCTCAAAGACTGAATTTTTCCTCATCAGTCCACTCGCTAAGGAACAACTTGTCCAACAAAGGCTCAATGATGTGCGCTTAGAAGGATTTGCTCCACAACTCTCAGACTCAGCAAAATCCTCAGGTTTCACCTTTGACAGCAATCTGTCCTTCCAGAAACACATAACCAAGAAGACCCAAATAGCAAAGGCTTAAAATCTCTACCCTTTGAAAAATCAAACCTCTCATCCCGCTGCAGGACTTCAGATAGTAGTGCAGGCACTTGTGGTTTCGCACATCAATGAGGAAAATGCTCTCCTGACAGGGCTCCCAGTTGCCCACATGGCTCTCCTAAAAGCCATCCACCATGTTGCAGCATGTGTTATTATGCGAGTACAGAAATTTGACCAAATTACCCCCATCCAACACCAACTACATTGGCTTCCACTCCAAGCCAGGATACTGTTCAAGACAGAATGTATCATTAAAGCATACCAGCATACCTGGCTGCTAAACTCCACATATCTGGTGGCACAGGTTCCTCCAGCAGCAAATCGACCAACCGGCTGGAATCACAACTCATCTGCAAAGAGGGGACCAGCAAACAATCCTTCTCTTGTCATGCACCCACCCTGTGGAACTTGATCACGGTGTCGGTTCGGAATGCCCCCACAATTTTCCAATTTCACAAATCTCTCAAAACATGTCTCTTTCAACAACACCTGACCAAGAACTCATTGAAATGGACGCACACGCTGACAGACTGACCTCATAGTACTGCGCTACAGTTAAAAGATGCCACCCCAAATGATGGCTACCCACACTCTGTACAGCACTCAGCTTCTCTCGAGCTAGGTCTGCACTTTAAACAATAAAATAAAACAATATAAAAATAAAGACAGTGTGACTTGCTGTGTAAATATTCCCAATGTTATGCTACTCCAACCAACTAGTTTAGTGTCTGTGGACCTAGCAGGGCAATCAGAGTTATGTCAAAAGGGACTGTGTTATGTCCGGGCAATATAATAGCAAAAAATCCCAGTTTAATAAAATTACCTACATTTGATGAAAGTTTACCTCTACTGAGCAGAAGTTGCAAGTGAATTGAATATGTGAACTTCTACTGTTTGACCTCTCCATACATTGATTAAAAAATCCTGCCATTTTCAGCTCAACTAAATATGATGTAATCAATATATCTTTCACAAAATGTTTCACGGTCAGACCAGAACAAAGGCAGAGCCCAATGCAATCCCTTTGGTTTGTAAATAAAAATTATTTTTGAACCTTAAGGTTTGAGGGCAATTGACATAAGGTCCAAAATAAAGGAGGCTGGGATTTATGTTTTATGTAAAAACATCAGACAACCAATTAGCCTTGCTCAGTGCCTATAGTTCTCAGGCAATCAGGGACAATGGGTGGGCCAGATTTCAATGTACCAAACTGTTACACTGAAGATTTAATTTCTGTTAGAACACCCTAGTGGTGTTTCTAGGATGCCGATTGGTCAATCTGCGGACTATATGCACTGGTATAGCCCACAGATTGATTACAGCCCGTAGTTTGGGCTGCAACGAAGCTGTCCAAAATGCACATTCCCAGAGCAACGTGTGCACGTAGGAGCACAGAGGTGAAGGAAAGCAAGGAAAGCAATGGAAATGCTTTCCAAGTGTCAGGCTCACGGACCTGAAAGGAAATGCATTTCAAATTGAAATGAGGCTGACATGAGCTGCAGTGCAGCGTAAGAGGGAACACATGGAGAACTTTATATGTACCAAGGAAATTAGAGGATTTGTTGCAGGAACGAATGTTCAGTGGAGCCTAAATATGTCAATGGGGAAAAGTGCACAGAAAGGTAAGTAAATGAATTGGCTGTTAAGTGAATGCATGTTCATGTTGAGCTAGTAGAAGTTTATTTAATTGCATATTTGTGTGGAGTAGGTACAGCCTAGCCTTCCACCACCCTATAAAAAAATGAAACATGTTTAATTAAAGTACACAAATGTCTGCAACATTTATTTACCATTTTGCAATTTTTTGTACTTCAATTAAACATGTCTCATTTATTCAACTTCAATTAAACAGTGAGGGTGTTCTAATAGCTTTATAGACCTGCAGCTCGGGCCGTACTGGGCGTTATGGTCCCTCATACCTTGTTAACTCGGTCTTCAGGCCCATAACACCGGTACGGCCCTCGCTGCAGGTCTATAATGCTATATTAGTACCTGGCGAGGGCGCAATCAGAAGGAAAGAGCCATTCTTATTGGCCCTCGCTGAGTCATTACCAGGCCAGGAATCCCTCTGTTGGGCAGCCCCTCAGCCAATGAGGATGCTCGAAGCGGGGCCATCCCCTCTCCGAGCCTCCCCACGGCTGAGAGGCTACCTTTGCCCCCCTGCCGGGGACGAAGTTAAGGCTTTTTTGTTTCCCCTCCCCTTTCCTCCCTGCCCTCCCCACCCCACTTACCTTCAATCCCTGGGTCACCAGGGGGGGACAATGGCAGCCTCCTGCCATGTGGAGACTCGGAGCGGGGCCATCCCTGCTCCGAGCCTCCATGCGGCTAGCGGCTTCCATCGTCCCCCGCCGGGGACTCAGGTACGTTTCATTTTTTTTTCTTTTTTTTTTTCTTCCCCTCCTCTCCGCCCTCCCAACCGCACTTACCTTCTATTTTTTCAGGAGCGGACGCGCTGGAAACGCTTCTGTTTCCAGCGCGTCTGCTCCCGGATGGCCGCCATGGAAAGGGAAAACGGACTACGTTTTCCCTTTCCCAGCGGCCATTTTCTTTGTCGTCTTTTTTTTTCGGGACAAAACAAAAGCTTTTAGTGTCCCGGTCACGCAGTTTTTGCAGGTCGGGGTACTAATAGCTTTATGTCCCTCGCGGCGGGGGCATTACCGACTCAGGCAATGCCCCGGGGCCCATAGTTATAGGCCCAAGCCGCTCGGGGCATATTGCTTTATTGTTGCTCACACATGGAGCTACATAGGCAGAAGCAGGCAAAGACGATGCCTTTGTGGCTCCCACCAGAGTGCTCTTTTGCAATGCATTGTCTTAACTGAGTTTTGGGGGGGCAACTGCGGGGTGTAGCAGACCCTTGCAGTGGAGTGGATTGGTTAACCTCACTAATTGCAGGCTGCAAAAAGACCCTGTTTTACAACTTTGGGAAAACGGAGCACTCAGGGTGTGTGAGTGATTAATGCGTGAGAAAATCATCGTGAATCTACGCTGCATTCAGATAATCTACGCTGCATTCAGATACGCCCATCACTGTTTTAATGGAGTATGGCTGTTTGTGTATTCATGTTTGATTTCATTGGCTGAAATGACACGGATTGAAAACAACTGGCACGGATGCAAGGCTGGGCCAGTCCAGTGGTCTACAAATCTGCGTGTGTGCGTTTATTGCCATACGCCCATGGAGATATTACTGCGCATGCCCCCACTATGGCTGTTCCTCCCATCGACAGCAACAAGGGTCCGTGCTGCCAGCGCTGGGAATCCTTTGATTTATGCTTCATGATAGGGTAAATAGTGTTAATAGGTGCATGATGTTGTGGTAAGTGCTGGTCACACATATTTTCCTCTCCACTGTGTTAGGGCATACAGTTCTAATTTGAGTTCTCGTGCAACCCTGCACACAGGAACCTTTGAGGCAGAGCTTCTCCTTCTTAGCTCTATAGCTGGTGTTCAAGGGGCGGGGGGGTGCTGTTCTATTTCTGGAGCTGTATTCATACACAAGTGTGTATATCAGGTGCCTGGCCCAGGCAGAGGGTGCGTGCGTGGCCCACGCACTAGAGTTTTCCCAGCAAGTCTATAATTGCTTCCTTATAATTGCTTCCTGACAAGGAGCGACAACAGCCTGTAGCAGGGAACTGGCAGGACTTCAACTGTGCCTCGCAGACACTGAGAGCCGTGACCGTGAGCCCTCCATTGCCTGCAATGTGTGTTGGATCAAGATGGGATCATTCCATATCTGAGGTGCCCCATGAACTCAGGGCCCGAGCGGAAACTCATGGTTTGAGAGGTTGGAATTTCTCTTTGCCGCCATTAGGGAGATGGATGCCATGAATAAGAATTCACTGGTGCTGTGTGTGCATGGCAGAAGTTGACAGACACACAATATTTCAAATGCTCCCGGCTGGGGACTGTGTGTATGACGCAGCAAAGAAAACTCCACCAGCAAATACTGACTGAAATATTCCAGCGGCAGCACGCCGGCAGGATAGCTCAGGGGCAACGTGCTCGCCTTGGAAGCAAGACAGCACAGAGCAACACAGGTTCGATTCCCCCGGTCCGCGCTTAGAAACCTCTGGTTATTAAGCGCATAATAAATAACCTATCATATCATAGCAAGATACACACGAATCGCTGGATGCATATCATTCAAACCTGTGGCAGCAGGTGGCACTCACATTGCAGATGGAAGGAGAGGAGGTATGGGAACAACCTTATTCAAGGTTGTTTTGCTGATGGAGTCTGTCATCAAGTCCCAAACCAGGGATTACAATAAAGCCGATACTTGAAATAAGTGGGTCACATGAACTCGTTCCCGCAAGGGCAAAACACATGGGGAGGCCTTACAAATGCTAGAAGTTGAAAAGGTCAAGGCAGTCTATGGTCTCCAGTTGACATGAGATAAAAGCTATGGCAGAGGTGCCAAGCAGTAGAGACAGGTAACATTGGCATCCTCAACACCAGCACAGTATAGATATGGTGGAGGTGCCTTGCCATATACTGGGAAACTTCCTGTATGGGGATTGGTGTGCAGATGCTGTCAGACACCAACATTATGATGCAAATTTGTGCCACTTAATGCTCCCCACTCAAAGGCATGGAAGGTTCCCATGACAATGAGCACAAAAAGCAAGTAAGCATAGGTGTCCACCGACGTTAAACTCTCAACTGAAGGCTGATTGGCGGCACCAGGTTACACCCTCTGTCCCTGTCTGCCCCTAATGAAGAGAGAAGGTTGCGTTTTCCCATTAGACCTTCCCCTTCCCATGCCATGACTGTTTGATGATGCCTTCATCACCAGCATTTGCCATTAAAATGAGGAAGCTCTGGTCAATTCTGTGTGAGAAATGAAGGGAAGGACATGATACTCAGCTGCAACACCACAGCCCTGAAATTGCTGCATTTCGCCTTTGAGGTGTACATTGAGGATATAGTGGCCTTATCGCACGACCCTCAAGAACTGTTTGAAGGGGCTGCATCTAAAGGGACATCAGATGCAGCTGCACACTGGCCAACCAAAGACGGGTAGTCTTTTGAGATTACAGGGTACCCTTTCATTTCTGCCAACAGGTAAAGAGCAAGCTTGCAAAATTCTAAAAGGATGGCGTTATTGAAAAAGGTAGTTGAGTCCACAGTGTGGTCATCACCGATTCTGATGGTGGCCCAACTGAAGAGGCCAGAGGCAGTGAGGATCTGTATACAGAATCCATTGTGTGTTGGTTGGTCTCCCAGTGTTATCTAATGAAATGCTCATTTACGCTGCACCAGTCAATCAACATCATAACATATTGGCCAAAGTGTACCAGTGTCCTAAAGAGCATGGCTTTACACTGGACACAATTATCTTCCTTGGTTCCACCTTTCCATATAGGGTGGCTGATTGATTCAATTTGTGTGGATGCTTAATGCCTGACCATGTACATCAGGGAATCTCTCCGGTTTTGACAATCCTCTGGGAATGCAAGAACTTTCAAAATCAGCTGTCTATCGATTCCTCATGTCCTATCGGACCGCTCCTCACATTTCAAGAATTTTGGCACTGGTAGAGGCATCGGTGAACGGACACATCTGAGGTTTCATATCGGCCCTTTTAAGGTCAGTGCTGGCCGTTGATGCTAAAGCAGTAAGGCAAAAACTAATAATGGTCAACACCGTAGAATGCATGAAAGGGGAGGCCATCGACCCGGATTTTAGAGTACGAGCGGAAATGCTGTTGTGATACAGACACACTCATCCAAAGGTTATGTCTCCCCACTGAGCCACATCCATGGACGATTGTGGCCAAAAAGTGCCCATGATTAATGCAAGTGGTGGCATATGCTGTGTAAGAAGGAATTCTAGAATCCCTATAAATCTCAGGGAGGAATTTCATGATGTAGAAGGACAGACAGCATACAAGATAACAGATCATGAAGAAGGATTGGAAGATGCACCAGAAAACATGGTGAGTGGGGGGTGGGGGAGGCGTGTCACAGATTTTGCTTAACGGCATCAAGTTGAATAAAATACCAGACACCATAGGTGTTCCATGACCTGTCTGTCAGAACTCAGATATGCCAGAAGATAGGCAAGGATGACACTGTCTAAATTACTAAAGTTCAGACAAGCTAGGTTCATCTGTTTATTACTAGAGGCCCATCGGGACATTACTGCTGGCAATTCACCACCCTGCCATGAGGAGATAAACTAATATTCTTTCCAGAGAGCAGTCACAGTGTGTTTCCCCACTTCTAATTGACTTCTTCAAAACAGACCCATGGCAACACCAAGAAACAAGTAAGCCCATCTCGCCTGTAGATGTAACCTTCATGATATCCCAGATCAAATCGCTGTCTCTACTAAATATATGCAAATGCAAGCAACAAGTTTCCTGTGCATGTTTTCTGTGTATTTATATGTAAAATGTTGTTTACATGTATGTTGACATACTGTAGTTCTAGTAGTAGGCTGGTTTTATGTTCCACTTCAGTATCTCTTCCATGCATGTTACCATTGTCCCCTGGCCTATGATATAGTCTGCACAGTGTAGAGACCCAGGCTTCAGTCTGGCTGTTTAAACCTATGCTCCAATATCAATGTGCCTTGGTTTTCATGGTCTTACAAGGTAAGTAAAATTAGTAATGACGAACAGCCCACAATTCGTGTCTGCTTAGTTACGGACCACTCGATCAATTTCCAGTAAAGTAATGAAAACCTAGCTGCAATGAGAGCTAGCAATTACATTTAAAGTATTTATTACCTACAACAGACTGTTGAAATGGAAGCAAAGATGGATCTTTCGGCTAAGATGTCATGATGACGGGCTAAACGATGAAATTGTGTTGAGCACACTCACGTGAACTCCAGTCTTTGCAGTGTTGTAGCAATTCCTCAGTGGCTTTGCCTATTGAGCACCTACATAGGGCCAATAATATGGATAGTGTCTGCACATAAGAGGCTCCATTCATTAATTAGGAATGCAGCTTTTGTTCGCCTTTGAGCACTTGGAAAAAAACCCTGTGATTGCTCTACATCACAGGGTTTGTCCCTTTCGCAGTCTTATAGATTGGGTGCTCTACTTTCATTTACCGCTGACATGGCCAGCGTGGCGTACTCAATATTTGTTAAGATCCATTGCCTATTGTAGAGACTAATCGAACTGACTCCAAAATAGCTGTTTTGCCTGTATAGTGAGACCCATTAGACACAAAGCTCTGTTAGGCATTTGACTTCCATGTCCTACACATTTTAGTATTCCTCTAGCATTGGAGTTTGATGTAAGGTTTAATTCTTTATCAGCACAACAATTGCAGCTTGGTTGGCATTTCAAGCCGATGCTGCCCTTTTGTATCCTGGGCTGTTTGTGGCCCATTATTATCTATGAGGATGCAGTATACACACTACACTACTGAGACCAAGATGGTCTCCCCATTGGATGCAGAACGTTGCAGGTCAAGCAACCATGTGAGCCCCATGATCGTTGTATTCAACGTGAGGCAGTACTTATGAGATGTCGCGGAGTGGGAGGGGTGCATTTTTCAGCTCTGTTTTCGCGGAGGCGAGCAAGATTCTAACACGCTGTAGCATGTGTAAGGAGAAGTGCAGTGGGGTGACTATGTGCCCTACATTTGGGCCCTGTTGTCATGATGCCTACCCCTGTGGACCCAGACCAAGTCCAGCAACCCCGGAAGCAGGCATCAAGTTATTCCAAGCAAGCCCAACAACCCCTGCTAGGGGCTATTTGGGTGCAGTCCCGACGTCTATGGCACCAGGCTCATATGGAGAGTCAGTCCTGGTGCCATATGCGCCAGGCTCCTAGATTAAAACTTACCTGATGCAGACCATGCTGCAAACTTACCTGATGCAGACCATGCTGCAAGAGCTCCAAGCCAAAAGAGGCTTGGAAGGGACTACTTTACCTAGGGACTATTTTTTTACTCGGGTGGGGCTGGGGAGGAATACTTACCTGGGACTACTTTGGAGCCTATTTAAACCACGCCCGAAGAGCAGCACACGCTTCGCGTTATTCTGCATCCAGCAGCGTAACGCTCACCATGCCTGCAAGTCTGCATCCAGTCTTCTGCCACGCCCGCCTTGAGTTTGGAGCTCCTAGAAAAAGGGAGAAAGAAGGAGAAAAGGTTAGAACAAGAGCAATACCTTTGATCCTTACCTGAATTCCCGATCCACCGCGCCTTCGAGCTGGAAGAAAGAAGTTATTTTATGTGCGTCGCCTCGCCTGCTGCAGCGCCGCGCTAAACTCACCGGCCTTCGCAACATCTTCACATTCCACCGCATCCTTCTGCATGTTCCCGCCGCACTCCGGCACCTAAGGGGAACACAAGAACAGCAAGGTGAGCCTAGGGAATAAGCAGAGGCAATATTAGTTACCCCCCATAGACTTACCTGATTTTACCACTGGGGGTACTATTCCTCTTCACGGGTCGGCACAACCTCCACTGCATCCTCGCCGTACCCCGGCCCCTAAGGGGAACAAAAGGACAGCAAGGTGAAACAAAGGGACAAACAAGGGGAAACCTCCTCACCACAATAGACTTACCTGATTTTACCGCCAGAGGCATTATTCCCTGAGACTTCATACTTTCTCTCAGCGCCTGAATAAGGGAGAAAGCAACAGGTTACATACTGACATTATTTTATCGAACTGTGTTGGATAATACCAATCCTTACCTGAATATTACCGGTTGCCACGAGGAACTCTCCGCTAGGGTCAAGCTGCAACCTGCAAGGAATCGGACAAGAGTGAAAGTCAGACATTTGAACTCTTACGAACTACATACTTTGGGCATCTTGCGGGAAATCTCGGAGTCAATATTGTTCTGGAACTCACCAATTCCTTCGAGCCAGTGAAGCAACTGGTTATCTACGCACCCCTGCGCTCAATGCAGGATGGAGAGCTCATCTTTCCAAACCGTCAGGTGAGACTATAAGAGGGGACATCAAAGGTGATCAGTGGAGAGAACTGCGGGGGTCGGGGGGTTAACGCTCAACTCCATGGGTGATTAATTCCCTTTCTCCATTTGCAGAAGAATATTCCTACGGGCCAAGCAAATGAAGCTAGGTGGGCCAGTCCAGTCCGTCATCTCGGCACTATGCCTCACATTGGTGGAGACCGCAGCTGTCCAGTTCAGATCGACGCCTCTGTGGGAGCCAGGTGAGCGTAACACCTGTACCCTACATCCACTATGTGCCCTTAAATTCAACCATATGGGTCGAATCAAGTGGTCGTTGGTAGACTCTTTGAATTAGCATGCGTGGATGGTGAAGGTTTGTTGACCCTTTTGAATTTTATTTTTCATCTCTTGCCGCATTGGAGTATGTCAGAACTGGTGCTTTGTGAAAATAAGCTACAGAAAAAACAACCCATTTACCCATTCAGCCCTCATCGCTAACTGTATCCAAAAGCCCTTTGCAGACAGGGATTGATGCCACACGTTAACTGTAGGTAACTCCGCGTTGACTGAGGGAAACTCCATCATGCTAAATCTGATTGTCCTGGGAGTCCATATGGGATGTGTTCTTTGCTGTCATTGCACTTTTTACTTGCAAATTTGGACCTGGCTGTTTCGAAATGTTAAACTCCTTTCCTCTTTTCCTTTTTTTATGTTGTTACTGATTATAGATTTTCCATGAGTAGAATTGGGGACCGAAGCCTCACACTTGAAGCATGGCTGTAACAAATAATTTCAGATTTTCTTGTGATATAAAAAGAATACTTAATGAAGTAAGGTTTCTCACATCTTTATGTGTTTAAAAGATGGTAGTGTCATATATTAGGTGAATGTTCATTGTTATGTACATGATTTTGTATTCTTTGACAGGAGTAAAGCATCTGCTCAAGTGTGCCTCTTATTTTCTTTTTGTCCTGAGGAAGGCTCAGTCTTCAGAATTACGTTAGGCCGGTGTAAGCCGAAACTAGAGTTGGCATTGTGTTTGGTAGAACAGTGTTCTGTGGAAATACATTGTTTCGAACTGTGGAGACAGTGGTTGGGATATCATAGACACCAATATAGGTGCTGGGCCAACACACAAGTGTGGGCCAAAGTGTATGTTCTGGCAGGATCTGTGGATTTGGTTCTTTCTTTTTATGTTTACAATTCCTTTTAGTTGGTTCATCTGGTTTACAGTTCTTGATTGGCACTTTGGTGGCAGAGATCTTTTCTTTGGCTTTTCTGATTCTGGCCTCATTGAGCTGGGTATTATTTTGGGTGTTTCTCGCGCTACACTGGCATAAGTTTGATTATAAATGTATGTGTATTTTGTATTTGTCTTTTTTCTTAAAATATGTTGTTTCTAACACTGAAAAACATTTGACATGTCATGTGATTAAACCAATTTTCTAAAGAAAATGTAACTGCATTTGAGAAACTGTTATTTTGAGACTATTCCAGACCTGTACCTGTTTTTTGTGTGTTATACTCCTATTTTGAGCTTAATTTGCTTTGGTATCACAGAGGATCACACACATTGCACTATTCAAATTCGACCCTGACAGTTAGGAATATCTAGTAGAATACACAATAGAGACGCACAAGGGAAAATCCAACCATTTGAGCCAATTGGCTAACCGTAAATAGAGGCAGACGTTGGTACCGTGGTGCATGCCTGGCCATCACATAAGTCATACCTGCAGTAGAAGGAACACAGATTGAGGCACTTACAATCCCTCAATGACCAGCTCACTTGGAAAGTCTAGTGTATAGGGTACTGAAATTTGATTCAAATAAAGAAGAAAGTGTATTCTTGTAATAGAGCCAGTAATACTGCCAACAGCTCCTCACGAGAATTTAAAATCTTCGAACAATTGAGTGCACTCACACATATAACTCATTGCCACACATATGCTAGCAGGCAATATGGCTGTAGCATTTACTGGGAAATGCAGATGGACCAGCTGATCATGAGTAGTGAAGAGGTGCTGCTCCAGGACACAGTAGACCTTCCCTCCAAGAAGAGGCCTGCTGACCGCATTCACGCCCCATTTAATATTGATATCATCAAGCCAGTGAAGACCTGAAGACTTCCAGGGCACAATGATTTCCCTGCCTGGCTACCCTCATCATAACAAACATCCATACCATGACCTCACCCACCTCTCTTATCTGCAATGCATCCTTCAAAATGGACAAAATCACAAGACCACCCAAAGAAGGTACCATTACCCCCTTCTAAAGAACACCTCTAGACATCCAGGACCTAAACAACTTATGCCCAATCTCTAATATTCCCCATAACCAACATAATTGAACATGATGTGAACTTACCAGCTAACAGAATTCAGTGAATCAGCTGCCCTATAACATGACAACCAGGAGTACTGCAGCCAATCCTATCTTCATAGATACAAAATCCATGGAGCACTTTAATTCCTCATCTGTTCTAGACCTATCAATGGATTATGATACATCAGATCCATGCACCATCAAGCACAGACTTGACAAAGACATGGCTATCAAAGACATAGACCTTCAATGGATCTCTTAATTCTTTGAGGAGCACATCACCCACGTCAAAAGAGGGGAATATAAATCTAAAGCCCCAATCCTCAGCCTGGGGTACCTAGAACATTGACGCCCTCCCTTGACTGTGCAAAGCATGCATCAGACGTTTAGCTTCCATTATGAGTTAGTTCTCTCCAATATTGCACCTATTATGCAGAGGAAGCAAATATTACCTACAATCTCAATACAAATGACACCCACTGCATTGAGATCACTAATCGGTGGGTCCCCTCCTAAACCCCATGTGCAATGGAGGCCGAGGAGAGCTCCATGCTCTCCGGACAAACTGTAATCAACGGGGCAACTAACATTCATCTGAAGGTCAGTTTCCTTAACTAATATCAACAATCATTTCCTTCTTACCTGGATCGGTCCCTCATCTCACTTCATCTCATCTGGATTACGAATATCTAGCAGGTCCTGTTGAAGCATGTGTTTTGCCTGTCCTGCTTGAAATTTGAACTTAGTTATGCCCATTTGCTGCATGTGCTTTGCCTGTCCTGCTGAAATTCGAACTTAGCTGTGCCCATTTGCTGCATGTGTTGTGCCTGTCCTGCTTGAAAGTCGATCTTAGTTGTGCCCGTTTGTTGCATATGATTAGCCTATCCTGCTGAAATTAGAACCTAGTTGTGCCCATTTGCTGCATGCGCTTTGCCTGTCCGACTTGAAATTCAAACTTAGTTGTGCCTGTTGCTACTTGTGTCCTCACTAGGTGGTGCACTTCCCTCTGTCTCCTCCTCATCCCCTGTGCCTTCCACCATACCCAACCCCCTACCCTGAGTGCATCAGTGCTTCAGACTAGTAAGTGTCTCTCCCCCTCCACTTCAGCCAACCATGTCGCTATCTATCTCTCCTATCCTCTCTAACTGCTTCACTATCTCCTATCGTTCTCCTATCACTAAATCTGGCCGGATGAAATGTTAGGGAGAGTTCTCAAAATGTTCTAATTTCCCTTACCTTTCGAGACCCCCAGCAACTTTGCTAGATTTCTAGGATTTTATTTTTTTACCTGGGAAGGGTGTGAGCATATTTTCCCACTCTTCCATGTATTTTGTGTGTGTTTTACTTTTGTGTTCTTTGGTTATGGAGTTTTAAAAGCCACCCCATAGGCATCATCTTTTTCTGTGTGTCACACAGCACCTTCAGTGCAGTGACACAGGCATGTCTTTCAGACTTCCCAAGGTTTAAATACCTTCTCTGGGACTGACTACCGTCTCCCATAGCATGTAAAGTTAAATTGGCTAAACTAGTCTTTTTAAATTTACTGACCCAGCACACGCTATCTTCCTATAGAATGCTGGAGGGGTTGCCTAGCTTCCCCTGAGTCAAAACACACATGTAACAGTAAAATGATACTTTTTCCTAGTTTAAATGGCTGGTGGCAGTGTTTTAGATCAACTACCGTGATTTTTCCCGACCGCTAACAACGATAGCTAAAAATCCGATCAGCCATGTTTTTCAATATGGCGCCCAAGACCTATCTGTAAAAACAGACTCCGGTCATCTTTTTTCGCCATTTCTTTTAGGAAAAGTCCTTCTTGTGTTTGTCTCTGCATGCCAAACCAGGTTTGGCCCCTTTGTTCGTTGACCTTTGGCAGGCTTCAGTGCTGAAGCCCTCCTCTGGCGCCTGAGTGTCTGGGGTGGACAGGATGTGAGAGAGGTCCCCGAAACTCCCTGTGTTTAGTCTGCTAGGAGACCTGAATGCACTCTGGCATGATTAGCTGGCTGACTGTCCGGCAAGGACAGCCACCCTGCTGGGTGAGTGACAGCCAGGCTGAATGAATGGGGGAAAACTGTTTAAAAACAGGTCTCTGGGAGACCACCAGGGGGCGCAGACGTGATGGACGCCTGAACCACCGTCTTCCTCTCTGGGCCCGAAAGACTTCGAGATGAATGCCCATAAGAGATGAGAAACCTGCCCAAAAAAGTACTTAAATGCAAGAGGGACCGCCCTGGCAGCTTCGGACTGGTCTACTCTTGAATCAGTGCAGGAGAAACGCCTGAATTTGACTTCGCCCGGCGGCCCCCTGCGCCCAATCCGAAGGTGCGACGTGAGAAAATGGCGCCTGTGTCCTCCGAACTGCTGCTGTAGTGAAACCAGGCGGTGCGCGGACAGAGGCATCATATACCAACGAATTGTTGCTGCTCACCCAGAGGCTCCGCAGGGTGCAACCTCTTCAATGCAGCCCTGACAGGCCCCGCCGCAGCAGGCCACAGTGGCAGCCACTCCACAACCGCCGGGACATCGCTGAAACGGAGCGAGGCATCGGAGGAGGCGGCGCGGTGGGAACCGAGTGGCTGCGCCCCCCCACTTTTTGATAATCCACACTGAGAAACCCGGAGCCCAAGTGTGCCCGCCAAGAGTACCACCACCGGCAGACTCAATTGGGTCTCTGGTGGGTGGCCCAGTTCTGGGGGGTGGATGCCTTTAAGCAGTGAGCAATACCCCGCGCCGGACTGACACTCTATCACACGTGGGGGGTGCTTCCCAGTCTGCCTCAAAGCCCTGGTGAACGCTGTCCTGTGAGCAATATCCTGGACACACGTCTTAAATTAACCAGCACCGCATATACCTCCCTCATATTTCGTCTCAACTACATCAGAACCTAACAAACCAATCTGCTTGGACCAACCTAATGAACTCCTCCGCCACGAACTAGGAATATTAATCTCCTCCAACGTTAAGTGGCGCAGTAGTAAACCAAGCGCCAACCTTCCCTTCTAACCTTCTATTCTCACCATCCAAAGGGGCACACGACCTGAAGCTTTCCTGACACTACTTGTTAAAGACCCTAAAGCCACGGGCTCACATTCTGAACCTTCCGCCTTCCTGAGAAGGAGAGCCGCCCAACACGCAGCTAGCCCCGCTGTCTAGCAGGAGATCTCCACCCTCTGGACGACAGGTCGGCATCAGTGCAATTACAGCGCAGTGAGGTGTAATAGTGGACGAAATTAACTCCTGGGGCAGGTGTGACAGTGGAAGAAAAACGCAGAGCAGGAGGTAACCTTCACCCACACGCGATCTGGTGTGCCCAGTAACACTGAATGTAGGAGGCTCCAGCCCACTGCCCATCATCTTACAAAGCAACAAGTCAAACTTGGACTCCCCACCAACCCGAAACTGGACCCACGCACCCTAGCTGCACTGCGAAAGTTTAGTCGCACAAATACACCCATGGAGGTAGAAGAAGTTCAGAGTTCCTCTGACATTCCAGGTAATGATGGCGACAGCGCAACTAAATCGGATATCCGCCTCCTCCTGGCGGAGATCCGATTGATGAAAAACAGTCTTACTGAAACAGTCTCTGATCTGCAGGCAAAGATGGCAAAGGTTGAGGATCGTCTAGAGGCGGTTGAGAGCAATCATCAATCGGTGGATGTATCCACTATGCAATATGAAGCCAGACTCATAGACTTAGAGCAGAAGGAGCGAGATGTAGAGTCCAAGATCGATGATTTGGAGAATCGTGAACGGCGATCAAACATCCGCATAATGGGGCTAGTGGAGGAACAAGGGGAAACTCCCTCCAGTTTGGAAAGCAAGGTGAAAGCTCTTATTTTATCCCTTTATGACGACAAAATGCCCCCGGTGCTCGAATTTGACAGGGTGCGTAGGCAGGAGCTCCGCCGCAAGGCCCCCGCTCAGTGCTAGCCAAGTGCCACTATTATGCCCAAAAACAGGACATCTTACAGAAAGCCAGAGTCAAAGATATTGTAGAATTTCAGGGCTCGCGGATTCAACTTTACCAAGACTTATCAGCAATGACATTAGCAAAAAGGAGGGGTTGTCGCCCTCTAACAGGTTGGCTACAAGAAAGCAACGCAATATTGGTGGGGTCACCCCTTCTCCCTCACGTTCACATACAATGGGGAGGAATTCAGAATCACCTCCGTTGAAGAAGTTGAGCGGGCCCGGCATTACCTTCAAAAACCAGCGGCAGGTCCAGACGTAGAGGGTCGCAGAGAGACATTGGGCCCCCGCAAAGATATAGGAAATACACCATCGAGACGAGGGAAATTGCAGCAGAAGTGGAAATATAAACGGCTAAATACCCCTTGAGGGTCTCTCTTTGCGATCTCTCCTCTATATTTACTGCTGAGATCTTGGTTGGTTTAAATCACAGGAGTAGTAAATTCTCCGGACAAAATGTTCACAGAATTGTTATGACAGTTGCAGAAAGTTATGTATATCTGATAACACAAGGTTCCTTCTACTAGTAAAAAATGGTTTCTTGTTTTCTCTTTTCGTGCACCAAAGTAGCCCTATAAGTCATGACCCAGAGAGGGGTCCACCCGTAGTGGCCCTTATTGATTAAGGGCGTCTCATTTCTACTGTTTCTACTGTTTTTTTCTTTTTTCGTTGGTTGTATTTTGTCCTCTTCTTTTTTTCCTCTAGTGAGAATGCACCCAGCAGCATCTCACATGAGGGGGGTTAGGGGGAGGGGAGGGGTTCACTTATCCACTCAAGACATCATGCTTTCGGCATATAAGGATTCTACACACACACTATGCAACTTGGCAATTGAATTTTAGCCTCATCACATGGCAAAGGGGTCAGACGAGCAATGATGCAGTGACTGTTACCCTCACTTCGGAGTATGGCTAGCTCTGATGGCATAGTCTTTGGCTCCCTTAACGTCAAGGGTCTGAACTCCCCACAGAAGAGGTCAATGTTAGCGAGACAGTTCGCACAGTCCAAACTGGATGTCCTCTTCATTCAGGAATCAAAGTATATTAGTGGTGAAGAGAGAAGGATCTTTGGAAAAGACATAGGGGATGCAATCTGGGCATCCGGCCCACAGAAGAAGGGTGGTATAGGCATTCTGTTACGTAAGTCCCTGGGAATGCAGGTGGACCGCATACATAGGGACACGCATGGGAGATTTGTTGCACTCAAAGGTAAATTAAGAAGCGCTCTGTCACACTGTGTGCCGCTTAGGCCCCCAACCAAGGGCAATCGAGCTTCATTGAACCCCTGCTTGACTTTATTGAACAATGGAGGGAGGGTACATTGATTTGTGGGGGGGATTTTAATGTAGTCATTGACCGCGAGTGCACTCTGCACGACAAAATACCCTACCCCCAAGCGGCCTCCAGGGTGACAGATTCTCGAGTCAGCTAAGAGAACACCATTTGATAGAGACCTGGCGTGCGACTCAACCGGGAGAAAAACCTTTTACCTTTTTTTCTCCTCCACATCACACTTTTTCCAGAATTGACTACCTGTTGTTAGGGGCTGAAAATGAAAGCGATATTCTGGGAACATCCATCCAGATAGTGGCTTGGTCAGATCATGATCTATGTACCTTAGAATTAGACCTCGGCCCACTCCGTACCCCGGACTGCCGGTGGTGGTGTAATGACCTGCAATGTAGGGACCCAATTTTTAGAGAATCCCTTTCTGAGGCCATTTCGGGGTACTTTGAAATTAACGACACAGATGGTATGCCATTGAACACAGTCTGAGAAGCTTGGAAGGCCACAATAAGGGGAATCCTGATATCAGAAGGGGTGGCCAAGAAGAGGCTCCGGCTGCTCAAAGAGAGGGAACTTAAAAGGGACATCACTCTCCTAGAACGCACTCTTAGGGTGCAATCCGTAAGTGATGAAGACACCATACTGAAAATTAGAAAGATGAGAGAAGAACTAAAAGACATATGGAATGGCAGGGCCCTCGCTCAGCTTAAATACCTTAAGCAGAGATTCTTTGAAAAAGGCGACAAGGCTCACACGATGCTGGCAAATAGACCGCAAACAGAGAGCTGACAGAGCGGTCTACAAAGGCCCCCAAATCATTCACTGAATCTATCATTATTGTAATCCCCAAAGAAGGTAAGGACTCCACAGACTGTGCATCATATCGGCCAATCTCCCTAATAAATGTAGGCGCTAAAATCTATTCCAGCATACTAGCCTCCCGCCTTCCTCAGGTTCTCCCTCAACAAGTCCACTCTGACCAAGTGGGGTATGTAAGAGGCCAGCAAGGGGCGGACAACATTAGGAAGACCCTTGACCTAATGGCAACACTCCGAGAAGCGGGTGAAGACCCCTTCCTATTGTCAGTGGACGCCGAAAAGGCATTTAGTCGGGTAGAGTGGCCATTCTTAAGGGCTGTTCTGAATTGGGCTGGGTTGGGAGCTGCGTGGATACAGGGAGCAGAGGCACTATACCGGTCTGCCCAAGCCAAGGTTTCGATCAATGGAGTTGCATCGCCTCCCTTCACTCTCACTAGAGGTACAAGGCAGGGTTGCCCACTCTACCCTTTTATTTTTGCCCTTGTGGTGGAGCCCTTCACTCAGGCTATTCGGTCCAACCCCATGATTAGAGGAATCCCACGGGGGGGTAAGGAATAGAAGCTAGCAATGTTTGCTGACGATATTCTTCTATACCTCACCGAACCATCTAATTCCATCCCCGCTCTCTTGCAAGAACTGTCACGATATGGGGCCCTATCGGGTTTTCGGGTCAACCTACAAAAAACCATTGCTGTCCCCCTAAAGAATAATATCGAACTGGCACAACGTTTGAAGGCAAACTGGAACTTCCAGGTTCATACTGACTCCGTCCGTTACTTGGGAGTAAACATAACAGTCTCCCTACCCGACCTTTTTAAAGCCAACTACACTCCACTATGGACTGCCATTCAAAATGACATCTCTAGGTGGCGCAAACTTCCCATGTCATGGGCGGCGCACTTTACCGCCATTAAAATGAATATTCTCCCACTATTCTTATTCTTATTCCAATCTCTCCCTGTTCTGGTCCCAGAACCCTTCCTGGTAGAGGTGAAGCGCATATTATTAAGATTTTTATGGGCTGATAAAAGAGCAAGGCTCCCATACTCAACATTAATCCAACCCAAAGAAGAAGGAGGTATGAGTTTTCCAGACCTAGGGGAATACTACAGAGCAACACAACTTTGGGTACTCCCGGATCACCTGTGGGAAAATCCCGAAAAACAGTGGGTGGCGATAGAAAATGATATTTTCGCACCAGTCACACTGGGAGGATGGTTATGGGTCCCAATGTCAGCCATGACACGGAGGATCAAGGAATACCCCATTCTTAAGGTGTTGTTGTCTCTCTGGCGCCCAGCTCGAGCCATGCAAGGAGTTACCACTTGGCCCTCGCCCCTGAGTTGTATTTGGGCTCCCCCATTAAAAACTTGCTGTGTACTGTGTAGCAATTTCAGCCATGGTACGAGGCAGGTCTTAGCCGGGTGGGACAATTATGGAAAAAGAAGTGTTTACCACCAGAGAGGAATTGCAAAATGACGTAGATATTCCCCCATGCTCTTTCTCCAGTTGAGAAGCTCCCTACACAACGCTAGGTGGGGCGACTCCCTAAAGCGCTCCCTGACACCATTTGAGCACATTTTAAGTACCCCCCAGGTGTCGAGAGGCCTTATATCAAGGATGTACAAATCGCTAATTACAAGGGGTCTCAGTCAGCGGCCACCGTCAGAAGTAAAGTGGGAGGCTGACTTAGCCATAGAAGCTCATGGAAGAGTATATATAGAGCGGTGTGGTCATCATCAGTTTCCATGCAATACAAGATGCACAATGTACGATTGCTGATGAGATGGCATTACACACCCCTTAGGCTAAAATGTTCCCGGGGACATCTCCCTACTGCTGTAGGGGATGCGAAGAACGATGTGATTACTGGCACCAATGGTAGAAATGTGACAAGGTCCAGGTGTATTGGCGGGAGGTGCTGGTTTGGATCCGAGCAATAGATGGGGTCGACAGGGACCTGAAACCCATACTAGTGTTATTCGGAGTGGCATCAGAAGATGATGAAACATACGAATCACTGATGTATTTGCCACGCAACCTCTTGTTAGCAGCTAGAGTTTGCCTAACCATTAAATGGAAATCAGCCGCTCTCCCACAAAAAGGGAATGGCTAATGAAGGCACACGCCATATATGAAATAGAGAGCCTCACGGCTGCCGTAATCGAATTGTGCAGAAATGTTGATGCGATATGGTTGCCCTTTCTAGAATATTATACCACATATTGGTAGTCCACGGACTAAAAGGTATTAATTATCACTGCAGCCAACAAGTAGAGCTAGGGGCAGCGCCCCACACTGCCTGTCAATTGTCTATCCCAAGATTCGAATTGCATTTTGGTGTTGTAACTTGAGTGATCAGCGCAAGGTCAATGTGTGTATGCTGATTGTTGATTTACGCATGGATCCTGAATTTTAGCCTAAAGGAATGTGATGAGTGAAAAGGGGGGTAGGGGGAGTTTGGGGGGGGGGGCGGGGGGTCGAAACACAAGACTTGAGTTGAACACTGCTCTGTACTTCTTCCTTATTTTATAATATGATTGTTTCATGAAGATACTGCTGAAGAGTACTGTGAATGTAACAAGTATTGAAAATGTCTTGTGTTGAAAATAAAAAAATAAAATGTTAATAAAAACATATTTAAAAAAAACAAAAACAGGTCTCTGGGACTTGGAAAGCAGAGTCGGCCACTGGAACGAAAGAACCGAAGATGAGCTGAAGCAAGAGGACTGTTGCAACTCCTGGACGACCGGTGAAGCCCTGCTGCAGGTCCGAATTGCCTGAAACTCCAATCGACAGAGAAGCCTTTCAAGGTTAACTTCTTCCCTTGAGTTTGGTGGGAACAATCAACTCATAAGCCACCTGTACACTGTCCCCATTTGGTCGAATTTTCATCAGAGTGCTGTTGAAAACCGGATAGCCAAAGGGAAGGAATGCAGCTAGTGGTCTTTAAGGCACTCGCACCTTAAAGCAACGTCTTGTTAAGCTTTTGGCCTCATCCCTGAGCAGTGCAGGAACCTCCTGACGTCCTCCTTCTTGTTCGCACGACTGAAGCTCAGGAACTGTGAGATCTGCTCGAACTGCCAGGAACAACTACCTCAGCTACAGCTCCTTTTCACTAAAAAGGTGCTGTGCAAACGCAGACCGGAAATCTTTTCGGCAATCAATAAAGTGCGTGAAACTTTGCTCAACTTCAAAGGCTTGTCCTTCCCTAAACATTCGTCAAACTTTTCGCCTAGCCACATTCTTCTAAACTCTGTGGCAAAGACTTAACCGTTACTATCAGAATTGTGCTATGCAATACAAAGACTCTGAACAATTGACTTTGACCCAGGCCTATGAGATGAATTGCTGGTTGTAGTAACTGAAACCCTTTGCCCTGCCTATGAATGCATTTGTGCTGTTGATTTGCACAACCTTGACTTTTACCCCTTTTTAAAGTATATGAAGTGCCATTTTGCTCCCACTTCACAGGAGAGCTAAACTTGTTCATTTACTTACCGGTTGCATATTTGTGGTTTATTAGTGTGTGATATTGAGCTGATCTTGCTAATGCAATGTTTTCAAACTGACTGTGTAAATAAATGAATTTTCTTTTACCAAGAAACCTTGAGTACGTGTTTGTTTGAATCACTGTATTGGTGGGTCCTTTGTGTAACTTGTTCTACTGCTCACTTAAACTCTTGAGATAAGTCTGGCTGCTCAGCCATCGCTACCACTTTACTGTGTAGTATAGGCTTGTACCAAAGTTGAAATTGTGCTTACACTTGTAGTCCTAATTGTATGTAGTGTTCCCAAAGGGTACTGCATGTGATTTTACCTAACAAGAAACTTAAGAAGGACATACTATTGCAGACACCTATGTCACGGCTTCCGCCAGAGAGACTATCACTGACATCCTCTTCTTTGTTAACGCACTTGACCTATGGACTAGCTACATGGTTGGCTTTCTGTCTCCTATCACCTCTTCTCCCATTAAAGGTGGCACTTGCTGGGAGGTTCTCCTTGACCTCTTCGCCATTTCCAGAGTCATCATTAATATTTATCTCAATGGCACCATCATAGTCCAGGGTCCTAAACCCAACCTTCGTCTCTTCGACAGGCTCCTCCGTTGCCTCTCTAACCTCACCCCTCCCTCCGTCCAGACTCCCTTATCTTCTGTGCCCGACTCCTCCTTCTCTGCACAGGCTCCCTTGCCTGCTGTGCCCTCCTCCTCCTTTGCACAGGCTCCATTGATTCTGGGCCCTCCTCCTCCTCCGTACATGCACCCCTGCCTTGCCATACTGTCCCGGCTACCTTGTCTGCCTTGGCTCCTTTGTCTTCCTCCACTAACCCCCTTGCCCTCTCGCCACCCTTGAGGGTTGTGGGGGGAACCACTGTCGCTGTGACCCCTGAGGAAGACCTTCAAAGATGCAGGCTGCTCCACATTGCCATTATCAACACTCGCTCGGCCGTCAAACACTCGTCTGACATATGCAACCTCCTCGAACTCATGAATCTTGATGTGCTCGACATCACAGAGACCTGGTTCAAGGAGTGCTCCGTCACAAGCTTTGGCACACTCCTCCATGAAGGTTACAAAATCCTCTCTGTGCCTAGGCCAAAGAAGACTGGTGGGGGAGTGGCGCTTATCTTCCCCAAATGGATACCTGTATCCATCATCCTTACTTAGGCCTACTCTTCCTTCGATTTCCTAGTTTGCAGACTCTCACTCTCCCCCAAATCTTCTCTCATTATGGCCACCTTCTGTCGGCCACCCGGACAGTCCACTCTCTTCCTCTCGGAATGGGTTGACCTGACCTTCTCTCTACTCTCCTCCTCCTCTCAAATCCTCCTGATGGGTGATCTCAACATCCATCTGGACTCTCCTGACTCCTCAGGACCTTTCTGCAGCCTTTTTGACTCTCTCTCCCTACCTGTCCTACCCTCTGGCCCCACTCACACCGCTGGCCACACCTTGGATGCTCTCATCTCAACTGACATCCCACCCACTACCCCTCTCACTACCTCTATATCTTGGACCGACCACTCTCTTCTCTCAACACACCTTTCACTATCCTCTTCTCTTGCATCAATACACCCGGCACTGCCACTCAGCTTCATAGTCACCAGAACCATGAACAAAGTGACAGTGACTGCCTTTGCCTCCACCTACTCTCCTCCTCCCATTCCTATGGCCGACTCCCACCCTAACACAGCCCTCGCCAACCTCAACCTCTCTATCTCCAACACTCTTGACACTCTTGGCCCTGCCATGAGGGTCCAACTGAAGTCCTCCAAAAAGTGAAACTCTTGGTATGACTATGATCTGGTTGCCCTTAAATGCAAATGTAGGGCAGCTGAGCGGAAATAGAACTCAGCGAACGGACCATCTGGCAAACTGGCATGCAGCCTCCTTCAAAGGCAATATCGACTCTGCATCCGCTCCAAGAAAAGAGTCTATATTCAAGCCTGCATCTCTGCGGCATCAAACAACACGGCCAAGCTTTTCAAAGTCTTCAAGGAACTGGCCAATCCTGCAGCAGCCTCTTCCTCTGTCACACCCACCCAGGAACTTTGCTCGGCCCTGGCTGCACACTTCATCACTAAAACCGAAGACATAATTTCCTCCCTCTCTTCCGCCCCACAGCATACACCAACAACTGAGCATCCCTTGGCCCCCCTCCTCTTACCCTCTCTTCTCTCTCACCCATCACACCTGATGAGGTCACCAGGCAAGTCCTTTCTATGAAGGCCTCATCCAAATAGGTGGACCCCTGACCCTCTAAAACTATTAAGGACAATATTGACTCCCCCTCACCCCACCCTTGGCGGATCTCTGCAATCTCTCCTTTTCCACTGGAGTTTTCCCAACTTCCCTTAAGCGTTCCCTTGTGCACCCTCTGCTCAAGAAACCCTCTGCAGACCCCTCCATTCTGGCCAACTACCACCCTATCTCCATCACTCCCTTCTTGGGCAGACCTGGGAGAAGTTGGCTATCACTCAGCTGACCCTCCACACTGATTCTATTGGCTGCTTCCATGAGCATCAGTCTGGCTTTAGAGCATCCAGAGGCATGGAAACTGCTCTTCTGAACACCTGTGAAGACCTGCTCTCAAATCTTAACACTAACACTGCCTCTGTCCTCATTCTCCTTGACCTCTCCTCTGCCTTCGACACGGTTAACCACAACATCCTGATTGCACTTCTCCGTGACACCTTGGGAATCACTGGTCTGGCTCTGGCATGGATAATCTCCTTTCTCTATGACCGCACCAGGTGGAACTTGGAGCCTTTCTCTCGACTACTGCTCTCTCAACCTGTGTTGTTCCCCAGGGATCTAACCTCTCCCCTTGGTTCTTCAATGTTTATATGGCTGCCTTGACATGTGTGATTGCCACTTTCACCACTAACTTCCAATGTTACGTGGATGACACGCAATTATCTTTCAGGCTACCCTCAGCCGCCTCCTCCCCTCACTCATACCTGACTGTCTGTCTGGTGTGCTGCAAACGACCTCTGCCTCAATGCCAGTAAACCTGAGATTGTTCTCATCGGGACCCTTCTTTCCCACTTTCGCTATGGCCACCTCCCTTGGCCCTTCGCCCGCACCCATCTGCGAGGCAAAACACCTCAGAGTCATCTTCGACTCCACTCTCGCCTTCTCCTCTCACATTTCTGATATCTCTAAAAAGTCTGTCAGCTACACCTCCTCAGAGGTGCTCTTCCTTTTCTCACTTTCCCCCAGCGGCACCCTGTGGCTGCAAGGATCAAGTTCATGACCCTTTGCATTGTCCACAAGACGGTCTGTGGCCTGGGACCTACCTACCTGCAATGCTGCCTACCTAAATACTGTCCCTCACAAGCCCTTCTGCTCGTCTACCTCCAACCTTCTGTGAGTGAACTGGTTACCCAAGCAGAAATTTGGAGAAAGATCCTTATCCTCAGGAGGGGCCTCCCTCTGGAAAAGCCTCCCTGCCGCCCTCCATCTTGAGCCTGACCTAAAGTTTCGGAAACTCCTCAAGACCTTGCTATTCTCCTCTTCCTTCGTCCTTCCTCAACCCTGCTAATCTAGCCCTCTGCTCTCTCCATCTCGCCTACCTCTTCCTTACAGCTTGCTGACTGATGATTGTCTGTCTGTTCTCCCTTGTCTTTTCCCCTTAATGTGCTCTTGGTAAAACTGCAGAATCGCTGCCAGGCCTATTTGCTGTGCCTCAACTGTTGAATGTATCTTACGTACTTGCTCTGCCTCTGCAGACTATTATAGTCTCAGAATTTCAAGGGTGCTGAGCTACTGTTGTTTTCCCCCTTGTTCCCATCCTCCTTGAGTGCTTTGAAATACTCTCATGTGTATAGGCACTATATACATAAACAATACAATACAATGCATTACAATTGCTCACTGACAGTTCATGGATAGCTATGCTAAAGACAACTAAAACAGACATTCTTGTATGAGTTACCACTAGCTTCGAGCAGGCTACCCATCAGTTAGCCAGTCTCCCTGGGTGCATCTCAGGCCCCTGTCAAATCCCTGAAGAACATGGGTGCCATCATACATGCAGACATGCCACTCACGCCACAATTTTACAAGCACACTTTAACTCTTCATGCTCCGGAAAGACATGATGTACCCAGATATGGTGCAAATGATAGAGCTGTCTAGAGACTTAGTCCTATATATCCTCAGCTACTCTAACCGCATGCACCTAAATCTGATTAACAAAAATCCCGAAAATCAAAATTCCAGACCTAGCAACACCCCTGATGCCTAGATTGTTCGAATGCACCCTGTTCTTTTGTTCATTTCCCCGTCCCTGCAAAACAATCTCTGTGGTAAGTTGGAGTTATCAGAAACAACAATTAAATGAAGAATTTCTGGTTGGAAAAAGGCTCCGTTTTATGTAAATAGAAGTCTCTTGGCATACCTTCACGCTCATGAAACATTTCTGTTTAAAACATATGCATTTAATGTGTGCACTCCCACTTGGTCTGTCTACTGTAGGCATGTGTTTAGACACTTGTTATCTGCACTGAACACATTCTCTCAGATGGGATCTGCTTTATGTATATTGCGCATGCTAACAAGGAGATGCAGCCTTGGATAACCCGAGTGCTTGCTATGGGGAGCAGATGTTCTGTACATGTATTTATAAATGCAAGATATAGCAGATTAGCATAGTCCTACGCAGGCTGCTGCCCTATCAGCATATAGATGGAATGGTGTCTGTGTGCCGGGGATAAACAGATCAGGGACGATGATGCACCGGCTTAAACTACGCTCTTTGCCGGGCAATTAGCAGATTCTCGCTGAAGGCTTGAAATGAGCAAACTGGTCAGCTGGTTTACGGTCATATTTTCTCTGCTTGTGGCCCGGGCGCATTGTTGCCAGAAAACAGTACAGCAGACTTCCCATCATTGGGTAAAGAGCAAGTATAAAATAGGACTGATTGCAAAAATAAATAAATAAATAAATGAGCGTGATAGCTGAGTGCACTTTTCTCAATCACAACACCTTCACAACATAGGTGTTGTTCGCCCATGTTAGGTAGATTCAGTAATGTATTCTTCCGTCGATAAATTGACTACCACTGAGCAACCATAGTTACAGTGATTGTTACAGTCTTAGAAACTAGAAGAACACATTTTGAAGCACTATATAAATCACCAAATCAGTATTATTAGTAGTTTTTTTTAGAAAAAAAAAAACTATAACAGTAATCATACTGTTGTACAATGCCACATAAATCGATTCAAATGTTGAATGTTGTCAACACTTATTCAACATCCATGTGCAGTCCTATGACAGTAGCCTCTGCAAGATTTGGGAGAGTTAAAGCATGTGAATGTGTTCACAAACCAATGGCAGCATTGGTTAAAGCAGAAGAACACCACATCCTTAGTGTCAGGGGTCAAATACTGAACAATGTCTCTCATCATTGGGTGAGTGAGAGTCTCACACCTTCCAGGGCATTCTCACTCATGCGAGTCTCAGACGTCGAGTGCAGCCTCACTCACTGGATGTGTGTTACACATCTAGAAGCATAGATTCACCCTCAGTCCATTTGGTGTGTCGCTATTTCCAGAATGCACTTACCCCTGACCTGGAACATGGGCGAATGTATTTAGCCAGATTGGGAAACACCAACATATTGGGCCTTTCGATATAATCAAACTTTTCCTAACTTTACATGGGGTGAGACAAAGCATTTGGGTTGGTTCAGGCTAAAATACTATAAAGAGGGAATGTGTGGCTCGATTTTAGAATCATTGTGAAGGCGGAAGCAGAAGGTTCTAGAGCAAAGGAGATTTTGAGGGAATATACTCTAGTTGAAAGGGAACAAGACAATAAAAAGATGTACGTAAGGGAGTGGTAGGACATGAACACTGGATTCAATTGTGGTAGAGGTAAAACATTGAAACATTCTTTGGTTGAAGGTTGAGTTAGTAAACTAAAATAGGATTTAGTTGAGGTAGAGGTAAAAAATGAAATAGGCTAGGCAACCTTATTGTTAATACTTCTGATTTCTGCCATGGGTGGCAAAAACCCAGTGACAATGTTGACTTACGTGAGAGTGTCAGAGACGCTCATTCCAACTATTTTTGGAGACAGGCAGGAGATTAAGGGCCTGATTCATAGAACATTTTGTGCGCTTATAAGTGACTTTGCACACTTTACAGCGCACAAAACTCCTTTTCTTGATTCCTGGATCGGACTTTGCGTGCAGTCGAGCGCTGTGCGTGACACAACACAACAAGAGTGGGACCGGCCTGCGCAAAGCAAAAGATAGGAGGCACAACATGCATATTTCACATTCTCTCCACGAAATGAGGAAGAACGAGGAATAATGTGGGCGTATTGAGGGATTCAGCCTCAGGAATAAATCGCATTGCCCAGTTAAGCGCAAACCTAACCCAATTCATGGATTCATGAAGCAACCAGCCTTCGGTTATTAACCACACTGCTCGCGCCATAATTGCTCCGCATCTAGCCGCACACAGCAAACTAAGTGTCACCCAAGCTCAACATCCCATGAACCTAGCCATGCTCTTGCCCATCCTTACCTACTGTGTAGAGCCTAGCATTTTGACATTAGCCTACTCTGTTGAACCTAGCCTTTTTGTATCTAGCTTACTCTATTGAACCTGGCATTTTGGCACCTAGCCTACTGCGTTGAATCTAGCATCTTGACATCTAGCCTATTGTGTAACACCTAGTCCCTCAGTGCAAATCCCAATATGTTGCAACCAGCTTTTGGTTATTAGCCACGCTGCGCACACCATAAATGCTCCGCATCTAGCTGCACACGGCAAACTGTCACCCCAGCTCAACATCCCATGTCCTAGCTATGCTCTTGCTCATCCTTACCTACTCGCTCCTTACTATCCTGCTTAGCGCCCTGTACCAGCCTAGCATGGCCACCTGTGTTTCTAGTAATCACCCTGTGACGTCCACAAACGACAATCTGTCCATTATGAATAGACCTCCTAGCATTCAATTAGCTATGCCACAGAGACTTCCTATATCTGCCAGCATATCACCCACTACCTTCTTACCTTCTTGCCATCAGGTAGTCCCTCATCTCATACCCACCACTCAATCACTGCCTAACAATCCTTACCTCAATTCTCCAGGCTAATGGATCTAACAATTTACCACAAGACCCACACCCAACCAAGCTTGCTCACGGAAAATTAGAAATGCAAGACTAGGCTCTAGATTCTCCCCAACTAATTCTTCATCTAATCATAAAATTACCACCATCACCAAAGCTGTAACTACCACAATAAAGACATTAAACTCCTTAAGAACATAGCGATTAACACCTCCCCGACCAGGGAAAACACCCATCACTCTAAAAAATCTCATAACAAGTCCGCCACCTCGAGGAAAGTCACTCTTATCAGTGCAAGATCCTTATCAGCCCATGCCTTAGATATCGCTGACATTATAACGTTGCATGACCTTGACTTTCTAGCGATCACAGAGACGTGGCTTCATGCTGCGTCAGGGCCCTCTGTCTCCCTGGCGATCCCCGATGAGTATTCCATCATCCGACTTGATAGAGACTCCAACTCTGCCAAAGGAGGAGACGTCGCCTTCGTCAAACTGCATTAGGCCTCAGGCTCATACCCAATCTAGCATTCCCGTCAGCAGAACTATTGTCTGTTAAACTACCTGTCTCTGCCTCCCAAACCATCACTATCCACCTCGCATATATACCACCTGGTCCTATATCCACATTTAAAGAAGTTAGATAAACTAAACCAACATTTCAGGGTGAGAGGTCAAAAACAATTCCAAACTAATGCAGGAAAAAACAGTTAGTCATACTGCAATCCTTTTTTTCACAAAATGCATTTTAATAACATCTGGATAGTATTAGTGGGGATAGAGCACCCAGGGGGTATTAAGACACAACAATACAAATGAGTATGGTCCAGTGAAAACAACTGGATCTCAATGTGATAGAAAAAACGGTGCACTGCTATTTTTGGTAAACCATAACAGTCATGCAGTCACAATAATAGAATATAAACCCATATTCATGGACATGTATACAAAAGACACGTAAACAATACTTCCAATGTGCATTGTTCGAATGGTGATATCGTTGACATAACGGTGTTTCGGCCTAGAGGAGCTGTGCAATGCAGCTATGTGAGCAGGCCTTCAACAGGACGTGTGGTAACCATAAAGGGAGTCCTGGAATCTCTATCTATGAACAAACAAATAGGGGATTGTCAGTGGAACAGTGACCTCGAGTTAAAATGAAAATTCAAAAAAGCTCCCATAGGATGCTAAAGTAAAGGGGGGAGGGAGACTCCTTGGTAAAGGAGCCTGAAATCTTCCCAAAGATTTATCGAGTGCTGGGGTACGCGAGATAATCCATCATAAATATAGATATCTGAGGGGCACTGAGTGCGTCGTGGAGGAACAGAACTTGTACCTGTAACAACATGTTCAGGAATCTGTAAGACTATTATACAGATCGTGTAGCCTCATATTGGCAAAATGGAAGCATGAGAGAATCTTACCTCAAAGAGTAAGACGGAAATTCTCTGCGAGTGTAGGTGGAAAACCCACTATGATTTGTGGTTCCTCCGCCCAGAATGTCCAGAAGTGGGAATACTGTGTGAGAGAACACATGAAGGTAAAAGTAAGAGCGCGTTGTATGCCGTAAGAAGCACGCTCAAAAATTGAGGTGCACAAATGTTTAAATTAGAGTTTCAGTGCGAGCCTGTAAAGGCAAAGCTGTATATCACTGCACATGCGCGAGCGCATAGTGAATTACTTACAGTTGTATATGCGGGTCTGGGGCGAGCAGAGTAGCGAGGCGTCTCGGGACGCGAGCGCTGTGGAATGAAGACCGTCTCCAAGGAGACCGCGAGTAATCAAAACCCGTAAGCCGCTCCTATTGGTTTGAAGGTGGCGCTCCCTAATCGACACGTGATACCCCAGTGGACCAATCAGAATACGACACGGGGGCTCTGGAGGATGTGTGCATGGGCGGCGTCCGAAGCGCCGATGCTGAGTGTCAAGGGGCGTGCCAACGGAAACGAAAGCTATGTGATGAGTGGCTCCAATAGTGATGACACGTGGGCTATCACAGCAGAACCAATTATGTGAAGGCAGAGACCTGCAGGGCACAGCTGACCTATGGTGCGGTGCAGGGAATTCTAAGTGATGCTAGGGCTGCCAAAGTGACGGCTTGGAACTCACTGGCTATGTTTGCTGGAAAGGCAAAAGATTTGTTATGTCATGTGTGCGAATGCACAAAAACAGCACGGACCACTGGTGGCAGTTATGTATAAATATCCGGCACCCAGCCGCGATCAACAAATCATCGGGGCATAATGCACATGGATAGGTTACACGAATAAACATTTTGAACATGAAGGCAGAACAGTATTGTGCGATGTTAAACATACAGAAGCAAAAGTTATGTATGTTTGTTACAAAATGCTTAACCAGACGGGTCACACGAATCAACAAGTTGAATTGAGTTCCAGAGCAGAAAAACATTGTACCATGATGTTAGACATGCAGCCACTTAAATTGTTGAATGTTGCCGTCACTACATTGGATAGGTATGCCCAAAAACAAACATTATTCTGATTGAACATGGATGATGTATATGCACATTGAATATTGGAGCAGAAAACATTGTTCTATGATGTTAACCATGCAACAGCCTAAATAGCGTTTGTTTTAATGGTGCTGTCACTATGTTGAATAGGTATGCCCAAAGAACACCATTGTTATGGTTGATCATGGATCGTAAATATGCACACTTCCAAACATTGAGGTGGTTAACTTGGTGGCAAAATAGACCAAATTGGAGGATCAGACAAATATAGACAGATGGTTATCTGCTGGTAAAGAAAGATAGGTCATTCTCATAGGCCGGACAAAATGGCATGGATATTTTAATTGGAGTGAACAAGCTGGCCATGGGTTTATTGGCTGTAGAAATGTTTCCACTCCACAGAAATATTCAACCCTGATTTAACTTTGTCAAGTTTATGGACTAGTTGTTGTTCTAGCCTTGTCAAAGCTTTGTCTCTGTCCCCACCTCTTTTTTGTGGAGTGAGTTGCTGGATAATGGTCCAGGATATGTCATCGTTGGTATGTCCTAGTCGGCTGTAGTGGTCGACCAAAGGTTTGTCTTGAATCTTGTTCTTGATGCAGGATCTGTGCTCTGAGATCCGCTGTTTAACTGGTCTTATGGTTTTGCCTATGTATAGCAAATGACATGGGCATAGTATCCCGTAAATTACGAACTTGCTGTTGCAGTTGGTATGGGTTTGTAGAGTACGGTTGTAGCCCTTGTATTCAAAAGTTTTTGTGGGGCTAGTGTAGCGGCATGCTATACAGGTACCGCACCGGTAATGTCCCACAACACTGGGGAGGTCCCACAGTGTATTGGATGTCTTAGTCTCTTCGATATAGGTATGAACCAAAGAATCCCTTAGGTTCCTGTTTTTCTTAAATGCAAAAATGGGCTTCTTCTCGAGGGTGCCTTTGTTTTTGATCAGATGCCAATGTTTATTGATGATTTGTTTAGTGAGATTGCTTAGGGGACTGTATGTGGTGACACAGACGAGTCTCTTCATTTCAGTTTTATCTTTTGGGGTGAGACATATGGTTCTGTCGGTGTTTGATGCCCTTTTTCTCGCCTGTTTAACAGATTTTTTCGGATATCCCCTCTCCTTAAGTCATAGTTGTAGACCATTAGCATGTTGTGCATATTTTTCTTTGCTGGAACAGTTCCGTCTGATTCTTAAAAACTGGCTGTAAGGCAGATTATATCTCAGGCCCTGAGGGTGATAACTCAAGAAATGCAATAGGGTGTTGCGGTCGGTAGGTTTTTCTGTAGAGCTCAGTTTGAAGATTATTCCCTGATCTGTAAATGTGCAAATCCAGGAAATTTACCGCCTGGTAGCTCCAATCAATGGTGAACCGGATGTAATCATTGCATTGATTTAACCATTGATGGAACAAGCCCAATTCAATTCCTGTACCTGTCCAAATAAGTAGGACGTCATCAATGTACCTTCGCCATAGGAGTATTTGTGACTTGAAAGGGTTATTGTCATGGTGTATGTGATCTGTTTCATATTGTGCCATGTACAGATTGGCAACGTCTGGGGCAAACGTGGCCCCCATGCTGACGCCTTTAATTTGTTGGTATAGTTGTTCCTTGAAGAGGAAGAAATTCTCCGACATGGCCAATCGTACGCATTCAAGGATGAAGTCTGTGGGTGTAGCGGTCACATCATTCCTTTTGTTAAGGCAAACCTTGAGTGCTTCTAGACCCTCTGCTTGTGGTATTGAAGTGTAGAGGGCTTCAACGTCCATGGTTGCCAGTATACAATGCTGTGGTAATTCAAGGTCTTGTAGTATCAGTATGACGTTCGTGGAGTCCTTGATGTAGGATGGCATCTTTCATACAAACGGTTTTAGGAAGAAGTCTGTATATAAAGACAGAGGTTCCAATAAAGAGTCATAGGCGGAGACAATCGGTCTTCCTGGTGGTTGTCTTGGGTTCTTGTGAATCTTAGGTAGAATATAGAATGCCGGAATCCTTCGGTGTGTTTTGTTAAGAAAATGGCATTCTCCCTCACAAATCCATCCTTCCTGTTCCGCATGTTTAGTGAGACTAATGATCTCTTCCTGGAGTCTAGTGGTGGGGTCCCTTCTCAGAAGTTTGTACGAAGTAGCGTCGGCGAGGAGGCGCCAACACTCGTTGTTGTAGTCTGCTGTTTCCATGATAACAATCCCTCCTCCTTTGTCGGCTGGTTTAAGAGTGATGGACGGATCTTTTTTGAGGTCTGCTAGGGATTGCCTTTCATCTCGGGTAAGATTGTCCTGGTATTCTTAGTTAAACCTTCTTTTAGGCTTTTGGAAACCAAATTTTCAAAAGTTTCGAATTCGGCCAGTATGGTGTGTGGTGGAGGCATGAACACTGATTTAGGTTTGAACCCGGTAGTATTGTCGGGTGTTTCATCGCTCTTTGGTGTAGTCTCTTGGTAATCTGGTAGATATATTTCGAAAAAATATTTGAGTCGGATGTTGCGGAAAAATCTCTTCATCTCCATCTCAGCTTGGAAAGGGTTAGCTCGTGCAGAAGGGACGAAAGATAGGCCTTTCTCTAACAGGGTTTCTTCCGATGGGGTGAGTGTTCGTGAGGACAGGTTAAAAATAGGAATCTGTTGTCTCATGGTTGGTTTGAATACCACTGTCGAGTTCTCATATATTGTCCTTGTTGCTGGGGCCGTCTCTTGGGGCGCCCCCGTTGTCCCCCCCGGGGAAAAAAAGGGTGTTGTGGTGGTGGGCCAGATGGATTTCCGCCAGACAGGCTAGGATCACTCCCACTGGACGAGGCGGAGCTACCCGAGAAATTGACAAATTTGTTGCGCCTGTGGAAGTTGCTCTGTTGTTGTTGTTGTAAATCCGTGTAGTAGGTCTCTCGTAAATAAGGGTAGGTCTTTTCTTCAGCGTAGCCACTTAGATCCTTTCTGAACTTCTGAAATTTTTTGTCGATGGTGATCTGTTTAAATTTCGCAATTTCCTCATCTAGTTTTTCTAGTTTGAGCTTGGCGTCTTGCATTGCTGCGTTTTCCGTGAATTTTTTCTCTAATTCGAGTAACTCCTCACCTTGTTTTTTACATTCCTCTTGGGCGGTATCTATAATTAAGATGATCCAGTCCCTACTACATTTGTTTCCCACACCACTGAAGTTCTTCTTGAACTTGGGGTTATCAATGAATACTCGAGGTATATTTTTTACCTGTAATCCGTCTGGGATGATCCCTGCTCTCAGGTACTCCAGCATGAAAGTACCATGCATTTCTGTCCGTATTAGCTTCTTCTTACTTTGGTTAATGCAATCATATTCATCTTTATTGGATCCTTGTGCTAGCACGCCTTCTTGTGATCCACAATTGTGTATTTAAGAAAAATCCAACAGCCAAGGGCTGTACTCAGACTAAATTTAGTTCCACATTTGAAGAAGACATTACCTTCCGCCTCACCAACAACACTAAGACAGGTTCACAAATTATCCTACTTGGGGATCTGAACCTTGGCTTTCAAGATGTGAAGGATACCAAGGCAATAGCCCTTGCCAACACGATTTCTGATTAGACTTTCTGCATAACATTTCCAAACCTATGCACAACAAAGGTAGGACTTTAGATTGGCTAGCCAACCTCAATTGCAACATTAACATATTCGCCAACACTCCCTGCGCCTGGTCAGACCACCATCTCATCTCTTTCATGATAAAGGAAGGGAAGCAAAGTCACCATCACAACATCGCTCCTTCCCTACACACGAGGAATAATCGGTGTAGGGAAGGAGTGGGGGTGCAGGGGGACATGAGTGGAGAAGCTGCTACCCTTACTTTAGCCAATCATCAACAACACCTCCCGAAACATTCAGATCCTACTGTCCTAGTGGACCTATTCGACCACACCTTACTCAATGCCATCAATACAATTGCACCTCTAAAAATATGCAAGGCCAAACCCCACGCCCATCTAAACCTGTGGTTTGCCCCACACCTCCGAACACTTTGCAAGTCCAAAAGAAACGCAGAAACTCTCTGGAAGAGTCATCCAATAGCCCCCAATAAAACACATGTCTAATAGCCTCCCTTAACTATAAAGAGGCAATTCTACAGACCAAAAAAGAAACTTACAATAACCGTATCATCCAAGCTAAATCAAGCACCAAAGAACTCTTCAATATATGTAGAGAATTGGAATCTCCGGCCACGCCACTTGAAACCTTCGTGAAAGACTCCTCTTGGTGCACTAACATTTAGAAAGCCCTACTGGACAAAATAACGATGCTACAAGACAAAATAGAATACATAATAACAGCCTTTCCACCCCATCAGACACACCCCCTAAAACCCACTCCCTTTTGAACTTCTCCCCTCTTACGACCAAAGAGGTAGAGGACATAATCACTAAACTTAAACCATTAAAATGTCAAGGAGACATTTGCCCGGCGCCCATCAATAAAGAAGCAGCTAAGGAGCTTTCCCCTACCATCACCTCCATAATCAACGCTTCTTTTGAAACAAGCAAAGTCCCCAATAGCCTAAAAGATGCATGGGTCCTCCCTCTAAAAAAGAAACCCTAACCCTAACCCTGACCCTAGACCCTAATATACCCACATATTACAGACCTATCACCACAGACCCATTCTTATTGAAAATTCTTGATAGAGCAGCCTACCTGCAGATTCAAGAGCACCTAGAAATGAACAACCTTCTTGGCCTTAGGCAGACAGGCTTTAGACCCAGATATGATACGGAAACGGCATTGATTGACCTAAAAACACAAATTGAAGAATTCAAAAACAAAGGTAAACTTGCCCTCCTCCTACTACTGGATCTGTCGGCCACATTCGACTTAGTTAATCACAAAGTCCTCTGCAAGCATCTAAAAACAGCTGCTCACTTCTCTGATAAAGTTAACACCTGGATCTAGCTAATAGATATTATCTAGATAATAGATAATAGATCAATGAGAGTCTTCACACCCTCTGCTGCCGAGCCTGCACCAATCACATGTGGAGTCCCGCAAGGATCGTGTGGGTCACCAACTTTATATCATGTGTTCACGCGGAATCACTATTCGATGACCTGGACTGTCTGGGTGCCACCTACACCAACTATGCGGATGACACCCAGATACTCATCCCCATCACCGGAGACCATGAAACTGACTCTAAAGCACTCAATGATATCTATCTCATCATAAAGGCCTGGATGGCTAAGCACTGACTCCTTCTCAATGACGACAAGATAGAACTACTCCTCTGAGGCTCCCAACTTAAATTTAATAGACTTGACAAACAATTTGACTCGTTCAACATAGGCAGTAGCATCATTAGGGTCTCCAAAGATGTAAAAACACTTGGCACCTATATCGACTCCTTCCTAACTATCTCCAGACAAATCAATGCAACAGCCGTCACAACGGCATACACCTGCAAATTAATTACGGCCTGCAGACCGCTCCTCTCCACACCCACAACTGCATCGCCAGAGCTCTAGTACTATCAAAACTTGACTACTGCAATGCTCTTTTCCTCGGAACTAACCAACTGAATTTTAAAAAGATGCAAGTTATAAAAAACAATGCCAGGTCAGCGCTGAACATCCCCATATCACATCATATCTCTGAATTTTACATGCAACCTGAACTAGTTAACGGTCAAGCAAAGGATTGCATTCAAATCCCTGTTTCTCACACACAAGTGTCTCGTAGATCTAGCACCAAGATATCTGGCAATAACTTCTCACGCAACACCTCGGCTTGCCCCTCTAGATCTGCACAATCACATTGCCTTAAAATACCTAGGTACAAGTTGCAGAAAGCAGGAGGTAGTAGTTTCCTTGTCCTCGCAGCAAAATTGCTGAACACTCTTCCCACACATATAAGAACAGAACCTTCCTACCAGCTATTCAGAACAAATGCAAAAATGTGGCTTTTCACCCAAGCTTGCCTTTCGCTTTCATCCTATCGCTTGCCTTTTATGCTAAAACCTGTTGTATCTCACTAAAATGTATGTAATGTTATACTATTCACACTTCACCTGTATATATGTAACTTTGTTAATGTATAGCTTGCAACCTATGTATAGGAAAGAAATGCACCCAGATCCCTTTGGACTTGGAGCGCTATACAAATAAATAATATACAAATACAAATTCATGGATTACAACATGCAACTTCTCGTTGGGAAAAGTCACACACAAACTTTGTGATCTTACCGCCATATGATAGGAGACGCAATGTACAATGCACAAAAGAAGCAACGTACGAAGGAAACATATTTAAATCACGCAATTTACACCATTCAAACATCGCTCTACAAGGATGAATCCAGCTATAGTGAGAGCAATCATACATATCCATATAAGGGGTAGAGGAGGATGGGGAGGGACAGGATTTTCCGACCACGTCTGTGCTCTTTGGGATGCCAGTTGACCAGTTGCATGCAAGGTACAGAGTCCCTCCCCATGTGATCCTAGACCTGGTCCGGGAGTGGGAGGAAGATGTTGCATCACCCACCATCTGCCCCCATGGCCTCAAATCCCTGGAGAAGGTGCTGACAGCCCTACATTTCCTAGACATAGGCTCTTTTTAGCACAACACTGCCATTGTTGGGGGCATATTGCAATCCATGTAATCCTGGTGTCCACAGCAGGTATTGGGCTACATCACATCATGTGTGTATGTGTGTAGGCACATAAACATGTAACGCACACTGCAAGAAAGGCAGAGAGTGTGCCAGGAATTTTATGCCATAGCACACTTCCCACAGGTACTTGGAGCGATTGATTGCATGCATGTCATAGTACAGGCCCCCGAGTGATCAAGCACATTTACGGCAACCGCTAGCACTGGCATTCAATCGATGTGCAGGTTGTCTGCGATGCAGAGTCATCAAATATATCAATGCAAATTTCCCCAGAAGCACACATAATAGCTACATTTACCACCACTCACCGCTATACCAGGCCCTAGCATCAAGAACATTTGGCAACAGTTAGCTCATCAGTATCAACTGTAACGCGCATACATGCAGTCACGTGACACACTGAATAACAGACCGTTACAATCAATGCTAACAACAACCATATACACATTTGAAGGAGACGGAACCTAACCACTCCCACTATTTCTGCTCACGCCATTCTGGAATCCCGACATGCCAGCTGAGGTAAGGTACAACGCAACACTCATAGCCATTAGGGGCATAGTGGAGCACACATTTCGGGGTGCTCAAGTCACTTTTCTGCTCCCTTGACCACTCTGGTGGCGTATTGCTTTATGCCCTACCAGTAGTATGCAAGATCATCATGGCAGCTTGTGTCCTGCACAATGTTGCTACACAGTGTGGCACACCAGTGGAGATGAAGGAGAGACATCGTCCTCAGCCACAGGCACCACACATCGCCTTGCACAGCCAAGAGGGACAGGGACCGGATGCACGCAATCACCTCGTACAAACCTACTTCAGATGAATACCAGTCCCTGTGGAGCACACACAGTGAAGCCACAACCCTATTGCCCTTCAATGATGAATCAAGTGCAATCCACCTTGCCCATAACAACACACTGAGAATGTGTGTCTGGGAGAGGCAAACTGTGTGTGTCCACAACCATAAAACTGCAGCAAGCACTGGCACAGTCATAGCAAGTGGAAGCAACAGTATACATGTAGCTCACACAAAAGCACACAACACAATCAACACAATCCCCTGCCACTCTCACATGCTTACCACCAGCAATTGTGCATGCAGATCCCCAACAACACACAGGGGAACACAAGTCGGAAGGCACTGCATACACAGGAAGCAGTAACTAACACCTGTGAGGACTGCCCTGGCACCCCTAGGTGTGTCACAACAATAGACAGGTGGAGTGAACACCCCAATCCATGACAAAAAGGTAGTTCACAATGCCCATCTACATTTAAATAGTCATACAGACTGATAACATAGAAAGACCATTTTAAATAAGATATCCATCTCACCTCACATTTTTCCCCTTGCAAGCCTTCTCCAGCTGTACCCAGTCATATATCCTTGCTCCCATCTGTAGGTGTCCAAACCAGCCTATACTGCGAGGTGTTGCGTGCTGGTATCCCGCAGCCCTGTGTCCTTGTATAGCAACAACCATCTCCCCTAGCTGAATGCCTCAGTAGAGAACAATAACACAAGGTCAGAGCTGGTAGCACATCCAGGCACCCAATGACACCACACTCTGTGCCCCCGTGAGTGCCATGCAAGCAATGACTCGTCAGCCTCCCATCACCATATCTCGCCTGCACCCATGCAGCCAGACCTGCTCACCTCAGGCCAATGCAATGAAAAAAACACCCCACAGAGTGACAGCATCCCCACCGACAACACCACCACTGCCTGCTCCCCTGAGTGCCATGCTGTAAAGGACCAGGTCTCGCTTACCCCTTTTACCCTTTGTTCCGGTGAGGGGTCTTCGTGATCATTTAGATCTGGCTGTTGTCAGAATGACACTGAGAGAACTCCTGAATAGAGATCCCTGAGAGGTTTGAAAGCCAGGATCTCCCCGGAAGCCCTCCCAATGCCATGATTTGGCATCCCCTCATTAACGTGGCCTCAGGAAAGTGTAGGAAACACTAGCAGGGGACTGCCTCTGGGTTGTGGCAGAGGTCAGGTTAGATGAGGGGTGTGTGTGTGCTAGCAGGGGACTGCCTGGGGGTTGTGGCAGAGGTCAGGGGTTTTGGGGGAGAGGGGTATACTGGCAGGTGATTGTCTGGGGGTTGTGACAGAGGTCAGGGGGTGAGGGGAGGAGGGTGTAAGGGTAGAGGACTGCCTGGGGTAGGGGGTGATATGAGTGGGGGTTGTGAGTGGTGTGGGCACTTGAGGGGACAACGTGGGAGTTGTGGCATAGGTCAGGGGGTTAGTGGGAGGAGGGTCGACTAGCAGGGACTGCCTGGAGTAGTGAGCAGAATTCAGAAGGGGTGGCGGTATCAGACTTGAAGGGGCTGCTGTGATTTAGGGGGGGGGGGCAGCAGGTTAGATGCCTTGAAACTAGGGGTGACAGTCCGCAGTGTGGGATGTATTGACCCACTCTGCTATACTATGCGGTATCACTCTGCTAGTTATGGTGCAAGAAACAGCAACAATGGTGACAAAACTCTTGGGCGTGCCAAAAACCTCCAAGGCTGTGTTCTACAACACACAAAAAGATAGATGCATAACCTGCCACCCATGGTGCATGCGTGGTGGAATAGAGCACACACTGCAGAAAATGTGCCAGTGGCTCCATGACAAGCAAACAGAGTGCAGAGGGAAAAGCAGCACTTTGCAAGTGAAACTCCAAAATGCACCTGTAAATGACATTTACTTTGTTGCTAAAAACTCCAAAATGCCTGTACACAACACTTCTCAACATTCAAAATCTTACTTGGCGCTAAAATTCAGTTAATCTAATGAAGCATTGTGAATGTACAAGGTCCTAAAATGTGAAGAGCAAAACATTTTTTCAGAAAAACTGGATTGCCTGCAGATGACAGCGCCTGTCAAAATCTGTGTGCAGCACACTGGGCTACCTGTGAATGACAGCCCTGTCAGATGAGCTCTCCTGATGAAACTTCAAAGTGATCTAAACTAAAAGTCTGCCGGATTAGCAAACATAAAAGGATTTGTTGCTGAAAAGAACACAGATCTCAGTTGTTTTTGATCCCACAGGTTTAAAGCTAAGAAAGTAACTTATCCATGTCATTTGATGCACCTAGTTTGGTTTCTGCTGGATTTTAAGAATTTATGAATAAATCAGCCTGGCTGGGCCTGCAAGGAGTGGAAAAACAGGTTTCTCCCAAGGGGAGGGAAATCCTCTCAGCAGAAACTCACTGATAGATGATAACTGTGGGTTAGGCCAGACTTTTGTCTACAGCCAGAGAATGATCAATGGCAGATCCTCCAGCCCAGGAAATGGATGTGTGAAGGGGTTGTAAACTGCTCGTTGAAGGAATTCCCCAAAGGAGGGGGCTACTCCTTGAGCTCCAGGAAGAGACAAAAGGGCGGACCAATTGCTGCTAATAATAAATAATGAACAATTTTAGAGACTCATGACTTGTTATCCAAAGTGGTGAAAAATCTAAAAAGGACAGATTTGTTAGTCTAGTTTTTGGTTGTTAGTTTCAAGAGGCGGTGGAACTGTGTAACATATTCTGGACAGGAATGGCAATATATGTGGTTTTATGTGAACTGTATTAATGCTACAATTGTTAAACTTTACACACACATCCCTATGGTAATCACACACATTTGTGGACATTTGCAGAAAGTTTGGAAAATGTGTTCATGGCGAAATGGACAAAATTCTACAGAAAGGTGAAACAAAATCCCACAGCTGCGGGATTTTGAGAAACAGCTAAAACATAAAATATGGAATCTTTGTGTGTGATTTTTGTAGAGGTTACCGGTGTAGAAGCATGTATTTGGGACAAGATTCGATTTTGATACCAGAGGCTAGGGGCGATTTCTAAGGACTGTGGAAGCCAAATCATAAATGTGACATCATCCATCCTTGATCCAATCACTCAGATGCAAGGCGGAGATGAGGTTCTGATCCAATCCCAGTTCACAGGGGCAAGCTAAGTTAAGCCGGCCCATCCACCCATTTTTGAGATGTCATTTGAAAGGATGAATAGAGACAGCTGACAACACATAGGGACTCAGTCACTCACTCCCAGACACACTTTCATGATTCCAGTGAAGCACTTTGTTCCAGCATTCAATATCCAGCCTTTAACATCCTTCCAGATCCAGATGCCAGGAATCTTGCCAAGCAGTAGCTGAACCATTTTCAGCAAGGCCTCAATTCTCAAACTTTTTATCACAACCCAGTGAAGCGCTCTGGTGTGGGAAATCATACTGAACTAGCATCCTGAAACTATCTGGCTTGTTACCATAAGGCTTGCCTGATGAACTCGCTATCCCACTGATTGAAATACCCAGAAACAAGAAGGGCAGGTCCTGTGCAAATCCGGTGACTGGCCTAGCTGATCCAGTACCATGCCTGATGTGCTGTCCTTCCTTGATAGAACCAATCCATTGACCAGAGCGGTAACTGTCCAAATATCTTAAATCCCAGTGGATTGTGAGTATTAATAGGATTCTAGAGAACTATTGTATAATTTGCTTATCTTGTTCTACTCTAATCTGTGAACTATCCCTACTTTCATATACTGTAACAGTGTCAAAATCTTTAGTGCTATTTTCTTCTGTCTAGTTGCTAAAGTGCCATTTTCATAGTCATCTTTATTTGTGTAACTCTGATCCAAAAGTCCCACTTTGAGTCTTTGGGCTGGTGGGCCGGGAAAGTGATGGAGATCTGTCACTGAAGTCATGTATCAAACTCAGAACTTACTGTGTCCCGACTTGGTTGCCTAGCCAAATGCTCTAGCCTTGAGTAAAAGCATAAGCCATATTTTCCAATTCTAAACTGAAGTCTTGTCCAAATTTTGTGTCTTTATTTTCGAAAAACACCTCTTACTTAAACCTCCATAAATCCCTCAATTCTTAAGATAGAAGCGAAATTTCAACTCCCAATTGTACCTAACATCCTTAGCTATGACCAATGCAACTGACCCGTTACATCAAAAATCGCCTAAGGAAAATTTTGCTGTGAATTGACATTTTGAAAAGTGCACACATGTGAATTAGCTTTAAATTATTTCCCAGTTTGACTTTGAGATTTCAATTGTTTTCTTGTGATTAAATCATTGCTGTTGTTTGCTTGCATCTGTTCAAAGCGGCTTCCCTAGAAATGTATAATAATTTAAGCATTTTTGACCACATTTGCAGGGTAATTCATAGAAATTCGCACAAAAGTGGTGCACGCGGCTGGTGCACAGTGTCCCTGTGCGATACACTGCGCCAGCCACGTGCGATAAAATCCTTCTCATCGCACAGCGTATTCATGGATTTTAGCCTCCAAACCAGCCGTGGCGCAGAGTGGTGCAGCGACCCTGCAGGAGCGCCAGTTACGCCCCCTAGAACGCCCTCGCGCAAGGAAAAGCCTTCAAAATTCCAAAATCATCGCAAAGGGCTGCGCTAACCCTGGAGCAGTTCACAGGGCTGCCAAACAGCAAACGCCAAGCGTGGAACGTGTATTTCAGTGGTTCTCGGGAAGTTTCACACGCGATTGTCCTGGGTACGTGTACATCAGAGGTGCGTGGGAAGTAACACACGCGATTCCATCAGGGCACGCGTATTCCAGGGGTGCGCGGGAAGTATCACACGCAAAAACAGCAGGGTACGTGCATTTCAGGGGTGCGCGGGAAGTATCACACGCGATTCCATCAGGGTACGTGTATTCCAGGGGTGTGCGGGAAGTATCACACGCAAAAGCAGCAGGGTACGTGTATTCCAGGGGTGCGCAGGGAGCACTACACGTGAATTGCCCGTGTGGGTCCTCCCAGGTGTTCCCTCTACACCCTCCACGGCCCCTGCAGGCAGCCCACACCACAGGGGACTACCCTGCACATGTCCCGCAGGCAGCCCATCCACCATGCCCATGCCCCCCAGCCAACCCACATGTCACCTTGCACTACTGCCCACCAACGCATGTCCCCCTGCACCCCCACCCCCCAGCAGTCAGGGGCACCCTCCACCAGGCCCCCACTCATGTCCAACTCATGTCTCCCAGCACCCACACCCCCCAACAGTGCAGGGCACCCTCCACCAGGCCCCCACTCATGTCCCCCTGCTCCCCTATCCACCAGCAGCCAGGGGCACCCTCCACCAGGCCCCCACTCATGTCCCCCTACACCCCGACCCCCCAGCATCCAGGGGCACCCTCCACCAGGCCCCCACTCATGTCCCCCTGCACTCCCACCCCCCAGCAGCGCAGGGCACCCTCCACCAGGCCTCCACTCATGTCCCCCTGCACCCCCACCCCCCAGCACTGTGGTACACCCTCCACCAGGCCCCCACTCATGTCCCCCTGCACCCCCACACCCCAGCAGTCAGGGGCACCCTCCACCAGGCCCCCACTTATGTCCCCCTGCACCCCCATCCACCAGCAGTCAGGGGCACCCTCCACCAGGCCCCCACTCATATCCAACTCATGTCCCCCTGCACCCCCACCCACCAGCATCCAGGGGCACCCTCCACCAGGCCCCCACTCATGTCCCCCTGAACCCCCACCCCCAGAACTGTGGTGCACCCTCCACCAGGCCCCCACTCATGTCCAACTCATGTCTCCCAGCACCCTCAACCACCAGCAGTGCAGGGCACCCTCCACCAGGCCCCCACTCATGTCCAACTCATGTTTCCCTGCACCCCCAACCCCCAGCAGTCAGGGGCACCCTCCACCAGGCCCCCACTCATGTCCCCCTGCACCCCCACCCCCCAGCAGTCAGGGGCACCCTCCACCAGGCCCCCACTCATGTCCAACTCATGTCTCCCAGCACCCCCACCCCCCAGCAGTGCAGGGCACCCTCCACCAGGCCCTCACTCATGTCCAACTTATGTCTCCCTGCACCCCCACCGCCCAGCAGTCAGGGGCCCCCTCCACCAGGCCCCCACTCATGTCCAACTCATGTCTCCCAGCACCCACACCCCCCAGCAGTGCAGGGCACCCTCCACCAGGCCCCCACTCATGTCCCCCTGCACCCCTATCCACCAGCAGCCAGGGGCACCCTCCACCAGGCCCCCACTCATGTCCCCCTGCATCCCCACCCCCCAGCATCCAGGGGCACCCTCCACCAGGCCCCCACTCATGTCCCCCTGCACTCCCACCCCCCAGCAGTGCAGGGCACCCTCCACCAGGCCCCCACTCATGTCCCCCTGCACCCCCACCCCCCAGCACTGTGGTACACCCTCCACCAGGCCCCCACTCATGTCCCCCTGCACCCCCACACCCCAGCAGTCAGGGGCACACTCCACCAGGCCCCCACTTATGTCCCCCTGCACCCCCATCCACCAGCAGTCAGGGGCACCCTCCACCAGGCCCCCACTCATATCCAACTCATGTCCCCCTGCACCCGCACCCACCAGCATCCAGGGGCACCCTCCACCAGGCCCCCACTCATGTCCCCCTGAACCCCCACCCCCCAGAACTGTGGTGCACCCTCCACCAGGCCCCCACTCATGTCCAACTCATGTCTCCCAGCACCCCCAACCCCCAGCAGTGCAGGGCACCCTCCACCAGGCCCCCACTCATGTCCAACTCATGTCTCCCTGCACCCCCAACCCCCAGCAGTCAGGGGCACCCTCCACCAGGCCCCCACTCATGTACCCCTGCACCCCCACCCCCCAGCAGTCAGGGGCACCCTCCACCAGGCCCCCACTCATGTCCAACTCATGTCTCCCAGCACCCCCACCCCCCAGCAGTGCAGGGCACCCTCCACCAGGCCCCCACTCATGTCCAACTCATGTCTCCCTGCACCCCACCCCCCAGCAGTCAGGGGCACCCACCACCAGGCCCCCACTCATGTCCCCCTGCACCCCCACCCCCCAGCATCCAGGGGCACCCTCCACCAGGCCCCCACTCATGTCCCCCTGCACTCCCACCCCCCCGCAGTGCAGGGCACCCTCCACCAGGCCCCCACTCATGTCCCCCTGCACCCCCACCCCCCAGCACTGTGGTGCACCCTCCACCAGTCCCCCACTCATATCCAACTCATGTCTCCCAGCACCCCCACCCCCCAGCAGTGCAGGGCACCCTCCACCAGGCCCCCACTAATGTCCAACTCATGTCTCCCAGCACCCCCACCTCCCATCAGTGCAGGGCACCCTCCACCAGGCCCCCACTCATGTCCCCCTGCACCCCCACCCGCCAGCATCCAGGGGCACCCTCCACCTGGCCCCCACTCATGTCTCCCAAAACCCCCACCCCCCAGCAGTCAGGGGCACCCTCCACCAGGCCCCCACTCAAGTCCCCCTGCACCCCCACCCACCAGCATCCAGCGGCACCCTCCACCAGGCCCCCAATCATGTCCCCCTGCACCCCCACACCCCAGCAGCCAGGGGCACCCTCCACCAGGCCCCCACTCATGTCCAACCATGTCTCCCAGCACCCCCCAGCAGTGCAGGGCACCCTCCACCAGGCCCCCACTCATGTCCCCCTGCACCCCCACCCCCCAGAACTGTGGGGCACCCTCCACCAGGCCCCCACTCATGTCCAACTCAAGTCTACCAGCACCCCCACCCCCAGCAGTGCAGGGCACCCTCCACCAGGCCCCCACTCATGTCCAACTCATGTCTCCCTGCACCCCCACCCCCCAGCAGTCAGGGGCACCCTCCACTAGGCCCCCACTCATGTCCAACTCATGTCTCCCAGCACCCCCACCCCCCAGCAGTGCAGGGCACCCTCCACCAGGCCCCCACTCATGTCCAACTCATGTCTCCCTGCACCCCCACCCCCCAGCAGTCAGGGGCACCCTCCACCAGGCCCCCACTCATGTCCCCCTGCACCCACACCCCCCAGCATCCAGGGGAACCCTCCACCAGGCCCCCACTCATGTCCCCCTGCACTCCCACCCCCCAGCAGTGCAGGGCATCCTCCACCAGGCCCCCACTCATATCCCCCTGCACCCCCACCCCCCAGCACTGTGGTGCGCCCTCCACCAGGCCCCCACTCATGTCCAACTCATGTCTCCCAGCACCCCGACCCCCCAGCAGTGCAGGGCACCCTCCACCAGGCCCCCACTCATGTCCAACTCATGTCTCCCAGCACCCCCACCCCCCAGCAGTAAGGGCACACTCCACAAGTCCCCCTGCACACCCACACCCCAGCATCCAGGGGCACCCTCCACCAGGCCCCCACTCATGTCCCCCTGCACTCCCACCCCCCAGCAGTGCAGGGCACCCTCCACCAGGCCCCCACTCATGTCCAACTCATGTCTCCCTGCACCGCCACCCCCCAGCAGTCAGGGGCACCCTCCACCAGGCCCCCACTCATGTCCGACTCATGTCTCCCAGCACCCCCACCCCCCAGCAGTGCAGGGCACCCTCCACCAGGCCCCTACTCATGTCCAACTCATGTCTCCCTGCACCCCCACCCCCCAGCAGTCAGGGGCACCCTCCACCAGGCCCCCACTCATGTCCCCCTGTACCCCCACCCCCCAGCATCCAGGGGCACCCTCCACCAGGCCCCCACTCATGTCCCCCTGCACTCCCACCCCCCAGCAGTGCTGGGCACCCACCACCAGGCCCCCACTCATGTCCAACTCATGTCTCCCAGCACCCCCACCCCCCAGCAGTGCAGGGCACCCTCCACCAGGCCCCCACTCATGTCCAACTCATGTCTCCCAGCACCCTCACCCCCCAGCAGTGCAGGACACCCTCCACAAGGCCCCCACTCATGTCCCCCTGCACCCCCACCCCCCAGCATCCAGGGGCACCCTTCACCAGGCCCCCACTCATGTCTCCCACCACCCCCACCCCCCAGCAGTCAGGGGCACCCTCCACCAGGCCCCCACTCATGTCCCCCTGCACCCCCACCCAACAGCATCCAGGGGCACCCTCCACTAGGCCCCCACTCATGTCCCCCTGCACCCCCAGCAGCCAGGGGCACCCTCCACCAGGCCCCCACTCATGTCCAACTCATGTCTCCCTGCACCCCCACCCACCAGCAGCCAGGGGCACCCTCCACCAGGCCCCCACTCATGTCCAACTCATGTCTCCTAGCACCCCCACCCCCAGCAGTGCAGGGCACCCTCCACCAGGCCCCCACTCATGTCCCCCTGCACTCCCACCCCCCAGCAGTGCAGGGCACCCTCCACCAGGCCCCCACTCATGTCCCCCTGCACTCCCACCCCCCGCAGTGCAGGCCACCCTCCACCAGGCCCCCACTCATGTCCCCCTGCACCCCCACCCCCCAGCACTGTGGTGCACCCTCCACCAGTCCCCCACTCATGTCCAACTCATGTCTCCCAGCACCCCCACCCCCCAGCAGTGCAGGGCACCCTCCACCAGGCCCCCACTTATGTCCAACTCATGTCTCCTAGCACCCCCACCTCCCATCAGTGCAGGGCACCCTCCACCAGGCCCCCACTCATGTCCCCCTGCACCCCCACCCCCCAGCATCCAGGGGCACCCTCCACCTGGCCCCCACTCATGTCTCCCACAACCCCCACCCCCCAGCAGTCAGGGGCACCCTCCACCAGAACCCCACTCAAGTCCCCCTGCACCCCCACCCACCAGCATCCAGCGGCACCCTCCACCAGGCCCCCACTCATGTCCCCCTGCACCCCCACACCCCAGCAGCCAGGGGCACCCTCCACCAGGCCCCCACTCATGTCCAACCATGTCTCCCAGCACCCCCCAGCAGTGCAGGGCACCCTCCACCAGGCCCCCACTCATGTCCCCCTGCACCCCCACCCCCCAGAACTGTGGGGCACCCTCCACCAGGCCCCCACTCATGTCCAACTCATGTCTCCCAGCACCCCCACCCCCAGCAGTGCAGGGCACCCTCCACCAGGCCCCCACTCATGTCCAACTCATGTCTCCCAGCACCCCCACCCCCCAGCAGTGCAGGGCACCCTCCATCAGGCCCCCACTCATGTCCAACTCATGTCTCCCTGCACCCCCACCCCCAGCAGTCAGGGGCACCCTCCACCAGGCCCCCACTCATGTCCCCCTGCACCCCCACCCCCCAGCATCCAGGGGCACCCTCCACCAGGCCCCCACTCATGTCCACCTGCACTCCCACCCCCCAGCAGTGCAGGGCATCCTCCACCAGGCCCCCACTCATATCCCCCTGCACCCCCACCCCCCAGCACTGTGGTGCACCCTCCACCAGGTCCCCACTCATGTCCAACTCATGTCTCCCAGCACCCCCACCCCCCAGCAGTGCAGGGCACCCTCCACCAGGCCCCCACTCATGTCCAACTCATGTCTCCCAGCACCCCCACCCCCCAGCAGTAAGGGAACACTCCACAAGTCCCCCTGCACACCCACACCCCAGCATTCAGGGGCACCCTCCACCAGGCCCCCACTCATGTCTCCCACCACCCCCACCCCCCAGCAGTCAGGGGCACCCTCCACCAGGCCCCCACTCATGTCCCCCTGCACCCCCACCCACCAGCATCCAGGGGCACCCTCCACTAGGCCCCCACTCATGTCCCCCTGCACCCCCACCACCCAGCAGCCAGGGGCACCCTCCACCAGGCCCCCACTCATGTCCAACTCATGTCTCCCTGCACCCCCACCCACCAGCAGCCAGGGGCACCCTCCACCAGGCCCCCACACATGTCCAACTCATGTCTCCCAGCACCCCCACCCCCCAGCAGTGCAGGGCACCCTCCACCAGGCCCCCACTCATGTCCCCCCTGCACTCCCACCCCCACTCATGTCCCCCTGCACCCCCACCACCCAGCAGCCAGGGGCACCCTCCACCAGGCCCCCACTCATGTCCAACTCATGTCTCCCTGCACCCCCACCCCCCAGCAGTCAGGGGCACCCTCCACCAGGCCCCCACTCATGTCCAACTCATGTCTCCCTGCACCCCCACCCACCAGCAGCCAGGGGCACCCTCCACCAGGCCCCTACTCATGTCCAACTCATGTCTCCCTGCACCCCCACCCCCCAGCAGTCAGGGTCACCCTCCACCAGGCCCCCACTCATGTCCCCCTGTACCCCCACCCCCCAGCATCCAGGGGCACCCTCCACCAGGCCCCCACTCATGTCCCCCTGCACTCCCACCCCCCAGCAGTGCTGGGCACCCTCCACCAGGCCCCCACTCATGTCCAACTCATGTCTCCCAGCACCCCCACCCCCCAGCAGTGCAGGGCACCCTCCACCAGGCCCCCACTCATGTCCAACTCATGTCTCCCAGCACCCCCACCCCCCAGCAGTGCAGGGCACCCTCCACAAGGCCCCCACTCATGTCCCCCTGCACCCCCACCCCCCAGCATCCAGGGGCACCCTTCACCAGGCCCCCACTCATGTCTCCCACCACCCCCACCCCCCAGCAGTCAGGGGCACCCTCCACCAGGCCCCCACTCATGTCCCCCTGCACCCCCACCCAACAGCATCCAGGGGCACCCTCCACTAGGCCCCCACTCATGTCCCCCTGCCCCCCCACCACCCAGCAGCCAGGGGCACCCTCCACCAGGCCCCCACTCATGTCCAACTCAATCGACCTGAAAACCCTCTGCCTCACCTATAAAGCCTTAAATCACCTTGCCCCCCCGTACCTCACCAATAAACTCTCCTTCAAGCCTAACTCAAGACTCACCAGATCATCCAATACTCTCTGCCTCACCGTGCCCAGATTCTCCGCCAAAAGAGCGGGGGGCTCAAGCTTTAGTGTCCTTGCCCCTCAACTCTGGAACACCTTGCCACTGAGTATTAAATTGACCAAATCCTTCCAACTGTTCAGGAGATCAGTCATTAGTTGGCTTCTGAAGAAGGAAATCCTCAGATAAACTAAGTTTAGTCCCAACTGCATTTACTGTACATACTTTGAATAGATTGACTAAGATCAGTACCAACTGTATATATTGTACATACTTTGAAATGTGCTTACTACCTGCCTGTACATTCTATATTTGGCATCTTAACGCCACAACTGTATAACTGATTATTTACTGTAATTATGTAACCTATCCTTAAGCGCCCATTTACCCCTGGGTCTGGAGCGCTATACCAAATAAAACAAACAAACAAACAAACATGTCTCCCTGCACCCCCACCCACCAGCAGCCAGGGGCACCCTCCACCAGGCCCCCACTCATGTCCAACTCATGTCTCCTAGCAGCCCCACCCCCCAGCAGTGCAGGGCACCCTCCACCAGGCCCCCACTCATGTCCCTGCCAGCAGGCCTCCACACATGTCCCCCAGCCAACACGTCATCACAATCCAGATCCCAGTCTCCTATGCCCACCCAAATCACACCCCACGCCACCTCAGTCCAAACACCCAACCAAGCTTTACATCCATTCCAAAATTTAAATACCCATTACATGATAGATAACAAACAAGCAGTATGCGCATGAGTACAAGTCCGTCAGACCCACACAATGGCAACACATGACTGTGAAAACCCACATTCTGACAGGCATGAAACCAATGAGAGAAGTCCACACATTGAAGTAAGAAACAAAAATGTATTACAGTGTAAATGAAGTGAATGAAATCAAAAGAAACAATAATGGCAACAAATATCAAAATGCAGCATGTCCACCAAAATAATAAATAATGAAAATGGGAATCCAAAATAACCGTAATGAAATTGTGTCCAAAGTCACCGTCCAACAAAGCAAATCCAAAGGGAAAGTAAAGTGAAAATCCATTGCTCCATGGTGAAAAAATAATAAAAGATGAAGGCCACAAATCCACTGTCAAACTATGTACAAAGAGCAAATCCAGGGTCCATGATCCCAACGATGTAAATGAAACCTACAATAAAACCCACCTAACTAATAACTATATACAAAAAGTGGGGCATAGTCTAAGCGCTCCAATTTAAAACAAAATAAAAATAAAACCTAACACTAATTAGCTATATACAATGGCAGCGGGCTAGTCCAACGGCTCACTTCTAGATGTTGCGGGCCAGGGCATCATCGAACTCCTGCTCAATGTCCCGGAGGCGGTCCTGTTCCATGGCCCCGAGGGTCCGCAGGGACGACGACATGTTCTCCTCCAACTCCCTGCGGATTGCCTCGAGGCACTCGTCCCACCTCAGGGCCCTCCGCATGGAGTTCTCCGCCCTGACCATCGTGAACCGTGCCTCTTCTGCCCGCTGCTGCTCCGCATCTATGGCGTGGCCCAACCGCTGCCACACGGAAGACAATTCCCGTCCTGGGTCCTCCTGCCCTCTGGCCGATGCCTGCCCCTCCGATGTCGAAGGCCCCGAGCCATCGTGGCTCCCACCTACTGCCTCCTGCTGCTGCTGCTGCTGCTGCTGTCCATGTGCCCTGTCCGATGGTGCCTGCACATTCTCCTCCAGCTTGGGTGCAGTTGTTGATGTGGCCACCCCTGCTGGATGTCCGACTCCCGACTGTGGCAGGGATCTGTTGTCCACCAGCCTGGCCGCACGGTCAGAGGCAGCTCCACAGGGCACCCAGGTGATACATGGGTGGGAAGATGGCATGGAGGACGACTGGGGCATAGGGGGTTCCGTTGAGGATGGGGTCGGAACAAGGTCCAGGAAACGGAGGAATCCGGCCATGGTGAGCTGTCCCAGTGGGTCAACGCGGTCAACGAGCCATGCGAGAAGACGTGCAGTCTCATCATGGAAAGACTGCAGGTCAGCTCGCATGGCCCGTTGACGCAACGCCACCCCAACCTGGACAGGCTCAACCTGTTGCAGGATAGCCACATCCGCAGGGAGAGGAAGGCCAGTTGGTGTAAGCCAATCCCCTCCCTGAGAACGGGTCTGGAGGTAGGCATCCCTGCTGGTGCAAGATGATGCAGTGACAGGAGCAGGGACAGGATTGCACACCGGCACCTCCGCGGCAGCCTGTGCTGCCACCTGTCCCTGGTCCTGCACTGCACCACTAGCACCAGTGGAATCCCCACCTCCAGACCCCGCCTCTGTTGCTTGCACGGCCTCCTCCTCCACCAAACCCCCCACCAACCTGGATGACTGCGTGCCATCTTCCTCCGTTGGGCCCTGTGGGGTCCCAGCTGCCCCTTCTGCTGCCGAGGAGTCCAACTCCAACCTCCGCCTCCTGGACCTCCCCTCGGCAGCTGCGGCCTCGGACGCGGCACCAGACTCCTCACTCCCCGACGAGATCACAACCTGGGAGGGGAGCCGGGCCTTGCGTCTCCGGCTGGTGGTGCGACCCCTGCCGCTGTGCTCCACAGCACCTTCTCTGCCCTCTTCATCAGTTGACGCTGCAGACAGGGAGAAATAAAACACAGGCATCAGGGCACTGTATAATGGACTCATAAACACATGACAGTTGTACATGAGTGGCATTGGCAAACCTCAGACATGGTATCACAATCCCCAACACACATGTCATTTCAACTTGCACACATGAGCTATACCACAGCCATATCGCAACATCCAGCACCATCCATACACATACAACAGCATGAGCAGGCAAAGGTGAGCCAGACATCACATGCGACACAGGGAGTGCACTACACATGCACACACACCACCACACTTGCATGCATGTGTACACCTCCGCCAACTGTCGCAGTGTTCAGATCGGCATCCATGTCACACCTGCCAATCATTCTTCCACATCCTTTGCCATGCAAGCCTACACACACAAGCACCATCCATGTGTCACACATGAGAGCCCTCGCATGTGTCAGCCTCACGGCCCTGTACCCCCCCATACTTGGCCACATAAAACCACATGTGCAACCTGCACACTCCTGCCACACCACCACACGCACAGCTTACAATCAGTATGCATGTACACTTACCGCTCGACTCCAGACGGGTCTGCCTCTCAAGGACCTGGACGTGGAGCGCTGGGGATATGCATTCCAGGACCCTCATCTGATCTTCCGACAAGTGGCCCCGGCGCCCCTTAGCATCCGCTGCTTTCAGGAGGCGCCGGGCCTTCTTGAGGGTCCTGGACCTGAAGTCCTCCCAGCGCTTCTTCACATGATGGAATAGTCGGACTGCCACCCCCTCCGCGTTGATGGCAGTCACGATGTCCGTCCAGATCCGAGTCCTTCCTTCCTTGTCGGCGCGCAACCTTCCAAAGAGGGCATCATACTGCCCCAGGACATGCTCCACCAGGACACCAACTTTGGTGGCAGTGAAGCTGGTGCCCCTCTGCCTCTCTGGCCGGGGATTGCCACTGGTGCCAGATGTTGCAGTGCCTGACATTGCAACCCCAGAGGCAGGAGTGGGTGGGCAACAGGGTCCTGGGGCTGGGCTGTGGAGCGATGGTATCCCAGTCGGGAGTCTTCGGTTCCAACAGGGGTGGTCACAGCAACAGCACCCCTGGCTGATGTGCAGGCAGCAAATGGCAGGACACGTGGGCAGCAGGCAGTCAGGCAGCAGCAGTTGGCAGGTGGGAGCGTGCTCGGGCCCTGGGGTAATTCGGCCTTCTGGGCAGGAGTGTGGTCTTCCGTGTGCTTACGCGTGGCCAGCTTGATACAGAGTGATTTGGCACGTGAAAATCCAGCACGTCTGCGTGTAATTCGAGGAAAGGCCCTTAGCGCATAAGCGCATCAGCACACGTACATTAATTCATTGGCAGAAAGGCCCCAGGCGCGTCTATGACGTCACGCGCATGGCCGTTGAGAATGGCGCGTGTTAAAAAAAAATACACGTCTGAGTGTCAAAGTGTGTAATTGGTGGAAATGGCCTCAGCGCGTATGCGCGTCTGTGACGTGTGTATAAAAGGTACGTGTAGAACACCATTTCCTTGTACATGCTTTTCGTGGAGAGTGAGTGGGTGAAATATGTACTTCTTGTCGGTTCACACGCGATTTACTTCACAGCGTTTCAAGTTCGTACTCCCTGTTACCTCTGACAGCTTTTTCTCTTTTCCTCTTTTTCCTGGGCCTGTTTCCGCAAACAGCGTTCCCTTCTACTGTTGTCCTGTCTCCTCAGACAGCGTACAATTCTTCTTTTGGCGGGGGTGTTGCCAACGTGCACACGCGGGTCTTTTTCACACTTTTTTTCCTGGCAGACGGTTAGTCCTGCACGTATTTAACATCTGTGCTTGTCCCGTGTGTCGCGTACCCCTCAGAGGTCATTCTAGGCTGCGTGTGACACGCATACGTTCATTCTTGTGTTTCTTGGTGCCACAGCGTAGTGCAGGTTTATTTTTCCACACACGTGGTCTAGGAGGGGTTGCGTGCACCTTACTTACCTTTTTTGGGGTGCCTGTGCGTTGCGTGACCCGTCATCTTTCCCCAGGGGTGACATACAGCCTTGCTAGAGCACTAGGGTACGATTACCATCTGGTACCCAACCCCTTTGACCCCCAATTGCCCAGGACAATAGTTCACAGCGACTCCCATACGCACAATAACATCAGTGCCATGGCTGGGAGGCGAACAAGCCGTAAGGGTGGCAAAGGTGGCTGAGCCCCAAGTGGTGGCCATGGTGGATCCGGTAGGGGACGTGGCCATGACTTGCAGGGTGCCCCTAGCCCCCCATGTGTGGAGGACCAGTCAGGGACACCCATGCCCCCCCCCCTGGTTGAGGGTAACGTGGCTGACACCATCCATGCTCAGCCCTTGTTGGACCAGCCCACTGTGGCACCAGACCTGGCACAGGGTGACTCCATGGCTGACTTCCAGGTCAGCAGGTCTAGGCCACGTGCGCCGGTGCACGTTGGTGTCATCAGGCCACGTGGATCAGGGGCAGCTAAGTCATCTGCTGCCCCGAGTAGACAGGGTGGGGAGGCTGCAGGGGCAGCTGCGGCTCCATCCACCCCACCTCTCACACACCCAGCCAGGACAGTGTCGGTCCAAGTCCATCCTGCTGACATTCCCCCTGACACCATCACACTTGAGCTAATGCCTGCACCAACTCCCATGCTGATTGTGCAATCCCACACTCCTAGTACAGAGTCCACCGGGGCTCCTGCCCCTAGTGTCCAGAGCGGCGTAGGACACTCAGGATCCCCACCACCTTCCAAGCGGAAGAGGAAGAGTGCTCCTCCAGTAGAGGCTGATGCCCCAGACACGGCTACACAGTCCGGCCCGTCAAGGAAGCCCAGCTTCAATGAGGCCGAACTGAATGCACTTGTAGAGTATGTGTCCGCACCTGACCGCGAAATGGTGATTGTTGCAGGATCCAAAACCACACCCGCACAACGTCTGGCACACTGGCAGACCATCGCGGACATCATAAGTGCCCTTGGAATCATGAGGCGCACAGCTACTGAATGCTACAAGCGCTGGAATGACCTGAAGCGCAGGGCAAAGAATAAGCTGGCCTCAAGTCATGCCGCTACTCTAGTGACTGGAGGTGGGTCTCCAGCAGAGGAAATAGAACTCACTCCACATGAGCACGTTGCTGGGACCTACGTCACGGAGGAACAGATCCAAGGCGTGGGAGAACTGGCAGATTACGAGGCATTGTCCGGTGAGTGCACATGCATGTGTGTGTCATCCATGTGCATGGTGTGTGTGTGAGGGCTTCTGTTTGGGTGCCAGGTGAGGGTGTGTGTGCCTGAGTGGTTTGGTCACCCATGTGCCTCATCCAATACATTCTGCGCACCAGCATTTGGGTATAGCAGTATCCCTTCTGCCAACAGTAGATATCCAGCCCAACACCACGCCAGTTGCCCTTGAAGTGTCATCTTGCCATAACATTGTTGCTTATTTTGCTCTGTTTATTCAGGCAGATTGTTTGCATTCCACCACTTTTACTAGGCATTTCTCAGTCCAATTGTCACATGTCTGACATGGCTATGGTACAGTGGACTGACTTTGTTTCCTGGATATCATTTGTTTAGACATGTCCCTGTGCTATAGGACCATTTTGGACTGGCAGCTCCAGGTTAAACATTTGAACCATTTCAATTAAAAAAGCAATTTCATGAGCAAACTAGACTGAATGAACAATTGGTGCCCTCCTCTCCCTCTTCACTTTATGGCTAGGGTACATGCCATCTGTGTATTTGACCTGCCAATCACAGGCCAATGTGTGATGCCTGCTAGGCAGCATGCAGTAATGTGTTCATCTTCCATCTTGGTGTCATCAATGTGTGCCATCTGCCTCCCCTTCATACGCAGTGACGGTGCATGCATGGGAGGGTTTTAGTCATGTGGGACATGTGTCAATCAAGTACTGGTTCTGTAGCTTCTGAGCCCTAATTGTGTGCCATAGTGCTAATGCCTGTTTCTATTTCTTTTCTTTTATATCTTTGCAGGGGATGATGCACTTGATACTGCTGGGGTTGTGGAGATGGTGCAGACCCAGGAGGGGTCTCAGTGCCGACCGACCACCAGTGAGGGACGTGGTGTGGTGGTGGGTGAGAACCCACAACTGCTGCAGGTCGTGCTCTCAAGGGGTGTCTCTGGATGCACCTCCCCCGAGCTGTATTCAGGTGTCGATTCGGATGATGAGACCTATGTGGCGTCGCAGGTGAGTGTTCCTGGGAGGGATTCTGTTCTGTCCGACCCACCTGCACCAGGGGTAGAACCCTCAATGGGGATGTCAGTGTTGGCAGGTACGCCTTTGGTGGTTACGGATGCAGGGTCACACTCCACAACATCTGATCCTGTTCCTGGGCCAGCAGATCAGAGGGGGAATGCAGTCCTGCAGCCTCAGGCAGTGCCGGCTCAGCAAGGCGCAGTTCGCCTTGCCCCAGACAGGTGTGGTGCCCGCCGACATGGTGGCCGTATGCCACCTGGCAATACCGCATGGGAGCAATCCATATGTGGTATGGCAACCCAACAGGCAGCATCATCAGAGATGATGGCTCAGGCCATGGATAGGGTGGCCACTTCCATTGTCCCCCCAGAAAGGCTGATGGAGCGACTACAGCAGGCAACAGAGTCCATCTGCCAGTCACACAGGGAGGACATGTTGGCGTCCGACAGGGACAGGCGGCCGGCACTGGTGACTCTGAGGGAAGCCATTTCCATAGAGTCCCAGGGCCACAGGGAAGCCCTGAGGGTGGAACTCCGCCACCTCTGGACGACTCTTGTTGAGCTTGAGGCTTCAACAAACACAAGGACAGAACAGCAGCTGGAGCGTCTCATATGTACGCTCTCAGCTGAGATGCAGGCAACTCGTGAGGAGGTCCGGTCATCCCGTGAGTTATTGCATGGGGACCACTGCACGATTAGCCTTCAGAACCAGACCTTCCAGACCCGCATGCTTGCTGCCATGGAGGACCAGACTAGGGCTTTGCGTTGGCTGCCTCCCATAGTGCCACCACCTCCTGAGGCAGCTGCAGAGTCTGGGGAGAGCGACAGCAGTGATTCTCTCACAATAGGGTAGCCGTGCAGGCCATGAGCCCATGGAGGTGGTTTTTTTTTCGCAAGATCCACACAGGTGGGTTTTGGTGTGCACCCTGTCCTCGGACCTCCTGGGTGGCCTCCCCCACCCTCCGGGCCCATTAATGGCCATTTTTGATTTCTTTTTTTAAAATTTTTTTTATTTTTTATTTTTTGGACAGTGTGTTGCCTTGTGTGGCTCCCGTGGGCATATGCTATATTGTGGTTGGGCACTGTAAGAGGATTCAATTCAACACTACAGCTAAGTCAACGCCTAGTCTAGAATACTGAATGAAAACCCTTATTGATATATCTTTATGTCCAGTTCATGCGTTCTGGATGACTACCCCTATATAACACCCCTCTCTTGGAATCCCCCTGACCCCACTGAGCCAAGAAGTAGTTCTGTTTTGCAAGTTAAAAGGTTTATTTGATAATTTAAACAATCAATATATATATCACACTTTATAATAATTAATAATTGAATATCACACTTAATCTGAGCAGTAATCAATAATGGATAGTCTGGCACTAGCACACTTGTGAATAGGAACAGAAGAATAAGGTGGAAGAGAATACTTTATATAAGTTCAGATGGATGTAATGTTGAATGAAAAATGCAATACAGAAAATACTCAATATGATTTCAACAAAACAATGTAATCACTTTTCTCTGGCAATCCCCTCCCCCCTTTATGCAATGCAAGGAAATGAAAGGAAAGCACACAGTTCTCAGAAATGCAATCAAATGTAATTCAGTTCACCCAAGCAAGCTTAGACTACAGAAGTTTGAAACACAGGCCCAAAATGCTTTTATATGTGCTGGCAATGAAGTGAGAAATATGCTAACATGCTTTTAATTCCCTCTAGAGGTTCAGGGTGAGTGGTATCTAGTTAATATTAGTGCAGGCTCACTCTAGCAATGATTCAGGGATGGTTCTTAAGAGGCAAACGAATTTTTAGCAAGGAAAGCAAGGAAGCTGCTGTTTTCACACGTGGAGAAATTTGCAAATCGCGGCAAATTCGCGAGTGCGTTTTTCGCGATTGCGGAGAAAGTGTAGGGAATAGTAATGCGGTTCTAGGTTCGTTGAAAAGCCAAGATTCCCAGCTTTCAGAGGAAAGTTACTGCAAGTCTCTAAGACAAACGGTCACGGAGATATGAGCAATATGGTAAAGGTCGTTTTTCAGATTTGAAATTTTAAAGTTCAAAGTGACAAGTGACAGCTAGCAACTAGAAATGACAGGTGACAGCTTTACAAAATGACAGGTGACAGTTAGGAGGCAGTTCTGGTTAGATTAAAATAGATTGAATTATATTATTTTAACTAAGAGATTGGTTCTGCACAGTTCTGCTAGGTACTCACAATATATTTAGAAATAGAATGGGCCTCGCCACGGATCTGGTCAGGTTTTCTTCACTCGCCACGGACGGTCTCTGCGCACAGCGTCTGGGTCAGCTCTACTCTGCTGGTCTGGTCTGGGTCTCTGGTTCTGATCAGGTCTGTGGGTCAGGATACAGCGGTCTCCGGTTCAGCTGGTCTCTCTCTGGATACAACACTGCTCTCTGGCAAATGGCAAGAGTTCTTGCAAAGAATTCAAACAGCTCGCCTGGCTGTGATAATGGCAATGATTTGAGGCCTGCTAAAGAGGGATTTAGCTTGTAGTTGACCTCTCTGCTACAAATTCTGAAGTAAAGTCTTGGTCTCTGAAGGTGGATAGATTGAAGTCTCTATGTTGGCTCTCTGGAGGTTGATGGAGGTAAAGTATGGATTTTCCCGGCAGAGCGTCCCGCAGCAGATGGAATTGAATGTCCCTATCTGTCCTGACTTTCTGCTTTTATGTGTTTTGAAAGTGGGTGTGTGTGCAGCATCACTAGCCAGCCCCTCTCCACTTGTCATTGGCCACTTCCTCCTCTTCCCCTTGATTGGGGGAATGAAAGGAAGTGTCATCATGATGAGGTCTGTTTATGATACAGAGAACCCACCCCTGTCAACTTTACACACAATCTATATTTGATCAAAAGACATATTTGCACAGGTACACATTTGTTTAAAATTACATGCACCCATCACATATCACAGGAGGTATACCCTGTCCAAATCTGCTCTTCCTGAGGGCTTGCATTCAGAAATGGCAATATTTTGTGCTTTTTAGTGGTTTTGTAACATCAGATTTTTCTCCAGATTTGTACACATGTACATGGCCTGTCCATACATACTCCAGTAAATGAACACGTCTCTAGCTTAAACACAGAGTCTGTAGTATACATAAATAGCAGGGTTTTGCCCCAGAACATCACACAAATTGGAGTTTGGGCTTGAATTGAAGGTACATTTTTTAAATTAAGGCTCTCAAAGTTATACATTTCTGTCATTTGATTACAAAGAGTTATCAGTGTTTCTGTAAAATATATATTTTGCTTTCAATTCAGTTCTCAGAGTGTTGGAGTCCGCCTCCAAGACTTGGGTGGGTCAGTCACATGTGTCTTCTGGCAGGCAGGCCTTTGTTGACAGGAAACAGTAAAAATCAACATATCCTATTCAATTGCAAGAGCCTATTGTGTGGTCTCCAGGAGGCTCCCAGCCAGTCTGCCTTCTATCAATCAAGAGGTCATGTGAGATTCTAACTCCTGGTGTGAATCTCTGGAGGTGAGAGGGTTTCCCAGGCTTCAGGCCTCTGGGAACAGCATGTGGCTCCTTTGAAGTCAGCTGAGTCAAATCCCTTTGTCAGCAACTGCACTCAGTTCTCCTGTCAGAGTTTAGACCGCTAGCGCCGCCTTGAGGATTTTGTTGGTACTGCATGCAATTTTGGGATCTTTCTTGGATTAATGCATTCTAAACAGGAATGGTTCTTACATGGCAGTAAATAATCCTTGCTTAACATTGTTTTGATGGGGCTCCTTACAGTAAGATGGTTATGTGGAACCCCACAAAAGGGTTGAATCTTTAAAGTGGTCCAATGAGTCACGATTTCAGCAACTTTTTGACATCAGTAACAGTGGATTTTGTTAACAAAGATCTTTCTTTACACTGGTGGGTGGCAAGTTAGGTAACCATTTTGGTGTGCGCAAAAACTGCGTGGTTCTGGCGCACTTGTGGGCTTTTTGGCCATCTTGGATTTTCTAAGCCCACAGCACCAAATGTTGCAGCATGATAGCTCAAACGTGGGTCAGTACACCCAACAGATCCCCCCACGTGACTGCCCTTTGAATTTGAGTCGATGGGGAGTCGGGTGCACAAGGGTTTTGACCCACGCACTGGTCTGTCCGCATAATCTTCTTCCAATTCTGCAAATGGCACAGTTCAGCATCTTTTCCTCCATCCGGTCGGATCGATCGGTTCTCCTCGCTGGTCCTGATGGGAGTATTGGGCGGTACACTGGGCCCCTTGCGTCTCTGCTCCCGGTCTCCGGATCGTCCTCCTTGGCCAGTCTCGAGGTTTTCTTTCTCCTAGGACGACAAAGGAAGAGCGGCAATACCTATTCATGGACATTTCTCCCCCACCATTGATATAGTGGGGTGGCATATACATTTATAGTCAAAACATATGAACATGCACATTTCTTTTTGCATTCAAAAACCAAAACACCCACATTGAGAAACTTAGAATTTGATAGGCGATATGTAGGATATTTTAAGTTAGAACTGAATTAATCTGAGACAGCACCCTCTAGGATTCCAGAGGATTCCTCCAGTTGTTGCAGAGTGTTCCTGGGATGGCAACACTTCAACTGGTTAATGTGGACCCACTTGTCTTCCCCCTCTGCCAACCCGCCTTTGGGGATGCGGATCTTGTAGGCCACAGGGGATATTTTGTCTATAATCTCAAAGGGTCCCTTCCATGTAGGCAAACATTTTCGCTGTTTGGCCTGGTTCCTTTGAAAATTGTATAGATAGACCCGGTCCCCCACCTGATATTCCTTCCTGGAAGTCTTCAGGTCATAGTGGGTCTTCATGCTATCAGCTGATCTTTCTAGATTCCGCTGAGCATAGGCAAAAGCATGCTGAAGGTGTTTCCTTAAATTCTCCCCATACTCATGAGTTGTGGAGGCATTTATCAGTGTCTGCTCTTGGGTCCTGTAGAGCAAATGCTGAGGAAGCACCATCTTGCGCCCAGTCATCAACTCAAATGGTGACATTTTGGTTGCAGATGAAGGGGTAGATCTGATGGCCATTAGGACCAGAGGTAATCGGATATCCCAACTTGGCCCAGAATCTGCCACAAACTTCTTTAATATGCTCACAATGGTTTGGTTATATCTCTCTACTGCCCCAGAAGAAGCTGGCCGGTAAGCAATATGCAACTTCCTTTTGACCCCCAGTATCTCCCACATCTTTGTCATTACTTCACTGGTGAAGTGGCTACCCCTGTCTGACTCAATCCTTTGAGGTAGACCGAAACGGGAAAAGATGTGGTTAATCATCAGGGCAGCTGCAGTTTCTGCCTTGCAATTTGGGGCGGGAGACATTCCACCCACTTGGTAAACAAGCATGTCACAGTCAACATGTACTTATTCCCCCTAGCAGAGCTAATCACGGGGCCTACAAAGTCGATTTGTAAATCTGACCATGGCAGTGTCATCCCCCTCTTTTGGAGAGGCGCGCGAAGTGTGAGGGACGTCGGCTGAAATTGCGCACACACAAGACACCCCTTCAAGTATTGGTCAAGGTCCTGCCCCATGTGTGGCCAGTATGCAACCTCTCTTAAGATTTCCAGTGTTGTGTGAAACCCCCTAAGACCGGCGGTGGCCGCATCATGGGCGTGACTTAACATCAGGCTTCGGAATGAGGTAGGAACCACCCACTGATCGTGGCCAGCTTTGGATTTCCTTACCAGCAAACCGTCTTGGATTCGGAACATTTTTGGACATTTCATCAACACTCTTAGGTCCTCTTTCCCAGTGTAATCGGTAACCGTCAGGGGAAAGTTCTCAGGGTCCTCAAGGTGCTGGTAAAATTTACCAATTATTGGATCCCCTTTCTGAGCTGTAATTAAATCAGCATCAGGGGTCTCCTTACTCCATTGTTCAATTGAAAGGTCGTTGTGAGCATTTGTCTGGGACCTAGTGATAGCAGTGACCTGGATTTCCCCCAACAGGGACTCAATCTCAATTAGATCCCCTTGGATGGCCCCGGTTTTGGCCAGCTAAGTCATTTCCAGTTTTGTCTGGTCCCTCTACTTTGGAATGACCCTTGATCTTTTTCCAATGGATGGTCATCTCATTCGAGGTGACCAGATCGTCAATGTTTTGAATCAACTTCCCATGTTTCAAGGGTTTGTTATTAGCACATAACATGCCTCTGGTTTTCCAATTAACCAGGTACTCCACGAACCCGTTCCGTACATAATCCGAATCTGTGATTATGACCAGTTCGTGGAGTTGATGCTGGACAGCAGTGAGGATGGACTGATGCACAGCCATCAATTCTGCCACCTGACTACTTCGGGGACCAATTTTGTATCCAGCGGAGGGTTCTGGGGACTCATTCACCCATGCATTTCCTACGCCAGCCACCAGTTCTTTCTCCCCGTCGTTGTCAACATGGTAAGAGCATCCATCCACATACACAGTGGGCATGCCCTCACACTTGTCTTCTTCAAAGACTTTGTGGGGGGAATTAAGGTATGCCTCCATGTTGTCCTTTATTTTTAGACTTTCGTCCTCGAGACAGTTTTCTCTGGCACAATCATGCAAGTCAGCCAGACCTTGCGCGAGGGGACTCTTCTTGTTTTGGCCATATCTGACCTCCACAGGAAAGCCTTGCATTGATAGAATCCAGGAAGTAATTCGGGAATTACTCACATTTCCGGCCCGGATTCTGTCACTTTGGAGATATTGCAGAGGCTGGTGTGGAGTCTCGACTATGATGTGTTCCCCCTGGATAAACGGGCGGTAATTCTTCAATGCCCACACCGTTGCCAGGAGTGCCTTCTCACAATCGTTGAATTTTTCCTCCACAGAGGATAAAGTTTTGCTCGCATAGGAGATTACTTTATTGACCTTGTCATGCTTTTGGTATAATACCGCCGTCAAGCACGTGTTAGAGAACCCCGTCTCCAGGAAGAACTCCTTGTTTCTGACAGGGTAAGCTAGGCAAGGCGCTTTTCAGAGGCTTCTTTTGATTTGTTTTACTGCCTCGGCTTGTTCTGGACCCCATTCCCACTTGACCCCCCCCCCCTTCAGGAGAGGAATCAGGGGTCTGGTGATCTCTGCGTAGCCCTCAATTAACTTTCTGCTGTAATTAGTCAGTCCAAGGAGGCTCCTTAGTTCCCGCAGAGTTGTGGGGTCTTTCAGTTTCTGAAGTGCTTCCACTTTCTTTTCCTGGGGACAGAGACCCTGAGGAGTAATCTCATGCCCCAAGAAATTAACACGGGTTCTACACCACTGTGCTTTCTGAAAGGAAAGTTTTGCTCCGGCGGCCCTCAACTGTGTCAGAACATAATGGATCTCCGCTATTTGTTCCTCCACAGATGAACTTTTGATGAGGACATCATCTACATAAGCCAGGTTACCCCTCGCACCCAGGTCGGGCATGGCCTTATGTAGGAAAATATTGAACTCATTACCGGAGTTAAGGTATCCGAAGGGAGTCCGGGTCCATGTGTACTGCTGGCCCCCAAAGGTAAAAGCCAGTTTGTATTGGTCCTCCCTGCTGACAGGCACGGTCCAGTATCCATTGGTCAGGTCTATTGCAGTGAATACCTGTGACCCCTGAATCTGGGCCAGCCCTTGGTCAATGTAGGGAAGAGGCCATCGGGAAGTATGGACCCGTTTGTTGAGCTCCCTGGGGTCGGCGCAGAGTCTCCACTGGCCGTTTGGCTTCAATATTCCCAGCACCGGATTATTGAAGGTGCTGTGGACTGGACGGATTATTCCCCGGGACTCAAGGTTCTTAATTATTTCAGTAAGGGACTCCATTGATGCGAGAGGCAAGCGATATTGCTTCACAAACACAGGAGTCATGCCAGGGTCCTTGGGGATTGTTGTTGTGTGTATGTCGGTGCGGCCACAGTCATATGAGTCTACCGCAAAGAGATCTTGGAAATCCAAGAAAACTTGTTTCAACTTTTGCTTTTGTTCCAGAGTCACACAGGCATCAGCTAGGTTGACTCTCTCTTCCACCATCTGCCTGAAGCCTGGAAAGACTTCTGGTTTGGCTATTTCAGAGGCCTCCTCCAGCTGGGTGGAGAAGTCCCTGGTCAGAGTGCTGATTTGGACTGGAGGCTTCAGGTGGGAAAGGCAGCCCTCATGGACCTGGAAAATCACCTCATCCCTCCTGAAGTCACAAGTCACATCTTCCTTACCATAAGGGCAAGAAGTGTACACCAGGAAGTTCCCCCCATGCCGGGTAAAAATCCTGTCTGGTGTTGTTTTGTCCTCACTGTCACTGTCAAAACAGTCCTTGGGGATTGGTCCTAACAGTTCATTACCTAAATCGATGGAAAAATGTCGGTCATCAACCACCATTCCAATAATGGTGCCTGCGGCTAGAGTAATACTCTTTAAGTCGCTGTTATCCACCTCTATTAGAATGGTGTCATGTTCTATGTTGACTAATGGAGTTGGGTTTACCCCCAACCCTTACTGTTGGAGAGAAGCGTTTAGATGTATGTAAGCATCAGGGTTTTTCAAATGTTGTCCTCTTTTAGCTTTCACTTCCAGGGAGAATTGTCGGGTCCTTTCTGGGATGGTGACTTCCTCTTTGATCTGAATTTCAACTGCATAAGGTAGCAATTGAGCTGACCTAAATGCTTTTTATGGATCATCAAAGCCCATGGGATTATCCGCTAATCGGGACCAAGCTTTGAAGTTTATTAGGTCCAAACTAATGGCAAAGCGATTGAGAATGTCACTGCCTAAGTAAAAGGCGGCAGGGGCGTCTCGCACGACCCAAGAATTGTGGACTATGCTCTTGTTGCCAATGGAGATTTTGAGCATACACCTGCTTGGCAGGAGATGTTTGGAATTAGGTGCTTCCAGGTCCATTTCCCATTTGTCTATCAGTTTGAAGGTGGGAATGGCTGGATCTTTTGGGAGTTGGGGAAACATGGCTTCGCTGATGAAGCTCTTACCGTTGTTCACACACACTCGAGCGAGAACAGAGTCCTTCCCATCATTTAACTGAACAGGGATGAACAACTGCTCTCCAATTTGCTGAATCTCAGCCAGGCTCTGAGCTGATTTCACATCTTTCTGGACTATAGGAGTGGGAGTTTCTGATTGTGGATTTTTAAAGAATTTCAGAGTGTTTCCTTCCAGCGTGGAATACCACTTTAGACTGGAAGGAAGGTTGATTTTCAGAAATAGAGAGGACACTCCATCACCAGTCTGTTGTCCTACTGCTATTACTGTCACGTCTGGAATTTGGCTATTCTGGAAGTGAAATTCTACTTGGTCAGATTTGTGTTCAACCATGTGGCATGTGCCGTTTAAACTAACATGGTTGACACTCTGTTTTAATTTTATGGGTCGGCTAGTCTGGGTCCAGAGGACCTTGTTTACGCAATCTATTAGGGGTGACAACCTTCTCAGGAGGTCATTCCCTAGTAAACAAGGGGTGCCCTCTGGAGTCACAACTATGACCGGGTGTTTCAAATTGTGTCGCCCAATTTTAATGTCCAAATCTGCCGTCCCCTCGACGGGAATTTCCTTCCCGTCAAAGTTCTGGAGTTGTCCAGGAAGTGAGGTGAGAGGAATTTGGTAATTCCCTCCCCTTCCTGCATTCAGTTCATCAAAGGCCCTTCTGGACAGAAGGGTAGCTTGAGATCCCGTGTCCACCAGCGCTGAAATCGTACCCTGCCCCTGTACTTGTACCCGGGCATAATATCTTCCCTCCTTCTCCTCAAGGGGGCACAGATAATGCACATTTTTGGACAACTGGTGGGCTAACTTTCTGGTTTTGGACATCGCTAGCGAAGAGATTTGGGCAGAATTCTGTGGAGAGCCTTGGGAATCTGAAAGAAAAAATTGGCAACTGGAGATCAGAGCCATTGTGGGTTCCCCTGGCTCCGGTTCCGGGCTGTCCCCCCCTTTTTGGAGGCAGACACCAGGATGGTTTTGAACCAGGGGATTTTCTTGCTGTTGGTTCTGGGATGAGATGGTGGGCGGCGGTAGCTCAGTCTCCACATCTCCCCAGTCTGGATTTGCATCCCTAGGGACCCATTTTTCTTTGGGAGGAGTTCCCCCCTCTCTGAAGGAGAAGATCCTTTTCCCAGGATCCTCTGAGGATCCCTCTCCCTCAAATTGGAAGATCTGTACCTCCTCCTCAAACTGAGTCTGTTTGGGTCTTTTGTTTCTCCTACCCCCCTCTGCTCCTTAGGAGGCAGACTTTCAGGGGCAGGAGATTTTGTTTCCGGTTCCTGGTTTTCCAGGGGCTGTTTACAAGTTGGGAAGGAAGCTTCCTCCAAAGCTTTACACCCCTCTTCCCCTTGTGCCTCCTCCCTAGGAACCGGTGTGTTATCGGGGTGCTGCCCCTGTCATTGTTCTGGAGCACCAGGTCCACGGTTGGGTGCGTTCTGCGCCGGCATGCCGATCTGAGGGTTCTGCTGAGCCCTCAGTATGTGACCCAGATCCCGCGCCATGTTTTGAACCTGGCGCTCTAACTGGGAAACCCGCTCAGGCTGATACGGGGCTCTGTTTTCTCCCCTGGGCTGATCCCGGGAAGGGTAGCTATCCCTTCTTTGGTAGTACCCCTGGTTGGGAAGATTTGGATACCCCTCCACCCTTGGCCTCCCCTCTCCCGGATTCGGTTGTCTGGGCTCAGGGAATTGGGGAAAGAAGGGTGGAGGATTTTGGAGTTCGAAATTGGGTGGATACCTGGGGAAAAAGTTGTGCCCAGGATTCAGAGAATTTCTGCCCTCCGGTGGGAAGTTAGGAGGAAAGTTCCCTGGGTTAGGTTCTTGGCTGGATCTCCCCCCTTGGGCTGGAGGAGTCCACACATAACCCCGGATGGGTCGATTTCCCTTGTAACGGGGATTTACATAATCAGGAGAGCGAGGGACCCCATTTGTGGGGCTGCCTCCTTGGCTCCCTGTCTGTGACTGGCCCGAGGATCTTCTGGGCCTAGCATTATTAGGTGCAGGTAGGTTTTTAGGCCCCCCCATCTCCAAATCCAAAACGGGGGTGACCTTTACCTCTGCCACCTTGGCAGCAGCAGGGGTGTTGTTGGCTTTGGGGTTTTTGGGCGCATTATTTTTATTTTCTATTGGCTTCTGCACCTCATAGATCCAGGTCGCCTGTTCAGTGACCCAGTCTAAAGATCTTTTCTCGTGAAAATCCCTCACGAGTTGGGTCATTATGTATTTGGGCAAGGCATGGAAAAATGTATTAACAAATTCTCTGCTATCCTTGCGCACCCTTCTTGTGGTCTGTGCAAAAGCACGCTTTAACTCCTGCACAAATTCTTGTGAGGCCTGATCCTCCCCACATTGTAAATTGTAGGCTGCCTTGCGAGCCTCTTGAGGATTTCTATGAGTAGAAAAATGTTTCAAGATGGCCGCCTTATAGGCGGATCATCTTAAATGATTTTGGTCCTCCAGCCCCGCAAAGAAACTGGAGTATTCCGGGAGAAGGTCCACTTTACATATTGAATACAGCTTTGGCTGTCCTTCAAATGGAAAGTCTCCATCATTTGCTCAAACAACTCTAAGTGCTCCCAAACAGAATACTTGGCGTTCTTATGATAAGGCGTGATGACGCTCCTGATTGCCTTAATCTGCTTTAAGGGGTCCTTAAGCAAGGCCCTTTTCGTCTTATTGGCCCTTTTGGTCCGGGTAACCCTGGTCCATTCATCTTCTGACTCAGAGGCACTGCTCCCAGAGGTTCCCGTCTGTTCTTCCAGGTTTTCCCGGATTCTGCGAGCCTGGGAATGGCTGGCAGAATGTGGGGACCTGGTCTCCTGTGTCCTGTACCGCTCAGAGAAGTCTTCAGATCCCTCCTTGCTGCCAGGATTTGATGGGTACCCCCCCCCCACTGACCTAACTGGGCAGAGGTTTTCAGGATGCCCTTAATGGGCCTACTCTCCTGGGGTTCCCCATCAAATTTCACTGTACTTGGGTGCCCATACCCGGATGCCCGCCCCTCCATTCCTGGGTGGTACTGGCCTATGAGCCCCATGCTTCTGGCTGGATAGTAATCTGCCATCCCTGTGGCCCTGTGCTCATGTGCGCCAGGGGACATGGGGGTGGCAGAGTCCAGGGACTGAGAGAAATAAAGGCCTCTGGTACTAGGGCTCCTGTGGTTAGGCTCAGGAGTTTCTCTTTCCCAGCGAACCTCATCTCTATCCGCCCCTGCTCCCTGTTGCAATGCAAGAGCCTGCGCCTTCAGTTCCTCAGTTAAGGCCTTACTAGACTCTTTCAGTCTCTCCTGCATCGCTACCTGTTGTTGGAGTATATCATTGTGCTGGCAGAGAGCCTCATTCTCTCTCTGTGCCTCCTGATTGGTCCTGGAGCACTGGGCCAGTCTTTGCTGCAGGAGGGTTACCTCCTGAGCTGTGTCCCTATTGGCCTGTTCCTTTCTTGCCAGAGCATCCTCCACCCTCCTCGTGTGTTCTAACAAGTTCTGGCGTTCTTTTTGGAGGTCACCCAGCCCCTGGAGGGCCAAGTGATTTTCTTCTGTTTTTCTTTTTAAATGGCAGACTTCCTGGCCTAAGGCGTCTCTTTCCTGGCTAAGAGCCTGCATTTGTGCCGCCAGGTCGTCCCTCTGCCTTTGAAAGGCACCAGCTTTCTGGCGTTCTTCATCAAACTCTGCCTGTGTATCCAGGTCTTTCAAAATCAGCTTGTTGCTCTCTGCCTTCACTCTATCTAGATGACTTTGCAGGGTGGCTACCTGCTCCGTGCATGCCCTGTTAAAGTCTAATTGTTGCTCCAGCTTTTTCTGGCTCTGCAGTAAGGAGTCCAAACTGTCTTGGTGCTCCTTCTGCAGGGCCAGAAGTCTAGTATCCTGGTCAGCCTTTTCCTGTTGCAGTATATCCATGTCCTCTTTTATTTTAATGATACACTGCCTACTATCATTTTCTGACTCCTGGCTCCTCTGCAGCCTCTGCTCAGAAGAGTCCAGATCAGATTGGGCCTTCTGTAATGCCAGCAGTTGCCTACTCGCCAGATCTTGGCCTTCAGCACATTTGTCCTGCATGGCTCCCATATGTAAATATAAATATACCGCTACCCTGGCAATCTTGTTGTGCTCATCCTTGGCCTTAGAGGACATATATAGTTCACTCAGGGCCACATGTAAGGGACCCTGGTCTCTCCATGTATCTGACCCTGTTTCAGTGACCTGGGGTGCGATTGCTTGCAACCAGACCGTCTGGTCCTGATGGGTCCACTCACCTCTCACAAATAGCTTATGTAAGAAGTGCTCTCTGGCTATTTTCATATCTACCAAGGTCGTCATTCTGGAATTTGAGTTCCTTCCTGACTTACAGAAGTTTGTATTTTATTTTTGCAAAACAGACCTTTTACTTAGAGCGTTCCTTTGAGGAGTGCTTTACAGCGTAACACAGCGTGGTGATCCGACCGGATATGTGTATCTGGTCAGCTGGCACACTGTATTAATCTGCACAAGTGATAGATCTAACCCAAATGTCCCGCTCGAGCCCCCAATTTGTAAGAGGATTCAATTCAACACTACAGCTAAGTCAACGCCTAGTCTAGAATACTGAATGAAAACCCTTATTGATATATCTTTATGTCCAGTTCATGCGTTCTGGATGACTACCCCTATATAACACCCCTCTCTTGGAATCCCCCTGACCCCACTGAGCCAAGAAGTAGTTCTGTTTTGCAAGTTAAAAGGTTTATTTGATAATTTAAACAATCAATATATATATCACACTTTATAATAATTAATAATTGAATATCACACTTAATCTGAGCAGTAATCAATAATGGATAGTCTGGCACTAGCACACTTGTGAATAGGAACAGAAGAATAAGGTGGAAGAGAATACTTTATATAAGTTCAGATGGATGTAATGTTGAATGAAAAATGCAATACAGAAAATACTCAATATGATTTCAACAAAACAATGTAATCACTTTTCTCTGGCAATCCCCTCCCCCCTTTATGCAATGCATGGAAATGGAAGGAAAGCACACAGTTCTCAGAAATGCAATCAAATGTAATTCAGTTCACCCCAGCAAGCTTAGACTACAGAAGTTTGAAACACAGGCCCAAAATGCTTTTATATGTGCTGGCAATGAAGTGAAAAATATGCTAAAATGCTTTTAATTCCCTCTAGAGGTTCAGGGTGAGTGGTATCTAGTTAATATTAGTCCAGGCTCACTCTAGCAATGATTCAGGGATGGTTTGTAAGAGGCAAACGAATTTTTAGCAAGGAAAGCAAGGAAGCTGCTGTTTTCACATGTGGAGAAATTTGCAAATTGTGGCAAATTCACGAGTGCGTTTTTCGCGATTGCGGAGAAAGTGTAGGGAATAGGAATGCGGTTCTAGGTTCATTGAAAAGCCAAGACTCCCAGCTTTCAGAGGAAAGTTACTGCAAGTCTCTAAGACAAATGGTCACGGAGATATGAGCGATATGGTAAAGGTCGTTTTTCAGATTTGAAATTTTAAAGTTCAAAGTGACAAGTGACAGCTAGCAACTAGAAATGACAGGTGACAGCTTTACAAAATGACAGGTGACAGTTAGGAGGCAGTTCTGGTTAGATTAAAATAGATTGAATTATATTATTTTAACTAAGAGATTGGTTCTGCACAGTTCTGCTAGGTACTCACAATATATTTAGAAATAGAATGGGCCTCGCCACGGATCTGGTCAGGTTTTCTTCACTCGCCACGGACGGTCTCTGTACACAGCGTCTGGGTCAGCTCTACTCTGCTGGTCTGGGTCTCTGGTTCTGATCAGGTCTGTGGGTCCGGATACAGCGGTCTCCGGTTCAGCTGGTCTCTCTCTGGATACAACACTGCTCTCTGGCAAATGGCAAGAGTTCTTGCAAAGAATTCAAACAGCTCACCTGGCTGTGATAATGGCAATGATTTGAGGCCTGCTAAAGAGGGATTTAGCTTGTAGTTGACCTCTCTGCTACAAATTCTGAAGTAAAGTCTTGGTCTCTGAAGGTGGATAGATTGAAGTCTCTATGTTGGCTCTCTGGAGGTTGATGGAGGTAAAGTATGGATTTTCCCGGCAGAGCGTCCCGCAGCAGATGGAATTGAATGTCCCTATCTGTCCTGACTGTCTGCTTTTATGTGTTTTGAAAGTGGGTGTGTGTGCAGCATCACTAGCCAGCCCCTCTCCACTTTTCATTGGCCACTTCCTCCTCTTCCCCTTGATTGGGGGAATGAAATGAAGTGTCATCATGATGAGGTCTGTTTATGATACAGAGAACCCACCCCTGTCAACTTTACACACAATCTATATTTGATCAAAAGACATATTTGCACAGGTACACATTTGTTTAAAATTACATGCACCCATCACATATCACAGGAGGTATACCCTGTCCAAATCTGCTCTTCCTGAGGGCTTGCATTCAGAAATGGCAATATTTTGTGCTTTTTAGTGGTTTTGCAACATCAGATTTTTCTCTAGATTTGTACACATGTACACGGCCTGTCCATACATACTCCAGTAAATTAACATGTCTCTAGCTTAAACACAGAGTCTGTAGTATACATAAATAGCAGGGTTTTGCCCCAGAACATCACACAAATTGGAGTTTGGGCTTGAATTGAAGGTACATTTTTTAAATGAAGGCTCTCAAAGTTATACATTTCTGTCATTTGATTACAAAGAGTTATCAGTGTTTCTGTAAAATATATATTTTGCTTTCAATTCAGTTCTCAGAGTTGTGGAATCCGCCTCCAAGACTTGGGTGGGTCAGTCACATGTGTCTTCTGCCAGGCAGGCCTTTGTTGACAGGAAACAGTCAAAATCAACATATCCTATTCAATTGCAAGAGCCTATTGTGTGGTCTCCAGGAGGCTCCCAGCCAGTCTGCCTTCTATCAATCAAGAGGTCATGTGAGATTCTAACTCCTGGTGTGAATCTCTGGAGGTAAGAGGGTTTCCCAGGCTTCAGGCCTCTGGGAACAGCATGTGGCTAATTTTTAATTAAAATGCAGCCTTTGAAGTCAGCTGAGTCAAATCCCTTTGTCAGCAACTGCACTCAGTTCTCCTGTCAGAGTTTAGACCGCTAGCGCCGCCTTGAGGATTTTGTTTGTACTGCATGCAATTTTGGGATCTTTCTTGGATTAATGCATTCTAAACAGAAATGGTTCTTACATGGCAGTAAATAATCCTTGCTTAACATTGTTTTGATGGGGCTCCTTACAGTAAGATGGTTATGTGGAACCCCACAAAAAGGTTGAATCTTTAAAGTGGTCCAATGAGTCACGATTTCAGCAACTTTTTGACATCAGTAACAGTGGATTTTGTTAACAAAGATCTTTCTTTACACTGGTGGGTGGCAAGTTAGGTAACCATTTTGGTGTGCGCACAAACTGCGTGGTTCTCCTGGATTCTGGCGCACTTGTGGGCTTTTTGGCCATCTTGGATTTTCTAAGCCCACAGCACCAAATGTTGCAGCATGATAGCTCAAACGTGGGTCAGTACACCCAACAGCACATGCAGGCTTGTCATGAATTTGGGTCAGATGCTTGGGTTTGTGTGACACACACCCCTCCTGCTTCCCGTTTCCATGGGCTTGCAAAGGGTGTGCCCAAGTGACATTGACGTACACAGTGACGTTGCACTCCCATTTGATGTGTGGGCAATCTGTAGTCAATACTGTGTTTACATTCCTAGTGCATATTGTTGTTGTATTGTACACTGCATGGTGTATTGATATGTGCCTCTGCATCCATCTCATCCTCCTAATTTGCAGGTCCATTTCTCATGTCTTCACAAGGCGGTCTACTTTGGAACTGGAGTCCATGTTGTAAGCAGTGCACCTACACTCTTGCGTGGCGCTAACACTGTATACTTGGAAGTATTCAAAGTGCTGGCATTATCAGGTAGTGAGGCTACCAATTTTTTAAGTCTGTACTGTCATGTTTATAGTAGGTTGGAGGTTGTGTAGGTGATTGGTATTCTTGGTAAGTATTTGGTAATGTGTGTTGTAGGTCCTGCATTACTGTGAACATTTCAAGTGTGGCCAGTTTTCATTAGGGACACTGTAGTTGGTGACACTTGGGGCATGTTGTGGGGATTAATTTGTTTGCTCTCACATTGCATGACATGCCATGGTGTGTTGTGTGGCCGTGCCGGGGAGGGGTTGGGTCAAATGGCACTGTTCTCATGTAGTATTTTGCAAGTGGGTATTCATTTCTGCTGCATGGAAGTGTGTATTTTGATGACACTGCATTGGTGGTGTTTGTGTAGGTAGGGATGCACACATTGTAACACTTCCACATGAACAATCTCAGGCTGCTATGGTTCTGACAGTTGGCTGTCCCTTTGTCCGTCATAATTGTCAGGTCGAGTCATCATTGCTTATCAGATGGTATGTGCCAGGGCTGTGTGCACTCCACAGGGGTGTGGTTTCTATATGAAGTAATTAGCCACCAGCTGCGTACGGGCTGCCTCATCCCGTGCCCTTTCCCCTCCCATGCGCAGCGGGCGTGCATGTGGTTGGGGATGTGGGGGTACCACCATGTCCACAGCCAGGCCCCGGCGTGTTGCAACATTGTGCAGGACACATGCTTCCACTATGATCCTGCACACTACTGGGGGCGCATATAACAGCTGCCCGCCAGAACGGTCCAGGGAGCGAAAGCGTGACTTGAGCACTCCGAATGTGCGCTCCACTATGCCCCGGGTTGCAATATGGGCTGTGTTGTATCTTACCTCGGGAGGCGTGATGGGGTTCCGAATTGGCGTCATCATGTGGGTACTCAGAGGGTAGGCACTGTCCCCTGGTGAGGAGGTGATGGGTATCATTAGTGAGGTAGTGACATAACTCTGCATCTAACATGCATGCATGTGTAGTGGCATTCATACTCACCAAGCAGCCATGTATCGCCATGCCGCCCAGCTTCTAGGTCCCGGCTTAGGGTAGACATTCAGTAAATGAAGCTGTCGTGGGTGGACCCTGGATAGTTGGCATATACTGAGGTGATGATTCCCTTGGCATTACATACTACCTGCACGTTGATGGAATGCCAGTGCTTGCGGTTCCTATAGATGTGCTCAGATGCCCTACGGGTACGTAGTGCCACATGGGTGCAGTCAATGGCACCTAGCACTTTGGGGAATTGTGCTACACTGTAGAAATTCAGGGCGGCAGCCTGCCTTTCTGCAGGTGTCCTGGGCAGGTATATGTGCCTGCGGACTGATGGGCGTGCAGTGATGATGTTCAAGACCTAGTGTAGTCAGTGTGACTGCGTGGCCTGTGACACCCCACCCACTATGGCACTTGTCCGCTGAAATGATCCAGTGGCCAAGGAGTGCATTACATTAAGGACCTTCTCCAGGGGGCTGAGTGCTTGAGAGCACAGGGTGGGTGATGTGAGGTCATCCTCCCACTCACTCACCAGGTTCAGTATTATGTGAGGTGGAAACCTGTACCTCCCATACACCTGGTCATCAGGCATCCCAAAAAGGCTGGTTCTGGGTGTGAAAATTCGGGCCCTCACTATCCTCCTCCTCCTCCTTTGGTAACCCACGGCCACTGCTAGGAACGGTATATTCATCCTGGCGTCTGAACTTGTTTGTTGTTTGCGCGCACTTTTATGCTGCGCGGGTCGACGTACGCCTGCTTCCTGCTGGCGTACCTGTTTCCGGATTAGCACGTTTTTTTGTGCGCATGCCTTAGCCCCGTTCAATTCCATGGATACGTGTTGTTGGCGAGCGTGTAAAACTTCCCGCGCACCCCTGTAATACACGTACCCAAGCAAATCGCGTGTTTTAATTCCCACGCACCCCTGTAATACACGTACCCAAGCAAATTGCGTGTGAGAATTCCCGCGCACCCCTGTAATACACGTACCCAAGCAAATTGCGTGTGAGAATTCCCGCGCACCCCTGCAATACATGTACCCAGGCCAATTGCGTGTACGCGCACTTTCATCCAATTACACGCAATGATACTCTGACGTGCAGTGTTTCCACGTGTGCTCTGTCATCATGTGCTATGAGGGAAACACCCGCGTGCGTCACGTCACAGACGCGCTTACGCGCTGAGTGCCTTTGGTCCAATGGAATCGCGTATGCGTGCTGACGCGCTTACGTGCTAAGGCCCTTTCCTCAAATTTCACGTTGACATGCAGGATTTTCACGTGCCAATTCACTCCGTATCGAGCTGGCCACGCGTAAGCACACAGAAGACCACTTTCCTGCCCAGAAGGCCGAATTACTGCACCCCAGAGCCCCGAGCAGCCTCCCACGAGCCATCTGCTGCTGCCTGCCTGCCTGCTGCCACCGTGCCCTGCCATTTTGTGCCTGCACATCTGCCATCTGCAGGGGTCCAGTTGCTGTGTCCACCCCTGCTGGAACAGAAGACTCCTGACTGGTATACCATCGCTCCACAGCCCAGCCCCAGGACCCAGTTGCCCACCCACTCCTGCCTCTGGGGTTGCCATGTCGGGCACTGCAACATCTGGCACCAGTGGCAACCCCTGGCCAGAGAGGCAGAGGGGCACCAGCTTCACTGCCACCGAAGTTGGTGTCCTGGTGGAGCAAGTCCTGGGGCAGTATGATGCCCTCTTCGGATTGTCACGCGCCAACAAGGAAGGACGGGACAGGATCTGGGACGACTTGGTGGTTGCCATCAACGCGGAGGGGGTGGCAACCCGCAACATCCAGAAAGTCAAGAAGCACTGGGAGGACTTGAGGTCCAGGACCCTCTTGAAGGACCGGCGCCTCATGGAGGGGGGCCCGGGACGCATGAGTACCATCCAGCTGAGGGTCCTGGAATGTGTAGACCCAGCGCTCCACGCCCAGATCCTTGCGAGGCAGACCTGTCTGGAGTTGAGCGGTAAGTGGGCAAGCATTTCTGTGTGAGACAGGGCATGTTGCAGTGTGCTGGTTGTCTGATGCTTGCCTGTATGTGTGACATAGGCCATGTACGCATGTATGTGTGCAGGGACATCATGGTCATGCATGTGAGACCAGTAATGTGTGAACCACATGGTTGGTGCATGTGTTTAAATGCAACATGGGGAGCCCTATGCGGATTGGACACATGAGAGCATGCCAGTCTCTGTTCCTGGACATGGGTGGGGGTGAGGGATGGGTGCTGATGCCATGTACATGTATGGTATCCATGTCTGTGTGTCTGACCTGCGTGTCTGTGACTTGTGAATGCAATGGATGCATGACACATGTCTGTGACAATGTACAGATTCACAGATGCGGCCTAGTTATCCTTGTATCCACTGTGTCTGGGGTGTACAAGGCCAGATGGATGAAATTACGTTGATGTGTGTGCATGTGATAGGCATGACCCATGATGCATGTGAGTTCCATAACAACATTGTATGTTTGGACAGTCCCTTGGACATGTATGCAAATGTCCATAGCATGTGCTATGCCTGTTACTGTGTGTGTTTTGCCTGCACTGACCCATGTGTTGTGGAGTGACATGATGGAAGTGATCTTTGACGGTGCCACTCATCTGCTATTGCTTCCTGTCTAGGGGACCATTGTACAGTACGCTGATGCTTGTGTTCTATGTCTCCCCCTACACAGCGGCAAGTGAAGAAGAGGGCGGAGACGGCGCTGTGGAGCAAAGCGAAGGGGATGCCCCCATGGCTGCAGCGGAAGGGGTAGGTGAGCCCCCACAGGGGCTTGCAACGGCGGAAGACGGTGTGGAGCCATCCAGGTTGGTGGTTTCCACAGAGGAGGAGGAGGCCGCTACTGAGGCGCACATGGGGCCTGGTGGGGTCATCCCTGCTGGTGCAAGTGGTGCAGTCCAGGGGCAGGGGCAGGAGGCAGCACAGGTCGCCGTGGAGGGGCCTGTGCATGTCACTGTCCCTGACACTGTGACTGCACCACCATGCACCAGCAGGGATGCCCCATCCCAGGCCCGTCCGCAGGGGGATGTCCATGTCATCTGACTCCCCTCCACCTGCGGACGAGGGCACCCGTGGCCGTATGGAGACGGTCCTAATTGGTCTCGCGTTGCGCACGGGTGTCATTTGTGATGTCGTGCATGCTTCCCGGGAGGAGCTTGCACGTCATCACGAAGAGCACCGTGCCAACCTGGCCCAGTTGGGATCGGCCGTGGTCGGGGGTTTCATACAAGTGTCGACCAATCTGGCGGCCCTCTCTTCCTCTGTGGAGACTATACGCCAGTCGTTCTCCATGCCGTCTTCCGGCCCAGATGCCACCAGGGCCCCCTGTGGACCTGCCCTGACCAACGCAGCAAGCTTGGTGGGGATCCCATCCCTGCCACAGTCGGGAGTCGGAGGTCCAGCGGGGGTGGACACCACAGCAACTGGACCCCAGCAGATGGAGGATGTGCCGGCATCATTGGGCAGAGCACGTGCACGATGGCGTCGGTGGATTCCATCAGCCAGGATGCTGTCGTGCTGGCAGAGGCAGTTGCGTCGGAGGCAGCAGCGGAGTCAACGTGGGAGGCATCATGGCTCGGGGCAATCTACATCGGAGGGGCAGGCATCGGCCGGAGGGCAGGAGGACCCAGGACGGGAAGTGTCCTCCGTGTGGCAGCGGTTGGGCCAGCAGATAGGTGCGGAGCGGCGGCGGGCGGAAGAGCCGCGGCTCACGATGGTCAGGGCGGAGAACTCCATGTGGAGGGCCCTGAGGCGGGCCAAGTGCCTCGAGGGAATCCGCAGGGAGTTGGAGGAGGACATGTCAGCGTCCCTGCGGACCCTCGGGGCCATGGAACAGGACCGCCTCCGGGACATCGAACAGGAGTTCGATGATGCCCTGGCCCGGGACACCACAGAGTGACCTGCTGGACTAGCCCACCGCCTTTGTATGTAGTTAATTAGTGTTAGGTTTTATTTCTTTTTTTTAATTTGGGGCGCTTAGACTATGCCCCACTTTTTTGTATATAGTTACTAGTTAGGTAGGTTTTATTGTAGGTTTCATTTACATCGTTGGGATCATGGACCATGGATTTGCTCTTTGTACATAGTTTGACAGTGGATTTGTGGCCTTCATCTTTTATTATTTTTTTCACCATGGAGCAATGGATTTTCACTTTACTTTCCCTTTGGATTTGCTTTGTTGGACAGTGACTTTGGACACAATTTCTTTACGTTTATTTTGGAGTCCCATTTTCGTTATTTATTATTTTTGTGGACATGCTGCATTTTAATATTTGTTGCCATTATTGTTTGTTTAGATTTCATTCACTTCATTTACAGTGTAATACATTTTTGTTTCTTACTTCAATGTGTGGACTTCTCTCATTGGTTTCATGCCTGTCAGAATGTGGGTTTTCACAGTCATGTGTTGCCATTGTGTGGGTCTGACGGACTTGTACTCATGCGCATACTGCTTGTTTGTTATCTATCATGTAATGGGTATTTCCATTTTGAATGGATGTAAAGCTTGGTTGGGTGTTTGGACTGGGGTGGCGTGTGGTGAGATATGGGTGGGCATAGGAGCCTGGGATCTGGATTGTGATGACGTGTTGGCTGGGGGACATGTGTGGGGGCCTGCTGGCAGGTGCCCCGCACTGCTGGGGGGTGGGGGTGCTGGGAGACATGTGTGGGGGCCTGGTGGAGGATGCCCCTGACTGCTGGGGGGTGGGGGTGCAGGGGGACATGAGTGGGGGCCTGGTGGAGGGTGCCCCTGACTGCTGGGGGGTGGGGGTGCAGGGAGACATGAGTTGGACATGAGTGGGGGCCTGGTGGAGGGTGCCCTGCACTGCTGGGGGGTGGGGGTGCTGGGAGACATGAGTGGGGGCCTGGTGGAGGGTGCTCCTGACTGCTGGGGGGTGGGTGTGCAGGGGGACATGAGTGGGGGCCTGGTGGAGGGTGCCCCTGACTGCTGGGGGTTGGGGGTGCAGGGAGACATGAGTTGGACATGAGTGGGGGCCTGGTGTAGGGTGCCATGCACTGCTGGGGGTGGGGGTGCTGGGAGACATGAGTTGGACATGTGTGGGGGCCTGGTGGAGGGTGCACCACAGTGCTGGGGGGTGGGGGTGCAGGGGGACATGAGTGGGGGCCTGGTATAGGGTGCCCCTGACTGCTGGGGGGTGGGGGTGCTGGGAGACATGATTTGAACATGGGTGGGGGCCTGGTGGAGGGTGCCCCTGGCTGCTGGTGGGTGGGGGTGCAGGGAGACATGAGTTGGACATGAGTGGGGGCCTAGTGGAGGGTGCCCCTGACTGCTGGGGGGTGGGGGTGGTGGGAGACATGTGTAGGGGCCTGGTGGAGGGTGCCCCTGACTGCTGGGGGGTGGGGGTGCAGGGGGACATGAGTGGGGGCCTGGTGGAGGGTGCCCCTGACTGCTGGGGGGTGGGGGTGCAGGGAGACATGAGTTGGACATGAGTGGGGGCATGGTGGAGGGTGCCCTGCACTGCTGGGGGGTGGGGGTGCTGGGGGACATGAGTTGGACATGTGTGGGGGCCTGGTGGAGGGTGCACCACAGTGCTGGGGGGTGAGGGTGCAGGGGGGCATAAGTGGGGGCCTGGTGGAGGGTGCCCCTGACTGCTGGGGGGTGGGGGTGCAGGGAGACATGAGTTGGACATGAGTGGGGGCCTGGTGGAGGGTGCCCCTTACTGCTGGTGGGTGGGAGTGCAGGGGGACATGAGTGGGGGCCTGGTGGAGGGTGCCCTGCACTGCTGGGGGGTGGGGGTGCTGGGAGACATGAGTTGGACATGAGTGGGGGTCTGGTGGAGGGTTCCCCTGGCTGCTGGTGGGGGGGTGCAGGGAGACATGTGTGGGGGCCTGGTGGAGGGTGCCCCTGGCTGCTGGGGGGTGGGGGTGCAGGGGGACATGAGTGGGGGCCTGGTGGAGGGTGCCCCTGGATGCTGGTGGGTGGAGGTACAGGGGGACATGAGTGGGGGCCTGGTGGAGGGTGCCCTGCACTGCTGGGGGGTGGGGGTGGTGGGAGACATGAGTTGGACATGAGTGGGGGCCTGGTGGAGGGTGCCCCTGACTGCTGGTGGGTGGGGGTGCAGGGGGACATGAGTGGGGGCCTGGTGGAGGGTGCCCTGCACCGCTGGGGGGTGGGGGTGCTGGGAGACATGAGTTGTACATGAGTGGGGGCCTGGTGGAGGGTGCCCCTGGCTGCTGGTTGGTGGGGGTGCAGGGAGACATGAGTGGGGGCCTGGTGGAGGGTGCCCCTGGCTGCTGGGGGGTGGGGGTGCAGGGGGACATGAGTAGGGGCCTGGTGGAGGGTTCCCCTGGATGCTGGTGGGTGGGGGTGCAGGGGGACATGAGTGGGGGCCTGGTGGAAGGTGCCCCTGACTGCTGGGGGGTGGGGGTGGTGGGAGACATGTGTGGGGGCCTGGTGGAGGGTGCCCCTGATGCTGGTGGATGGGGGTGCAGGGGGACATGAGTGGGGGCCTGGTGGAGGGTGCCCCTGGCTGCTGGGGGGTGGGGGTGCAGGGGGACATGAGTGGGGGCCTTGTGGAGGGTGCCCCTGACTGCTGGCGGGTGGTGGGAGACATGAGTTGGACATCAGTGGGGGCCTGGTGGAGGGTGCCCCTGGCTGCTGGTGGGTGGCGGTGCAGGGAGACATGAGTGGGGGCCTGGTGGAGGGTGCCCCTGGCTGCTGGGGGGTGGGGGTGCAGGTTGACATGAATGGGGGCCTGGTGGAAGGTGCCCCTGGATGCTGGTGGGTGGGGGTGCAGGGGGACATGAGTGGGGGCCTGGTGGAGGGTGCCCCTGACTGCTGGGGGGTGGGGGTGGTGGGAGACATGAGTGGGGGCCTGGTGGAGGGTGCCCCTGGCTGCTGGTGGGTGGGGGTGCAGGGAGATATGAGTGGGGGCCTGGTGGAGGGTGCCCCTGGCTGCTGGGGGGTGGGGGTGCAGGGGGACATGAATGGGGGCCTTGTGGAAGGTGCCCCTGGATGCTGGTGGGTGGGGGTGCAGGGGGACATGTGTGGGGGCCTGGTGGAGGGTGCCCCTGACTGCTGGGGGGCGGGGGTGGTGGGAGACATGTGTGGGGGCGTGGTGGAGGGTGCCCCTGGATGCTGGTGGGTGGGGGTGCAGGGGAACATGAGTGGGGGCCTGGTGGAGGGTGCCCCTGGCTGCTGGGGGGTGGGGGTGCAGGGGGACATGAGTGGGGGCCTGGTGGAGGGTGCCCCTGACTGCTGCGGGGTGGGGGTGGTGGGAGACATGTGTGTGGGCCTGGTGGAAGGTGCCCCTGACTGCTGGGGGGTGGGGGTGGTGGGAGACATGTGTGGGGGCCTGGTGGAGGGTGCCCCTGATGCTGGTGGATGGGGGTGCAGGGGGACATGAGTGGGGGCCTGGTGGAGGGTGCCCCTCGCTGCTGGGGGGTGGGGGTGCAGGGGGACATGAGTGGGGGCCTGGTGGAGGGTGCCCCTGACTGCTGGGGGGTGGGGGTGGTGGGAGACATGAGTTGGACATCAGTGGGGGCCTGGTGGAGGGTGCCCCTGGCTGCTGGCGGGTGGGGGTGCAGGGAGACATGAGTGGGGGCCTGGTGGAGGGTGCCCCTGGCTGCTGGGGGGTGGGGGTGCAGGGGGACATGAGTGGGGGCCTGGTGGAAGGTGCCCCTGGATGCTGGTGGGTGGGGGTGCAGGGGGACGTGAGTGGGGGCCTGGTGGAGGGTGCCCCTGACTGCTGGGGGGTGGGGGTGGTGGGAGACATGAGTTGGACATGAGTGGGGGCCTGGTGGAGGGTGCCCCTGGCTGCTGGTGGGTGGGGGTGCAGGGAGACATGAGTGGGGGCCTGGTGGAGGGTGCCCCTGGCTGCTGGAGGGTGGGGGTGCAGGGGGACATGAATGGGGGCCTGGTGGAAGGTGCCCCTGGATGCTGGTGGGTGGGGGTGCAGGGGGACATGAGTGGGGGCCTGGTGGAGGGTGCCCCTGACTGCTGGGGGGCGGGGGTGGTGGGAGACATGTGTGGGGGCGTGGTGGAGGGTGCCCCTGGATGCTGGTGGGTGGGGGTGCAGGGGAACATGAGTGGGGGCCTGGCGGAGGGTGCCCCTGGCTGCTGGGGGGTGGGGGTGCAGGGGGACATGAGTGGGGGCCTGGTGGAGGGTGCCCCTGACTGCTGCGGGGTGGGGGTGGTGGGAGACATGTGTGTGGGCCTGCTGGCAGGTCTCCCTGACTGCTGGGGGGTGGGGGTGGTGGGAGACATGTGTGGGGGCCTGGTGGAGGGTGTCCCTGGATGCTGGTGGGTGGGGGTGCTGGGAGACATGCGTTGGTGATCAGTAGTGCAAGGTGACATGTGGGTTGGCTTGGGGGCATGGCCATGGTGGATGGGCTGCCTGCGGGACATGAGCAGGGGTGCAGGGTAGTCCCCTGTTGTGTGGGCTGCCTGCAGGGGCCGTGGAGGGTGTAGAGGGAACACCTGGGAGGACCCACACGGTCAATTCACTTGTAGTACTACCCGGCACCCCCGAAATACACGTACCCTGCTGAAATCGCGTGTGGAACTTCCTGCGCACCCCGGAATACACGTACCCTGCAGAATTAGCGTGTGGAACTTCACGCGCACCCCGGAATCCACGTACTCTGCTGAAATCGCGTGTGAAACTTCCCGCGCACCCCGGAATACACGTACCCTGCAGAATTAGCATGTGGAACTTCACGCGCACCCCGGAATCCACGTACCCTGCTGAAATCGCGTGTGGAACTTCCTGCGCACCCCGGAATACACGTACCCTGCAGAATTAGCGTGTGGAACTTCACGCGCACCCCGGAATCCACGTACCCTGCTGAAATTGCGTGTGGAACTTCCCGCACACCCCGGAATACACGTACCCTGCAGAATTAGCGTGTGGAACTTCCCGCGCACCCCGGAATATACGGACCCAGGCAATTCGTATGTGGGACTTCCCGCGCACCCCGGAATACATGTACCCAGGCAATTCGCATGTGGGACTTCCCGCGCACACCGGAATACACATACCCTGCAGAATTAGCGTGTGGAACTTCACGCGCACCCCGGAATCCACGTACCCTGCTGAAATCGCGGGTGGAACTTCCCGCGCACCCCGGAATACATGTACCCAGGCCAATCGCGTGCTGGACTTCCCGCGCACCCCAGAATACACGTACCCTGCAGAATTAATGTGTGGAACTTCACGCGCACCCTGGAATCCACATACCCTACTGAAATCGCGTCTGGAACTTCCCGCGCACCCCGGAATCCACGTACCCAGGCAAATCGCGAGTGGGACTTTCCGCGCAGCACAGAATACACGCACACGCTATTTTTCACACAGCGGGTGTCGGTGTTTGTCACGTACCCCTTTGCACGTCATTTGTCTTAGAGGGCCACAGTATGTGACATTCATCATAGCTGTATATAGGTGCTTTTTGTTGGCACACATTTTGGCGCGCATTTATTTCAGGGGCAGGGACATTACCGCATGCTTTCTTGTGGCGGACGTGTTTTGGCCTGTGCGCTGGTTTGACCGTGCGCTGGTTTGCCCTATTGGATTCCATGAATACGTGTTGTAGGCGAGCGTGTGGGCGTTCCGCGCACTTGCCTCCTGTACTTCCCCCGTGACGCCCACATTTTGACGAGTTGTTCCCCATTCCGAGTGTTACGCCCCGTGTTCCGCCTACTTTTGTTGAGTGCGCCGCGCTATGTGCAATTTTGCTGTGGCCGTGGCGCACGCCGTTAGATATCCTGTGCGCCGGCCGCACTTTTTCAGCGCACATCCGATATTTTTCTCGCGCACGGCCTTCCATGAATCGATGTGCGCTGGTTTCCCTGCGATTTTCACACTTGCACTGCGATTTTCGCACTTTTACTGCGATTCGCACGTTTTGGCACCTCTGCGTGGGAATTTTCGGCGCACATTGATTCCATGAATCGACACCTTTGCTCAGCCAATTTCCAAGCCATCCTGACAGTTGAAAAGTCAATTCCGTTTTTCTCTTGTGTTTAAAGGAGGAAGGTGGGAGTGATATTCTGTTAGATCTGTGTTATTCCTGAGTAGCTGCTCTCTCCTCACATCTATTTAAATTGCCTATTCGAGTGTTGAGGGGTCTTGCAGGGGGAACCCTTAACCATAGTTCTATCAGTTCCAAACCAATACAAAATTATTATTTTCTTTGCCGCATTTGTTTTTGTGCTCATTACTTGATTCCCAGTGCATTAAAGATGTTATTCAGTGTTTTGTCACCCCATTGGTGATTGTTGTTACCTATTAAAATATATGGTGATTTCAATTCTAAATACATAAATAAATATTTACCTTTGCAAACTAGCCTGCTTCCTGGTTCAGTGTGACCGGGGGTGGGGGGGGGGTCTGTTACAGGTTGACAGTCTGCAGTTTCTCTAGGGCACTACCTTCAGTTGCATGGGGACAGCACCCAGTTCTGCCAGGGTGCTGCTTTGAGTTATGGGTTGACGGTCCACAGTTTCTAAGCGGTTGCTGCCTTGAGTTGTGTGATGACTGTTTGCAGTTTTGCCGGGGTGCTGGTTTGAATTATGGGTTGACAGTCTGTAGCCTTGAGCTGCGTTGGGCCTGCACCCAGTTTTGCCGAGGTGCTGCTCTGAGTGGCGGAGGGATGGCACGCAGTTTCACCAGGGTACTGCCTTGAGTTGTGTGGGGACTGCACGCTGTTCTGCCAGGTGCTGCCTTTAGTTGCTGGGGATGGCACGCAGTTACACTGGGGTGCTGGTTTGTCAGGCAAAGCTAGGCGCAAAGGTTGCTTTTTGGCAACGGTATTTGTTTGTGTGGGTACGTGTAGTGGGCGTTCCATGCACAACTCCATTTTTTTGGGCCTCGGGTTACTGTGGGGTTTAGATTCCATAAATATGCAGAATGTGCAAAAAAAACTCTTAAGCTCAAGTAGGTGCTAAGTTGTTTCAGGCACTAAGTGCTTTGCGGGGACTTTGCACTTTTTTAATGAATCGGTGCCCTTAGTGCAGTGTCTGTTTTTTTATGAAGAGTAAATAGTAGTTGTGCATGTGTAGAAACAGTCTAACAATTTGTTCAAGCCAGGAGTAGATTATATTTAGTGACTGTAACAAGGTGCATCATATTTTTGTAATGAGAAATACATACATGTTGCAATGAAATGGTCTTAGAATTGTTTGGAGAAGGGAGGAGATTATATGCAGTGGATGTAACTGGCTATGACATCTCTTTATGACACGAGAACATTTTAACTGCAGAGAATATTTTTAGAATACTTTGGAGACAGAAGCTGATTATTTTGAGTGGATGTAAATGAGTGTGCATCTTTATATAAAAAGACACCAAATGTACTTTGAAGAAAAGGACCCATAATTCTTTGAATGCAGACAAACATTGTATTCAGTGTATGCAGTGGCTTTTACTACTGAGACATCTTTTTGTGATGAAACAAAATAGTAGTGCGCATGGAAACAAATCAGATAATATGTTGAATGCAGGAGAGTGCACCCAGTGGTTGTAATTGAGTGTGCCATCTCTTTGTGATGAGGCAAAATAGTTGCTTGCAAAGAAAAATCTGGAACTAGAAAGAGGTGTTCTGTGCATTTAATTCAGTGGAGCTCATATTCGCGCCTCTGCGTAATTTGGCAGTGGGGACCTGTTACGAATGCATTTTTGCATACACTGGTGTCTGCTGCCGAATTTTCCACATTTGCATAGCAAAGTGAAGATTTTTCCATGAGTCCCTATCATTTCAAATAAAATGTGATCCTCATGATATGCTTTGCGGTAGGTTAGTGGTAAATCTATGGATTTACTATCAATCTCGTTTATCATTACCACCACTCAGTCCTGTGGCATTCCCATGAGATTACAAGTGGTGGAATGGCAACGTAAATCCGCCATTTGTCGGGTCTGTAGGCTTTGATGGGGACTTTTGTCAAATGTACTGAATGGTGATACTCCACAGTAAATCCAGTGGGGTTTGGTCATAATTTGGGGGATTTACCTCCTGTAACTTGCTGGAAGTAAATCCTCAACTTCAAGGTGAAGCTCGGAATTTGGTGGTGCAGTAAAAGTGGTGGTAATTATGTCACAGCCCAAAAATTGACGAGAATGGAATTACTGCCACTATTGTAATGGCTCATTGTGTATTCTTCTGTCCATTACAGAAGAATGCGAGAAGAAGCTCTAGCCTAGATCACAACTCAGATAAAAAACTTTAATTATGAAAGAACTAGTAGGATCTAATATATTTGATTTTTCTCTTCAAAGTATATTATGTCTGTATTGCAAGCCACACATTCTCTACCATGCTTTACTGTGTGCTAAAAGTATGAGTCGGTTACCTTTTCTCCATGATATTGATTCTGGAGTTGCTCCTTTAACTTGGATAAATCTCTTAACTTCTTTTTCAACTGTTTCACTCCTATTACAACTCGGCTGACAGGTGTGCAATGTCTGTTGCTGAGCACGGTTGCATTTTGCCAGAAAACAATAGGCTGTAAAAAACGCTTCTGCGCCTTTATACTGACCCTCTTGCACAATTAAGTATTGACTTCCACAATCAGCATGATGCAGTGATTGTGGTGGAAACAGGTGCCTGCTCCTGGTGGCCCTGTTGGTGAAGAATTCATGGAGGGCAGTATTTCCTGGCCAGGTGCATAAGGTGGGGTGACTGAGGGCTGCCGATTGTGGTGTGTTTGGGACTGGCAATGAGCAAGGATGCCCTAGTGGGAGAAAACTTGCAAGTAGTCACTTATTGAAGTCCCACAGCTGGATGGTGATATGAAGGGGGGGGGTTCATTGGAAGCTGACATCGTGTGGTATGACTATTCTGACTGTGCCTGTGTTTCCTGTGCTTGCAGTCGCTGTGGTAAAGTGGTCTCTGGCCTATGAAGAGGTGGCCACTCCCCTGGGTCAGAATATGTTGCCTGAGCCACCTCAGACTTGACAAAGGATGCCTGTGCCTACCTCATTATTTTGACCAGTCACACCTCTTGCAGTGGAAGGAATAAGATGAACACATCATCTTCATGGTCAGAGCTAGCCGTGCATACTGGCCACTTCCTTTTCTTATCTTTACCAGGGACTATAGAGACCAAAGAGGGTCCTCACCTGATTGTGTCAGCGGTGATGAATGACTGCTCTTTTCCTCACCAGAAAGAAGTGAATTGTCTGCCACTGCAGCTGGAACAATTGCTTTTTCTCCAGTCCTCCAGCTGCGCCAGAAAGTAGAGGCATTTTCATTTACCAAAAGTGAAACATTTTCAATTGCGCTGCTATGCAGAGACAAACAAGCCTTTACAAAAAAGCACGTATTGCATGGGGATTGAATATAAGCGCAACACAGCCACGTAACAGCCCCTCTAACCATGAACTAATCACCCAGTGTTCATCAATGGAAGGAGAAGACAGCATTATCAATGACTGACAGCATGACTGTTTGGAAAACCCTGCAAAGAAGTTGCAACCAAGAGCTTGAAAATGCGTTTGTTCATCATGAGCGCTGTTGGTGCAGTTCCAAAATACAGAGGCCACTCTGCTCTGATCTACAGATAAAACACCAAATGTAAAACCAGGAGATTAGAGTTCTAATTCTGGTTTGCACATTGAACCAAAAAGGAAACCAAAACTGGTTCCATTTTAGCCAAATAATGTGTTCCCTTGTTTTAAAAGTGTATTGGGAAAGCCAACAGTTTGGGCTGTTCTATAGGCATAGCTTATCCACCTATTCCTACACTTTAAATGTATCAACACGTATATATTATTAATTTCAACAAAAATCCCATGAAAATTAATAACATAGATGAAACTTGGGCTATACGTAATGGGGCAAGCATAAAACCACGAAATTTGGGCAAGCCGCATGATATACAAAATCACTTTGCTGGCCACTCACGCATTACCCTCACTTAACATTTTATCAAGATTGTTACTAAACAGATTGTATATCATAACAATGTTACATATTTTTGTTTCGCACCATCGTACCTGTGACGTCTTGAACTGAAGGCGCGCATGCGCGAGCCTCGCTGTGGCCCGCGCATGCGCGGTGTGAATAAAGACGGTCTGTGTGGCAGTTGCCGCCGGGATCCTGTATGGCACAGACGTGTTCCTCATTGCTTCAGTGAGCGTGTGGATGCGAGTACGGGGCGGCCCGAGTCACGGGTTCGCCCATCTCATTGGCGATGAGGACGGGTGTGGCAAGGGAGACATTCCGACACGCGCGGGCGTGTCAACGGCAGATTTCTTACCCTAACACACCACGGACCCGACACGAGTGATGGTGGCCATTTGCAATTTCACACTTTCAGAAATTTCACAATTTCAGATCAAACATATCCTCCTTAAGCTATGCTATGCACATCAACATATTACAACACAATGTTAAGTATTTCTGTGAAAACACTTTGAATAGATTTAATGGAATTATTGTTTTTAAAGAGCAGTGATCCAAATGTACAGTCTTGCTATCTATATCACTGTGCACACAACTCTAAAAAGTATGTCAAATTGGAATTAATTGACACCTCACTTAATTTTACATGCAGTGTAATTGGACTCCCTTTTTCCCATTTCTATCAATGAATTTATAGAACACTCTCCCACCCCTTTTTTGGCACTTAGCAGTAAAATAGTCATAGACAGCTTAAATCAATTTGTTTGGGGAAATCTCATATTCACTTTTGGTTAATCTTTATAGGCAGGAAGTCAGGATGCATCCTCATGTGGTCCTATGGGGAAAGGGGTCTCTATTATCATCAGGTTCCCTGCTGCAGGTCCCTTGTGGACAGGAATCCTACCCAGAATAGGTACCTCCCCTTCTGCAGCCCTTATGGTAATCTATTTTGTTAATACATCCAAGGGGAACAGGTGATGTTCTATTGAGCACCTCTTGCCAGTGTCAGAAGGCTCTCCTCTGAGCTCATACTATTTTTAAAGAGTCAAAAATTCCCATCTTATTTCATAATTATGTCACAATATTTGATTGGCCTAATCCTTTCATTGGCCTCCCCAACAATAAGGCACTCTCAATGAATACACACACTGAATACGCACACCCAGTTGTCATTGGATGCTCATATTTTCACATTTGTGATCAGAAATAGTGGAAGCTAAAACAACTCCTAAAGATTTGACATGCTAAATCATTTTTCTAATATATTTCAGGGTAGCAACATGCAAACTCAAATCAAGATAATTGGAATCTGTGCTCCCAGAACATGGTTGAATATACAACATTTTATTTTTCTAGCTTTATTAATTATTAAAAATTGGAGCCAATGCTAATTTCTGCTGTTTAAATGAATAGGAATTTCAGATCTTCAAAACTCACTAAGTTTCATGTTCATACCTCTTTTAATTCTAGAATTATGAATAATATTTACTTTTGCATATAGAATCAATAGCAAATAAGAAGTGCTGTTTACACCAAGGATAATGTGCATGCCTTGACTTGCCCTGTTATTCAACTGGGAGTCTCGTGGCTAGCACATGAGTTTAATAAACAACTCTTTCTGAGGCCTTTATTAATGATTGATGTGAGTCAGTTGACAGGGCTTTATGTGTTTGTGGCATATTATTCTAGCCTTATAGACAGAGGAAGGGGTTCATTATCATCGGATGATGACCTGCCAGCAAGTTATCACCCTAGGCAAAACCGAGGCCCATGAGTTGGGAAAGAGATAATTACCCTCCTTCTCCCCCAAGGTTTACGGGTCTATTAGTACATAGTGGTAATAGTCATACATCTTTTGGAGTTTTTGTGGAGAAGTAAAATCGTTATCGTAATAGTGAGTAGAGTAAATAGAAAAACATAGTAAATTAAATATGTTTATTTTATAGTATTTGAATAAGGTTGTCTTCAGAAGTAAAGCATTTACATTGCAGACTTGGTTGTAATGGAGCAGGATTAACAATTTTCATTTAGCCCAATTGTGTAACGTAGCCATATTTTGCATTTTAGCCTAATTGTATAAGGTAGCCTTACTCTGCTTTTAGCCCAATTGTGTAAGGTAGCCATTTAAAAAAAATAACCAATCATATTCTGCATTTAGCCCACCTGTGCTAGTTAGACATATTTTGCATTTAGCCCAATTGTATAAGGTGACATATTCTGCATGTATCCCACCTGCCCTAGTTAGCCATAAAAAGAAATTCAAACTCACTAGCACCAAAACAAGCTCACTCGCTACCGTCCCACCATGATCCTCAGATCAGGCTCTGCACACCTTCTGGTAGTGCCGCCTTTCAGGTTCTTCAGGTTAGGAGGTGCCTGTTTCTCTGTCCTTGCATCCACTTTCTTGAACTCCCTCCACCTCGTGCTCTGCTCATGGAGGATCACTTGGCCTTCAGGAAAGCCCTCAGAACCGGGCTGTTACCCCAGATTTCCTGATCCCTGCACCCACTCCCCATCTCTCGCACACATCCTGCAGTTCCCCATCCCCTCCCTCTACACACTCCCCCACCTGCCCTTCAGTCAGCAACTAGCCTCTTCTTTGCTTTCAACCACTTTTCTCTGCCACCCAAGCTTCCTTGTGGGACGCCAAGCAAACATGGATGACTCATGTAGTCACTCCAGCAAATTGCACCTGGAACAAATCCTGACAATGGTGCTAGGCATTGCCCTGATGTTTGCTTGGAGGGTGGGCAATGCATTGCTCTTCAAAGGCACTTTGGCAAAACCATGCTGAACATCCCATAGGAGGACAATCAGGCACTTAGGACCCCTCGCTCATGGTTGGCACTGCTGGCAACTCTAAAGCACAGGAGGGTGGGCCATGCTGCTGCATGTAATCATGAAATGGTGACCTTGTTTCACACTAGAAGGGACGAGGGATGGCAATCTCTCACTCTAATAACCTCTGGGAGGGTAAATATTATGTATTTAGCACTTAGATCACCTGTAAAACATACCACTTCTCCTTCTACATAAATGGAACCCAGGAAGTAGACATTGCTGTTTGTACAGCTAACCCGTTTCTCTTCTCTCACACTGCACCTTTGCAACTTAGCGGAAGGCACAGTCTCACTCCACACACCCCTTCACTGACAAATTACACACTATTGCACATCAACTCTGCAATAAGAATGCAGGTACTTTTAACAAGAATCATTCGAACTGTAGCTTCCCACATAACTCTCTATCTCCTTACACACTATGCCCCTTTTAGTCCATAACTTACTTCTGCTGTGCCCAGATCCCGCCATTTAGACCTGGGTGACTAGCAGAGTCTTGGCCACCTTCTCATAATTTTAAATGTCTCATCAATGACATTTGTGATGTCATCCTTGATGTCCTGGGTGTTAGTCTTAGCAGTGCAGGGTGGTGGCGCGAGTTATGTTGCTTAGCTTACCATAACTGGTGAATTTCTGAGGTTTTTCGGTTTTACTTGTAACCATAACATCCCTTTAACAAAACTTTTCAGTGAATATATATATATATATATATATATCTATATATATATATATATATTTTTTTTTTTTTCTTTAAGCTTTAAGCCTAAAGAGGACCAGAGAAGTGGCACCAAGAATGGTGCCAAGAACCCTTTTAGAATATATGTGTGCTGCTTCACCTCTACATAAAGACAAGATTTTGAAGTACCATGAGCAGTGGGTGTCTGAGACACAGGGAGGGTAGCAATAACAAGAACATATTAGCACACATTTACACTTTCCTGGAATCTAAATATAAGGGTAAGAAGCTCCAAAATAGGAAGGAAGTGTTAGAGTTGTGGAAAATGGTGGAAGATTTAGAGGACACAGCCTCAAACCAGGTGAAGTCACACGCAGGAGTGCACACAGTAGAGAACATCACTGCCCTCACAGCCCCACAGGAAACCAATTGTCCCACCCATCCGAGCAAGGCGCAAAGAATGCAGGGATGCTACCCTACTCATGCTGCCCTAGGCTACACAAACCCCACTTATATCACTCTGCCCGCAACTTCCCCACCCCCATCAACATCGACAGCACAGTATCAAAATATCCCCTACCCAATGCCTTTTGACAAAACTAAGCAAAGCGGAGAGAGTAATAGGGATACTAAAGCCCAGCAGGAGGCAGAGGATGCTCTACAAGTGGCCCTGGAGGAATTGGCCCAATTGAGATTAGAGAAAAAGGTAAGGTTAGAAAGCATTTTTGATGCTGAAAAAGCCTTTGATAGGGTAAACTGGAAATTTCTAGAATTCACTTTACTGAAAATGGGTTTTGGCCCAGTTTTTATGAAGATGGTAGATTGTATTCATAATGATGTTAGGGCCCGGGTGTTGGTTAATGGGGTGATTTCAGATCCATTTCAGTTGTTAAGGGGCACGAGGCAAGGCTGTCCGTTGTCTCCTTTTTTGTTTGATTTGGTGTTGGAACCTCGTGTTACTTATCTCAGACAATGTGAGATTATTAAGGGTATTAATGTTGGGAAGGTTGAAGTGAAAGTTCTGTCGTATGCTGATGATATGCTCCTTATGATATCAAATCCGGAAGTGTGTGGAGATGTAATAAAATCAATGTTTCAAGAAGTGGGTGAATTGTCGGGACACAAAGTGAATTGGGACAAGACTGAGGTTTTTCCTTTGTCTGGTCGGCGTGTGAATACGGTTTTGAACACATGGAATTGTAAATGGTCTCCAGAGGGGGTTAAATATCTAGGAATTCATATTATTGGGGACTTGAAGAAATTACAGCAATATAATCTGAATTTGGTACATGCGCAAATGTCATTGTTAATTAGGAGATGGGAGAAATTGACTCTGAACCTATGGGCAAAGATCAATGCAATTAAGATGGTTCTTTTGCCAAAAGTCTTGTATGTTATCCAATCCATCCCGTTGTTGTTGTATAAGAAACAGTTACTTAAGATTGAGAAACTTTTTTCTTCTTTCTTGTGGGGTTCTGGTAAGAGACCTCGGATTCCGAAATACATGCTAGTGCAAAGAGTGGAGGATGGAGGCTTTGGATTCCCTGACTTGATGAAATACTATAACGCGTTTGTACTTAAAAAAAGCTCATATTACTTTAGGGATAGAGCGGTGAATGAACCAATTTGGTTGCGTATGGAAAGGAGTGTCTGTGCTCCCTTTGACTTGAGATCCATATATAGTATGGATAAATTGCCGATTAAGAGATTGAAGTTGCGCCCGATTGTGGCTACTAGACATGTAATTAGGGAATGGTTTCGGGATAATGATATGAATTACGGATTCAGTAGAGATGCTTCTATATGGTACAATGCTGTTTTGCAGATTGATAATAAATGTTTGAATTGGCCTAGTTGGATTAATAAGGGTATCCTGAAATTGGCAGATGTGTTGGATGGGAATAGGTTATTAAGTTTTGAGGCATTAGTGAACAGATATAGTTTGCGGCGAAGTGAATTGAATAGATACTTGGCTTTTGAAAATTTGGTAACTTGTAGATTAGTTTTGGCTGATGGGTCCATTGGAAATAAACCGGAGATTGCTACCTTATTGGAAGGTCCGGAATATGGAGTGCGTACTTATATGCAATTTATGCCTATTAATGAGAAACTTCGGGAGGCATGGTCTAGATTGAGAATTACTTGGTCTGATGATGTTCTGGATGAGATTTCTGAATTAGATTGGAAATACATTCTAAATGTTAATTTGCATTTGGGTCCTGATATGGGCTTACGGTTAATTCGACAAAAAATTATTGGGAAAGTGTACTGGACACCTGTTAGGATGTTTAGATTGGGGCTCCGACCGGATGATTTGTGTTGGTGTTGTAACAGGGATAGAGGTACTTTGGTGCATTTACTGTGGGATTGCCCGAGAGTGCTGGACTTTTGGACGGCAGTGATTGATAGAATTGATTTGATTTTTGATGTAACTTTGCGGAGGTCGGCAGTGAATGTCATCTTACTTTCACGTAAAAATAGGAGAGGTCGAATTGCGAGTCATTCTTGCTGGATTGATAGGGCCATTATGGTGGCTATTAAGTTGATTCTCAGGGTTTGGAAATCAAGGAAGAAACCTAATGTTGATGAATGGCTGACAGAATTGCATGTGTTGGCGCAGTATGACAAGGTTTCATTCCATAATAAAGATAAGGATGAAGATTATTTGAAATTGTGGGGTCCTTTTATGGACCTGTATGGCTGATGGGGATATTGCATTGCTTGGTGGTAATGGTATTCGAGGTGTAGAGAGTGGGGTTCCTCTTTTTTTTTTTTTTTTTTTGTCTTGTCTTGGCTTGTCTGGTGTGGTTGTGATTCTATTTGATGGTTGTTTCACTATAGTTGGTTTTCAGCTTGAAATGAACTGTTTAAGATGCATTTGTCAGTTTGTATGTTTCATGCTTATACTCTCTGTGAAACATTGTTTCTCTTATTATTATTGTTTATGAGAAAACTAATAAAGTGTTGGAAAAAAAAAAAAAGAAAGCATTGGGCGGACTGGCGTATACAGAGCAGCCGATATTTCCTTTATGATGGGTAGCACAGCGATCAAGGATGTACATTTGGAAAGAGAGGACATTGGAATTCGAAGAAAGCGAGCAGGAGGTTTAGACTATGGGACAATCAATGCCAATAACAGCCACTGACACATTTGCATGGGGCAGTGCCTACCCGCTCTCACCATTCCTGCTCACGCCATTCAGGTATCCTGCCACACCAGTCGAGGTAAGGTACATTGCAGCACATTTAGCCACTAGAGGCATAGTGGAGTGCACATTTGGGGTCTCAAGTCACATTTCCACTCCCTTCTCTGCTCTGGTTGGGTATTGCTATATGAACCACCAGTATTATGCAAACTGTTCATGGCAGCCTGGGTTCTGCACAAAGTTGCAACACAGAATTCATAGAAGTAGAGGTGTAGGAGGGACATCACTAAAGGGCACAGGGAGAGGCTGCACATAATCAGCTCATGCATTCTCACTTCATCTGCATACCAGCCGCTGCAGAGCACACACAGTGAAACCACATCCCTGGTGCCATTCAATAATTAATTTGAGCCAATCCACCATGAACATAACAAAACCCTGAGAATAGGTGTCTGGGAGAGGCAAAACGTGTGTGTTCATCAAGTCAACTGCACCCACCACTGACACAGTCATAGGAAGTAGAAACAACAGTGTACATGTAAGACCCAACAAAGCACACAACACAAGCAACAAAATCCCTTACCACTTTCACAGGCCCCCTCAACAATTAATGTGCACACAGTCCCCCAAGATCCCACAAGAGAACACAAGTAAGAAGGCACTGCACAAAGAGAAACCAGTAATTGACACATGTGAGCATTGCCCTGGCCACCCTATGCGTGTCACACAACAATATGCAGGTGGAATGGCCAAACCCTTTCCCTGACAAAAATCATGCACACAGTACACATCTACATCAAAAAAAGTTATATGAACTGAGAAAATAGCAAGCTCACTTCAAGAAAGATGCACATCTCACCTCACATCTTTAACATTGCATGCCTACACCAGCTGTACCCAGGAATCAATACATGCTTCAGTCTGTAGGTCTCCAAGCCAGCCTACACTGCTGTGGTTTTGCATGCTGGAATCCCACAGCACTGTTCCTGTGAATATCAGCAACTATCTGCCCTTGCAGAATGCCTCAGTCAAGAAAACGAACACAAGGTCAGAGCATGTAACAGATCCATGCGACCAATTACACTGCATGCTGTTCCCCCTGGATGCCATGCAACAACTGCAAGCAATGACTTGCCAGCCTACCATCACCATGTCACCCCCACATCCATGCAGCTGGACCTGCACAAATCAGGCCAATGCAATGAAAAACACCTCACACAGTGAGACCATCACTACACCCAACACCACAACTGCATGCCTGCCTGAGAGCTATGCTGTGAGGGACCAGGATCTACTTACCGCTTGTTAAGGCGAATGTGCCATTCTGATCCATCAGATCAGGCTGTCGTCAGAATGACACTGAGAAAACTGCTGAATAGAGATCCCTGAGAGGTCAGAAACCCAACATCCCCTGGGAAGCCTTCCCAATGCCACAATTTGGCATCCCCTGATTAACGTGGCATCAAGACAGTTCAGGAACATAGGCAGGGGTGCCAATGATGGAATGTCCAAAATGATGATAGGCAAACTTCTCAGCAATTTCAGTGAAGACAGGATCCTGTCGAAGTCAGCTGGCAAAAAGTCAGCATTCATAGATGAAGGCAGGGCACAGAGGCAACAGACAAAAAAGAGCAAAGCGGACAAGAGAAAATAATGAAAAACAGAAGTCAAGGATACTGGTACACAAAAGGGAGCAGGCAACTGGTAAAAGGAAGGGAAGGCAGAGCTCAGATTAACTGGACTGTACAGGCACCAATGAGCTTGCAACTGATGGGAGTATTGAGATGCACTGAGCATCTAGTAACATGTGTTGAAATAGTTGCATGGGTACCATGCATGGTATGAATTGTCATGACAAACAACAACACCAGGCATATGGCATGTGCCTGGTGTCTGGGGGCGGGAACTCCACCCTGTTGCGGTCTGACAAACAGGGCAGCCCCCACATGGCCTGGGAGCTGGTTTTGAGTTATCTGGGGAGTGCAACTTCACACAGAGATGAAATGCCAGGAGTAGACCGTCAGCGTGGGTAGACACGACATGAAAAGTTGAGTGAACGGAATACCGTTTGGCAGACATGACACATTTGAAAGCTCACCAGCAATGACACCACAACCTGTGCCCCCCTGAATGACATGCAAAAACTGCAAGCAATGACTTGCCAGCCTCCCAACCCCATGTGTCCCCATACCCATGGATCAGGGCCTGTTCACCTTAGTCCAATTCAATGAAATACAACCCACACAGTGAAAGCCTCCCTGCCACCAATCACCACAACCTCTGCCCCCCTGAGTGCTTTGCACTTATCTGCACAAGGTACCCGCTTGTCTCACATCCACAGCATTTCACCTGAAGCAACATTCATAGCTTGCAAAGACATACATTATATGAAAGTAAACAAACAGGACAGCCTTGATTGCTACTGTATGGATCTAGGTAACATGAACACCATGGTCCACCCATTGTTAATGACCGGAAGGCCAATTCACAGAGCATGGGAAACAATGAGTCCACCAAAATCAAAATTCATTGACAGAGTAATCACTGGCAGGGAAGCAAACTAATTTCAACCACACCACGACATGCACTCTGGACACAGGTATTATTATCTGGGCCATTGATTGCAAGCAAACAAGTCATGCACACCCACCATCAGAGGTCACATGTGCCCTTGGGTCACCCTTGGATGCAGGGGAGGGAAAGGGACATCAAGTGAGAAGATGAAGTTCTGTGGATTGGAAGTACAAATGTGGGAGCTAATGTGAAGGATGAAAGAGGGCTAGAGGGAGAGAGGACATAGAGAAATGAATGTGTAGCTGTGGGGCGGAGAGAAAGAGAGAAAGAGAGACAGAGAGAGAGAGAGAGAGAAAGAGAGAGAGAGAGAGAGACAGAGAGAGAGACAGAGAGAGAGAGAGAGAAGAATTAGCTATGAGAAGTCCATAGCTCTCAACTCACACGCTTTTGGCGGGTGTCACCCGCCTTGCAAAGGGCTGACTCACCCGCCAAGCCTCCTGCAAGCCCATTCATTCCAATGGGCGTCTCACCCGCCAAAAACAAAATCAGGTGATTTCACCCGCCTTTGCAACACAAATGGTTGAGAGCTATGGAAGTCTGGCTAGTAGGGAGATGAGGAGAATGATGGGGGCTGTTACAGTGGGTGAGGGCCGAAAGAAGGAGGTGAATAGAGGAAGACAGAGGCAGAAAGACAGGAAAATAATGCAGCATGGTTTGAGAGCCTGAAAGGTACGTTGATGTAAAAATAGCACATGCCAGGGGTGAGGAAGGACAATAGGGGGTGAGGGTGAAGGGCAGACTGGGAAACAAAGACCACCTATAAAAGGGGAATCCTCAGCTTCTAATCACAAAAACAAGAGGCATGCAATACATTCAGGAGTATAGTAGATACAGAAAAAAACAACAAACAACAAGTGACTTGAATGGGGAACACAGATAAAGGCTGTCAGGGATCTACATGTACAAACCAGCACAAACCTAGATACACCAAGTCTGACAAACCAGTCCTGTAGATTACAAGGAGACATATGGGTACATCTGTGTTACCAGAGGCAAGGACACGAAGAGGAGTAGCTGAGGTCTTGGGGTCTATGAATGGATGTGTGTGTAAGACGTGCAGTCATATCAGGGCAGGTCATGTGAGTGGATAAGGTTGTGGAGTGGGCTCTGGCACAGGTCGAAGAGCAGGGTGGACACGGAGCACACCTGCAGGAACCCGTATGATGACACATGGGGGAGAAGGGTGGTAGGAAGAAAACCACAAAATGGTCAGTGAGTTAGGAAGTGAACAATCAGAATTCAGAGTCCATATGTCCACAGAATTGAGGATGAGGCTGTTGTTGTAGTATGTATCAAACACTGCCAATGGCTCAAGTGGGATTAGTCCCACATACTCTTCTGAGTAGGCTGTCCTTTGTGGAAGTGCAACCTGAAATCCAATGCACCTGCATGAATGTTCAAGAGGACACACACACACACGAACATGTGGACAAACACACATCTACACTGACCTTTGCCATCACAAAATCACATGACCTGTGAAAAACCAACCTGTGCAACTGCATGCGGATATCGTGCTGCACACTGAAACAGATATTGACAAAGATTGACAGTGGACAACCTTACCTACTGACATAGCTTCCCATACGTGATTCCCACATCACCTCCACCAGAATCTGTACATCTGCATATGTGAATGGAGGGCCAGTGCCCGGTAGAGGGCATGGGGACTATGAGGTGAAAGTGTGCTAGGTGGATTTCTCATGGAGTGCAGTCACTGGATGATTCAGGATCCCTGCAACAGCATGGAAGATTGCATTTCACCAGATATACATCATGCAGACTGCACACATGTTCCAGAGAGCATTTGACTGATCATCACCTGCACATGTGATCATGTTGTAGTCAAGTGACCCATGGCAGTTGACACCACAGTGCATGGCATCTTGTCCAGTACTTCACTCATAAATCCCCTGAGAGGGCAACAACACATCTCTCAAAGTAGCAAATAAAAAAATAGACATTATTTTAATCCCGGACAGAGGTATATAAAATGAGAACAATGTGTCCATCCCGGATTGTGGGGGGATGATGTAGCAGATCACCTTCATGGGCTCATGAACATCACAGCACAGGTGGTTCAGTTGCCATGAGTGTACCGGGATGCCTTCCTGCAGTGGATTATCAGGTTGTGGAGGGGGTGGTGGTGCATCATTCCCAAGCAGTGCCAGAGCCTGGTCTTCCTTGGCTAAGGCAACCTGTGAAAAAGATGCATACACCAGCTTCCCAATGGCTGAGAGGTCACAATGAACTTCATCCTGAGTGGCCACAGAGTCTGCATGTGTGCTCAATCATGATGCATCGATTTGCTGGGACAGCGTTGCCTCAAGGCATCCATCTCCGCACGGAACTGTGAACTTGTGGCTGAAAGATCCATGTCCTCAGCAATATCACGCAATATATCACCATGCTGGATTGCCGCCTGCAACATCTGCTGCTCCCACACTTTCTCTCCCGCATACACACATCCACCATGTGTGAGGGGTTGACGGGGGTGCATTGCAAGTGAACAGGTCCATTGCTGCAGGGCCCTAGTTGTTGACTGCAGGTCTGCAACCCTCCATTGGATATCAGTTCCAGAATCTGGCCCCAACTCATGGGAGGGTGATCTTGCAGCCATAATCACCATAGACATGGGGCTTGCCATTGACTTGACTTGTGAAGCTTGGTGCACCTCTGCAGATTCACCATCCCCATTCGACCTGCCCATTGGGGCACCCACCTTGTCCCTCAATGTGTCAGCCACACTTGGTTCTGCATCTGAACCTGCAGAGTCAGAAGAGTCGAAGAGTCAGGAGCACGAAAGAGGATTGCGTGTAGCACCTGTGGATGTTCATGTCGTACGACACCACTGCCTCCACTGGTGGACAGATGTACGGTCACCTCCTCTTCCTACTCCTACTCTGCATCCTTTGCATCATCACCTGCACATGGACAGACAACAACATTTTGAGCCATGAGTTCCCCGACAAACATGCAAATGTGCATTACAATGCAAAGAGACACAAAATGGCTGGACACACATACATTACGCATCGTGACTTTTCACACTGTGAGGAGTATGTCACGGATGTATGACATTCGCTGATGTGTGCTGCCATGTCCGGGCATATCAAGCAGTGCAACATGGCATGGCCTGCGTGTGCAAGGGTACATCACACATATCTCGAACATGGGTGACAGAGAAACACATCAGTGGAAGGATGGAGGTCTGTGCATCATCAGTGATCCAATGCACATCCCAGACATTGGGCCTTATTCCGAGTTGGGTGGTAAGGGTTAACGGGCACCGGTAAGGAGACCGGTGCCGGTAAACACATACCGCCCTATTCCGAGGTCCCTTAGCGGGTCCCAGCAGGAACGGCTGGTCTGACCAGCTGTTCTTTACGGGACCCGTTAAGGGATCTTGGAGCTAATAACGGGCCCACAATTTGCGGGACCGTTATTAGCGCCTTCCCCATTCCCATTGAGCCCTACGGGTGCTCAAATGGGAATGGGGAATGGGGAATGCTAAACTGAATGGGGACTTACCGGGTCCGCACAGGTCGGAATATCCCGGTAAGTCTCCATTCTGCCAGACCGGACCCGGACCCGGGTTTGGAGGCAGCCGTAACTACATGTGGAAGTGTGACCTGCACATCTGATGCCACCTTTCCCATGCAGACATATGTGTTGGCATGATATTCCCCTACACAATTTCAAGATGGATCCCCCACAAGCTACATGTTTGGACACAGTCAATGCCTTGCATACATGTGTGAGGAGACTGCGACCTGTAAATGATAAAGGCACGCTTGCACATTCACTGCACCAATTACACTCCATTTGTGCAATGATCAACACAGTGATAAATATTGGGCATGCACATGTAGTCCCGTCGGGAAGAGGCCCTCAAGCGTCTATGCACAGACATTCCTGCCCATTCATGTCCACCTGCCGGCAGGGCAAGGTATTGGAAGACTGTGCAGAAATGAAAAAAAAATGATTACACTGCGTGAGCCATGATTATGTCACCCACTGGACAAGCCACATACAAGACATTGTGAATGTGTAGTTTCATGTTCGTTGCATGCAATTGACACACGTGCAAGGTGCCCCATTTCATGGTCCATGTGGTGGTTGCCATTTCCTGGGTAGCAGACCTCAAGATAAACAGGTGTGGACTCAGGAAGTTCCAGTCCTTGCCCTTAGTGTAGACATAGCTGTAAAATTGTGGGCTACACATGACTAATTGCCCATGCAACAAGCATATTCATTCACAACCCAGGGACAAGTACTTCACATGGGACATTGCTATTAAGAAGGCCAGCATAAAGCCAAATCCACATATGTGTACAAGATAAAAACATGTCACACATTACGTGATACAAATTATGTACTTCATTCCCATGTTATGTCAATTCCAGCATGTTGACTGTTCATTCATTTGACTTCATAGCTCCATATGGGGCATGCCTGAGAAAAAAAGACTGCAATAGCTTTGACAAAGTGCTCTAGTAAATGCATTGCGGCATGGTGTACATGCATCCCCTCTCCATCAATATACGCTCCATCCTCACAACATACCAACCACTGCAGGATGTCTCCTGAATGTGACAGCAGGGTACATTGCATCATCGTGAAGACCATAGTTCATGTACAATCACTGACGTGAGATGTGTGCACCAATGATAACTGCAATGGCCAAATCAACACCCTCTCAGTCAAAGCCTCCCTGTGCTGGCCCAAAATGTGACAACACATATGACTGTTAATGTCGGGTGTGTCACATCTGTGCCGACCCCAGGTCTACCAGCACCCAGTGTGTGAATTCACGTTGGCACAAGTCTGCTGCTGTTTGCCTAGTGCAATTCATGGATACGCAGTGTCAATTTACATTGTGTTTGATGATAGCGCCCAAAGTGTCAGGCAATGACTGTCCATGAGTGAGTGAATGATATTCACTTACTGTCGCTTTAAATGACACTGTCATATATAGGGCGCTGTCATCACACACAATGTGAAGTGACACTTTACATTGTGTGTGTTGGCTGTGCACTATATTTCCTGTGGCCCTGTGTGACCACACAACTTGATAGTCCCTTGAGCCAGCTCTGTGTTACTTGTATATACAATAGTGCACTTGGAACTTTGATATATACAGCTTCTACGAGTGTACCATAGTGTACCCACAATTAATCACATTAATCAATCACCGATTTATCCACAAATTTGATACTCCACTTTGCTACACCCCCTTACCACACTGCAACAACATGCTATTCACTGGCTGCAGGCCAGCATTAAGAAGAGATGCTAATGGCAGCACTGTCAGACAAAGCATGGTCCTGCTCTTTTGTGCAGGATTCACCCTTGAGCAGTGGCGTAACACAAAATGTGGGGGCCCCCCAGCGAGCCATGCTGAGGGGGCCCCCCAACTCAGCAACAAATCACGTGTCGCGCCATATTCTGGGCCGGCCTAGATTGTCACACTTGCGCAATATTCACGAACGTGCTGCTGAAGACGTATGCCTCACACTGCCCTAGGAGAAAGATATAAATATGTATTTTAATACAATATACAGCACACTTTCTGAGAACAATTGGCTATAAAGCCACAGTGTTTGCAATTGGTTTGTAGGGTAACACCATTCCAATACATGTAAATCACCAACAGTGCACAGGAACATTAATGCTTTGCTATTCAAAATGCCATGCCACAATGAAAACATGTTCAACTGGCTGCACAATGTAGACCAGTGTAGACACGTAATAACATTACAGTAAAGCATGCTAGGCCACATTTAGACATACCTAGACTGGTTGCACCAAAATGCCAGTCAAAGCATTAACACTCATCAAGAAGAGAGCACACATTAAAGCCTTCGTCTCTGCGGCCTCTACCAACACGGCCAAACTGTTTAAAAAATGCAAGGAACTGGCCAATCCTGTTGCAGTCTCTACCTCTCCTGTTCCCTCCAAGGCCCGCTGTACGGCTCTGGCCTCTAACCTCTCTGCTAAATATCAGGACATCCTGTCCTCTATCTCCTCTTCCTCTCCCTCTTCCTCTCTCGGCCCCCTTTGGCCATCTCTACCTCTCCCCCTCCTTGTTTCTCTTTCTCTCTGACAACACCTGACAAGGTTTCTAGACAAGTCTGATCTATGAAAGCGGCATCCAAACAGGTGCTCCCCTGCTCCCCCAGAACCATCAAGAACCATATTGACACCCTTGCTCCAGCCTTGGCTGATTTTTGTAATCACTCTTTAGCCACTGGAACGTTCCCCTCTCCCCTTAAGCACTCCCTTGCGCACCTACTCCTCAAGAAGCCGTCTGCTGATCCTACCTATTGCCCAATCTCCATCACCCCTTTCTTGGGCAAACTCTTGGAAAAGCTTGCCTTCTCCACACTGAATCTGTTGGTTGTCTACATGACCATCAGTCTGGCTTCAGAGCTCTGAGAGGCATAGAAACTGCTCTCCTAAACACCCATGAAGATCTGCTCTCTAACCTTGATTCCAGCATTCCTTCTGTCCTCACCCTCCTTCTTTCCTCTGCTTTCGACACAGTCAACAACGCCATCCTGATAATCGACTCTGTGAGAACCTGAGCATCACGGATCAGGCCCTGGAGTGACTGACCTCCTTCCTCTTGGACCGCCTCCTCTCCCTCCCAGGTCCAACCTGGTCCCAATCTCTCTGCCACCTCTCTCTACCTGTGGCGTTCCCGAGGGATTTCTACTCTCACTCGGTTTTGCAACCTCTACTTGGCCCCTTTGGCCCACTTGATCTCTACTTTCTCCTCTAACTTTCAGTGTTATGCGGATGACTCCGCTTTCCTTCAGGATCCCCTCAACCTCCTCTCCTCTCTCGCTCATTCCTGACTGTCTATCGGTGATTCAGGATTGGTGCGCCTCCAACGATCTCTGCCTTAATGCCAGTAAGACAGAGATCCTTCTCATTGGGACCCTGGCACCAGCTTTCCCTCTCTCACTTGGGCCGTCCGCCTTGGGCCCTCTTCCTTCACCTTCCTGCGAGGCAAAAAACCTTGGTGTCATCTTCTATGCCACTCTCTCCTTTTCTCCTCACATCTCGGATGTCACCAAGAAGTTCTACTACCAGCTGCTCCTCCTCAAAGGGACTCTTCCCTTTCTCACTTTCCACCAGAAGCTCACTGTCTCTAGAGCCCTGGTTCTCTGTAGGCTGGACTACTGTAACAGCCTCTTTCTGATTCTGCCTTCCTCTACTCTCTGTCATCTGCAACTAATCCAGAACAGAACTGCAAGACTTATCCTTGGCCTCAAGCACAGGGATCATATCTCTCCAGCCCTGAAATCTCTCTACTGGCTCCCGGTGGCTACAAGGATCAAGTTCAAAATCCTTTGCATTGTCCACAAGGCTTTCTGGGGCCGGGGCCCGCACTACACCCAACGCTCTCTTCCAAACTACCTTCCTTCACAAGCCCTTCGCTCAGCTACCGCCAACTCTCTAACAGTTAGACGCTTCTCCAGGCAGAGAGTGGGGGGGTAAATCTCTGTCCTCTGCTGGTTTCTCCCTCTGGAATGGCTTCCCTGCCACTTCAAACTTGAGCCGGACCATCTGAGTTTCGAAAGCAGCTCAAAACTTTCATTTTCTCCTCTGCTTTCTCTCTCTCCCTCCCCTGCTGACCTACCTGTCTGCTGTACCGACCGGTTGCTTGGATACCCTCAGAGTCTCTCTGAGTCCAGGCTCTTTCTTTAATTGATCACCCTTGAACTGTCTCCATGCCTAACATGCACTTAGGGGCTGTAATTGTAACCCTGCAGCCCCTTGTTCGGCTTGCACCACGCATAGCACGCTGCCCTGGCTGCACTTACTCAGAGCATTGAGGCCCTGTTTTCCCCTCCCCTCTCCCTTGCACATCCCACCTCCCTTTCCTCTTGCACCTCTTGTTCTCACAATGACACAAGGACTAGTGAGATCGTTTGTCTTGTCCTCCCTCTATCATCCCTCCCTTGTCTTGTTGCGCATAGAAACACTTGTGTACAAGCGTGCTATAAATGACTTTTATCATATCATTTTATCACAGATGCCCAGAAAAATATTCTATGCCGCAGTAAGAAATGGCTAGACTGGCTGCACCAAAATGCCTCTCTAGCCACTAATACCACATATCATGCCTGCTTAGCCTGGACATGGACAACTGTCGGGGGGAAATTCCGCCGGGGTCGGCCGGGCCGTCCGTAGACCTCCGGGCAGGGAGGCCCCAACTCCTCCCGTATATCCCAAAAGAGATAGAGTATGAGACACACGCAAGAAGCAAGGTGACTCTGCTGTTTATTAGACAAAACGGCAGGGATGGGTCAAGGATCGTACGCGTCCGTCCTGACACACACACAATCGTGGGGCTCGCAGGCCCTTTTTACCTTAGTATGATGCGCTACTTGCGTCATTTTACAAAGTTTAGCAAAAAACCTATTTCCACTCTGGATTGGTTACTCGAGTGGTAGGTTTAGTATAGCATACATATAGAGAACGGTATTAGTGGTTGAGGGTTAGTCAGGTGATATACTTGGGCTGTCCCTTCAATTTGATACATGAAAATTGTTACATGACGACCTCTGAGGATTGGTCAATGTTAATGGCGTCAATGATAAGAGCCCCATGTTCTGATTGGTCCACTCGCGAGCCTCCCAGTCTGGGACTATCGCTGTTCCCAGCTCGCGGTGCACCTGTCATTTGCAACAATGTTTTTACTATGGGTAGGTGTAAACAATGTGAGGATTTATTCATATGTTGGGAGGTCGACTACTCCCACTGCTGCAAATGTCCAATGAGTCTTTTAATTGTATCTGCCTGTGTCTTGAAACGTGTGATTCAGGCGTCTCCTTCCTCCTGGGCTTGGCATCCTGTCAGGTTTGGCTTTGTCACGTGAGGTGAGACCGTGTTTGAGGCCGAATTCAGCAAAATTAATATTGTTTTTCCCACTGTGTGCCTGGTTTATCTTGCAGGTGCGACCTTGGCGTTGGCTTGCAGCGTGCGAGATTGCAACATCGTGCCCTTGGCGGTGTGCTTTCCCCGGGCTCATTCTGCAGGATCAGCAACCGAGCTCTCGCTCATTCAATGTTCATGGAAACTTTTGCTTGCGGCCTACTTGGGCCTGGTGCATAGGTGGAACCGTTTGATGCAGAGCTCTTTAGGTTACGGTATCATATTGCTCTATCCTCAGTATCGTGTCTCCGTTATATTCTTTATTATGGTACATGGTTCTTAGAAGAAGCGTGAGCAAGCCTTTTTAGATAAGTTCATTATGCGTCTTGCGTTTCTGCATTTTGAGAGCCTATGTGGAAAATAATAAAGATGCACGTCCGTGGGTATGTCTGTCGCCTATGTCATAGCACTGAGTATGTTCTTCGTGTGGATTGGTGTGGGAGTGTCCGGTGTGCATGTGTGCACAGGTGTGCTGACCGTTGGCTAGGTCGTCATGGCATCTCTAACGACGTGTAGGTTTAGTCGAGTTGATCCATGCCGCAGGTGTCGGCATGGGCAGGGCGGGCTGCTGGGCAGGTAGGTGGGCACATCCGTATGTTCCTGTACCAGGGTATTTGGTCGTCTGGTAGATAGGCAAACTCCTCTCGTGGCGGGTGCCTAGGCCGTGATCCTCTAGGCCAAGCGCGAGAGGGGAAGGGCGGGAGCTTGTTCTTCCATTCTCCCACTTCAGTCCCCCCTCTGGTCGACTTGTCGACCACAAACATATCCTTTTCTTTATCTCCTCTTACTCTCCATATTTTAGTTATTCCTCCCAAATGTCCATAGTGGTTAACATGGTCTTCAAATGACCAATACATATATTCACAGGTTCCTCCAGGAGTGCAGAATACCCATTTCCCTATGTAGCTCCTTGGGTTTCTTGGGTTTTCGAGCTTCACAGATGGTGGGTCCAGGTGGTTGGTGATGATCTGGTTGCGCAACTTGTCTCTCTCTTTTATGATTGTGCCTGTGTGTTGGCCGTCATCTGTTGGCATCAAGAGGTGCATACCAACCATTTTGATCATCTCGTCTGTGGTGCGTGCCTTCCGGGCCTTCCAAAATCTTATTATGATCAGTGTAGCTCCAGCCAAAATAGTACATCCAACTATAATTTTCAGTCCATCTGACAGCCAAGATGGCATCCATGACCATAATATTGAAAACCAGCTCTCATCCTTTTTCATACCTTTACTTTCATCCGTCATTTTTGAGTGCATCTGGGCCAATTGTAAAACTGCTTCTGTCAGTGTACCATTGTCAGCATCGTTGGCAGGGGTGAATGTGCAGCATGATTGTCCTATCTTAGCGCAAACTCCTCCTTCCATTGCTGTGAGGAGGTCCAGTACATATCTGTTCTGAAGTGCTACCATCCTCACAGCTCGCAGTTCCTCTTTTATTGCGTTGAATCCATTTACCGTAGAATTAATAGTCATCATTAGTTCCCATCGAGTTATCTGGAGCCATTTTGCGTTTGCGTAAGCCTGTAGTCCTGGATGTATTATTGAGGAGAAGAACATTGCTGCTCTGCTGAATAGTCTGTGCTCTGGTGGAATTGAAGTGAGTGCTGTTTCCGACCTTCCCCATAAGTAATTTCCTGTCAGAGGTTCTCCTTGTCTTTTCTTTCTATTCAGGACAGTATTATTGCCGTCGGTTTTGCTCTCTGGCTCCTTCTGAGGTTGTACAGATCTCTTCTTCCTTTTGTTCCCTTCATCCATTTTGGGGAAGTTCGCCATATTGACATGTTTCTGGGGTACCACTAGTGATGGTACATTAACATGCACTATTGTGCATATACCATTCCACAGAGGGGGCAGTGTGTGGTATGCTTTTTCTCCACAGGCCCAGTAATGGTCCATTACTACTGCTGTTCCTGCTCCCCCCTCAGGTAGCTCCATCACGCTTTCACAGTTGGTGTTGTATCCTACGCCCACCTCCCCTTTATGTTGGTAGCATACCTTAGGCGCAGTTAGCGGCAGTATTGTTATTGGGTCTTCATCCTTCTCCATCCACGTGAGGATGGGTACGTACTTGACCCAAGTCATCCAACATCTATGGTTGTGTCCATCAATAGTTGAAATATTTTCTCTTGTTACCTTGTTGCTACCAACCACTCCTATGTCCCATTTGTTGTTCATGTACACCTTCCCTGTTATTATCACCAGTGGTCTTTCCCAACATCCGTTCTTACCAGGGACTTCAGTGGCGTACCAATCACATGGTAGGTACTGTAGTGTTACTTTCTTTGTTTCTCCTTTTTCAGGACCACTTGTTATGTATCTGAATCCTTCAGCATGTAAACTGCTCTTGTGTTAACTCAAATAAGTCTTGAGGAAGTTGTTTTCATATGGATATGTATCTCGTGTTTTCCACACCAGTTGCACCACTGTCCCTTGAAATCTTCCTTTCGTCTGAAACAGTGCCAGGTATATTATACATCGTGCTATTTTTTCATCTATCTCCGTGGCAACAAATGTTCGAGAAGCGCTCATGGCGTATGGTATTAATGAGCAAACGTAGCAGCTGTCTTCTGTTGTCTGCTTACCTATGTGGGTCATGTGTTGGTACCATATGTTGTTTGAGATGTGTGCTGAATCTTGTATGTAATCATCAATACCTTTATTATCTGAGTATGTGCTGCGTTTAACTCTATTTTCCTTGTGCAGGATTTTACTAGTACCCCCTGACGTAACACCTGTTGCAGCTGATGGTGGGGGTGTATTAGGTTTGGGTACAGCAATAATATTGATAGCATAGCTGTACTGCCATACAGAGGCAGCCAAGAATCCGGTGGTCATTAAAATCCCCATCAATTTTATTACAAATGCTAATTTCACCGGCATTTTGCTCTTACCTTGCTGCAGTCCGGCAGCGTATTCTTGCGACGTTACAGTTGCCCGCCTGAAAATTCTTAATATGCTCGTTATTAATGTTAGTTATTGTTTTTAAGCTCTCCCTATCAAGTAGTCATTCAGTGCCCAGGTGAAGAGCTGTTCCCACCCCAATCTAAGCGATCTATCTTTTAGGGCAGGCAAGTATGGTTGAAGGTGGGGCATTGAATGTTCTATGGCCAAGAGGAATGCTGTGTAGTAGACACGTACCCTCCTTCTTTTCAGGTACGTTGGCCTTTTTATTTCATATACAAATTGGTGTGACAATTCTTCCAGGTAATTATCGTCTGAGGGTACCATCTACTCCTGGGCAGTGAATTTGTTAGTTATCTACTTTCTTAATAGTACAATAATACGCTGTACCTGCATGTGCGAGAGAAAAGAAAGAGAACATTCAGGTGTTTACATGTGTATATGTGCAAGACAATGTCCTTCAGTTCAGTTATTACTACAATAGGTAGGGGGTCAATGGGCAGACGGTTTGGGCTCAACTGGCGGAAGTCTATTTACTCTTTAATCGTGTAACCATGGGGTGGGCGATATGGGGATCACCCCTTTCTTTTCTAGTAGTTGTCTCTGGGGAATCTGAGGGGTGGCAGGGTATGGGGACACTTAGGCCGTTAGTTGTAGTAGAAGTCTCTTCCTCTGTTGGTGACGCTGTTGTTGTTCTTCCAGTGGCCCTGTCGGTGGCGCTGGGGCGGGTCTGGAGTTTGTAGATCTTTACGTCGTGTAGGTGGTTCCAAGCACGTTTGTCCTGTAGTTTTACTGCTCTCGTTGATACCTCCTCTACCAGATGGGGGCCAATGAAGCGTGGGCTATTCCACTTTCTGTTGAAATTGCGAAGTAGTACGTGGTCACCTTTAGCAACTTTGCACAGTCTTTCCTTTTCCAATTCTTTATCCGCGTCTTTTTGTTGATCGCTGTTAGACCCGCCCCGTGTGCGCTCGAGCTGTTGAGACACAAACACTACACTAGTAATCAAAGAAGACACATATTGGTACATTTCATCACCAAGGACATTTGCAGTACTCTCGTGATCGGTAAATGCTCTTGATGTTGGCGTTAGGGGAAGGCGCATTTGCTTGTTTTTTGAGCCAACACTGCTTTCATTACTGCTGAGTCGCAATGTGAAAATATAAAGAATTGTCGCTCATAGTCTGGGGTTGCCAGTACCGGAGCAGTTGATATCGCATCTTTCAGTTCATCAAAAGCCTCTTTCATTTCCATTGTCTACCCCAACTTTTTCTCCCCTTTATTGGCTTCCTTTAATGCCTCAAGCAGGGGTCCTATGTATGAGCTATAATCAAATACCCATGCTCTACAGTAGTTGCACAGACCCAGGAACTGCTGCAGTTCCCTCACTGTTTGTAGTACTGGCGTTTTTAAAATTGCCTGTGCTCTTTGTGGTGCAATCTTTCTTCCATGTTGTGATATGAGCTGACCAATGTAAAGTACCTGTTCTTGACAGTACTGTAACTTTTCCATGTCTATCTTGTAACCTTTTTCAGCCAGTATTGTCAGCATCTTTAATGAGTCCTCTCTGCATGTTCTTTCGTTTGTACTGCAAATTATTATGTCGTCGACATACTGCAACACTGTGCTTTCCACTTCAATGTTACCCAAATCCATCTGTATTACTCTGTTGAATATTGAGGGTGATTCGCAGTACCCTTGTGGCAATCTGGTGTGTTTCCACTTTGTGTTTCTGTAAGTAAAGCTTGTCAACTCTTGTGAGTCTGGGTGCAATGGTATTGAGAAAAAAGCATTTTTAAGGTCGATCACTGTAAATCGTGATGCTCCTGCTGGAATGCCACACAATATTGTGGCCGGGTTTGCGGCTATAGGGTATTCTTCTTCTACTATGTTGTTCAAGGGCCTGAGATCCTGTATGAAGCGCCAAGACCCCCCTCTAGCCTTGCCCACTGGGTATACAGCCGTGTTACATGGTGATTCTGAGGGGACCAATATGCCATTATTTATAAGGGCCGTTATGGTTTCATATATGCCCTCATCTGCCTCTTTTGATAGTGGGTACTGTTTCACTCTGGGGAGTATTGCACCTTTCTTCAATTTTATCCTTACTCCCCCTATACTTTTTATGCACCCTACGTCATAGGGGCTGGTAGTCCATAATGATGTGGGTACTTTTGTCATATTCTCCTCAAAGAAGGGAACTGGGGTGGATGTGGGTGCCTCAAGTGTCATTGCAATTTTCTGTGCCACTTGTTTGTACGCCACTTTTAGCCATATTTCCACACTCATCATGAACACCATTTCACCTTCCTCTTTTTCTTCTGAGAACAGCTCCTCATCTGACACCTGGGTGAGTCTACATCCTTCTGCTAGTGCTATCACTGCCCTCCATGCTCTTCCTTCTCTGTCTTGGGCATGTACCGCAATGTAATCAGCTGTTGCTATAATGCTCTCAATGTCCACTGGAACCACCTTTCCTTCTGGTTCATTGACTGGTGTTTCTGGTCTGAACAAATAGGCGGCTGGCCTCCTCCAGATCTTTCCCTCTATCCCTGGCATCCATGCAAATGCCATGTCTGTCCCGTACTGGAATAGTTCACCATCTACTGGCTCAGCCCTAATCGCTATCTGTCCGCAGTAGGCTTGCATAATCTGTCGTGCTGTGAGCATGTTAATTCCTGGAGTAGAGCAAATTATGCCGTCCTCCGTAAAGGAGATCGTCATATTCAACCTGTTCATGATGTCTCTCCCCAGTAAATTTACTGGTGAGGCACTATAATATAAGAGTGGGACTGACATGTCATAATCTCCTATAGATAAGGGAATATTATCAGTAAAGGGAACCAACCCTCTAGCCCCAGAGAATCCTTGGGTGTTCATGGCTTCGCCCGACATCTTAAATTTACCTTCCCTTATGCAAGACCGGGTCGCCCCGGTGTCAACAAGGAATGATAATTTTTTGTCACCTATCGTTACCTCTATGCGTGGTTCCTCCGCACTATTAGGTGTTACTGACAGGATGGGACACACCAAGGCCGTCTGTGGGCTGTCCTATTGAGGATACAACGATTGACCATTTCCTGTGTAAGGGTTGTGTCCCAGGACCGTCGCCCTACCCAGTTGTGTTTGTTGTGCTTGGGGTTGTTGTGTTATCGCTACCTGTTGTTGTGGCAGTGAATATGTCTGTGGCTGTTGCTGTGTTATTAGTTGTTGCTGTTCATTTCCCTGTTGCAACGTCTGCTGTTGCTGTATGCCCTGCTGTTCCTGTGTGGGCCTTGGTTGTCCCTGTTCGCTCCATGATGGTGTTCCTGGTCTTACTCTACACGTGCGTGACATGTGCCCTACTAATCCACAACTCCAACACACTGGTGGTTCCCTACTCTGCCATGGAAAGCTTCCTGTGTTGTCCTGGTATACTGGTTGTCCGGTGGGGTAGGAATATCTAAGTCCTCCCACCTGCTGTTGTGTGTTATATCCGTATCCTCTCCCTCTCATAATTCCTCCTGTTCCCCTGTTGTAATTATAATACCCAGCTCCTGGCATTGAGTATCCTCCTCCCATGTTGGTCGTGTATGGTTGGAGTGGCGGCACCTGTTCTGGTATAGTCTGTGAAGGTGGTATTTGGGAGGGATCTTGTGCAGCCACTACTTGTGTGGGGCTTTGGGTCATTGTTGTAGGTGTAGTTATTAGTGCCCCTTCCATTGTGTATTTAGTAAGTTTTTTCTGTACTAGTTTAGCCTCTTCCGTTTTCCTGTCCTCTTCCTTTTGTTTCATTTTTCCTTGCCATGTCCTGCAATGATGCACTATTGTCAGTTGTATTTCTGGCCATGCATTTGCTTCCATTCCCACTACTTTCTTCAGTTGTTTCTGAACTCCTTCTGGGAGCCCTTGTACTAGTATATGATAAAATATTGCTGGTGTTTTGTCCCATTGTTCTCTAGTTTCCATGCGCCACTTCTCTTGGATTTCCTGGATATAATCAACAGGATCTTCGTTCTCACGCATCTTGCGTGAGGTAATTGCTCCTATGTCTGATGTGTCTGGGTACTGTACCCTCATTGCCTGCCATAGTGCATGTCTGCAGTTTGCGAATGGTGCCCCATCGTGCGATGTGTTTGCTATTGTTACCCCAGGGAATCCCGCTCTCTTCCAAATGTCATCCGCTGCATCCCCTAATATCGATATTAGAAGGCCCTTTACATCTCCCACTGCCAGTTTCTGTCCTGCGGTGTGTTTTTCCATTTCATATATCCATTTACCCGCACCTCCACTTAATGATGGGAGCCTGCATTTTATATTTTCTTTGTCTGTATGCTTCCAAGGGACGTACTGTGGTCTAACCCCTCCCCTCTCCAGAAGTGGCATTAAGTTGTGTCTCGTTTTATCCCTTGGGTTCCATAAAATCGAGTCCTCACACCCCTCCTCTTCTTCCCTCTCTCCTACATCATCAATTTCATCCGTATTTCCCCTACTCATAACTCTTTCTTCTCCATCTTTTCCCCTTCTTCCATCATTTCCTGTATTTAATGTGGGCGTGTGTATTCGTCCTTCCTGCCTGCGTCTAGGGAGGTCTCTAAGCCGACCTGCATAGGGTGTCAATTCGTTTGTGAAGGGTGCAAGTTTGATTGTACGTAATGAGCGTGAGGTGGTTGAGCATGTGGGGTGGGATGGGAGAGGGTGTGATGGTGACGGTGTGGCTTCATGTGTCTGTCTTTCCGCTATCCCTTGCTCTTCCTCCTCACTTCTCTCCAATTCATCCTTTCTCCTACAGATCCATGGTGAGTCTGCATTGGTCCGGGTGGTGTATAGTTTATCTAGACTTTCCCTTTCACTGTTTCTTCCTTCCTTCTCCATTCCTTGTTCTTCCTCACTACAAAAGTCATTCACAAACGGCAGCCCCCACTCTGTCTTTTTCCCCTTGATTGTTACTGTTTTTAAGTCTATTAGGTCTGGTTCTCCCTTTTCTCCTTTGCCAACCGTTCCCCTTTGCGCTGATGTTGTTGCTACTTCTGCGTCTCTATACACATACCCCCTTACTTCTCTCTCCCTCCTCCTATCTTCTCTTTCCCCTTCATTCCTCTCCTCCATCTCTCTACCAATTTCCTCCCTTTTCCTTTTTAATTCCTCCATTACTTCGCTACTCATCTTTTCCAATATCCTTTCATCCTCTTTCTTCCTTTCCGATCTCACCCTCTCCCTTTCTAATATACTCTCTATCACCCTCCCTTCTTCGTATTTCTTAGTCGTTTCTGATAGTAATCTCTTCTTCCACATTGCCATTTCTTTTTCTTTCTCTTCTTCTTCCCTTTTCCTCTCTCGTAGCACTGCTCTTGATACCCTTTCTGCTGCTGCTTTTACCCTTTCAGCTTCTCTCCTTTGCTCCTCAGTTCGTTCCCTTATTTTTTCCAATTCGTTCTTACCTTCTTTCCTTCCCCTCGCTCTCTCTCTTTCCTCCCTCTCGAGTTGTTTGATCAGTTCATTCTGTTCATCCCTTAACTCTGCTAGTCGTTCCTCCAAAATCTCTTCCTTTTGTCGTAACAGCTCTTCCTCTCTCATTCCACTCTCCCCGGTATTATCCTCGTCTATTTTCCTTACTACCTCCTTCTCTTCTCCTGTTAATGAACCTCGTAATTTTAATAATTTCTGCGCAGCTACCCACTCATCATGTCCTATTTCCACAGTTTGCTCTTCTCCAGTCCTCCCCTCCCCTGCTGGCATCTTCCTATGAGCCACATATGGTGGCGGGCTGTATGCTGGGTTCGAGTACCCCTCAGCCGCCCTTAACTGTCCTCTTTCTATTTCTCCTAATTCCCTTAAAGGGTACAACCCCCCTCCCTCTGTTTTCACTACCTTTGCTAGGGGTATATCGTTGCTCTGTTCCTTTTTTATTTCATTTTCTTTTGAGTTATTATTCTTTTCTCCTCCCTCTTGTCCGTTCCCCGTGTTCTTTGGGTCTTCACTCCCCTTTTTCCCATTCTCTCCTTCCTCCTTAATCTCTTTTTCTTCCGGTATTTCCCCCACAGTGAACATTCCATTTGGTCCTGGTCTGGTCCCTTGGAACATCCTCCATAAATTAAACACCTCCACGTGGTTTGTCAACTTCTTCCCTTTGTATGTATTATGCAGATGGTTTAATAGTGAATGTTGGGTATATGGATCGAAGCTACCATTAGGCGGCCATGGTGTTATCATTTTGTTGTCCGTCCCCTGTGTCCATTCTATGCTATACTTGATCAGTTTCTCCGTATGGGGTGACAGTGTGGTACATATGTGTTGTAGTGGGGTAGTGAGGGTGTTCCCCCACCCTCCCGATCCTGTCCCGTGTGACATAGTAGCGCTCCACTTGTTATCCTTCCCCTATTTGGTAGCTATTATCTTGCTAACACTTACAATGCACAGCCTTATACCTTTACCTGGCCCCGTAAATTTGGGGACTTGCGATAGTCCGCTAAGGAAAATTATTAAAATATAGTATTTACATTTGTATATTCTCTTCTTTCTTTCTTCCTTTACACAACACCCTTACGGCCCCCTGCGGCCGAGGCGCACGTAGCCCCCTGTGGCTGCGTACCCCTTGTGACGTTCTTATACAGTCGCCTATTTTCATTTGCTCCTCCTCCTTCTTCTACACTCGCCGTGGCCGGCGTTCTCCGTGCGCAGCCACGTTCCCCGTTTCGCCTTTCCCCGATCAACTCATTACCGTTTATCTCTGTTTCCACTCCCTTACCACAGTTCTCTTCCCCACCACTCTCAGAAAGAAAGATGCCTTGTGCTCGGGATATCCTATGAAAGTCCTACTGGTGACGTCACCGATATCTTCGAGCTACTCGTAAGTTCTTCATATATTCTTTAAGTCCAAAATACACTTGTAATCTACCCCCGTTAACCTCACAGCTGTCTTCCTGTCACTCCTGGAACAAGGTAATCAATAATATAATCGGACTGCGCACGCTGCGTCGCCTCGCGTGTGATACGCCCCTCGACAGGAGGGCTTAACCAGCCAATTATCTTCCGTATTGGGCAACTAACTAGCTACCGCCTACAGGGAAACGTCATCTACCTATCGAGTTTCTTGCTCGAACAATAGGGATCCTCATCTACTCATTGATCAATAAATGCCAAATCGTAGGAAACCACACACACACCCTTACACGTAGTCGCGACCTAGGCCAATCAGTGTCTACGAGCGGCCGCACGTGATGTTTTCGTGCTCCACCCCCCTCTCTCGCGCAACGTAGCCGCCTGCTCTCGCACTCGTTCGGCTACCATTCATTTCATTGCCAACACTAAATTGTCAAACCTTCGCCGCGCACCTGTGCAACACCTCCCACCTCCCGTTTTTAATTCCTCCCCCCTCCCTCACAATTTCACGTTGCTTGTTGTGCGTGGCATGCTCACCAAGTTCTCTTGATGCGGGGCCGCTCGACTGCGTGCACCCCTCCAAGCGGCTCGCCACCTCCCCTCGTCTGGACCACGTCTGGACACTCGCCAACCGCGGGCGGGATACTTCTCAACCGGCTCCCGAAGGCCAATATCCAGATTGCGCTGTCCGGTCTTCTCGCAGTTCCGCGATGGTCCTGTAGTCCTCAGAAGGGGGCAATGGCAGAGGGGGCCGCGCCGCCGGGCCTCCTCGCAACGGGAGTACCTGGAAAAAATAAAAATAAAAAAGCAGATCTTAAACAGATCTCAGCAGTGCCTCCAACTTGTCGGGGGGAAATTCCGCCGGGGTCGGCCGGGCCGTCCGTAGACCTCCGGGCAGGGAGGCCCCAACTCCTCCCGTATATCCCAAAAGAGATAGAGTATGAGACACACGCAAGAAGCAAGGTGACTCTGCTGTTTATTAGACAAAACGGCAGGGATGGGTCAAGGATCGTACGCGTCCGTCCTGACACACACACAATCGTGGGGCTCGCAGGCCCTTTTAACCTTAGTATGACGCGCTACTTGCGTCATCTTACAAAGTTTAGCAAAAAACCTATTTCCACTCTGGATTGGTTACTCGAGTGGTAGGGTTAGTATAGCATACATATAGAGAACGGTATTAGTGGTTGAGGGTTAGTCCGGTGATATACTTGGGCTGTCCCTTCAATTTGATACATGAAAATTGTTACATGAAGACCTCTGAGGATTGGTCAATGTTAATGGCGTCAATGATAAGAGCCCCATGTTCTGATTGGTCCACTCGCGAGCCTCCCAGTCTGGGACTATCGCTGTTCCCAGCTCGCGGTGCACCTGTCATTTGCAACAATGTTTTTACTATGGGTAGGTGTAAACAATGTGAGGATTTATTCATATGTTGGGAGGTCGACTACTCCCACTGCTGCAGATGTCCAATGAGTCTTTTAATTGTATCTGCCTGTGTCTTGAAACGTGGGATTCAGGCGTCTCCTTCCTCCTGGGCTTGGCATCCTGTCAGGTTTGGCTTTGTCACGTGAGGTGAGACCGTGTTTGAGGCCGAATTCAGCACAATTAATATTGTTTTTCCCACTGTGTGCCTGGTTTATCTTGCAGGTGCGACCTTGGCGTTGGCTTGCGGCGTGCGAGATTGCAACATCGTGCCCTTGGCGGTGTGCTTTCGCCGGGCTCATTCTGCAGGATCAGCAACCGAGCTCTCGCTCATTCAATGTTCATGGAAACTTTTGCTTGCGGCCTACTTGGGCCTGGTGCATAGGTGGAACCGTTTGATGCAGAGCTCTTTAGGTTACGGTATCATATTGCTCTATCCTCAGTATCGTGTCTCCGTTATATTCTTTATTGTGGTACATGGTTCTTAGAAGAAGCGTGAGCAAGCCTTTTTAGATAAGTTCATTATGCGTCTTGCGTTTCTGCATTTTGAGAGCCTATGTGGAAAATAATAAAGATGCACGTCCGTGGGTATGTCTGTCGCCTATGTCATAGCACTGAGTATGTTCTTCGTGTGGATTGGTGTGGGAGTGTCCGGTGTGCATGTGTGCACAGGTGTGCTGACCGTTGGCTAGGTCGTCATGGCATCTCTAACGACGTGTAGGTTTGGTCGAGTTGATCCATGCCGCAGGTGTCGGCATGGGCAGGGCGGGCTGCTGGGCAGGTAGGTGGGCACATCCGTATGTTCCTGTACCAGGGTATTTGGTCGTCTGGTAGATAGGCAAACTCCTCTCGTGGCGGGTGCCTAGGCCGTGCTCCTCTAGGCCAAGCGCGAGAGGGGAAGGGCGGGAGCTTGTTCTTCCATTCTCCCACTTCACAACCATTATGATTTATCGCACAATCCCTCCCCCGACACATTCGCTGTCCCTTCCACCCCTTACCCCAAAACTCCAGAATCAGCTCCTTGGCCAGGAATTGCCTCCACATCCCTCTTCCTTGTCCCAGAGCTTATGTATGAGGCTCCTTGCCTCATTGGTAAGTACTGGGATGAGGAAGAGTGGGACTAGGAGTAATGGAGATTACAGGTAGCTAAGTCAGGCATTACCTCCATGTACCTCTACCTCATCCCAGTACTTGTGTATAAGGCAGCCACCCAGACATTTAAGTGTGCACTTTTTCACTATAAAGGCACACCCAGGCAGCCACCCATACATTTAAGTGTGCACCCTTTCACCGTACATGCACACACGCCCACCCAGCGACCCATACAGTTGTGTGCACCCTTTCACCATACACTCACACGGGCAGCAACCTATACATTTAAGTGTGCACCCTTTCACCATACACTCACACACGCACACGTCATGGGGTTGAGGGAAGCCTTATTACTTCAAAAAGAAATCGGGGCTCATTACGGGCTCGGCGATAACCGTGCCGGTGCTACCGCTGGTTACCGCCAGACCCATAAAAAATGACTGGCGCCTGACTTCCTGGTGCCACTGGGCTCTTCCAAGTCCAGCAGCTGGGATGTCAGGCACCTGTAATTTCGGTAATCCCCATTCCCGTGGAGTCCCATAGGACTCCATGGGATTGGGGACACAGAAGCACCGGCACCATTGTTAATGGTGCCGGTGCTTCTGTGACGGGTCTGCCTACCATAGATGCTGTGCCCGGCAGGGTCAGACCTTTCGGGCACAGCGGCCCCAGCAGGTAGATTACCAGCACTGTTGTTTCCGGGCCGGCATTTTCAGAATGAGCTCCATTGTTTCTTTTTGAAGTCACTCTAATTTCATTAAGAAATTATTCAGTTAAGGATCGAATCATAATGGAAATAATGGGCCTCATTACGAGTCCGGTGGTAACCAAGCCGGAAAAAACGGCAGGTTGCCGCCGGACTCGTATTACCATTCCGCCTCCGTGATTCTCAGAATTACCGGTGCATTACGACCCCGTTGACCTGGGAATTCCGGAGGCGGAATTCTGTAAGTCCCCATTCCCCTGGAGTCCTATAGGACTCCATGGGAGTGGGGAAGTGGAAACATCGGCACCATGTTGTAATGGTGCCAGTGTTTCCATGTCCGCCTGCAGGCAGGTGGTGTTAAACCCACCAGGTCAGACCTGGCGGGAGTGACACCTCCCGCCTGCAGAACTCGAGATCAGCCAGTTCGGAAAGAACGGTGGTGGCGGATTTATCACCACCATTCTTTCTGGACCGGCTGACTCGTAATGAGGCCCAATGTCTTTATGAAGGCAGAGTGACTTCAAAAATAAACTATTTATTTTTGAAGTCATAGGGCTCCCCCAACCCTATGACATGGAGCCCTACAGACTAGGGTCTTCCATGTCATGGGTTAGGGGGGAGCCCACAGCCTTCCAAAATAAAGTTTCTTTTTGTAGTCACTCTGCCTTCATAAAGAAATCATTTCTGTTACAGAAATAATTTCTTTATTAATGCAGAGTGAATTCAAAACAAAACTTTTTTTTGAGAACATTTTTTTTTTTTCAAGTGGGGCCCCTCCTAGGACATGCGCTGGTGAGGCCCCCGCACCGCAGGGGCTGCGGGGGCCCCTGTTACGCCAGTGCCCTTGAGGCATGCTTAATGGCGAGGAGGCAGTGGCTGTGTAAATGTGGACCACATATGAAGGTATATATTTATTTATTGGATATTTATTAGATGCTTATGCAACAAGACAGTGTTTCAAAGCACCACAAGGCACAAGGGAACGTAACAAGGGAGTAAAAAAACAACAGATATAGCCATGAATAAATAGAAACTAACAACGGTCATACTACATTCAAAGCATGCAAGTGCAATGAAAAGGGGAAAAAAGAAAAAGGGGATGGGGGTAAGTGCTATTAGGATCCCCTAGAAGAGAAAGTGCCAGAGGTGCCCTTTGGGAGGCAACAGGTCTACTATCCAACAGAGAAGTCCAGGGCAGAGTCAGACCTCCAAACAGGTGGGTGTCGGGCCAGAGGGCAGTACGGGTGGGGGGGGTTCTGTGGAGATTGGGCAGATGGACAGGACCCTATTAGACTCTTGAGAGGCCTGGCTGCCAATCTCAGTGACAGAGGGGATGGTCAGCATGGAAGGAGGAGAGGGAAGGAGGAGGTGAAGAGAAAGGTCTTCTGTTGTTTGCAGAACTTTAGGTGATCCAGTTCTAGACCGATCCTGGTTGGGACCACAGTCTGGGACGAGACCTATCTGCATACTCACTGCACTGGCATACTCGGCTCCCCATGTATGCCTAAGGCGGGGAGTGCTGCAAGGGTTGCTAACTGCATGGGGCATTGAAGGTGCTGTGAAGCATAGCAGGGAATATCGGCAACCAGAGGCAGTTCGCAGAGCTGTGCAAAGCTTGCAACTGCGTGGACCGGCGTGAGCCGTAAGATCGGTTTTTGGCCCACAAAGTAATAAACCCGCAGAGGCTAACAACGTTAGCATATTGGCACATAAAGCTGAGGCGTACCGCAAGCTGCGGGCAAAAACAGAGTACGTTTAAACACGCAGAAGTGTGTTAATGGAAGAAATGGGATGACTCCCAATGTGGTCCGTTCCCACCGGTGCAGCATGATACAGCAACACAGGCTGTTTCCAATGTGGTCTGGCCACCATAAATAATGCTGCCACCGGAGGGCCTGACGTAGCTGCATGAGGCTTCCAGTGTGTTCCGGCCCTGCCTGCAAAGCAAAGTGCAGCAATGCAAGCTGCTCCAAACGTGGTCCAGCAAATGTAATGGCTCGCTGCCACCGGAGTATCAGACGTAGCTTGCTGAGGTTTCTACTGTGGTCTGGCCCTGCCTGAGAAGTGGGACGTGGCAATGCCAGCTGATTCCAACGTTGTCTGGCCAACACAACTTAATGCTGACACCGGAGTACAAGACATAGCATCAGGAGGTTTCCACGGTGGTCCGCCCCTACCTGAGAAGTGATGCGCAGCAATATAAAGATGTTTCCAATGAGGGTGGGCCAACATAACTGAACACTGCCATTGGAGTATGAGACAGAGCTTCAGGAAGTTCCCAAGGCAGTCCGGTCCGGCCTGAGAAGTGCAGGGCAGCATGGCCAACACAACTGAATGCTTCCATTGTAGTACAAGCCTTAGCGGTTTGTGGGGTCCACAAAGAGTTCTGTGTGAATACAAATAACATTGTTTGGAGGGTGCAGGAACAAGCTCCCCCTAAAAGAACTGGTGCCTCGAGAGAGAGGAGATGCACATTGGTATTGGTGGGAGTGCAACCGGGTGACAGCACCTCAAAGAAGCTGTGCACAGTACGAGAAGAGCGCTGTACGGTTGAGTTGGGGCTTGATGACACTCAGAAAGCACCTGCAGAGGGCCCAGGCGGTGTGTGTGTATGGAGGAGCAAACATGGATTGTAGACCGGTGGCACAGAGGCGAAACACCAGCGAAACCCCAGAGGAGCACAGCGAGGATCCACACCACGTGCCCCTGCAAGTAAGTTAGTGGTCAGGTCAGCTCAGAAGTCGAGGAGCACAGTTGCATTGTTTAAGGCAGTCATGTCATCCAAGGGCAACAAAAGTAAAGGAAATCAAACAACCATGTGAAACCTGCTCATGTATTGGAAAGGATGAAGATGACAACGCTAGTGACCCAAGGGGCAGCGGCCCCTGTGAGCGGGGATCAGAAAATCTTGCAAGCCATAGCAGCTTTGAAGTCCTCATTGGAGTTCAATATAGACATGATAAGTATCGATGTAAACCTCCTGAGACAAGATGTGAGGTCGTTGGCAGAACGCACAGGCACATTGGAAATGGAGGTGAAATTGAATAAGAATAACTGCAATGAGAATACCAAGGAAGTCTCAGTGTGGCAACAACAGATATGGAACCTGGAAAACATAGCAGAGGAGGCAGAAGGACGTGCCAGGAGGAATAATGTGCAAATTATTGGGCCCCTGGAAGGAGATGAGGGCGCAAACCCGCAGGACTTTATTGAGACTATGCTGCTGCAGGAAATAGGCTTGGGGGCCTTTACTCAAGGCTTCAGGGTGGAGCGAGCACACAGAGCACTGGCAAGAAGGCCACCACCTGGAGCGCAACCCCGGCCGATAAAAGCCCAGATACTGAACTATAAAGATAGGGAGAAAATCCTCTAACATTTTCGCAAGGGCGGTACGATCAGAAGAGCATCAACTAACATCACAGCATACCTGGACTATAAATTCCTGGTACAAAAACAGAGGATGAACTATACAGCAGTCAAGAGGAGGCTACAAGATGTGAACATTAAGTACATGCTTCTGTACCCAGCCAAATTGAAACTCTTATACAAAAGTTGAGCTCTCTTCTTTGAGACTCCAGAAGAGGTGATTAAGTGGATGGATGAACTGCACCTGACGGACGATGCAGACGATCAGCCGAGAGGCGAGAGTGACAAACAGGAGGGTAACGCCTATCCAATGTGTAATTGTGTGGACATACATCCATAAGACATTTTTGAGCACATTTGTAAAAGAGGAAAATCATAGATGACATTACAGAATGTTTAACTAGCAGGAAACACTGGTATTTGTATTTTGTATTTTATTTATTTATATAGCGCACCTGGTCCGGAGGCATGTGGGTCGCATTTCTTGAGGGTTACAGTTACATCAATTTACAGTCACTCATATACATAGCATTATTATGAAGGTCAATTGACAAACAGGTTACAGTAAATAAAATGTTTTACAGTCAGTCATATACATAGCAGTATGAAAGTCATTTTTACAAAGAAAAGATACAACAATAGCTATCTACAAAGGGCATCCACCCTCAAGTAGAGCATACATCAGGGTGATAGCAGGAGTAGTGTGGCTCACAGTGTCTTTAGTTGGCTCTACTGGTCCTGAGCTACAAGCCAGGTTTTCACTTTGCTTCTGAAGGAGTGGTATGAAGGTTCTTATCTAAGAGGGTTAGGTAGCGAATTCCACATCCAAGTGGCAAGTACCTGGAAACTACAACCCTCTGCTTTCTGAAGTCTGAATCTAGGTAGTCGTCGCAATTGACTTGGGCTGCTCTAAGAGGGCGATCAGATGTGTTTTGTGGGAATCTATCGGACAAATATTTCTGTGCCTTGTTGGCAATGCATTTATGGGTGAGTGACAATGCTTTTGCAATGTCTTTGAGGGTGATTCTTTGAGTAACCGATAGCCAGTGTAGGCTGCGTCTGGTATCCGAGATGTGATGATTTTTAGGAACATTTAGAGCTGCCCGGATGGTGTTGTTTTGAGTTACTTGTAACTTATACATGTTCCGTTGGCTGGTTCCTAAATAAAGCACGTTGCAATAGTCGAGTTTCGACATGATAAGGGTTCTGGCAAGAGTTGTACAGTTAGAAGTGGTAATGAATGGTCGACAGGCAGTGATGAGTTTACACATGTAGGTTGTTGAGGAGGTTATGACATTAGTTTGTCTTGTTAGGGATAGGGATGAGTCTAAGTAAATGCCTAAGGCTTTGGTGTCATTAGATACCTTGATGGTATTGCCATCAATGATGAGCGAGTTGAAGGCTGAGTCTAGTCTGTCTAGTTTTGGTTGTGAACCAAGGAGGAGTAGCTCTCTCTTATCATCATCAAGACAGAGCCCATGTTGTGCCATCCAAGCCTGGATGACCAGATTGATGTCAGTGTCAGTGAATGCTTTAGAGTCGGCTTTATGGTCTGCAGTGATGGGGATGAGTATTTGGGTGTCATCTGCATAGTTAGTGTAGGTGACACCCAAATAGTCAAGAATATTGTAGAGCCATTTTGTGAACACATTACAGAGTGTTGGTGATACACAAGATCCCTGAGGGACCCCAAACAGAACTGGTGAAGGTTCCACAGAGGCCAGTGGTGAGAAGACCTTCAATGATCTAATCCAGGTGGTGGCTTTGTCCGAGAAGTGGGCTGCGGATTTGAGATGTTGACAGAGTATTTGGTGGTTGACCAGTTCAAATGATGCCAACAAATCTAATAGTAAGAGAAGGGCCAACTTGCCATTGTCTTTGAGGTCTTCGATTTGTGTTTTTAAATCAGTTAAGGCCGTTTCTGTTCCATGCCTCGGACGGAAATCAGATTGTCTGAGGTCAAGGAGGTTGTTAGATTCTAGGTAGATCTGGATCTGCAGGTAAGCTGCTGTACCCAGGATAACTTTGAGAAGGAAGGGGATGGTAGTGATCGGCCTATAGTTGGTGGGAGCGCTTCGGTCTAGTGAGGGTTTTTGTAGTAGGGGGAGGACCCAAGCATCTTTGAGGTTATTGGGCACGATACCCGTGTTGAAGGAGGCATTTATTAAGGCAGTGATGAATGGCGCTAGTTCAATAGAAGCTTCCTTAATGATAGGGGCAGGACACGTGTGTCCCTGGCAGTTAGATGGATTGAGTGTGAGGATGATATTTTCTATCTCTTTGATAGAGAGTGGTGTGAAGTTAAAAGGTTTGTGGTTGTGAGGAGGGAGGTTAGAGGCTAAAGGTGGGGTTCTATTGTGTGGGTCGATGAATAAGCACATTTCCTTTGGCATTGATTTTAGTTTGTGCATGGTAATTTTGTCTAGAAGTGCATTTTGGATGTTAGAACACCAAGTGCTATCTTTGACACAGGTGTCTGGGGTGCTGAAGGAGTTTCTAGTTCTTTAGGTATCTTAAAGAGCTCTTTAGTACTTGACTTGGCTTGCAACATCCGATCATTGTATGTGTCTTTTTTGGCCTGAAGGATCACCTCTTTGTAGTTAAGGGAAGCTAGTACAAGGCTATCCTTATTAGTGGTTGAGGGTTGGCCTTTCCGCAAGGCTTCAGCATTTCTTTTTTGCTTACAGAATACTCTAAGGTGTGGGGTAAACCACAAATTAAGATCTGCACGTGGTTTGGATTTTCTTATTTTGAGTGGGGCAATGTTGTAGATGGCTTTAAGAATGGTTTGATTGTACAAGTCGACTAGGACCATAGGGTCGGCGCTTGACTTAGTTGTATTGTTTAATAGGGGTAGTATCAGTTGGAGCAGTTTTTCGCTTGTTATGTCCCTTTTATTCCTGGTGCTAATGGATGGTGCGATGTTCTGATTAGAATGTTTGTTGTCAGATTGGATATTGAATGTTATCATATGGTGATCTGACTAGGCGCAAGGTGTATTAGACACTGGGCCTCATCACGAGTTGGGCTGTATTCTCGGCTGTAATACCGCCGACTGTAATAGCCCTAGCACCGACCGGCCCGGTGGTATTACCACCGGATCACGGGTTTGGACTTAACGGTAAATCCCCATTCCTGATTGGGTCCATTGGATCCAATGGGGAATTTTTGCTGCTAATACTCCGGGCTAATACAGCCGGCTATAATTTCGCAGAAAACAGGGATTTTCACCTCCAGAAAAAAGCTGGAGGTAAAACAGCCGATTTAGCGCCCAACTCGTGATAGGACCAGCCCTTAAATGTGGTGGTAATACCTTTACCGCATTTAAGGGGTACAGCCCAACTCGTAATGAGGCCCACTATGTTGATGCCGCAATTAAGGTCTACCAACCGTCAAGGGTTCTTCCTTTGATGTGGGTAGGTTCCAGGATGCGATGAGAGAAACCCAGTTCAGTTAAGGTACTTGCTATGTCAAGGGCTTTATGGTCTATGGCATCTTGGAAGCCAAGATTAAGGTCTCCTAATAATAACATTTGCGAATTGGGCTTTGTGTTAGCTGATAAGAGGTTGGTGATATCTTCTGAGAAGGTGGCGATTGGACCCGGAGGGAGGCCTGTAGAAGGGGTGCATGATAATGGTAATGGTATGGGTGGATGACGTGGGCATCTTGACAGACAATAGCTCAGCTGATGGGATATGCTGATTTGGGATACATCTGAGGCCAGTGGAGCTTCTGGAGATAAAGGCGACACTCCCGCTTTTAGCATAGTTAGAATCTCTGTTGCATCTTGTAATGGAGTATCCGTTGGGGATGGCGAGCGAAAGTGAGGGTCCTGAAGCTGCATGTAGCCAGGTCTCAGTAATGTCTAGGAAATCTAAATCATGGACAGTGATGTAGTCTGCAATATCCAAGGCATGTGCCGGGAGTGACCTGGCATTGATTAAGCACTGCTAATGGCGGTGGCTTTGGCGCGTGAGTGTTTAGTGTCGGTGATGATAGGAAGAACCTTAGGTGGGACATTTTTAGTAAGTGTGAGCTTGGGGGTGCGTGTGTATTTGTTGGATGTAGTGAGGGTTTTGTGATTAGTGGTAGGATAGTGTGAACGGTGGGGCTGGGCGAGGGAATCTAGTGCCAAGTCTGGAGTTCCTAAAATGCATGGTGCAAGGTTGATTTGGAGTAGGTTTAGTAGTGAAGTGTTCCAGCCATAGTGCTGGAGAGTTCAAGTACATATTAGCTGATAATGCATTAGTAGTGGGAATATTGCTGGAGATGGGCTGTATGTGCAAGGTCCGACAGGTGGGCAGATGGATGTTCTCTATTAGCTAGGATGGGACCCAGTGGGTGTGAATACATTGCAGTATAACAGTAGTGTACATTGCATTAGGATGGTCATGAACATAATGCGGAGTGGGCTAGGTGGCAATTCTAAGAACTATGACAATAGATTGGCATAGTGTGGAGATGTATTGGGCGGTGGGTGTGTGGGGCCGTTAGTACATGTAGTACTCAAAATACGCTCCTGAGTATTTAGATTGGGGCATGTGGCTGCTGATTAAGGTAGCATGTGTACCGTATACAGAATGGTGATGGCAGATCAAATACAGAGTAATGCAGATAAATATGGCACATACAATGGCATACAGTGGCAGATCAAATACAAAGTAATGCAAATAGGTAAGTATGGTCAGGACTATACGGCATATACAGGGGAGGTAGTGGCAGGTCAGATGCAGAGTAATGCAGATAGATATGGCACTTATAATGCAATGGGTACAGGAAAATACAATATGGGCAGTTCAATCAATGTAGTACAGTCACGTAAGGTATATAATGTGAAGAAGGTTTGTAAATGATGCTCCAAGGGCAGTTGCAATCAAAAATAAACATAAAGCAGTCAGGTCAGGCATATAAATGGGCCTCATTACACGGAATGCGGTAAGGGTTTACTGTTACCGGTAAGGGTACCGGTACCGGTAAACCCTTACCGCCTTACTACGAGGTACCTTCGCGGGACCCAACCTCAACGGCTGGTTTTACCAGCCGTTAAGGAACGGGCCCGCAAAGGGATCTTGGAGGCATTTATGGTACCACAATTTGCGGTACTGTAATTGCCACCTTACCCATTCCCATTGATTCCTATGGGGGCTCAAATGGGAATGGGGAAGTGCCATGGTGAATGGGGAATTACCGCCCCCACACACCATGGCGGACTCGGAACGGTACCGGCGGCAACCATGGCGCTAATAGCACCATGCTTACTGCCTACTGTGTAATGAGGCCCATTGATTGGTTCATAATGGAATGCACAGGCCTCAGTACGTATTATCGTTTGGAGGTTGCCAGGAAGCCACATAGGCTCGCAACAATAATGGGGGTACTTGATAGAGCTTAATTTTACAGATGAGTCTGGGGTATGCTGGTTGGTGACCAGGCCATCCGATTATTGATAGGTTGGAGAGGCGAGGATTGACCGGCATATAGATTAGTTATCATAGAGCATAGTAGGGGATTGCAGTAATGTTGGTGTGGGCCTCATGAGTACCGCACGAGGATGAGTACCGCCTATACCCCATATTGGATTAGATTAGTTAGGATACTTGTAGTTACGTATCCTCCTGCTGCACCCCGAAATTCAGCACTAGTACCTGGGATGAGACGCGAGGATTACTGAGCACCTAATATGGAGCTGGGCAATTGTTGGGGAGGGGGGTGTTACGGGATTTGGGTTAATTAGATGGGGTTGGCCTGCAGATACACACAAGGGTGGATTAGCAATCGCAATGGGTGGATAATGATAGCGGGAACCACTAGACGGGATGGGCGAGCTTAAAATATCAACCTGGATTGTCAGGGGCCTGAACAGCTACATCAAGAGAAATAGAGTAATGGCATACTTCTGTATGCCATTACTCTATGTATGACATATACAGAAAATCATCTTACTAATGAAAAGCAAGAGATTTTGGCATGGAAGTGAGGGGGGTGACCGTGGGCTCAACATATTCAGCATATGCCAGAGGGGTCTTAATATAGGTGGCGCTGACAGTCCCATTCAAGGTCCTTCAGACCTACCTTGAAACAGACGGTAGGATGATAGTACTACGGGAATAGTGGAAAAAAGGAAATATGTGTTATTAATACATATGCTCCAGATCACTACACAGCAACCTATTTTAGATCCCTATACCCCAAGATAGGTTTTTACAGGGCTAGTGAGTTGATAAGGGGGTGGTGATTTTAACTGTATGCTGGACCCAGCAAAGGATAGATTGGATGACAAAGTCACTCATCCAGCCCCTTCAACTAAAGCTCTAAACACGCTATTATATGCATTTCAGTTGGCTGATGTATGAAGGACAATGTGCCCGCAGGGCAGAGTATACTGTCATTATTCTGCTCCCAAGAACCTCTACACGAGTTTAGTTTATGTGTTAGCAGGGAAAGAAGCTCTGGGAGAGTTCACAAGGCTGAATATAAGGCAAGAGTCCTCTCAGACCATGCCACTCTGTTGGTTACTTGGCAGTTCCCCTCCACCCCCGAGCTAGGATCTCGACATGGAGACTTAGAGTTGAGGCACTTAAGGATGCAGGGTTTCGGGAACACCTGAGGAAAGAGGTGAAGGAATACTTCAAGCAGAATACAGGCAGCTTGGATTCTGCAGGTACATTGTGAGAGGCCTTTAATGTAGTGGCGAGAGGGGCAGCTATTGCGAAGTCAGAAGGGATACAAGATGTCATTACACAGGACCTACAAAAAGCAGAAGACAGACTAGAATTGATAGAGCAGACAGGAGATACGTCCCCAAAGGAGGCAGGGGAGGTGTCCCACCTGCAGCAGGAATGGTGAGAACACTGGAATAGTCTGAGAAAACTGAGCTGCAGGAAATATGTGGAGGGACAGCATGCAGAAGGGGACAAGCCTGGGCGCCTGCTAGCCTGGATTGTGGGAAGGGACTGTGAATTGTGCGAGATGCAGTACGCGGTGAACAACTGTTTTTATGATTATTACAAACAGCTCTATGGGGAAAACTCGGAGTGTGACATGTCAGAGATAGAGGAAGCACTGTTAGAGATTAGTCTCCTCAGGCTAAACATGGAGGAGAAAGGAAAGCTGGAAGGCCCCATCACCATAGAAGAACTACAGTATATGATAAAAGAATTACCGATGGGTAAGGTCCCTGGGGCGGATGGACTTCCTAGTGAATTCTATCAAGAATATAGGGTGGAAGTCCTAACTCCACTGCTAGCAATGCTGAATGAAGCGCTGAACATGGGCAAACTGCCCAGGTCCTTGAGAGAGTCGATAATTGTTCCCCTTCATAAGCCAAACAAGCCGGTAACTGACTGTGGCTCATATAGACCCCTTTATTACTGAATCAAGATGGGAAGATTCTTACGGCTTTAATGGCTAACAGGCTTAAGCCAGTCATCACCAAGTTTATACATTCAGACCAGACAGGATATGTCCCACACTTAAATATTACAAATAACCTGAAGAAGATTACATACATAATAGATTGTACCCAAGGAGACACACAAAAGTTGGCAGTGGTGTCATTCGATGCAGTCAAGGCATTTTCACTCAGTCAGTTTGCCTTGGCTATTAGCAGTACTAGAGAGGTTTGGTATTGGATCCACATACAGAAAGTGGGTACGGTTGCTGTATAATGAACCAATAGCGAGGGTCAAAACGCGCACAATTGTCTCAGAACAATGGCAGTTAAGCAAGGGGATGAGGCAGGGTTGTCTGTGGTCCACGATGCTTTTCATTTTAGCGTTGGAGCCATTAGCGGTCTATTTACGGGAAGAATATGGGGAGCCTGGCATAGTCACACTGGGAGGGCGGCATCTGATTTCATTGTATGCAAATGACATGCTCCTGTATTTGCAGCACCCCAAGACAAATTTGCAATACATCCTGGATGTGATGGAGTGCTATGCGGCCTTGTCATGCATAACAATAAACCCACAGTAGTCAAGTCTGTTCCCTTTGGGGGAATATGCTGGGAGGCCCATGCACATCTTGCCCGTGCTACCAATTAAATGGGAGGTAGTCACATTTAGGTACTTGGGTGTGAACATTTATCATGATCCTCAGACAGAATACACACAAAACATGGTGAGAGCAGTAGACAAAATTGAGAACTGCATGTCATTTTGGGCCAGATTGCCGCTGTCCATGATGGGACGAGAGGCATTGCTGACGATGGTGGTGCTACCGAGGCTTCTTCATTATTTTGCAAATGTCCCGTTTGCGATATCGAAAACGTTTTTCAGGAGGCTGAGTGGTATATGTAGGAGCTTTCTATGGCATAACTCAAGGTGCAGGGTGGCACTGTGGAAGCTTCAGAACTCATATGAACAGGGGGAATAAAGGTGCCTAATTTTGAGATATATTTTGTCACTAGCCAGTTGCAATTTGTGGCCAAATGGCTGTCTGATGAGCAAACACCCGAATCACAGTTACTGCAGGCAGTTAGTGCTCTGTTCTTTTTGAAAGAAGTGATATGGATAACCGACCCTCGTGCAACTCGCCCACCCTTAATGCTGAGGCTGGGGTGTGTAATATGGCATAGGGCCTGCCAATTGTTGGAGAACACCATGCTGTAATCCCCTCAGATCCCGCTGGTTGCGCTGGAAGGGGTGGATAAGCAATTGAGGTTAAATGTGAGGAAGTATTGGGAACCGAAGGGAGTGGCGACGTGGGAGATGTGCTCAAGGAAGGGTTACCCAGGGAGGTTGGGGAACTGACAGAAGACCCTGGGTTGAACCAAGGGCAACACCGCATGTATACCTGCCTCTTATGGAATCTTAGACGTAGGTGGCCAGGATCCGAGGAGCCTTTGCAGCTAGACAAGACGATAGAGCCATTTTATGATGTATCAGAGGGGGATCATGAAGTCTCGAGTATATACGAGCTATGGATGTCCAAGATGCATTAGTACAGACGAGGAAAAAATTGGAAGACAGACCTGCAGGAACCAATGGCAGAGGCAATGTGGATTAGAGCTATGGCATACCACAAAAAGGTGTCCAGATATGTACGTTTACAACTGATTCAATTATACGTGATCCACAGAGCATATCTGACCCCAAAAAGAATAACTAAGTTCAACCAGGCAGAAGCACAATCCTACCCAAAGTGCAGAGAGATTAACACAGATCTGGTTCATATGTTCTGGGCCTACACACAGATTAGAAGATTTTGGGGAGAAGTTGCCCAGATGTTGGCATGGGCAGACATCACCCTGGATATTGGATCCCCTCTGGCATGTCTGCTGGGGGGCTTTCCAAGGCCCAAAAGAGCGAGACATGTGAGTAAGCTTAAAGATCTGGCATATATACTTGCAAAGCACAGGATAGTGATGGGATGGAAAGCACATGCGAGGCCAGTAGTGCAGGTGTGGTGGACGGACCTGTTCAAATGGGCAAATACAGAGACCATGGTGTGTCAAGAAGCAGTAGGTCATAACACGCAACAAGGAGATGGGGTGGTGGATGCTTGGAGGCAGTTGATAGCGGATTTGGCCACCCCGGAGCAGGGCGGTATTGATTTGGAGGATACACCCGTACGGGAGGACACTGAAGCAAAGATAGTCGCTAAGGAATAAATGGGGGAGGCAGTGGAACCATTGTGTGCAAAGCAGGCCGGGAAGGGGTGGAGGGAGTTGGGCAGAGTGTGGGAAGCAGACGGTCCAGACATGTTGTGAAATATGATGTACATGTTTATGTAAGTCTGTAAATTACTATGGGCCTCATTCCGAGTTGGGCGGTAAGGATTAACGATCACCGGTAATGATGCCGGTGCCGGTAAACCCATACCACCCTATTCCGAGATCCCTTAGCGGGTCCCAGCAGGAACGGCTGGTCTGACCAGCCGTTCTCTGCGGGTCCCGTTAAGGGACCTTGGAGCTAATTACAGTTTTTCGCACCTTCCCCATTCCCATTGAGCCCTATGGGGGCTCAAATGGAATGGGGAATGGTTTACTGAATGGGGACTTACCGGGTCCTCCAAGGTCGGAATGACCCGGTAAGTCCCCATTCAGCCAGGCCGGACCCGGGTTTGGAAGCAGCCATGGCGCTAATAGCGCCATGGCTGCCTCCAAACTCGTAATGACCCCCTATGTTTCTAAACAAAATAAAATAATAAAAATTGTTTAAAAAAAATAAATGTGCCAAGTGTAATCTAGTGCCACCATTAATGGGTGAAGAGGAAAAAGAGGAGAGGGTAAAGATCAGGTGGGGGTCCATAGGTCTGGAGAGGGGACAGAGAAGAGGATATCAGTGATTGTCTGGAAGTAGCACTAACGTAGGCGTCAGCAATAGGTAGGCCAGGATTAGAGGCCAACAGACCTTTTTAAAACTTTTTTCTTCCAGACTTCATGAGAGAGGGGAGATGGGTTATAGAGTAACAGTAAGAATAGATGGGATAGATGGAGAGTGCCACTGAGGTGGAGAAGATGGATAGATGGAGAGGCTGCACAATGCACAAGCAAAGTCACCAGGCGGCCTAGTAGCCGAGGGAGACAGGTGGATGCACAGATGTAAAAGCACACCGAAATTCGAATTACTACAAAACACTAAGATGTGCACAAAATGGAGGAGCACACATACATTTGAATTCGTCACAAAGCACTAAAATGCAGCACAACATGGATGCACAGTTGGAAAGCACACCTACATTTGAATTTGTCACAAAGCACTAAAATGCAGCACAAGATGGTTGGTGCATAGATGGAAAGCATACCTAAATTTGAATATGTCACAAAGCACTAAAATGCAGCACAAATGGATGCACAGATTGAAAGCAAACCTAAATTAAAATTTGTCAAAAAGCACTAAAATGCAGCACAAGATGGTGGATGCGTAGATTAAAAATCACAGATGAAAATGACTTTCAGGCAGGAACTAAAATGGAGCAGAAATATAATCGTATAGGCGAAAGCACAGCAAGAAAAGAAATGCAGGTAGAGGAGAGATACAGTGTTAAAGGCAAGAGTAGTCCAAGGCTAGCCGATGGTAAGCAGCACACCAAAAGGCAGAAAGTGAGAACTTAAAGGCACAGTGCAGGTAACCTATGCTGTGGTGAGGTGGCGTCATAGGAACGCTATCCTGGAGAATGGCAACCAGTTTTAGTGAGAGTTAGCAGGAAGGCGACTGCAGTGCATTATACAGATCTGGCCATGACCAAGAAACAGGTCAGGCAGGGTCGGGCCAGCGAGCAAGTGTAGCTGTGAGTTTGAGGCGCAGTGACCACAACAGATCTAGAGGCTTTAAGACCGTGGGAAGTGGCTGCTTAACCGGAGCACTAGTGCCCATAGTTGCATCAAAGTGGTTGTTCCATCAAAAAGTTTGGATGTTGGAAATGGCCCTCACAGAAAGTACAGGCCCAGACAATGGCAAGACCAATTCAGGAGGCCCTTTCAGGGGACTGGCGATTGCCTGTCGGCTCCGTTGTCCGAGGGGGATAATTCAATGGCCAGCCAATCACAGCGAGCCTCCTCTGGAAAGCCTGGAAGGAACAAGCCGCTGTTAACGATGCCGCGCGGGGTGGCCATGATGAAAGAGGTCCCTCATGGGCATAAAGATGGTTGCTGCACTGTGTGCTGCAAGATGCTGGGTGAGGGTTTGCCACAAAAGTTGAGTATGAAAGGCTCTTATATGACATATCAGGAGCAGTTTGTTTCCTCGATACTGCTACAGGTCATTAATAGTCAGGTATTTGAACATAAGTGTAACAATCATTGCCTACATTCAAACCTCCTGTCTGGGTTATTTTTGTGGGAGCATCTGTTCCTGTCTATAAACATTGTCCACTCGAGATGTGTCTGTATTGGTGACCGGGAATACTCACATTGAGAACCAGCACATCCACATCTCCAATTATCCTGAGACAATGAGCAACAGAGCCATCATGCCGCATCTGAGTGGTCTGTGTTTGCTGCCATGTCATTCCATATTCAAATTAATTTGCATGTCTGGACAATATGTATGTCTCATGGAAACTGATAGAACAATGTAAGGGTGAGGGTCATGAACAGTTATGCGAGAAACATGGCATGTGTCTGTCATGTACTCACTGATCCCCACATACGAGCTTTCCATGTCAGACTGGTGATTTGAGTGTAGATCTCTATGATCATTGTTTCAATTGCAATTTGCACAGTTATGACGTGCAAAGCAGACAAGTACACCTCATTGGTGTCATTCATCCCCTTACCATTTCTCAAGAGTTATCTTCAGACAGTTCAATAGGAGAGTACCAGACTGTCCACCCTCGAATGATGACCCACCATCAGATAATTCAACCTATGTTTTGTCTATTGTCGCTGCTTGCAATTTTCAATATAAGTTGATTCAACATAATACCCACAACACAGGGCCGTGGTTTGTGCGCACAACAACCCTGGCAGGCTAGTCACAACACAGCGTGGCACTACAGGCAGCTTGGAAATAAATCCTGACAAGGCGTCCCATCGGAGCAGGTGACAGAACAAACATGCACCTCAGAAGCAACTGCTGTGTTTCATCATCATATATGTAGTATGTACTTGATGTACAATGCAAATGGACTGTGCCCATTAGAGTGGTGATGATTCATTCATGTTGACGAGGTATGTTTTTTGCATGATACAGAGGTGTGCCTGTCAGGTGGGCACATCATGGAGGCTTGCAATGTGCACATATTTGGTTTGTAACAACCATCCAAACTAGTACTGCCACTGCTGTGAAGCCCAGTAGACAGTGATGTGTACTTTCACACAAACATGTGCTATGGTTGGGAACCACAGAGCCACCTCCCTGAACGCAGGCCATGTGACAGAAGTGTACATGGTAGCAAACATGCATTGGGCATGGATGGTTGATAACTGCAGCCAACTGTACTACTACACAAATATGGGTTGGTTAACCATAATTGTCCCCACATAGGATGCATACAAATGTCACACACCAGATGTGTCCACATAGGTCTCCAGGCCTCCCACACCTTGTACCTGCTCAATGCTAATGAGTTGACGTGTAGCCTTTTCAATTGGAGTCAGCTGCTCCACCTCTGCTGGGCCCCCTCCAGTTGCATGTGTAGAGGCCAGGTTGTCACTCAGCTTCTGCTTGGTCCTTTGCATGAGATTGTTCATTCGCTTTTGGACCTACTTAGCAGTGCACCCATCCACATCACAGGCATTAATGAGTTCTGAGATATGCTGCCACTGTGCCATTAGGTGTGTGGGGGTAAAGCTGCTGGCCTCAAAGGGGTATATCTCATGATGGTGAACTGTCACGTAGTCGATGAGCATCTAAATCTGCTCATCAGTGAAACGGTTCTTCCTCTGTGGACCCTTATCCTGTGCCGGGTCTTGGGGTGTAACCTGTTCCTGGTCAGGGAATCCCCTCTTGGACCTAGTGGCCCTTGCTGGTGCTAGTTCACCTGTCGGCTACTGACCATGTGCACGTACAGGTGTCGGGTCACCTGTGGGCTGAGGCACACCACATTCTCCTGTGGCTGGGGCACGTGTCCTCACCACATCACCATCTTTTCACTTTCCATTTTGGGACCTTACCACTAATGGTGCAGACAAAGTGAACAAATCATTTGCACACCAATATATTCCTCCTAGAAATAATAAGGGAACAGTTTACGTGATGCACTACAGAGATGCATGGTCCAGCAAGGCGCCAAGGCACCCCAAAATCCAAAATATGGGGTATGCAATATGCAGAGGCACCCCAATAAAAATAATTTGTGTACACAATACCGGGGAAGCTTAAAAAAGAGAAAAGAGCAGTATGTGATACACAGTGGCACCCCAACAGTCCAAACTTGCTTGCATGATACCCCAAAGCTTCCGAAAGAAGAAAAAAAGTGGTATGTGATATGCTGTGGCACCCAAAGAGCCATAAACTGCATGCATGATACCCCAAAAGCTTCCAAACCAAGAAAAAGAATGCACTATCCAATACGCAGTGGCACCCCGAAAGCCATAAATTGCACGCACAATACCCCGATATCTTAAGAAAGAAGAACAAAAGCGATGCAACTTGGCACCCCAAGAACTAAGAATTGTGTTGTGATAGCCCGAAAGCTTCCGAAAGAAGACAAAAAGTGGTACGCGGTATGAAGTGCCACCACAAAATCAAAAAATTGCCTATGTGATACAACGTAGTCTTCAAAATGGAAAAAAGTGCATGCACGTATGCGCAGAGGCAACCCCACCCCCAAAAAGAGTAATGTAGTATGCCTTAATTGAAGGAAATGGCTTGAGTAGCACCCCCAAATGCTTGTCAGTGAAACACAATCATCTTTCTTCGTACCTTCTCGCACACAGCCAGTGATGCATGTCGCACCTCTTAAATATCCCTGTCAGTGCCGTGTGCCTGAGAGCACACCAAAGTTCCTCCTGCCTGTGTGTCATTGATTTTGCCTCAAACACTCAACATCTGCTGCTGCCTGATTGAATGTAAGTGCCTGCTGCTAACCATCACTGCATTGGAGTGCCAGCTGTACTTCCATTGTCTGTTCTCCTGTTTTGGGCCTGTGACCACCTCATCTGGAATTTGGAACGTTCACCTCCCCCTACCAACTCCAGTGCAGCTCCACAGCACCTATCCAGGTCCCAGAGAAGCCACACCTGCTTTGCTGGTTACAATGTAGGCACCATCAACTTCTTCTGGAGAGAGCGGCACCCCCACATCAGCAGATCGTTCATTGAAGACCATGGAAAAGCAATGGGAGGACATCAAGACCCATAGCAATGTGAAGGCAGAGGCAGTCCTTGCGATGCAGCCCACTGTGGAGCTGTACTATGCAGGCTGCCACCAGTTGTCAAAAAACCAACTGCAGGTCCTTGAGAGGTTCTACCTGGATCATCACTCCCAGATCTGTGAGTTGAAACGACATCTGGAAGCTGCTGGTGTGCACCCATGTGGGGCACTGCTCTACAGTGTATGTGTGGCATGCATGATTTCAGGTGCTCAATTCTGTATACAGCATGTGTGTTGCATTGAGACGCAGTGGCATGCAGTCTCCTGCCAATTCTGGGTATATGTGGTGTCTGAGAAATCAGAGGGTATTCTCACTCTTACTCCCCCTGGATCCTCTGCTCGGGTGGCCAGGAAAAGGCCATCGCTCTTGGATCGTGACCCTGGGGGTGGAGAAGTGATCGAGGATCACCTGGGTCGAGGGTCCTTGGGGATTGGGAACAAGGTAACATGGTATCCCCTTTTTCCTTGTGAAAACCAGCCTAACCCTTGTGGTTGTAGTATATTTTTAATCTGTGTTGATATGAATGTTGTGTTTGTGATTGTGATGGTTTTATGAATGTAACGTCCGAAATAAACTTGTGAAAAATAAAAAAAACATGGATGTACCCACTCTCCTTCCTGCCCGGTCGCTCTCGCATGGGACACACCTGCAGGCACCATGTGTCTCTGACTACCTTACCGCTCCCAACACCCTCCTCAAATGCAGGATACACTCCCCAACCCCAGCCCCCTGGCCTGCTAATTGCCTCACTAAGCCCCTTCCACTACCTGTGCCCCCAACCTGCTCTCTAACCAGACTAACCAACACCCCTGATCACCCTTACCACCTCTCCTAGTCCTTATGCCTTCTGGCCGCTGCTGCACAAATAAGAGTGCCCATTCTGCCCACTTTGACGGGACGCTAATCCTGACAGTTCGCATTTAGGGAAGGTGGCATACCAGGAAAAAATATTCTATGAAAGGGGGCAGTTCTGTGCCCGTTCCTGTCTTGGAGCTATGAATGCTTTGTTTGTAATCTTTGTGGTAGCAGGTTTGGAGAGGATATTGGATTGGAGATTTTGAGATGTGTTACCTTAGCCTCCATCTGTTGAGGCTACCCCTATCTTTGGTGCAATCATTAACTTTCTGCTAAAGCGAACCAGCCAAAGTAATTGAGAGCTCCTGGACAGCAATTCACATTTATTTATTTATTTGTTAATTTGTAGAGCGCACCTAACACAAAGGTATCTGGGCGCATTCCTTGAGAAATTACAGTGATTACTAACGTAAAAGACATTATATTACATTAGTGGTTCAGCAGAGACATTACTGACAGAGGCAAATCATGACAGTGCAGGTACAATTGAAAACAAAGGACGGCATACCAAGTTTAGCACATGTAGTCCACACAGAAGGCCATAGGGGTTTCAATCGGAAGAGTGATTGAAACCCAGAACATAATGAGAACCACTTCAAAGGAGTCTGCCAGATTTGCCAGGTGACCTAGAGTAATTGATCCAGTGAGATAAGATGCATGCGTGAGCATGCCAAAAGCACAGGATCAAATGGAGCAAGAATCCCATGGGGCCTGATAATGCCTGACCCATGATCAATGCCAATGGAAGATTCAACTCGGTCTTTTCTTGAGAACAATTAACAAATATCATTATTTTTAGATTAAGGTAAGCCCAAAAGTCACGTTTAGCATTTTAAAGTGCTTTTTATTGCAACATTTCGTTCATCCACAAAGAATTGTGCAAAAAAAAGTAGGCTGACCTGAATTTCAGCCCATATGGTGCTTATTCGAGGCCACAATTCTTTGATAAAAATGTTGGGAGGCCAAATTAGCAGGTAAATACTGATTTGCAAATAAGGTCGTAACTTCATGAAAACTTGGTGCATAGCACACGATATCAGAAAAAGTTTAGCATCTGGTATACATTTGGCCTCATTACACGGTAGGCGGTAAGGGTTTGCCGGTACCGGTTAGGGCACTGGTACCGGTAAAGCCTTACCGCCTTACTATGAGTTCCCTTTGCGGGACCCGACCTTAACGGCTGGTTTTACCAGCCGTTAAAAAAGGGTGCTGCAAAGGGACCTTGGAGCTAAGAACGGTACCGCAATTTGCTGTACCGTAATTAGCGCCTTCCCCATTCCCATTATGCCCTATGGGGGCAAAAATGGGAATGGGGAAGTGCCTTGGTGAATGGGGAATTACCGCCCCCGCTCACCTTGGAGTAGTACCGGCGGCAACCATGGCGCTAATAGCGCCATGGTTACCGCCTACCGTGTAATGAGGCCCATTGTCTTTACCTACAGTGCATTTCCATTGATCTCTGCCTCAATGCCAGCAAAACGCAGATCCTTCCCACTGGGACCCCTGCTCCTGACTTTTTCCCTTCACTCTGGCCTTTCTCCATGGGCTCTCCTCCTACTCCTTCTTCTGAAGCCAGAAACCTGGGAGTCATCTTCGACTCCTCTTTCCTTCCTCCCTCACATTCAGGTCATTGCCAAGAAGTCCCACTTTCAGTTCTTCCTTCTCAAAGGAATTCTACCTTTTCTCACCTTCCCCCAGAAGCTCAATGTTACCCGAGCCCTGGTTCTCTCTAGACTTGACTATTGTAATAGCCTCATTCTGAATCTTCCTTCTTCCACTCTGCAACCCCTCCAGCTAATACAGAATAGGGCAGCAGGAATTATCCTTGATCTCAAGTCCAGGGACTGCATCTCTCCTGCCCTAATAAGTCTTCACTGGCTCCCGGTTGCCTCACGATTAAATTCAAATCCCTCTGTATCATCCACAAGGGTGTCTTGGGCCAGAGACCACACTATCTGCAACTCTCTCCTACTAAATATTCCCCCTCTAGACCTCTGCGCTCCTTTGGCACCAACTCTGTGTGCAAAGCATTTCGCTAAACAGAGGGCAGGAGGTCGATCACTTTCCACAGTTGGATCCCTTCTCTGGAACAGCCTCTCACTCCCTCCCCCTCCCTCTTTGCCTTGAGAAGGACTTCATTAAATTCCAGAAGCTCCTCAAGACTTTCCTCTTTACCTACTCCTTTCCTCTTTCTCTTTCTCTCCTCTGCTAATCTCACAGTTGCTAGTTTGGTGTCTAGATCCCTCCCACACTGAATCGCCCCCAGATTCTGTCTATCCTCAGCACTTGCCTCGGCACACCCTCCACCCTTTAGACTCACACTTCCCATGCATTGCACTTCACTGGTTGCTCACCCACGAGCACCCCAGCACCTATCCTGTTCCCCCTTCCTCCTGCACCGGCACATACTGAACACGCACAAGGCATAGTACGCACAAGGCATAGTCGGTTTGTCTCCCCACCCCCACTGTATTTAAACATTTTTGTATTTTAATGCTCTCATTTCCATTCCCCTCCCTGTTGCCCTGAACTCTTTTGCCGATTAATTAAATCGCCAATAAGTCGAACTTGAAAAACATAATGTGACGGTTACTTGTGCTTTCATCTACGGACGATTATTTTTGTACATCAATTAAACTGGAATAGGCCAGACTTGGCCTTTGGATGCAGCTTCCCACCAGGGGTGGTGTTAGGTTTGGAAAAGATCAGGGGCTAAGCTAATGTCAGGACTGGCGGGACTCGGGCTAGCTATAGCCTTCTGGTTGTAGCCCCTGAGCTTCTATCCGGGGCTACAACCAAAAGACCCAGGGCTATAGCCCCCTGAGCACCCACTAGCAACGCCTCGGCTTCCCACCATTTAACACCAAGCTCACGTGTTGAAAGAGCGCCAGTGTCAAACCCTTGTGGGGTTCTTTGAAAGTAATCCTGGGAAATGCACTGGTGCTGAGGCAAAATAGAAGTTTCGCATCTTCTTTCTATACATTGCTGTGGTTAGAATGTGGAATTGGAATATGGAATGTAGAATGTCAACAAGACTAGATGTGATGTATCTTTAGCAGTTGGACGAAGGTAGTTTACTGGACCGGTGGGGTGAACAGTGTATCCAGAGATATAATAAAGATCCTTTAATTGCACCAACCATGTGGAGGAATCTTTCACTATGTCTACCGCTAGCAGGAGAGCCTTTCAGGCCAGTGTCTTGTTCTGTTGCAAACGCTCCTCTCTTGTGAATTAAGTCCTTTTATGCCCTCAGTCGTATACATAGAAGTCAGTTTTACATCTAATGGAATTTTGGTGTAATATGCAGCTTAAGGACCTGTGCACAGGAAGGCTGATGAGATGAGCACACCCGAGTCCTGTTCATGAATTCAGGCTACAGCCAGGGTCTACTCTTTCCACGATCTTCCGGAATCTTCAAAATTGGACCGGAGCAGATTGGGAGCAATTGAAGAGGATTTTAACACCATCGGCTATTACCTTCAAAACCAAACCTATGGTGCTTGATGGGGAGCGAGAGGACAATATTACATGGGGTGCTCTGTGGTTATGTATTGTGCAGGAGTACAATAAGCAGACCCGGTAAGAGGATTCAGCTGGAAGCGCTAAGCGTCTTACTCCATCCTCCATCTTGAATGAATGTGGGATTGCAAACATTCAGGTGTGGACTCAGTAAGGGCATCCAGAATACACATCATACAACTGAGAGACCCCAAAGAAATCAAAGGAGAGACATGGACTTCACTGGAGGGCTAAATACGTCCACTGCGAGTGACACCTTCCAGGTGAGCGCCATTTCAGAAGCATGACTGAAGGACCACTAACACGTGTTTAGCCGTTTTTTTAGAAACATTAATTGGATGGTCCTGTGATATTTGTTTTCCTGCGGATAGCAGAGAACACACACACACTTCTCTGTGTTCATCTTTGGCTATTTGTTTAATCAAGAACTTGCCAGGTTTACAGGTTTTGGACGTGTAGGCCAATTACTTAATTGTCTGATGGCCGCTTTTCCCTTCTCTGCCCTTCTCTTCTTCTTCTAGTAAGGGGTGTTTTTACCCTGTGGTTGGTGCGACCGGGTCAGTTCGACTTCTGGCTCCTTTAATATAATATGTCCAGGTCTGTCCTTCATCCTCCTACGTCCCCTTCATCAGCATTCTCTGCAACATACAGAAGCAGAAAAAACCCTCTCATATCAGTTCCCAGCAACCTTCTTCTTTTAACCACCCCCTCCCGTCCTCGTTGGTGGATTCCCATTCCTCAGTTTCTCCTCCCTCATTACCCTTTTTAATAGAGCATGCATCCCCCCAAAGGTCTTGGGCTCCTGGTATATTCTGCTTCCTGTTTCCTGTCCCCCGATATGCCAGGCCGCCCTGGCGCGTGCAGCAGCCCAGTAACGTTATCCGACTTCCCTGGGTGAGCTCTTCCCCTTTTGCCGGGATTTGGGTTAGGAGAGCTCACTCGGCTGCAAATCATTGGCTGGAGAGGGGTTGCTGATGTTCGGGCTCCGCAGCATTGACATGTGCTGCGTTTCAGTCTGCGACCCGGGGCTCGGTGCCTGTAGCCCCTGTGGTACTGGATATGTTTCCGGTGGCTCCTGCGGCCTGAGTCTTGGTGCCGGCATCCCCCCACGGTCCCCTTGCACCAGTATCCCCCATGCCACCAGTTATCCCTCACAGGTGCTAGGAGGAAATGTATATTATTTGGCTACAAAAGTAGTAAAATATTGGATAGACACTCCTCTGAGGCTCTGAAAGAATTATTCATTTTCATAAACCAGAAGATTGTTGTTTAGTAATTAAAATATAATGCTTGCCTATTGTCTAGTGACCTAGCCTATCTACATTAGTTAATGACACATGTTGTTATAACTAAAGGAATGATTGTTTGCAACAATTGTATTAATGAACATAAACCAGTACATTAAAATAAACCTGGTAGCGCGCCAGGTGCACAAAAAAAATGCTTTATTCACTTTATTAACAAACAAAGTGTCAGCTCGGAATCAAGCAAGATCCAAAAAACTCAACAAACCCACATGGGTCTGAGGATTATGAGGTGTGAAACCACAAGATTTGCATAGTTACAAAAAATAATACTTGTGGCATTTTCCAACGTAACAACAATTGCTACACTAATCAAAATCCCTATAGATCCATATACATTGAAGTCTACCATTGGATAATCCATTATTTACAACCGCACCTAGGTCCCTCACTCCAACTAAAATCATTATTACAGTTACATCACTACCACACAATTCAATTGGTTGGCACACTACATACCGATAGTGACAAGGATATTTCACTAAAATAGATACAGGGTGGGCACCACTTTGCTTCTTTACTATTTACCGTATTTCTACTTAAATGATCAATTCAATACTGACTGTAATTCTTCTGGGCGCATAACTGAAAAACACCTTGGCACAAGGTTGTCAAATATACAGAAAGAGATTCAAGGTTGCTCATGAACCAACTAAGCGCTCTCTTTTTTTCCCTATTAACAGGATGTATCAAAATGTATTAACTAGTTCCAGTCTTTTCAATGAAATAATTCAATCCCTGAATTCATATTCTTCATGTCGATATTTAGTTCTTTTATTTCTTCATGAAAGGCAGTGAAAATCAAAATGTGTCCTAAAGCTAATGCATTTCGGAGTCTGTCCGTCTTCAAGGCTAACCACCGCATATGTCTAAAAAAGATGTGCAAAACTGCGTCATTCCAGTAACCTGCATGAGGTTAATCGGTACGTTCTGCTCTACTATTGTGATGTTGGCTCACAACGAGTGAAAAAACTCAGAGCATCCAAACCGTGTATATTTCGTTGCCATTGGCTGGCATCTCTTAAGGTGTCCTTGAATGGTGCAACACTCCTAGGCAGTCCAATTATTATTTGATTTACTGACCGGGAATAGAGAGATCAAACCAGTGCTTTCAAGAACAAAAAGCTATTCCCATCGCGTCTCCCATGCCAGGGCCCCTTTTGTCCCAGACAGTTTCCCCAACCGTGCATGCTTCAGTTAGCAAACTGTGTCTCGATACTTACTGCCATCGCAGGTGCATAATCATTTAATATGGTCACAGAATGAATAACGGCTCTGTCTGCCGGGGTTATTTTCTTCTATATTACTGCATTTGGTATAGGGTGTAGTGCACGGATTGGCCAAAGGGGGCAGTGTGTATACAATTTACTTTGTTGTCTTTGGCAAAATGTCTTCTTGTGGCACCATGCATCTGGCGATCAAAGCTTCTGTGTGTTTATTCAATCATCGTTTAGACCAGAAATAATTGCTGCATATCTGCTCTTTGTGTCATGGGAACAATATATTTTTGCTGCTCCTTTGAGCACCATCTTGTACTCCCTTCCACTGTAACCTTGGCTATCTGATACTTTCAGAAAAGAAAGGGCTTTTTGTAAAGTTGGTTAAATCTAAAAACTGTGGCATGACAGCTCTGATATAATACATTGTGTACTTTCACATGCAGCCTTTTCTGCAAAATGGCAGAACTTCTTCTCAATATTATATGTATAGCTCATTAGGAATACTTTTTCTTCATGTATGTATTTTTAGTAATCTTCTCAGTGTTTTCAGCTCCCTATATTTCCCAGTGACCTTCTCAGTGTACGCTGCAACCTAACTCACTGAATATGCCACAACTACCATTTATTGTGCTATTTTGGTTTATACAAACCTTATACACATTAAAGCAGTTGATAATAAAGGTAAATATATAATTACCTATGCATATACTGCATGAATAGAATATATAAAATATACAGCCATGCAGTTCATTTAGCAAATAAATAAGTCAGTAAAACAATAAAACCCTTCATATTCAAAGCCAAATCCGTGATATTAAGTTACATATTTGCTTGACACCAGGTATCACCCAACTCTATGTTTACCAGGATTCCTGGAGACCTATTACTTAAGGTCGAAGATCATTGGACCAGCAACCCAACACAGTATTTCCTTTGGTCATAGATGTCTTCCTTTCTGACAGGCTATACTAATAATCTGCTGCGATTCTCAACAATTTCCTAATTATTAGATGTTAATGGTACATTCTGAGCATCAAGGAGATCTATTACTATTTTACATAGGCTTCTGCTGTGATAACACATCGAGTACCAAATATGGTGCTCCAAAATTGATCACCTTTCCTCTGCGAGGAATTAACTATAAACTGTGAATAGCCCTCGATTTAATGCTGGCACATCTTTTGCCATTGAGTCAGTACATGGCGTGGAGTTTCAATCTCCAACCCACACAATCGGCAGAAACACTTCTCTTGAGGTACATTCCTCCACCTGCCCGTGTGCTCCACAGTTGGTAATACATTCATGCATAAATACGTAATAAATGTGCAAATTGCCTTAGAACAAGATTAAATCAGGTAGCTATGTGGAAGGAAACCCATTAAACCCTTGTTGCAATATTCTCATTACATCGGCTTAGTCACCAGTCAATCTAGATTAGTACAAACCTCTAGCTGTTTCCTTCTTTTTTTTTTAGGATAATGGGCCAATTAGGAAGGGATATCAAGTCTTCAGGCTGTAAGGTTAAAGAAGCCAAATGAGTGAGAGCTGTATTCCTCAGTTGCTTTAGGAATTCATTTTTACAATCTGATCTATCCAAAATCGCGAACTAATGATAGAGGGTGTCTGGTACCTCAACAGCATGATTGATCGCAATATATAGGGCACAGCGCTTTATGAGTCAGCACATTTTTATAGATTAGAACACCAAGTTCACACCATAAAGCTTCTACCGGTACTGGATGAGGGACCTCTACAATAGATCTTAACATTTTTCTCTCGGGTTTATCCATCCAGTTAGTCAAGCCTTCTGGCAGTACTGCCAGGCCGTACGGTATGTCAGGGACAATACTTTTGGTGTACAAAGCAATTTGGCCTTCAATGTTGTACCCATCCTTAAACTGCATAATTTATTTTATACATAAACTATTTTTTAGGTTCTTTGAGCAGACATAGTTACCACAGAATTCAATCGATGGAAAATTACAAATTGGGAATCCTAGGTAAATGTACCAATCAACAATGTTCAAAGAAGCTCCATTCAAAAAACACCCACCATTATGTGTATGAGGAGAAACTGTGCATACTGTGAGTTTCAAATCCATGTCAAGATGTCATAGCATATATGCAATGTTGAGGATATAGCAGGAAAGGACAGCTTTATAATGGCCAGTTGGAAATGATTTCCCACTTTGGTAGCTCCACACAGCAGATGTCACTCTTTATCGAGGCAAGCCAGGGAACTTTCCCCCGTATATTCAACAGTCTAGACCTATCAAAAAAGAGGTGGTGGGTCCTCAGATGCAGCTGTTCTAGGTTTACCATGGAGCCAAGATCCACATAGGGAATCCTCAAGTCACACCGTGCTGAAGACATCTGTCTAGTCCTCCCTGCCTCTCTGATAACCATTTGAGAAATCTCACCATCAACGTGTTCCTGCTGTGCAGTGTGGATACTCAGCGCTTGTTGATGATCTTCCGTGTTGCCTCTAAAGGCCACTGATTTTTTTTACTCGTGGCTCACTTTGAGAATGAATTAGTCCATTGGGCCACTCAATTCAGCTTTCCTAAGGGTACCATTATCCATGTTTTTTGAGACAATACCCTTGGAGTCCCCCTTAGATTTACGTGCATGTATTAAAGGCCCAGGTTTCAATGTACATGCAATTTCAGAACGTTGAAGTGGTGCAAGAGATCTTTTTGCCACCCGCCGTTTGCTGCATTTGTTCTTTTTCTTAGGGGAGGTGTTTAATAAAGATCTTTTATTACATAACGCCACCAGGGAATCTTCCTCTTTTTCTGCTGTGAATCTCCATGAATCAGTATTCTGTGAATCAACAGATATGTTTTCTCAGGATTAATTACAGACACCTTTTCCCCTTCCTGGGCGACATGAGTATTAAGCTCAGGGCACTCCTGTGCTGTGCACAGGGAGGCCCGCAATGTTATATTGTTAGCCAGGATAACATTGATCACTTTAGCAACAACCTCCTTCGTGATGTGCTGGTCAGACGCCATGTGAGAGCATAATCAGAACATGGCCTCCACTCTCAATACTAAAGTAGAACGATTTGATGATATTTCTTCAAAAGCCGTTGATGTATCCAACTGCAAGTCAGCTGAGGCTTTTTACACAACATTATCTGCCTCGAAAGACTCTTTGGGGCTAGATGCAAAGCCTCTAGATTGCGACTGGCTAACAAGTTCAATCCGGTTTTATTTTCAAAATGAGAAGATGGTATGCCCAAGGAATTCAGCGTTATCCATTAACAGAGGTTCAAAAGAGAGCTATTATTGTCTATTGAAAGGGAGTGGTTGAAATTAGACAAATCAGGATTAGTGACTTGTTTCACCACTGTAGCCATCAAAGGAGGTAAATCATTCACATTCGTGAGTATATGTGCAGTTGAGTCTTTGAGAGGCGTGGGTAAAGACACAGTAGGTACACATTTGGTGATTTGGTTGCGTGAAAGATTTCCTATTATTCAGACAAATCTTTTGCTCCCGTTCTATGAGCGCGGAGCACCTTTTATCGCACCGTGACTTCTTGCAGGGCTGCATGCACGTTTGCCTGATGCTGATCTGGTGCTGCAGAGACAGTACTTATGCTGCCCAAGAGCCTTCATGTTCATACAATTTAACAAACAGAATTATGTCAATGGGCATTAAATGGGTGAAAAAGCAGCCTCCACTCTCGTGTGTCCTGCCAATAGGAGGCAAGTTTCCAATGAAAGATGTAGGTAGACCCTGTATCAGTTTGAAAAGCTTATCATCCCTCACGGCTCATTACAAAGATGCTCCCCCCAGATTGTCAATGTTGCCACTGCCCAGGCGTGGTAGATTTCACCAATCAAGCAGTCAGCACAGATTTCCAGATACTGACTAGGGGGTCAGCCCGTCGACCCCTGCCCTTTTAGCTGCTCCAGCCTCTATATGGTGTTGATGCCTCCACAGAATATGTTTCCAATAACTCACTCCAAGCCGTAATTGCAGTAAGGCCCCTTCTCCACGTGGCTCTCTGTGGAGGAACTGCAGGAACTGCTCCCGCTACTGCTTGCGCTTGGTGCCAGGAAGCCTATTCAACGTTCAGCGGTCTGACTCGCTCCGTTCTAACTCCCTCAGCCTTCAATGCTGAAACACTGCACTGCACACACTAAACACTGTGGGAACTGCTCCCTCTGCTGCTCACACTACCATTGGTTTGCAACTAATTTTATTTTACTTGTATTTATATTCTAAAAGAAGACATCTGTCCCTATTCTACTTGTGTTAGTGTGTTGCTTGTGTTCAGGCTTTTTGAAAACAGTCTGACTGGATAAAAGAGCCTAAAACCTTTCATTTAAGTGAATTCTAATGCAATTTGGACTTGGGCCGGCCTGGGGACAGTTTTACAAGCCACTCTGGGCTGGTTTGTAATATATCATTATTTTTAGGATTAAGTAACTTAAGTTACTTTAGGTAACATAACGTTACTTATTGCTCTGAGTTGCTCGCCGCCGCACAGCGGATAAGATGATGCAGGCATTCATCAAAGAAAGTTAACACTTACTAAGTGTTAACTTTGCTTTGATGAATGCACACAATAGCTGAGGCCGTGCTGGGCAGTGTGTGTCCCCAGCCATCTGCCGGCGTGGCGCCAGGAGGCAGCCGAAATTTAATTAAACAACAAATTGTAAGAAATTGTCCTGGGGGGTTCGGTGAGAGTGAACTGAGAGCTCACCTCCTGCTCTGGGCTGTTTCTGTCCTGTGTTGTGTGCATGTTTGTTTTGGTGGAGGGCGGTGGGTGGGGTGCCCTGCCTAGAGTATATTCCTCCTCACTTTGAGCCTCAGGGCAGGGGCCAGGCAACTGCCAGGCGCCTGCTGTTGTTATGTGGCTTGGGCTGGCGTGGCAGCCAATCACTTGAGCGGGCCGCATGTGCATGGTGTGTTGTGCTGCTGGGTCTGGGTACGGTCAGTCACTCACCATGACACACCTCGCACATTTGGGAAGCAAGGAAGGAACTGTTGACAATGAGCAGCAGCCTGCAAGCTTCTGGTTCTCTGGCTGTGGCAAAGTAAAGCAAGTGCAACTTGCAAGTGTAACAACAACGATGAGGCCTCTATCCGGAGCTGCAGCAGGTCGACAGCAGCCTGCACCTGGCCCAACCCAGCCCTGCAGCCCATCCAGGTGGACAGCAGAAGACATTATTTGTGCACGCACTTGGGCCGGTGTGATCACACAAAGTAAGTAAAGATGAAAACATAAAATGAAGGGGCCGATGCCCATAGGGTCATCTACCATTTGTAGCATTTTTATCTCTGTAGGACTGGACTGGGCTTGTAGACTGTCTGCAAGCCCAGTCCTTGAGGCACATCCACTCCATGCAGAGACCCCGGCTGTAAAGCGACGTAAATTAACTAGTGATTGCCCTGAAGCCGCTGTCATTGGAAACTTCTTTAATATGAATAGAAATAACCCTGCTACTCAATGAAACAGACAGATGTGCTGAGGGTCAAAGGGAGAAAGAAAGCAGAGCACCCAACCATGCCCTAGACGGGTAGTACCATTGCTGCTTTTAGAAGTCACTGCAGGGTTGCCGCTAAGAGAACACTGTTTCTTTTGCACTTTTACAATGTACTTTTTTTCTCTTGTTACTAGTATTCCTAGTGCTACTTTAAATTGAAAAATATATTTATTTGTTCAAAATGCACCTTTATTAAGTTAACTGAATGAACTCGAAAATAGATCCCAGCATCTGATAGCAGTGTGTGTATGACTGAAATGACATACCCAGCGGGCAAATTGCCCACTGTACACATACTTCAATGGAACATGACATTATGAAAACTGCTTTTTTAGCAGAGTGGAATGCTTCAGTAGCAATCTATTTATCTTAAAAAAATATTAGAACTAAGACCCCATTTCCATATCTTTTACAACATCTCTAACTTGAATACGCTAAAGTGTACGCATGGCAGCGTTCAATTATTCATTTGATGTGATACAGCTAGTACACTGTCTGTTCCATTCTGTATAGTTCAAGAAATCATGCTCCGAGTCTAGTTTCTTTTTCAATTAAGTTCTATTGTGCGGCTGATGCTGCCCATTTCTGTAACTCTCTCTCTATACGATTTTACAGTACATGGAAGCATGTGTAAACGGACTACACGCCTCCACAAATCGGGGCATTTTATGTTCATTTAAATCGTTCGAGACCAGGTTTCCAACCGCAGAGATGTTTTGGAGGGACTCGCCCGTCCTGTGCTGAGATCAGTTTGAGACGCACAAATAACTGCATATGCATACAAACATTTTTTTTTTTTAAATTCTAAACTTCCCTTTTACATGAGGCGATCTTCTTTAAGGTCAGTGCAGGTCAGCAATACAGCATGGTCCACATGATGACTAATATCTTGACATGTGCACAAATAATAGTTGATTTATGTCACTAATCAAATGTTTTCAACATCCCCTTCATGGACAACAAGTAGCTGAGGCATTCCTGCAATTATTAATCTGCAGATGCATCAGGTCTGGTTCTCTGGGAGAGTACCTTGTCGTATGCCTGGGGTAGGTAGGCTGATTGGAAAATGGTGATTCAATGTGTATGCTTCTGATGAAAAGATAAGTTGAATTTGTGCATGAAAATGCAGGGCCGAAGATTAGATCTGTGCAGTTTTAACTCTCTTGAACCATGGTTTGTTCAGTAAGCGCCGAGTACACTCCACACATTTTTGGCGTAGCACAGCCAGTGTAATGCACCCTTCTTCCACCACTACTGTTGCAAGTGCCAGCTGTGAGCTGGAGGATCTGAGAATTGATGGCAATGTGAACTTTGCAGGCATAGAGCCCCGTTTATCGCCGCTCAGCATGTGCGTGCACTTTACACGGAAATGCCCCAGAAACTACAGGTACATGCAGTTCACTGCAGATTTAGCTCAATCCTGTAAACAAGACTGTAAATATGGAGCCAGAAAGTGCATTTATTTATTATCCTAATTATGTGCTTTCTTTAAATGGACTTTCTTAACCGAGCAACGCTCAGAAGTATCATTGAGACACAACGTTTACATATTTAATCTACTGCTCTTATGATGCAGCTATCTGTGTGGCAGAAACAGAGCTTCACCAACCAAAAGCACCTGTTTAGAAAAACACTTTTCAAGGTTCATGAATTCCCACCTGAATTCCTTCTTGTGCTACGGAGAGACCTGACTGATGGGCGGATGAATGGATGTACGGCATAGGTTTGTGTATATAGTAATGGATGGATGGATGGGCAGACACAAGTTGGGCAAGATGGAGGTTTCTGACTAAGAATCTCCTATCAGAGTTTTTACACAACTTATTTTATTGCATGTCTTAAATCACTCAAAGTACAGTGTGTTTACATAGACTTTTCAGGTCATCATTATCTTGCAATCTGGGACTTATAGGTTACTATTCAGGATGTGAAAATGAAAGCCACAATGATATTCTTTTGGCTTAATATGTTACTATAAGGATTTACACGTGGTCATGTGGCTCGATTATGCCATTTCTGTTTTTTTGTAAGTAAACTCTATAAAACATTTTTGCTGAAGGCCTTGAAATCCAAACTATGTGTACCCAGTCAAGCTTGGAAGGTATGTGATCAAATTTGAAGAGTGGTGCTTTGCTGGTCAGCTAAAGATTGTGATCCTCCTAGTCCATTCCCCCCAGCCCCTCCACCAGCTGTTCGGCCAGCCCGCTCCCTCCTTTTTTGATGCAGCCAGAGTACCACTAGTTTCTTTTTTCCACTTCCACTACTGCACACATCAAAGGGCCAAGAAAGGTACAACACATGCATTAACCAACTCCTTTTCATTTCATGCATAGCCTGTTCCTGCAGGGGTGAGTTGTCGGATTCTCTTGGGGTACCCGGTGGCACCAATGGAGAGGGGTAGATTCAGGCAGTGTGCAGCGTGGGGCAGCCCAGGTACCCACATCCAGAACATGGGGTGCATCTGTGATTCATCTGTAATGGCGGGTGATGCCTGTGCAACACACAACCTAATATATGCGATTTCTGCAGCAGGTGCGTTCACCCACTGGATTATCATACCGGTGCATGCTATCAAGCATAACCTGTTGTTGCAGGAGCTATGCCGTGCAAGTTCAGTGAGTGTGGGATCGCCAGCGGTACCAGGTGGCAGCAACAAAGTGGTCCAACCCTGGGGGCATGGGGGCACTGCATGACGTGGCGTTTGCCCCATTTGCACCATCACACAACATAGCCTGAAATCAGTGGAATTGACAATATGTTCTCCCCATACCAGTATGGCCACCAAAAATAGACTGGCATCCATTTTCTATGGCCTGGCTAGTTGCAGATGCCTGGAGAATTATTTTAAAGCTTGGCTATCGGAAATCCACTATTTAGCGCTGTGACAGCCTAGCCTCTCTGAAGTTGGAGCGGACTGATGCAGTATTTATTGATTATTGATCCTCAGTATAGAGAAAACAGGGAAAATCTGTCATTGTTAAGAACACGTGATGCATACCTTACATATGGTGATCACATGCACTTGCACTCACACATTTGGGAAGTGTTGACACTTTTCGTCTATTTCGGAGTTCAGAGGTTCTGCAGCCCGCACACTCATTCAAAGAAACTTCACATGCAAAGTCTACCTAATAATGGTACTAGCTGGCCAAAAAATGTCAACAGTGGCAAATGTCGTGAGCAGCTGGGCTTTCATGTGAGTGCCATGCGGTTGCCTTTCCAATGCTTCTTAGGCTGGAGGTGAAATAAATATGCCATTTCCCAAGGCCGGAGGCTGACCGTTTCTTTCTCCCTTCATGCCTCTGGACAGGTATAAACTAAATCCACAGTCATGAATGTTGAAAGAATTGCAGGTCTACCAGAAACATACTTCAGTTCCTTTGCACTTGGACGGATTTTCAGTGAAGCATCTGCCCTGGTGCGTGGTCTAGGTTGACGGTTTTCAGGAAAACAGAAATAATGCATATTAAAAATACCTTTTTTTCCACTTCCGGTGCCACGCATACTGCCTCACGCGGCATGAACTCTGCTCTATTGTGTGAGCACGGGTTCCATCACAGTGCATTGCATTAAAACACACTATGGCTGGAATAATAAAGCAGGCATTTAAGCTATGACCCTGGTAATGGCGTGTGCAAAATGAGCCGAACTGGAATCCTTGTTTTGGAGAGTAATTATGAACATTCACGTTGAAGTTCAGGTGTTGGCACATGAAACATGTATTGGGCCATAGCGGCAGCCAACTGATGATTAGATCGCTCCAAATGTTATCCTTTGACCCCAGTGATCTGTGTGTGTATCCTGCAGGCCCATGTCTGCATGGCAGTGCTCAGCTTTCATTGTTTTGAGGTTGAAAAGCACAGCTTTTTTTGTTCATGGTAGTGAGATGAGCGTGTAAGACATCGAATTCTTGTAATGGAACACGTGAAAATATACAAGTGAAATAACACATACCTTATCTAATGGAGAGCTACACATTATAAGAGCCTTACATGGTGGTAGAGATCATAGGTAGTGTACTGTACAAAGGTGCAGTTTATAATAAACAAATAGTAATAGTAGAGTCTGTTTGATGAGCTTTATAGCAACATTGCGGGCTTAGAATATTTGCATTGAAACCTGTCTATGCTTTTCTTGCCGAAGTCTAGTTGTAGGTTCACTACATTCTCGAAATAGTGAAATCACATAGCAAAGCAACTGTAACACATTATTACTGTTGCCAGTAAAATGCTGCTACCTGAGACAGTGATACAGAGCAAAACTCCAGCTGCCAATGAAACACCTATTTATTTGTCTTTCTTATAGTGCGCAACTCGCCCTCTTAGTTACAATCCACTGGAATATAAATCCAGTGTATTGAACTGCTTCAACTATTTGTTTGCAGCACATTACATGCTGCAGATAGGTGTTTTATTTCCAAACCCCATACTACATCGAGTACATATCGACACGTGGAGGATCTATTGCATCAAAGTCAGCAGGCGAGCAACCATCGAATGGGATAACGGTATCATAATGTATTATAAGGGACAATGGAATACAATTCCCCCTTTAATTGGAATGATAGTATTCTCCTCCATTACCAGCGAATACAATATTCCTTTCCATAAATTAGAGGGATATTGCAAGTCACCTGATAGCATCACCTGATAGCTGCCTGACCATGTAAAGTAACCCAGGTGTTATTTTAAAACACATGCGAATTGCCTGAATGGAACCACCCATGTTAGCACTTGGCTGCTGTCGGGTGCCTTGCATGCGATTTGAGTGCAAGGCAGAGCGGTAAACGTCTCCTACAAATTAGTCTTTGCAGATGCCATTTACTAATGGATACTAGCAGGTGCTCATTGGCGGCGGATTCCATAGGAATCCATTGGTTTTACACTTGCATGACATTCTCAGCCCACTTCCTGACCCTTCTCTGCCTTGGAAGCAATGGAAACTGGACTAGAAACGGAAAGGGAGGCATAAAAGCATTACACCCTACGTGTATGCTTCCATTTTCCTCACTGCCCACTGCATAAGGAGCCCTTCATCCTTCTTCATTGTTCCACTACTTTGTCCGGAGCTCCTACATGGCCTGATATATTCATGTGGCCTATTTTCTGAGGTTATTTATTCCATATATTATTCCATATTAGTACCCGGTGAGAGATAATCGGATTGTTAGATGCAATCTGATTGGCTCTCGCCCGGTCCATACCCCATGAAATCCCCGCTCCGAGCTTCCTTAAGGCTGAAGGCTGCCATCCTCCCCCGCAGGGGAGTCAGGTGTTAACTTTCTTCCTCCCCCATTGCCTGCAAACAATCCCCTCCCTACCTCCCAACCCCACTTACATTCTTTTTTCTCCTTTTTTTTTCGGGAGTGTACACGCTGGGAACACTTCTGTCCCCAGCACTTCTTCTCCTGATGACCACCATGGAAAGGGAAAACTGACTCTGTTTACCTTTCCTGGCGGCCATTTTATTTTTTCTGTTCCGAAACGCTGCAGCATTTCGAAACAGATAAAGAATGCTCTTAGTACCCCGCTTCAATCGAGCTTGTAACTATGTGCCCCGGGGCATTACCTGACTCTGTAATGCCCCCGCGGCTCGGGGCTTATTGCTTAAGTATTGACAAGGAAAGACTGCCAGCTTGGGTTCTGCTTTTCCGTATTAAAAAAATATATATCTAATTTTGTTTTCTAATGTCATTCCCAGACAAAGAGAGACTTGGTGTAATCACTATTTTGTGTGAACAATTAACCCCCTCTGATAAAATACATTTCAACTTAAGAAAGTGTCAGCACAAACTGACAACATACTAATTTGTTTATTACAACTGGGGAAGCCGCCAACCACAAAATAAAAATAAAAACAAATCTACATTTTAGAATAAGTAAGACAAAGGTCTGTGAGTTCTGCAGTATCGATTCCAACACCCCTTCATTACGCTGCTGGCATTCCATCTCATGCAGGACCTCTGTCCTTACTGCATCCTATGATAAGGTCACTGGGTTCTGTTTCATCTGGGGGGAAAAGCTATTTTCCATTTGAAGCTTCACTAATGAGGCCACTGGCTGCACAGCGCTGGGCCCTGCAAGAGGTGTTAATTAGCTCCTGTTTGGATAAACCTGTTGAAGGAAGAGAACAGATGTCACGGAAATTTGGAGAGAACTTACTGTTAAAACATGTTTACCTGCAAATGCGAGATCTAGCTATTCCTATTTGGGGCACAATTGTATATATTTAAAGTGGCAGGGCCCTACTGCTCAATATGCACTTAATATATACTTAAACAAGGGATCCCTATTAATGATCTTTGCTTCATTACAAGGCAAACACTCACACCAGCAACAGAGTTATTGTGTCAAATCAGAGATTTATAAGAACAAATGTCCTCTTCTGCTTTAAGCAATCTAAGTTATATCCTCCCATACCCAACCAATTACATCTACTCACATATCTAAACAGTGTAATATGGATGTAAAATGCTCTCCTGTGTTCTTTAGAATGGGTGGATTAGTGTAGTTCCGTTTCCCTTTCCCAGTGGCCATTTTATTTTTTCTGTTCCGAAACGCTGTAGCGTTTCAGAACAGATAAAGAATGCTCTTAGTACCCCGCTTCAATCGGGCTTGTAACTATGTGCCCCGGGACATTACCTGACTCTTTAATGCCCCCGTGGCTCGGGGCTTATTGCTTAAGTATTGACAAGGAAAGACTCCCAGCTTGGGTTCTGCTTTTCCGTGTGGCAGACCCCCCTGTACTCAGTGAGACTGGTTCTTAGAAATGTTCAATGAAGAAGATCAAGCAATCGTCTTCGGAAGCCCTTCAGCAAATCTTAATTGACCGCATATGCCACAAAGCAGTTCCAGAGTTCCTCCAATGTTAGGCTCTGAGGCACAGATGTAATGAGAAATGTGCAAATCAGAGAATTTAAGAGCCATTGCCTCCATTACTCAAGAGGAAATCATTGAGAATATTGCTCATATATGTCATGGATACACATATTCCCAGTTCTCTCCCCTCTCGCCCAAGGATGACTCACATAAGCTTGCATCGTTTAAACCGGCACCAATGACATCCTCCCAGCCGCCATCCTTAAGAAGGGTGTGCTGCGGCCTGGCCCAGTGACCATTCTATTGCATTATGGAACGGTGGACCACCATCCATGGCTTCCAGACATAGCCAGTTACTGCAATGCCTGAGGCATGGGATTCAACCATGTTGCCAACCCCGTCACTAAACCCAAAGTAGAAACTCAACACCAGTTGCACAAATATCCGGTGCACCCACGCACCATACGACACTATCATTCTCTACTGACTTGAACTACTGTTCCCAAGGGCATTCAACCTACCAGTGCTTTGAGGTCATACCAATGATATATAAGGCGCCATATAAATGCCAAGTAACATAACATAACATTACATAACATAACATGGGACAGTGGGCCACTCTCTAGGGCTTATGTCCCACAAGCAACAACAGCTACAATCTCTGGGGTTGGGATTAAGTACCTACTTAATTGTGTAATAGTTAATTACAAACCTTTTACACAAAAGAGAAAGGAAAAATGTGTTTACACATACATAACAACATACAGCATTATATACATAAAACAAATAATTTTAAAACTTTTATTAAAATTTACAAAATTAACTTAACACATCATTTAAGACTTTTGATTCAGTTTATAGACCATCATTCTTTTTTCCCATGATACATTTCTTTCCTCTGAATTATCCTTAAAGCAAGGTTCAATACTTTGCCATACGCGAAACAGTGCAATGTTTGTGGAACGGGAGTCTGTGTTCAAACCGTAAATCCAAAATTATTTTGATATTAAAGATGCGTAATTATGCACCAGATTGGCAAAGATAGTCACGTATAGTCTTTTAGATTCTGCATTTTCGTAGCACTTGCATATCCGGCAGAGTCTGGCACTTTTTTTTGTTGCCATCTGGTTCCCCAAATTGTTGTAAAGGGTAGTTGGTTAGTTGCGAGAACCGACATCTGAAAGCAAACTGTGTCACAGAAGCAGCGTGTGCTCTGGCGTGAAAGGGAGAGAGCAGGGGAGGTGTGGGGGAGCTGGCACAGATGAGGGGGCCACTTGGTAAGGTTCAGGGGGTGGGGCCGAAAATATTTTTTTTCGGCCATTTTGTCGATATTCGCATCTATATCCGATGTTACAAAGGACTAAAGATGCCAGAGGGTATATGTAGTTCGGTATCCGCGGCTATATAATTTGGGGTGTCACTGTTTTATATTTTTTTTAAAGTACTTTGTCTAGGTACAGTGACATTAGGAGTGAAAAGTCAACGGTGACCTGATAGGTATTAGAGAGCCTTTTTTATTTTGGATGTGTGTTTTCAGACTTAACAAAATCAATATAAAAAGGAGCAATTGTAGTCTAGTTTTAGATGTGCCACGCAATGTATTTTAGGCTGTGTATTCTCACTTATGGTATTATGTTGTGTGGGTGTGCAACATTTGCCTATCCAGTTTACTGTTCTGTAATTTTTTTGAAGATTCTTATTTTCCAGATACTTTACATTGGTACACGAGTAGTGTTGTTCTGTATTCATCATTTAAGTTGGAATGCAGTATATAACTTGAAGTCAGTTTCCCTTTTAACAGATATTTTGTACCCACTGCTAAGGTAAAAGTCAATGAACTGTAGCCGCGGGTATAGTAATAAAAGTTGTAGTTATTATTTATTGTATTTGTGTATTTATGTAGTTTTTAAAGGGACTGTTTTGGGGTACAGTGAGTATAGAAAGTTAGCACATTATGAGTACTGTTTTGATGTTATGAAGGAACACTGCATTTCCTTCATCGGTTATGTGTACTCTATCATGCCTATAGAAATTGGCTATGTATAACTGTATGTTGATGTTCAAAATTTATCTGTCATGAATGCTGAAACTGCTTATTAACATTTCTCTGGGATTTTTCAATTTTAACATTAAATCTGGTTGTCTATCTCCATTTTTGCATCTGAGTGAGATTGGAAAAGATAAAGATGGTTTGAGGAAATAGTTCCATACGTTTTCCCATGTCTTGTTTCATCATTAAAGTAAGGGACACCCCTCGTACATTGCCCAAATCATTGCCTTAACAATTAATTAGTATGACGTCTGGGTGCCTTATACTTCCCAGACTTAACAATTTTGGGAAAACGTGGAACCAACAGCCAACTGTCTCCAATCAGCCACACAGTTTAGAAAGCAGCCATGATATCTGCAGTATTTGTCTGTTTCCAGGAAAATGATTCCTACTTTGAATTTCTAGTAGTTTGTATGAGTAGGGTATGTATGATGTGTGTGTGTTGCAATTTCTAATAGGTGGATGGTGCTATTGTTAATATTCATGGCTATCGAACAGCCGACCAGTGCGCGGCATTGCTAGTCGCGGGTAGACACATCCCCCATTGCAGCGGCGGCTATAGTGGAGCAAGTGACACATCATGTGTTTATGGACACGTTGTAGTCGTGGTTATTCTGAATTTTGAGTGGGGTGGCGTGTTACATACATTGAGTGTTTTGGGGGATTATAAGAGACTAGCGGAGTGGAGGAGGATTATGAGGAGCAGAAGGGGGCTGGTAGGCATGTTGGGGACAGTTTTGTGCAGTGGAAATGCAATTTTGTGTTCAAAGTTGTTATGCAGAGACACAGCTATCAACAGACGTCCTAGAGGGGCTCTTGTCTAGCCGTGTCTATAAAAAAGCACATGCGTAGGCACATCAATACTGCTCTGCATTTCATTTGTTGTGGCTGCAGCCACGGGTATATTTAAAGTCACGTTTATAAATATACATTTTCTGTGCAATAATCATACTTTTATGTGGATGATACAGTACAGATTTGTAATTGTGTATGTTATTGCATGTACTTGATTGTTCACTTATTTGATTTGAAGGTTTCAAGGCTAATTTAGTTTGATTTGGGGTTGTAGAAAAATGTGCGTGTACCTGCGCCTACACGTGAGCTTTGTAGCTGTGTTCAATATTCGTGGCTACCATTGATTCCGAGCAGGGTTTGTATGTGTTTTGTGTTTCTAATTGGGTAGTTTTAAAGTTGTTAATGTGTACTTCATTGTGATATGTTGCAGTGAACATGCCAGCCATTTTATTAGTTTTATTACAATATTTATTTATTTATTTAGACATTTGTTAAGCGCACTTAGCCCGGGTGCACTTAGACGCTAGTTAAATAAGTGTTGTGGTTTCAGTAATTCCATATTCTCTTAGGTTACTTACAGTGCAAGTTACGTTAGGTTACATCAGAAGACAAGTCAATCAACAGACATTATAAAGGTTACAAATTACATGTACAGGCTAAGTAGTATAATGCTAGAGAGCATATGAGGCGCATTGGGTAGTGGTGGTGGTAGCAGATATTGGTGGTGGAAGCAGCTACTGGGGCATTTGAAGGAGCTTCTGCTACTCGTTACCTTGTTTTGAGTCCATTACGGAAGGACCGTAAGGAGGAATCTGATGTTAGTGCTAGAGGCATGGTGTTCCATTGTTTAGCCGCGATCACTGGGAAGCTGCAGCAACCAGCTCTTTGGTGCTTGAAGCAAGGGATGTCAAGGTGGAAAGAGTAGGCAGATCGGTTGGGTCTGTTTGACTAAGCTTTCGAAAATTGACTAGATAGATAGCTGGGGGCAATCTTTGACAGGCATTTATGTGTTAGAGATATAGTTTTGAATGTTATACGATCCTGAACTGGGAGCCAGTGGACCTTACGTCTAGCTGTTGTGATATGATCTTTTTTGGTATGTTAAGTGCCGCAATTACCGCATTATTCTGAATGATTTGTAGTTTGCTAATGTTCCTGGCATTGGATCCTGCAAAGAGGGAGTTACAGTAATCAATCCTAGACAATATAAGAGCTCTAGCCAGGGTAACACAATTGTCTGCGGTCAGGAAGGCAGTGATCAATTTGGAAGGGTAGGCCGCTGCCAACGCAAAAGCGTTGACTTGCCATGTCAAGACGAGTGACAAATCAAAATAGACACCTAATGTTTTTACCTCTTTGAATGTGGTGATAATGTTGCTATCAGTGATGAATATATTCCTCTTTTTGTGGTTTTGATTTTGGAAAGTAGTGAAGGTGGTCATTCCCCAAAACACAAACCCAAACTCTAATAAAAGGACACACCCCAGTAGGAAATGAGAACAAGACAGAGATTGCAAGTTAAGTAAAGGTTTTTTAAGTAAAAATGTTGCATGCAGAGGACTCTGCTGCTCTGAGAGCGCTCTGCCAACAAAACAAAAAAAAACACATCTTTATACCCACATCGGGTCATCAGTGACAAATTATATAAGGGATTAATGGTACATGTGCATTGGAGCATTGTAGCAACACGGTATAGTCCTTAGGGGGTTGGTACAACTTGATTGGTTGGTGCAGAGGAGTTCTCGCAGCACATGAGTCAGCTGGGCTCATCTGGGTGGGGTGGAGGTCAGGCTGGATCCACAATGTGTGGTCATTCTAGCTAATTTAAACTGCACAATAATCTTTGACATGTTATAACTAATATAACACATAAAACCCATACCAGCATGCACGGAGGCCTGTAAATCATGAGCAAACACAAACACATTCTTAGCCTGGGCCTTTGTGGGGCAGGGGCGCAGCAGTCCTTTTTTGCCAGGTCGCTTATCTAAGGGTTTCGATCAGAGATTTATTCACCCCGGTGTCTCGTGGTTCAACCGAGTAGATTGATAGGTGTTAGTCCAAGTGGAATGTATGATCACACAGGATTAGTTATATGGGGGCAATCTAGGGTGGTCAGGAGGGAGGGTCTCACCAACTGCTACATGAAAGGAGAGCTGAGGGGCAAAAGGTTGCGCAGACAATAATTCCTAAAGGTGGGGGCCAAGGAGCAGGAGCAGGTTTGTGGAGATGGATGAATACACAAGTCAAGGGGCCTCATCACGAGTTGGGCAGTAACTCTGGCACTAATAGCACTGGCCTGGCGCTATCTGCCCTACCGCCAAACCCACCAGCGCTATTAGTGCTGGATCATGGGTTTGGTGGATTTGGAAATCCCTATTCCCCATTGAGCCCATTCGGGAATGCCCCATTCCCCATTTGGCTCAATGGGGAAATTTCATGCTCATACCGCCAGCGGATTTCCCGTCGGTGGTATAAGCACACATTTTCGGTGGATTTCCCCCCAGCTCTGAGCTGGGGAGAAATCTGCCGAAGCCCTGATTTTGTGGATCCTTAAATCCGGCGGTAACAGCGCTACTGCTGGATTTAAGGGTTACCACCAAACTCGTGATGAGGCCCAAGATCTGCCCCGTCACACACAGGGCAGTGTGCTCATAGGAAGAGAAAGAATACAGTGTCAGATGTGCAACAGCCTAGGCTTCCGTGAGAACTGGACTGGCGCGGTGCAGACAGGGAAGGATGTGGTGGGGGCTGTTGGAGCTGGCTGTTAACGGTGCTGAGAGAGGGGAGAGGCAGCCCTTCAGAGATCATTGTGCGGCCTAGTACAAACATTTAGTCTGATGTGGCACAAAATGGAGTCTTAGTGTGTCATCCCATGGTTTCTTGCCGCTGTCGCCAGTGAAGGACAAGGGGGGACATCTCATGCGGAATGTATAAGGGGGCATAGGGACCCTTCCTCTCATACATTTCCCCCTTTTGTTACTCCTAAAGTAATGAATAACCTTGGTTGTTAGTGTGCCTACGTTCTTCTGCTTTCATTACCGCTTCATCCCAAGCTGGTGTTCACTTTATTTATTGGCATCGATGCCCTACACACTGATCTGAGGCTTTTACCCCTCCTTGAATATTCATCAGGGGTACAGGTCATGTAGATGCACCCACCGTCCCCAGAGAGATCCACCCATACCTCATTATACCATTCTAATTTGTGGGGTTCTTTGATGGTTGTGTGCCACAAATTATCCACTCTATTCCCAATATTGTACACTGCTGTCATGCAGTATTTAGGCTCCTGGTTGTCCCCTGTTCGTACTTGTACTTGTATTACATCATGAGGCACCTTTGTTGGGCTGCCTTCCATTGCTGTGAGGAGGTCTAGCACATATCTGTTCTGCATGGTCATCAACCGCAGGGCTTTGAGTGCCACCTTGATGACGTTGAACCCTTCTTCAGTGTTGTTGGCTAGCTGGATCAGCTCCCAGCGCACGATCTGCAGCCACTTGGCGTTTGCTCATTCCTGGATGCTTGGTACAAGGGAGCATGAGTGGTATGAGTGATGCAAAAACTGTCTCTGCTGAATTGAAGAGTTTAAATTGGTCCGGTATCTGTGCCAAAAGTTCAGAAGAGTCTTTAGAGATATTGTTTGATGCCCTTCTTTTGCGTGACGCTCTATCTTGCAGCTTATCCTCCGACAGCACATCATATGTGGGGGGTTCTTCGGTTGTTGACTGGGTTGCTGGAGGGATTCTGGCAGGCATTCTCTCTCCCTGGACATGACTCTCTGGAATCACCATCAGAGCTGAATGCAGCATGGCCAGGGCAGAAGTACCTCGCCATGACAGTGGGAGGTGCAAGTACGCCTGTTTGCCGCATACCCAGTAATTGTCCATTAACTCAGCTGTTCCCTTCTTAATGTCGGGGAGGATAAGGGTTTTGTTGCAATGTTTGTTTGCCCCCATGGGCATCTTCCCTTCTCTGTGGAAACAAAGTTCATATTGTACTTCTCGTTGGATCCTGATTGGCTTTTCAAGAGCTGTTACCCATGTTACCTTAGCAATGTGCGGAAAGATGCCAGAAAAAACATTTTAATTTTGCACATAAGAATGTTGTCAAGAAGTGGGATTTATGCATGGTGTGAGGGTCTGAGCCATGAAGTGCATGTAATCGTCATTGGAGGTAGGTTTGTTGGTTGTTTGTGTGTGTGTGTGTGTGTATGATGACATTAATACATCAGAGATGGAATTATCTTCATTGTAAGCGTTTGGCACATTCTCATCTTAATTCATTGCCCCATACGTAAACAATGGGGCTTTCGCTGTATGATTTTTTTGCATGGAGTTTAGGTTTGAGGAGACAGTGTGGGCCCAAATTAATTTTAACCCTTCCCATACTCAGTGGGTCCCTTCGTGTACCAGTATTGCCCCCCCTTCTTTTATGTCACCTAAAATAAAAGAAATAGACCAATACAGTCCTAAACACAATAAAATAGTCGAACACTATGGCCACAAAATAAAGGCCACAGTCATAGGAGTAACCTCTACTAGTGCTAACATTTCCCCTATTGCTATCTACATTTTTGGCGTTGTCATTGAGGGCCCTCGTCTCTGCCATGTTTGTACCAATAGAATGAAATAAAAGGGGTTAAGTGCACTGTTAATTAAACAAAAGATACTCTTTTTCTTACATTGAGCGGTAGGGGGGTAGGATAGAGGTGGGTGAATATTAGTAAAAAACGTAATGAGAGAGAGAGAGAGAGAGAGAGAGAGAGAGAGAGAGAGCATGGATATTCAAACAATCAGAATTTCAATTCTGTTCTTTTCATTAATTAACTCACTTGTATACTTATTTACACATTTGTAGATTGCTGCTTTTATTAATGTTTTCCTTCTTCACTTAGTTAGACCCATCAGTGCACAGCTGCCTCTGGTTCATTTGGCTGCTCCCTCTCTGGTTCTACACTGTCGTGTGCTTTTCTAACTTCAGAGAGGTGTATCCAATATTTCAGGCCCTTAACCTTCACTGCAGAAGGGGTGCAGTAAATAAGTTCATAAGGACCATGAAATCGTGGAGAGTCCCATCTCTGCACACCACTTTGCATGTACACCCACTCCCTGGGCATTAACTGTGTCGCAGGACTGTCTGTTTCTACAGTGGTTGTATCAGTTTCATTTTCCCATGTAAAGGGTGGGGCAATTTGTTTAGCTATACTCCTTACTGCCCGCATGAGCTGTGGTAGGTATTCTTTGAATTCCGCACACAGAACTGTGGCTGTTCTGTGAGCATCTGATGCTCCCCTTATAGGGGACAATGGTGTCTGCATGCACCTTCCTGTTACTATTTCGTGTGGTAACCAACAAAGGTAAGTACACTTGCACACCAAAGTAAATGTAGTTTAGTTAAAGCTAGACAGAATGGTAATCTTTGGTAAATAGTTCGAGGTGCGGGGGAGAAAGACACAGCCTTGGTACCTAGGCTGGATTTATACAAGAAACAAAAGAGCAATCCAATGTGGATAGCCACGTCTACCTCAGGCCCACCCTTTGTAAAGAAAATAAGGACTTTGTCACTAGATGGGAACACATCCTTAATAAGTGCTCATTAGACCTAATTCTTCTCACCATCGAAGAGCTTTCAAAATCTGTTACCACCTTCTTGGAGGAAATTGAAGACATTTCAGCCCAACTTTCCAAACTCAAGACAGAAGCAGAACTCGCACAGATTCTCGGAGACACCAACACGAAATTAGAATCCTATAAACAGGATATAGAGCAAAGAAACATTAGAAAATTCTGCAGAGATACCTTAGACCACGCCCAAGATATAGTGTACTCGTGGCAAGAGTTTTATGCAAACAACCGACCAACACCAAGAAGACCCCCCAGGCAACCAACTGGGGCAAATAACCAAACGGACAGCAGCGAAGTGACTAGTGGTGAATTTGAAGAAACACCTAACACATCAGCAGCCCCGAGCCAGACTGGCACAATACCAGACCTACCTACAGGGTCCTCTGGAACCACCGGTAGACCAACAACTGGAACCCCACAAATTCCTTTTTTAGGAAACGGAAAGCCAGAAGAGGACAGAAGAAAACTAGGTCAGAAAAAGAAATAAAAAATAATCTAGTCATCAATTTCTCCTCCAAACCCCTCACTCAGGTTCAAATGGACACACTTAATCTGGGAATCTCATTCATTCCAACTAACTCCACCTCCTATTTTGAAGAAGAAATCAATCTCTTTAAACTAATAAGAAAGATGGAATTGAAGGTATTCTTTAACAACATAGAGGATAACTTACAACCTAAGCCTACACCAAGATACCTTGAAATGAAAAATAAAAGTAACTTCTACCCCCAGGTAAATCACCCATTGATCAATTTATTTAAACAGAAAACTACAATAGACCTCAAAAGACTAAAATATGTTCCACCGAAAAAACAAAACATCCGGAAACATCAACTGAGACTCATCAAGCAACTTGCTGAAGACAGTAGCCTTACTCTAAAACAAGCCGACAAAGGAGGCGCGTTAGTCCTGATGGACACAACCCTTTATGACGCTGGCTGTCGCAAACTTTTAAATGATACTCGAACCTACACACCGCTTGACAGTGATCCAATCATGGGGATTTCCAACATTATCAAAATAACTATTGAGAAAGCATTAACAATGGATTGGATATCAGAGAAAACAGCAGAATTTTTGACACAAAAATCCCCAATAACCCCAGTTTTCTATGGCTTACCCAAGATACATAAAAACCTACAAGACCAACCATTTTGTCCAATTGTTGCAGGAACAGGTAGCATCTTCCAACCACTTGCTATATACCTCGACGCAGCACTTCAACCACTAGTACAAGCTACTCCGACCTACCTCAAGGACACATAACCATTTTTTGAAAATTCTACAAGCTTTACAACTGACAGAGGACAACCTGATACTATTTACTATGGATGTCAACAGCTTATATACTTCCATTCCACACTCAGAAGGCATCGAAGCCCTAGAATGGTTTCTACTAAATCATGGACGGGTAAACATTCAAAATGTGTTCACATTGGAACTATTGAACATCATCTTTTACAATAATTACTTCAGACATAACGGCCAATATTATCTTCAGATCTCCGGAACCTCAATGGGGTCCTCAGTGGCCCCATTTTATGCAAACATCTTCATATACCACTATGAAAAGACTTTTGTACTAGATAACATTCTCTGGAAAGATAAAATCAAATGCTGGCAGAGATACATCGACGACATTTTCGGAATATGGACGGGCACCGAAACAGAATTGCTAAACTTTTGAAACTTCCTTAAGAGCTGTAACCCTAACAATCGGATTTACCATCGAAATTGGCAAACCTCATGTTAATTTTCTAGATGTCACTGTGGAAATCACAGGCTCCTCTGTGAAAACCAAAATATACAGAAAACCCACGGATGTGAACAGTTGTCTTCACCACACAAGCCATCATCCCAAACATCTGAAGGATAATTTACCTTACAGCCAGTTACTAAGATTAAAGAGAATTACGTCAGAAACAGACACGCTGCATAATGAATACAGCACAATGAAGCAAAGATTCTTGGATCAAGGTTTTCCATCGAAAGTTGTTGACAGCGCCATAGCACGCATAGAAACTCAAACCAGAAATACACTATTGGAAGGAAATCCAAAAAGAAAAGACAAAGGGCTAATTCACACACTAAGATACTCGTGTCAAAGCTTCCAGATCAAACGGATAATACACAAAAATTGGGACCTCATCAAATCCGACAGTACACTATCTGAATTGTTCCCGGACCCACCAATGATGGCCTATAAAAGACGAAGAAACCTGAGAGACCATTTGATAAAAGCAGAGAAACCCAAGCAGACAGCCCAGATGACCCTCAGCAAACAAAAAACAGTTACCTTCGCCTGCTTACACTGCCAACATTGTAACAATGTGATCAAAGGTGACAATATCAGACACCCACATAACGGCAAGAAGATCATGCTAAGAAATTTTGCTACATGTGACACGAAAAATGTAATCTATGCAATTCGCTGCCCATGTGGTATGTACTATATGGGCAAAACTAACAGGAAGGTTAAAGACAGGTGGAAAGAGCACAAATCCTGTGTGAGGACAAAAAATTGCAAATCCCCTGTGTACAGACACTTTCGGGACAAAAAACACAATGTGTCACAGATGAGATTCGGGATACTAGAAGTCCTATGACCCCTAAGTAGAGGGGGGGACCTTCCAAAATTTCTGGCCCAAAGAGAACTTTTTTGGATAAACAAGCTTGATTCCATGACCCCACTTTGAATCAATGAAGACTACTATTTAGGGCCATTTCTATAAATGAGTCCCGGAAAACTTTGTACCCAATCACCTCATACCATGATAGGAGTCCAGTGACCAAAATCAAGATTTGCCTGACACTCCCTAAAACCATATACATCTGTAGTACTAGACTCTTTAAACAGCAAATTATCTTCGTCAAAGAATCACCTATACCTGTGTTCCACATATAATTGTACTGTTCATCTATGTTATTTTTTTCAAATCAACATGTGAATACACAACAATTGAAGCCCCACTTAGGATCAGCATTGTGAAATATGTGCCACTTTCCCATTACAAGAGGTAATACTATTCTTTAACATGAATCGGGCCTGCAAGCACCCATTTGTATACCCATGATGTCTAGTCTGTTGGTATCTCGCAATTTGTGCATAGATTCTGTTTGTTTACTTTTTTAAGTTGAAATGTAATGACATTTCCCTGATTGATTAACAAGAAAATGTCTTCATTATCTCCGACTTATTACTTGCATTATTTTTTTGCAAGACAAAATGTTGACATACTGATCAACACTAGATTGTACACCCACAAGTTCTATAGGGTTAGTGACTTTGTTTGAAACCAACGTTGTTCTAATTGTTCGTAATGTGCCAAATTATTTCTTTTACAACATACCTCACAGTATGTGATTAATATCATCAAGTCATAGCTAGGGGACTCCCACATCTTTTACTTCACAAATATTCTTCAACTCACTCCTCTAAGGCTTAATATCATCCGTTCTCATAACACGCATACATTTGGTTTGTTTATGTCCTCTCGCGCTTGCGCGGGTGACGTCATGATCCTTCGTGACGTGGCCCGTGCATGCGCGCGATTACGTCACAGCCATTCACAGTATTTAATTAAATATGGCCGCCGAGTGATGTCTTCACTCTGCTGCGGCTCCCGAACGCATCCGGACATCTTCTTGACCCAGTTGGATACTGCACCTGTAAGTTTCTTCCTTAGTTAGGCGCTTGACCTACATTTTTCACTTCTTATCTTGCTTTGCAATAGAATAACCGCTAGGTTATACCATTATCCCCTGTAGATGATTATACTCATAATGGCTTGAAACAAGACTCCCACACTACACGTGTCCACTGGATACCTGGATCTTCTCTGCTAATTTTCGATTAATCCATGAGCAAAATACATGTTCTTGGGTAAGAATGCTGCCTATTTTTCTACACCCCCAACTTTTTCTTTAACAAACTATGCAATAATTGACCCACCTTTCCTATTCTGTTTCCCATCACTTTGCATGAATAGGGGATATTCTTTCTAGATAATTCCCTACACTTGAATTTTATAAGGAAATCACTCTCACCCTCCCAGTGTACCGCAACTATACATGCATAAGGGACATTACCCCACATTTGAAATTAAGAATGAAACTACATGCCTACATTTGACTTAGGACATCTACATGTCAATCTTAATTGTTGATGTTTTGACGAATTCCTATATTTTCCCGCTCTATGGGTGATGAATAACTAATGAGGACTGAAAAATTGGATGTTGATCATTACATTAGGCCGACTGCCTTGTAAAAAATTGATCTGTAAAAAATTAATTTGTAAAAAATTAATCTGAAAAATGGATATGATGTTCTCCAAAATTGTGAAATATCTGCTTCAAGTTCACATTAATTGATGTTTATATGTATCTTTTTTTGTAGACTTTAATTTGTTTAAAAAATGCCGCCCCTGATGAAGAGTGTTTTATACTCGAAATGCGTTGAGCTCACCAGAAGACAAATAAAAAGCAAAAATTGTTTTTTATAAAATAGAAAGCTTCAATTGAATTATTTATGGACATTTCCTACAGAAGTGATTGAAAGTTACCGATACTGTATTTCAAGAAAAATGTACACAAAAAATTATCAATAGGCCTATCTTGGCCGTCTAGAAAGTGTGCAGGGGACGTGGCTATGCACATTGGATTGCTCTTTTGTTTCTACTATTTCGTGTGGTGACAAGTGGTGGTCCTTGCTAGGTTATGTTCATAATTGAAATAATGTTAGGGGCAAGCAATACAATACCCTTTTTGAGGGTGTGGCATAACTTTGACAACCTGCTTTTAAGGAGGCCATTGATTTTCTCAACCATTCAGTTTGCTTGTGGGTGGTAAATGGACCATAACTTGTGTTTACTTCCTAGCAGGGAAGTTACTTTTTTAAACAGGTCATTGACGAAGTGAGTTCCATGGTCGGAGTGTCTGACATTACAAATTCCCCAACGTGGAAACACCTCTCTCAAAAAAAATGGATCCTGCTTCCACCCAATTCATAAAGGGGCAGGCCACCACAATTAAGTGCAGTGCTCCATTGCACCTTTCTCCCATGTCTGCATAATCTATATGCAGTTCACAGAAAGGTCAGATGGGGCGAGGCAGCATTCCTCGCAATGTTCTTAGTGTCATTCCAGAATTGTAAGTTTTACATGTTACACACTAAACTGTCAATTTTGCTAAATGCTCCTGTAATTTCAAAATTCTACAGGAATCACTACCTTCCCTGTACATTCTTGGCACCAAAGGAGATCATTGGGTGACTGTGTGCAGCCTCTTTTTGACCACATTTCTTGCGCCTCGAGTGGGGCCCTTTTTTGCAGGTCAATTATCTGGGTTATGGGCAGCGAGTTATATCCCTCTTCCTTTTCCTCTTGCACATTACCTATGAGCAAACATTCTGCTACTTGGGGCTTTTGAAAATATGATGCCTGTTTTGCAGCAGCACCCACGGCCGCGTTTCCTAATGATAATATGTCACTGTTGTTGGTATGGGCATGGCATTTCACCAAGGTCACTACTGTTAGTTCTGCTAGTGCTTCTATTAGCTCATTTAAAAGTTCTGCATGCTGTGCTGGGGACCCGTGTGCTCTTCTGGATCCCCTCCTCCTCCACCTGGACAACCAGGCATGTACCGTTGTGGTTACGTATGCAGAGTCTGAGTAAATCATTACTGTGCATCACTTTGCCACGTGCAATGCTTCAATGAGAGCTACAAGTTCTGCAACTTGCATTGAATAGTGCATAGGTAATATTTTCTGCACGATGATCTTATACTCCCGTTCCTGCAATCTTACCACTGCTGAACCCACATGCTTTACTCCTGTGTCTGGGCAAATAGATGTTGACCCATCCACAATGTACACTTCACCTTCTTCTAGTGTGTTTTTTCATTTGCTTTGGAATGTCATTACCCTCCCCCTAATATATGGCACAATCATGGTTATGCATGTCTTCTACCGTGCATTCCTCAGTAATTAATGTGGCCGGATTTACTGTTTTGGACCGCATTGTGTGGGTGTTGGAACATGACAGTATTATTTCATAAGCAGTGGCCCTTTGCGTGGTCATTGTGGATTTAGATCGTTTGAGAGTCAGAGTCTCAGAGTCACTGAGCATCCCATCACTATGGTGGCACTTATTTCAATTACAAAGGCGGCTGCAGCGAGAGCTTGTTCGCACGCAAAATGTCCTTGCATCACATAATCTAAAGTGCCACTGTAGTATGCTAATGGTTTGTGCCCTAACAATGTTTTCTGTGTGAGGACAGTTGTCATGAGTGTTCCGTTGCAGTGCGATAACAAGTAGAATTCTCAATCATAATCTGGGGTCGCAAAAACTGGTGCCGTGCTAATAAGTTCTTTCAGTGTGTTGAAGGCAGTGTTTTTCTCTTGTGTCCATGTGTACCTGTGCTTTCTTTTTGTGCTACTTTTAGTGCCTGTAGCAGGGGCCTGATGTATGCGGCATAGTCGAGTATCCATGCTTGACAATAGTATGATATGCTGATAAATCTCTGCATGTCTTTCACTGTGTGGGGTCGGATGGCCGCGCGCACACCTTCTTCCCTGGAAGTATGCGCTTGCCATCTTTTGATATTAATTGCCCCAGATACAACACTTCTGCTAGGCAGTACTGCAACTACCCTCTGTTCACTTTGTCCCCCTTCTGTGCCACTAAATTATGTAATGTGATGGAGCCTGCCCTACATTGTTCCTCATCTTGACCACAAACCAACAGGTCAGCTACATACTGTATTACCGTGTTTTTGACATCAATATTTCCAAGATCTTCATGCAGTATTCTGTTAAAAATACATGGGCTTTCACAGTAACTTTGTGGTAACCTGGAATATTCATACCTTTTCCCCCCTAGGGTGAATGCTGTCAGGTATTGTGAGTCTGGGTCCAGTGGTACCGAGAAAAAATCTACCACTGTGAAACACGTGGCCAATTATGGGATGTTGCACAAAATGGATGCAGGGTTGGGGACAAGGGGAAACTCCTTCTGTATGACATCATTAAGTGGTCATAAATCCTGTATCATCTTCCAAGCCCCACCCTTTGCTTTTTTAATCAGATAAATTGCTGTGTTACATGGTGAATTTGATGGCACGATAATGCCATGTTGTAGTAGTGCATGTATTGTCTCTTTTATTCCCTCCTCCCATTCCCTAGACAGGGGTTATTGCTTTACACAGGGCAGCTCTGTCCCGGGTTTGAGTTTTATTTTAACTGGTGTCACCTCTTGTAAGAGCCCTATGTGATGAGGGTTAGTGGTCCATAGTTTTGTGGGTTCCTGTTTCATGCCTTCATTAAAAATCGATGGAGGTGCATTGACAATGGTCATGAGGGGGTTTGCCACTCGTCTGTTTTGAACCATTATATCACAGGGCATGCATAATTCCATTATTATCTCCCCATCATTGTCATTAAACAGCTCCTCATTTGTCAAATTGCGCAGTGCTATGTTCAGATCTATGCATAATACACTTCGCCACTCGCATCCTTGCGTGTCCAGACCTACCACCACAATATGTTTGGCTGACACTTGTACTCCCTGTAAGTCTAGGGAGAGGATGATACCTGGTAGTATTTCAGGGGCAGTCATGAGGCAGAAAACAAAGTCAGAAGGTGCTCTCCATTCTGTTCATGTTATCTCAGGCACCACTCTTGCCAAGACCTGGATCCTGTATACAAACATGTCCGCGTTAATGGGCACCCCAACTACTGCTGTTTCATTCGCTATAGTCTTAATCAACAGCATCGCCCGTAGGGGACACATTCCTAGAGTCGAGCACACTATGCCCCTTTCTGTAAAAGAGATGGTCATATTGAGTTTAGTAAGGAGGTCCCTCCCCAGCAGGTTTATTGGCAAGTCTTCATGATACAGAAGGGGTGCTCACACTGTTTTTCCCCTGCTGTTATATCCAAATTTTTAGTGTATGTAACCTTTACTACTGCCCCAGAGAATCCCTGCATTTCCAAATTTTTTCCTCACAGCGGAAATTGGCCTTCCATTAGGCATGATTTTTCCGCCCGAGTCCACCATGAAGATGAACTGTCTGTTTCCTATCTCCGCCCCCACCAGTGGTTCCTCATCTGGACGCAGGGTACTTGATAGGACTGGACACGCAAGTGCTCTCTGTGGGCTGTCCTAATCTGGGTGTGTGTTTGTCCCTGGAAAAGAGAAGACCCTTTCCCCAATCATGGCTGTTCCATGGAACAGTGCTGGTGCACCATTTGCCGTTGTGGCGAAAGGATTACTGTGCGTGTTCTGTTGCTCGTTGTTGTACCCTTGTGTGTTCTAATATGCCATGGGACGGATGCGACATTCAATCGCAAAGTGGCCTCACCTTCCGCATGACCAACATGCTCCCTATCCCCCTCCTCGGGGTCCTTGTCCACCGTAGCCCCCTCTCTGTCCCCTGTACCCACCTCTTCCTCTTCCAGGGCTTCCTTGTCACTGGGGCCCCCCGTACTGCTCCTCTCCACCATTGTTCTTGCCCATATGCCACCCAGTTGGTTGCCATCCTAGCCTGTATTGCTACTGGCCCCTCCTCCCAATCTCCCTGCCTGTCTGTGGGGAGGGCAGGTGTTACTGCTGTGACCTTCACCAACTTATTTTGTACGAGTTTCGCTTTGTCTGCCAATCTTCTCTGAACAATTTCCTTCTCCCTTTCTTTGAACCACCTGCAATTGGGGAACTATAATGCTTTGTATTTCTGGCCAACCCTTGGCTTCAATACCAGCAATTTTATCTAGGAACTTCTGTACCTCCTTTGGTAGGCCTCTTTTGATAATGAAATAAAAGAGCGAGGTGGACTGGTTCCAAGCAGTGCCCGTCCCCACCCTCCACTTATCCTGAACTCAAAGAATATGCTGCGCAGCATCTTCCTCGTCCCCCATTGTGCATTGCATCACTGAGTGAAAATCGGGGGTGTCAGGGAAGGTCCTGCACAGTGCATCCCACACCTGTGCCCTCACATTATTGAATGTTGCTCTGTCGTGGCGGTCACAATCTATTGTCACTCCCGGGAACCCCGCCTTCACCCACACTCCGTTTGCTTGATCACCCACTGCAGACAAAAACAAGCTCTTGACATCTCTTATTGCTAACGGAACCCCTGCAGTGTTTTTCTCAAAGGCATATATCCATGTACTTGCATACCCAGAAAGCAGGGACAGCGTCTTCAACAAGTTATCCATTAGTGCCCAAGGTACATAGTGAGGCCTCCCCACCGCCCTGTGAATGAGTGGCATCTGCAGATTTCATTTTCCTCTCCCTTTACCTACCTTTGTACCCTTTCTCCAGCACCATTTGTCTCATCCTGTTTCTCAACCTTCCCTGCCACCCTTCTTCCTCCTCCTCTTCTCTCGGTGGCGTCCGCTGTGGCAATTGTATACCTCCTGCCCTTGCTCCTTTCTCATACTCATCAAGGTCGCTCCAACATTCGTCTTCTCTGTCAGATGTCACACTACCTTGTTCCGTACTCACCTGCTCATCTTACCTCTCTGTTTGCATTATCTGGGTGCACTATCAACACAGAATAGGAAGTCCCCTGACTTCCACTCATCCTCTGCTATGCCTGAGGATGTTTTCGATGGCGGGGGTGGAGGTGCCTGCCCACCCCCTGGCAGAAGCTGTGAACTCTCACACGGGTTAACTCTGCTTGGGTAGTGCGCATTTGGTTTTCTTGGTCCCTAGTTAGGTGTCCTAAATGGACTGGGGGTGTGCTCGTTGGGCTGTACAAACCTTTAGGGTTGTAAGGGGGTGCGAGGGCTATTGCCGGCATGGTGGGAGCACTCAGTGGGGGCAAATATAGTGAGTCACAATACCTTTCTGCAGGTTTAGTCAGCAACGGGTACAACCTTTTAGGTTCCTCTCCCTTGCTCTTTTCTTCCCCTCCATCCTGGGCTGTGGCCACTACAGGTGGAGACTCCTTTTATTTGTTATTTAGGGGAGGCGTTTCTTCAAACATCCTCCAAAGATCCAGTAACTCCCTTCTATTTTGGAGCTGCTTTCCCTTGTATTTGGCCATCAAATATGTGGCTACTAGATCCAACACCCTTTTATCAAATGACCCTCCTTCTGGCCATATCTGAGATGACCCTTCCCCTTTAATCTCAGTCAGCCATTGGTCATGATACTTATTTTCTCACTGTACAATGGAAGGTGTTGGCAGCTATGTAAGAATGGTGTATCTGCCCCCATAATTTAGTTCCGCTGTCTGGTTGCGTGCGTGTGTGTGACAGTTATCACTAGTAGTACTTCAAAAACATTACATCTTCTAGCATGTAACCATCAAGATTGCATTTGTAAACATTTTACTCAGACCTTATTCTGTTTAGACCATATTATAGAGACAACTAAAACCATTAGAACATAAATTATTGAACAGGTAGACGTGCCACACTAACGCATCTTACTGATGATGAAAAAACCTTACTTACAACAAAGAACATAAAACATGCACTTTTAAACTAACTTTTATTAGGCCTTTCTCCCTTTTAAAAAATACTAAATTCTCCCCTTCATTCGCACCTCATAGTCACTCCACCTTGGCCCCTTCTGTACCGACCTCTGAAGAGTGTTCACCACGCTAAAAAAGAAAACTAATCACTAATATGCTCCGAGTCTACTCAATATGCAAGACTCCTACTTATTTTGCTTTTCTTCACTTATAAATCGGCACTGGTCGAGACAGTACTATGAGGCGCCGCCTTCCACCCCCTACATTTCCCATATCTCCTCTTATTTCAACACCTCATATATAAAAACAACCATATAAAGAAGCAAAACACACTTTTGTCAACAGTCACTCACTCTTACTCACACCCAGCCCTACCCACAGGCCGTTCACCTGCTATTTTCATCTGACCCTTTTCCTGTTCCTCTTCCCTCCTTTAGTTCTCCTTCGAATCAATACTCACGTGTTCGTGGTGATCCGAGAGCCTCCGTTCACGGTCTATCCACAATCGGGGTGCCACCCACAACCAAGCGGTTGCCCGCTCCAGCAAGCAGTTGGGTATTTGCAAAGCTGGAAGCCACGGAACCTGCTCAGGAGCGTACACGTTTTAAATACCGGTCGGCCGTAGGTGGCTGTCGTCTTGATGGGGGTGCCCCGGATCTTGCCGCAAGGCACGAGGGACCTCCTTGGATCAATCACTTAGTCGGGGTCACCAAGTGAAGGTGGTAATTCCCCAAAATACAAACCCAAACTCAGAATAAAAAGACAACACCCAGTAGGGAATGAGACCAGGAGAGAGATTGCAAGCTAAGTAAAGGTTTATTAAGTAAAAATTATGCATGCAGAGGACTCTGCTGCTCTGAGAGCGCTCTGCCAACAATACAAAAAAAACCTTATCTTTATACCCACATTCGGTCATCAGTGACAAATTATATAAGGGATGAATAGTACGAGTCCATTTGAGCATTGTAGCAACACTGTTTAGTCCTTAGGGGGTTGGTGCAACTTGATTGGTTGGTGCAGAGGTGTTGCTTCTAGCAGCACGTGGGTCAGATGGGCTCATCTGGGTGGGGTGGTGGTCAGGCTGGATCCGCAATGTGTGCTCATTCTAACTAATCTAAACTACACAATAATCTTTGACATGCTATAACTAATATAACACATACAACCTATACCAGCATGAAGGGTTGCTTGTAAATCATGAGCAAACACAAACACATTCTTAGCCTGGGCCTTTGTGGGGCGGGGGTGCAGTGGTCCTTTTTTGCCAGGTGGTTTATCTAAGGGTTTCAATTAGAGATTTATTCACCCCTGAGTCTCACGGTTCAACCTAGTAGATTGATAGGTGTTAGTCCAAGTGGAATGTATGATCACACAGGATTAGTTATATGGGGGCAATCTAGGGTGGTAGGTGAGGCAGGGTCTCACCAACTGCTACATGAAAGGAGAGCAGAGGGGCAAAAGGTTGCGCAGGCAATAATTCCTAAAGGGGGGGGGCCAAGGAGCAGGAGCAGGTTTGTGGAGACGGATGAATATACAACTCAAGGCTTCTGTGAGAACTGGACTGGCGTGGTGCAGACAGGGGAGGAGGTGGTGGGGGCTGTTGGAGCTGGCTGTGCGCGGAGCTGGGTGAGAGGAGAGGAGGCCCTTCAGAGATCATTGTGTGGCCTAGTACAAAAATGGAGTCTGAAGTGGCACAAAATGGAGTCTTAGTGTGTCATCCCATGGCTTCTTGCCACTGTTGTCAGTGAAGGAACGGGGGGAATGTCTCGCCATGATGGGATGAGCAAATAGACTTATTTCATGTGGAATGTATAGGGGGGGGCATATGGACCTTTCCACCCTTACAGAATGAAACCCCCCTTTTTGTCTACTTTTCTCATTTAACTGTGCAGTTCATGTTACCTGTGGTAAAATATGATTGCCATTAATCTGTTGTTGGGCATTGTTGTGTTGAAACTTTGATTTGTTGATATGTTCATAATGCGGCTCTGTAATTTTCTTTATTTTTTACTGTATTTATTAACAATGAAGTGCTGCTGCTGTATATGTAGAACATGGGTGGGAATAATTATTGAACGTTATTTATTAGGAAAGAAATGAAATTTTAGTGAGGTGCATGATATACAATCATGAAGTATGCTTGTTGTTTTCAAAGTAAAGGTTTTATCACAGAGCAGTAGAAATGTGATTTTACCTACAATGCTTTTTCAAATCAATTTTGGTGTCTGTTAAAATGATTTTTGGGGTGATATAAAAACGAGTTTGTTTTAAGAAGTTTTGTTTTTGTTGCTGGTGTGGTGTGATATTTAGGGGGTAATTCATGGATTATTTGCGCCGAAAAAAACGGGATTTGTGCACCATTCTGCCCGCAAATCCCTGTTTAACAAATGGGGATTTGCGGGCAGAATGGCGCACAAATCCCATTTTTTTTGGCGCTAATAATCCATGAATTACGCCCTTAGTGTGTCCATAGTTAAAGGTTCTGACTACTGTGAGGGATTCAATAAAGACTTTGGGCCTCATTATGAGACCGGCGGTAGCCGTGCCTGTAAAACCGGCACGGCTGCTGCTGGTATAATTTTTTTTCCGGCGCCCGCGAATGGGCAATTACCGGGTCATTACAGCCCCGTCGGACTCAGTGATTGCCAATTCACGAGCACCGGAATAAAATGCTCCCCATTCCCATTTGAGCTACATAGGGCTCAATGGGAATGGGGAGGTCAGATGACACACCGGCACCATTGGTGAAGGGTGCCTGTGGATCGACATGCTCTGCTCGTGGGTGCCAGTACGCGGGAAGTCATCCACGAGTAGAACTCTTGCTTTCACGGTCCGGTAACATCGGTACCGGCAAGTTTACCGGTACCGTTGTTAAACGGACTGGCAAACTTATAATGAGGCCCATCAGATGCGGGAATGCTCCCTTGGATTGGGGCTATTTGCTATGCAAACTCCTAATATGTAAAACGCAGTATGTGTTAGGAAATGCTATTTTAGTACAGAAATTAGAGGTTGTACAGTGTCGGGATGGTTTATTTGAAGTTTACATGTTCAACAGTTTTAAATAGGAAACACTGCTTTTGTTTTCATGTTCTTGTTGCTGTACTGTTATTTGCTACATAAATACTGGCAGCTGTCATGGCATCTTAGATGTTCTGGGTCATGTATGCTTATTTGTGTATTGCAGGGTTGGTGAAAAGCAGTTTTTGGATGGCTTACAACTTTGGTGCCACTCAATGAAACTGCATGCAATTCAGGAATTTCATTCTAGACCTGATTCTGAATGGTTTTGCAAAGTGTGGTGCTGTTTTTTCAAGAGGGAACAAAATTAGAGGAGGTGCCCTAAAATATTCTAAAGGCTTATAAATGTGGTGCCATTTGACGAACCTGCAGGGAAGTTATCAAAAAGATTTTATATCTAGATATACATGTTTGCAAAGTTAGGTGGGATTTTGTGAAGAGCGGGCAAAATTAGAGGGGGGTCTCAACATTTTTAGATGGTTTATCACTTTTTTGCCATTTGAAAAATGTGGACAAAAGTTTTCAGAAAGATTATAGACTCATCCTTGAATGTTTGTGCAAAGTCTAAATTGAATTTATGTAGTGGGGCTAATTTATATGACTATTGTATGTACATAGATTGACAGTTTTGAAAAAATAAAACATAAGCAGATTTTTAGCAAAGTTGTGTAAGGAGCATTGGCAAGGACCTGAAAGCTTGATTATTTTGTGACTGGTGTCATAATGTAGATACCAAAAATACTGATATATTTGTGGTGCTTGAGGAATAATCTGTGGCCATGGGCAGTGGCCGGATTGTCTGGGTCTTGGCATAAGGTCACGACCCGGGCAATCTTGATAATGGCCATGACCATGAGGGACGACCAATGGGGTTAAAGTAGCCATGTACACCAGTGACTGGCTATGTGGTAAAGTTTTTTGAAATTGGGATAGGTTTGAAAGGGAACAACGTGGGCTTGTGGGTACAGGTTGAATTGCTGGATGGGATTGCAGCAAATATGTACAAGGAAGGTCAGCAAGAACTAGAAAGCATGGTTTTGCAAATATGTCGTGTTTAAAAAAAAAGAATAAATAGTAAGTACACAACACAGTGATATAACTCTGGTGACTGGACAATGGGCCTAGTTGTTAGCAAAGAGAAAGGTGTACTGTAATTTGCTTATTGTGGCATGTGGCATGGCCAAAGCAGTAGATTTGAATGGGAAAACATATTAAGCTTGTGGTTACAGCCTGAATTGGTGGACTAGATTACAACAAACTTGTGCGACAAGCATTGGCAAGGACCTGCAGGCATGTTTTTGTAAATATGTGCAGTTTTATTTTTCCGAAGTGTAAGAATGTAAGTAGAAAAAGTAGTGATATACATTTGGTGTCTGGGTAGTGGGCCTGACCCTCTTCTGATTTGCTTATTGGCGAATGTGACATGGCTGATGCCTATGCTGCATGGATTTGGAGACTTAACATGGTTGCAAGCCATGAGCAGTGGCCATTTGATACATTATTATGGTATAGTGGACAGTGATCTAGGACGCAGGGTAGGTGCAGTGGATAATAGGGGTTGTTTGATTCGGCTGGGGTCATGGTGGAGCATTATGGCATAGACAATTGACTGATGATTTCCATCCTCGGCGTGCACTGCTGATAACAACAGACATAAGAATCTATTGCAAAAAATATGTTTCTTAAAGGAGCTGGCCCTTCTAATGTTTTGTCAGAAAGCTTGGGAACATCAATTATAATAAATCATGTGGGGCCAGTCTTCTGGGATGATGTTTATTGGAAATTGCACAAGATGGTCTGTCACATACTGGGCTCCAGTCTTTTATGACTTATATGTGGTGTTATATATTTACTGGTGCTGTGAGCAGTGGTTGTTCAGAATCAACCTCCCCCCATTAAAGGTGCTGCCAGCAACAGGCAGGGTCTTTAAACAGTGGCAGCACTGGAACGCTCTATTTGAAGAGTTAATAGAAATGCTAGAGATGTGGCTTTTCATGAAGTGTTTACAGATTTGGTGCTCCTGCCTGCAGACGTATCACTTGGATGAGCGAGAGGCCTTCTTAGGATGTTTTTTTTTCTAATGACATGCATCTGTCAGACTTTTTCATCTACTTCATCCCTGGGTACTAATAGTGCATTTATCCGGTTGAAGGCACACAATCATTTCAGAACTGAGAAAAGAAAAAAAATAGATGTGAGATGAAGCTCGGGAATGGTAGAAGTTTATCGCTGAATACCTGATAAACTGTAATTCTTATTTCTTGTTATGTTTCAAAGCGCCCATAGGGCAGGGAGGGAGCAGGTGAGGGAAATACATTGCAAAACACAAAATTTAAGAACAGTGAGGGGGTGAACCTACTATGCCTTGTGAGTATTCAGAACTTGCAAGTGCAGAAAGGAAGAGGGAAGAGGTGGAAAGTGTTGGGGGGTACTAGCTCGGGGGAGAGCCATAGACGAAGTTCTAGGAATGTTGAGTGCTACATGACCTGGGCCGCGGCAGGTGAAAGTGCAAGTCTCCTGGGCGGAGGGTGTGCAGATGCTAAGTGCTGTGGATAGACAGGAGCTGGGAAGAATTGGTGTGGAAGGTTAAGGACCTGCGGATACATTAGACCAAAATACACTGATTCTGCAACTGTAGGATTAACAAAGGAGAGAAGGAGGGAAAGAGGAGGAAAAGAGGAAGATCTTAAGGGGTTTCTGGAATTTGGGAAGTTCCTGCTTGAGGTGCAGGGGAAGGGGGAGCCTATTCCAGAGGAGGGAGCCTTCAGAGGAGAGAGAGCACACAGAAAGTTGGTGCCAGATGAACAAAGTGGTCTAGAGGGAGATTATTTAGTGAGGTAAAGTTGAAGATAGTGTGGTCCCTGGTCCCAGACAGCCTTGTGGATGATGCAGAGGGATTTTAATTTAATCCATGCAGCAACTGGGATCCAGTGGATACTTTTTAGTGCAGGAGGAATGCAGCCCCTGGGCTGAAGGCCAAGGATAAGTCTTGCTGCCTTATTCTGGATAAGCTGGAGGGATCGCAGATTTGAGGAGAGAAGGTTCCGGGGGAGACTGTTACAGTAGTCAAGTCTAGAGAGAACCAGGGCTTGAGTCACTTTGAGCCTCTGAGGGAAAGTGAGAAAAGGTAAGATTCCTTTGAGAAGGAAGAGGTGATAGTTGGACTTCTTGGCAATTTCCTGAGGAGTGTGAGGGAGGACAGAGAGAGATGAGTTAAAGATGACTCTAATGTTTCTAGCTTCAGTTGAAGGCAAAGGGGGGGAGCCCATCAGGAAGGCCAGAGTGAGGGGAAAGAGGCACCAGGGGACCCAATGGGAAGTGTCTCAGTTGTACAGGTGTTGAGGCAGAGGTCATTGGAGGTGCACCAGAACTGGATGACTGATAGGCAGTCAGGGATAATGGAGGGTGCAAGAGGGTCAGCAGGGAGTCTGAAGAAGAGCTGTGTGTCGTCTGCGTAGCAATAGCAGTTGGAGGAGAAGGAGGTGGTGAGGCATGCAAGGAGAGCAAGGTATTAAAGAGCCAGGGGGAGAGTATAGAGCCCTGGCGGACACCGCAGGTGGAGATGGAAGTAGGAGAGGAGAAGGGGCCAAGGATGACTTGGGAGGAGTGGTTAGTGAGGAAAGAGAATAACCAGTCTACTGCCCATTCCAAGATACCAAGTGTATCATGGAGCCTTTGTAGGAGGATGGAATGGTTTACTGTGTCAAATGCGGAGGAGAGATCGAGAAGATGAGGACAGCTGGAGAGTTTGAGCCCAGAGATGTGAGCAGTTCTTCACGAGTGTTCAAAAGAGCAGTTTCCATGCCTCTGGGTCCTCGGAATCCAGATTGATATTCCTGGAGGCCATCAACAAGTTCAGTGTAAGGGTTGAGTTGGGGCAAGGCCAGCTTCTCAAGCAGCTTCCCCAGAAAGGGGATGATGCACTTAGGACGATAGCTGGCAGGGCAGGTAGGGTCAGAGGCTGGTATTTTCAGGAGTGGGCGCACAGGGGAGTTCTTAAGGGTGATCCAGTGACAAAAGAGTGACTGCTGAAAACTGCAGAACAAGAAGAGACCTGTTAAGAAGAGACCTTCATGAAGCAGGCAGCTCTGGTAACTTCTTCAGGTGTGACAGGAGAGAAGGAGGAAGGGGGAGGGTGGAAGGGGGAGTGTGTCGGGGGTGTGGGATGGGATGTGAGGGAGTGTAGAAAGGGAGGTCAGAATGTCCTGAGATTTTGTGGCATAGTGTGAGGCCAATGTATGCAGAGGGCCTGGGAGGAGAAGGGGCGGAGGAGACTGGGGAGGGGTTGGCTAGTTCCCTTCAGAATTCTCCCAACCCCTTTCAAAATAGTATTCCCTTTTACTTACAATTAACATCCACTGGAGATAAAACTGCACAGAGGAAATTCTATATTCTTCCATGAGTAACATAGAAAAACTTAATTACTACACAAATCCGCGAGCAGGCCTTTTATTCCCAGAAATGTAGACAGTCATCATATTATCAACTAATCACGGTTGAGTTGAAGGGACAAATATCTAAAACAGTTCACATGCTATGAACTCTTAAGAACATTCTGCAGGTACAATGACACTTGCTGGACCAAATAAGGAAGAAAGGAAAAAGCTATTTACATTTTGATACCAATTTCCGTTTGGAAGATACGCTGTTGTCATATGTCGGTTCAATATAAAACTGGGGGTAACATAAAACCATTGTAAGTCATGGCTAATAGGGGTGCTGGCAGAACTATTGTAAAACATTATGATGATTATGATGTTTATGATGATTATGATGCTATATTATTATTATTATTACTATTATTATTATTATATATTTTTTTTAATTATTATTATTGTATTTATTGAGTGCAGACCAGACCAAGCTCTTGGAAGCAACAAAGCACTTTATAAGCCATATGAGGAAGAACGCAGTGAGGGAAGCAGAGATAGAAGGGAGAGGGAGCTAACAGCAGGGGGTCAGGGCCTGCGATTAGTTAATTTAGCCGCAAGGGACCAACAAGCAACTTGGGAGAAAACATGGGGGAACCGATCACCCACTCTCACGTTAGGTGGCAGGATTGAGTGTGGACCTAATTGTTAAGGAGGAACCATTGATTAAACACAAGGGTCTTGTGCTCCTTCTTGAAATGAAGAAGCAAAGGGGTGAGTCTCGGGTTGATGGGGAGGAGTTTCCAGATTCCAGGGGCAGAGAAAGAGAAGATCTGTCTTCTGCTTCATTCTTTTCTGCACCAGTGGCGTTTAAGTCTTAACACGGCTTTACTTCTGGTGGTTCATAGTCCTCCCTAACACATAAGTCCATATGCCATACAGTCCCCATCATATATGAGACTGGGTGATCTGATCCCCTCTGCATCTGCCCCTGATTACTTGTAGACCCATTGCTGACAATTACCCTCCCTCCCCTGTCGTTAGATCCCCACTCCCTTGATTCTCTGCTCCCTAACCTTGTTATTCCCCCTATGATTGTAAAGTGCTCTGTTGCTAGCCGCAGCTAGGTCTGTGTTCAATAAATACCCTAACAAATATTTGCTAAAGCCCATCTGCTGCAGAGTGATTTGGGTAGCACATAGGTGAACATAGAATTGAAAAGTTACATTTTTTTTTGTTTTCGTGAAAACAGATGCTGCCATAAATACCATGAGATGATTCACAATAGCTTAAGCATATAACTATTTAACTTCACTACATGGACCTCAACTCAATCTCAAATAGATTGACATGTGTTTGCTTGACAGGTTAATGTTTTAATTAAGGGCATACTATAAGAGGGATAGATGGCCAAAAAGCAATCTTCACAACGGAAAATTGGAAAATTGGACAAATTAGGATATATTTTAAACAGTGAGACACCCAAGAAAGTGTTATCTTGTAAAGCATTTAATACACGGAACATATATTTCAGAAATTGAGGAAATATTGTGGCTTAAGTCTCTGATTCAGTGATGCCAGATACCTGGGGCAGGTCTTGAAGGAAATTAAAGCAGAACCTAGACAGCCACTCCTCTATGTGGCCTTCTCATATGACAGAGTCTAGAGGAAAGAAGTGGATGCTAGGTGTGTCATTTCACTTTGTGTCTAGAAACCAATCAAATACATTAAGCTCAAACACATAGAACGATGAGCGAGATTTTGGAAAGCAGAGAAGTGATAGCACGCACCCAATAGGGTTCTGCGAGGAGAGAAAGGAGATCATATTCTACCTGGACGTAGCTAAAGGGGGAGTACATGAATACCTTTAAAGGGACTAATCTGGTTTGCACTGGATGCAGGGGCCTTTCCAAAGCAGGACCAGATTATCTGAGGGGGATTGGGGCAGAGGTGATTGCATAGAAGAGAGAGCATACCTAATTGATCTGAGTGGAGCCAGTCTATTGCTTTACCTGTATTTCACTATTTGTAAGGCATACAAAAGGGAGTACCTAATTCTGCGATTTTTAAACACTTGAGAATTAATCAAATCCTTTATAACAGTTAAACGTATTTTTGGGACCCCTATTTAAATGTTATATCACTGAAAAAGAGCGCATTGTACAAAGGTTATTAGCTTTGTGATGTATTATCTAAACTGAAACCCTTGGTAGCATCAGCCTTAGACATCTCAAATTGAATGTTTAGCGACAGGATTTATGCTTGGTGTCTGTCTGAAAAAGTAATTGAAATCGAATGCTAAGTGAAAACATTGAATTGGGGTGCTGTGAGGATAAACAGTGAGTGAGTTGTGCCCTACGGTCCCATTGCTACAAAAGCAACTGAATAGCCTTCATATTCCTGCATCATAAATTATGCAGTCAAGTAGAATGTGTTCCGAAGATGGGAACCAATATTCTTTCATGGCTTCAACTGTGTGAACTTTTTTTATTTTAAGCTTTATTCTGAGCATTGATTCACCTTTTGATTTCAGCATGGGTGCTGGTTTAAAGTACGCACAATTCTCTTATGCTAATTATTTTAATGGTTTCATAGAAGATTAAATCAATGGAAATGTGCATCCATACATTTTGTATGCAATTGGATATATGACCTGCTTTAGATTGAGCTGCATGTGCAGTTCCATTGAAATTCAAGTGGGGAATCACCTGTAATATAATTTTGATGCCATTACCAGACTACACAATAAAAGGCCAGATGGATGTCTGAAGCCGCCCTGCCCGCTATACCTGTTATCACCACTAGAGGAAGGTGTTGCCTTACATATAAAACAATAAGACTCCAAGTTCATCTTCCAGGCAAACAAAATGTATATTTCATCTTATCACCGCTAGAGGGAGCTGTTACCTTACTCATACAACAATACAACTTCAAGTTCATCTGCCAGGCAAACAAAAGGTGTATTTCAACAATGATAACATGCAATTAGCTGCAGAAAAGGCCCAAGACAGGGATGCCACATCAACAGCATATTTCAAGTTGCATACACTAAGAACATATATACATTTAAAAAAAACATAACATATAAACAGAAATTCATTTCTTTAAGCAATATTTCTCTAAAAAAATACTTTTTAATGTACTTATGTATTATGTAAATAGTCCTTGTAATATTTCTTGGTATGTATTATTATATCAATAATATTCTTCATGCACCTTTTAAACTTCATTTGATTTAAATGTTCTTTATTTTATGATCTTATGTATACTTTGAATCATGCTGCACATGAACTGTATTACTCTGACATCCCTCAACTTTATATATTTAAGTCCAAAACCCGTAAGTTGAATCCAAGACAATGGGCCTCATTACGAGTCTGGCAGTAGCCGTGCCCAAAAAACCGGCAGTTTGCTGCTGGACCAGTAATACCATTCCACCTCTGTGATTGCCGTTTTTCCCTCGGGCATAGCAACCCCGGTGACCCGGTAATTCCGGAGGCGGAATTCTGTAAATCCCCATTCCCATGGAGTCCCATAGGACACCATTGAGATGAGGACCATGGAAACACCGGTTCCATCTCTGACAGAACCAGTGTTTTCATGTCCCCCTGCAGGCGGGTGGTGTTATTTCCGCCAGGTCAGACCTGGCGGGAGTGACACCTCGCGCCTGCAGGACTATGAATCAGCCAGTCCGGAAACAACAGTGACGGTGGATTTACCGCCACCATTGTTTCTGGACCGGCTGACTTTTAATGAGGCCCAATGAGCAGATACAATTGGCCATATGTACTATGTTGAACTTTCAACAGCTATTGTGAGAATTTGTTTGAGGTTGTTCTTCCTCCACGTAAAAGGAGCAAGATCCTTTACAAAAATCTTTTTTTTTCTATTAACATAAATTACGTTAAAATATACCACATATTCTAGACAAAAAAAAACAGAAATGAAGGGGTTTATTTCTAATATGTACTGAGAACTTGTGGTATCAAGGAACAGGTCCATGAAGAAAATGAGACGGAGGTGGTAAAGAGACATGGAGAGGGAAATAGATCCAGCGCTTTAGACAAGTTTGTGTTGGGGGCCTCTCGGATATCGATCTCGAGCCAATACAAATTGCACACCATCAAGCTCCTCCATAGGTGGCAATATGACCATGTCAGGCTCTCAAAGATGTTTAAGACTGCGAGCCCCGTCTGCTGGCACTCATGTAGCCCCAGAGCTGATTATTGGCATATGTGGTGGGGATGCCCTCGAGTAAAGGTTTTTGGAGATGAAGTACTGGGATGGATCAAAGACCTAGAGTGGATCTACCGAACCACCGTTCTTGATCTTGTTTGGCATGGAGGAAGTGGAAGAGGAACTGAGTAGGTTGATGGGGCTGGCAGCGCCCATGCTGCTTACAGCACAGGCCTGCATAGTGATGAAGTAGAAATGTACTCAGACTCCATGTAAACGGGACTGGATCAATGTGGCCCTGAATATATGCTTCATGGGAAGAATAACTGCCCAGCTCTGCATGAGAGGAAATGGGGGGAATTCATGAATAAATACTTGAAAACTGGAACGTAGAATATTCCAAGAACAAAGGTTGGTTGAAAGAAGGTCTGTTTGGCCAGACTCGAAGCAAATGCAGTGAGCTTCCCCCTCGGGACTATTTTTAGCTAGGCAACACCCTATGATGGAATAAAACACCCATGAGGCAGCCAAGGACATAAGTACTGTACATAATTATAATGCCTGCTATCTCAAGTCAACTGAAGGTTCTTAATTGTGATTTCATTAAGCTAAAGAAGATAGCATTATCAGGGGGCAGGGGGGTGTTAACCGGGAGGTGGAGGGCCAAACGTGGGGGCTTAATTAAGGGGAGAGGTGAAGTGTTGGGCAAACAAGTTTTGTTCATTGTTGATTGACTTCCTTGCCCATATGGTTCATTATTCCTGATGTACGAAAATGTGCAATAAAAAGACATTAAAAAAAATATATATGTACCAAATAATATATTTACACTCTGAAAATGTCTTCCTTTATGCACATCATGCACACACGCTTTTCCACAATTATATAATAAAGAAAATGTCAACGCAAACTGTTTCTTTCTCATCTCAGATTGTGAGCGTGGGACTGGTCCATGCTAATTTATTAAAGTGAGGGCTTTCCAAGACCATTAACAGAAACTCAAAACACAAAGATTGCTTCTGCAAATATTTTTTGGGGGTGGGTGTTTAACCATCCTTGGATATGGTGTCACCCAAATGATAAATCATTCAAAATAATCGCATGTTCAGCTGACATCTGTCCACTAGCAGATCCTAATGTCACTCCAGCAAACACTCTTTAAAGTCACAGATTTGTACATGGTAGATTTGTTGTAGTTTAATATTTGGCTTGGTTGTGTAATCTCACAGTGAAGCCAAGGGGTTTACAATAGTAAAAATACACAATATAGTTTGAGTTCTTGAAGAATAGGAAATCGTGATATACTTCAGTTTTCATTAAATTGTGTGAGTGTGTCAAATTCTGTTGAGGAATTTACAGTGATTTGTTGTGGTTAATTGTGAGTTTTTCTTTAAATCAAAATAAATGTCCCAAGCATCCGACTTAGGGATGACTCAATTCTATGCCCTATCTAAATATCTATTTATGTGGCAAATGGCCAGCACAGGATATAGTGCCATGAGGAGATCAAATGACAAAAAGAACAGTAACAGTGGTTACAGATATAAAGGGACCTTTGAATCAGTCCCTACAGAGGGTGTACATGACCACCAATATAAATGATGAAAATGTAACACTACCGATCCTGTCTATAGATTTGTTCTTTTGGGCATGATGGCCTATAGAGAACACTCTATTTGAACAGTTTCTAGAAAGGCTAGAGAGGTTCAGAGAGGAGGCTTTTCATGAAGTGTTTACAGATGTCGTGCTCCTATCTCCAATAGTAGCACAAAGATGCAAACGAAGTTGCTATGAAGGCCTATGAATTCGTTTTTATAAGGAGTGTGAAAGAGGTCCTGGGTCCCACCACTGTAGTCTTTCTTTTGTGTGGCCCTGTATTTTTGTGGTATTTGTGGCTGTACGTCTGCCCATACACAGACATTAATTGGCTGGATCATCAATCTTGTTTTTTTTAATTAAATGGACTGTTCACTGTAAGAAGAGAGACAGGACATTGTAGTGTCTCTGCGTTGAGGCTAAACTTAGCTACTCCTTTAGGGAAACTGGTCAATTAGCATGAACAGTTCTCACAATGGAAATACAGATTAAAAGCAGACCTCACATATAAATATTAAAAATATTTTCAATTTACGGAAATAAGCAGGAGGCCTGCAAGGCTGCCTACAATATGATATGTGTGTTGGGGGGGGGGCAGTCCACTGTTTGCATTTTTCCAGGAACTTGTCAGGGAAAAATGCAAATATATACATTAAGAATGTTGATGGGAAATGTAATTGTAACTGAATGTAATACGATTGTGAAGACATTGTTGATTTGAGAAAGACCATGCCTTAACATTAGCGTTAGGCCAAATTCAGCTGAAGAAAGAATCTATTTTGAAAGTGTGTGCCTGCCGGCAGATTGGAGAAAGGTACATTTCAAAGTAACAATGGGCCTCATTACAAGTATGCCAGTCCGGAAATAGCGTTGCAGGTATATCCGTACTGGCACCCTTTTCGGGACTGGTGTAGTCAGAGTTGTGATGCCGTCGGGGACCTGTTGCGCCCAGCAACACTGTTGCCAGTATCTGCTGAGACACGCTGCCGCCGTGTCAGTGATACCGGCATGGCGTAAGTAAGGTTACATTTAGAGGTGCATGGACATGCAATCACTGGCATGGACATGCCAGTAATAACATGAAAATAATGGCCGAAACACCGGTATCGCAGACCAGGCGTTAATTGGATTCTGGTGTGTAGAAACATGCCAGAGGTGCACTTAATTAGCACAGGTGGTCCCAAAGGGCTGTGCAACAGCACAAAAGGACCACTCCCACACCCCTTCCAAACCTGCAACGCTACCATTAACACTAGCAGTACTGGAGCTGAAGGACATGCCTGCAGAGCTACTGATTGTGGCGGCAGTGAGGCAGAGGATGCTGCTGAGGCGCATGAGGAGAAGGATGGCCATCATGGCCCAGCAAATCCCCAATGTGCAGCAGGTTGTACCCCACAGGCAGCCAACAATCCCTCATCTAAGGGCCACCCCATTCAGTCTCACCCCGCTCAGATCCATGCCCTGTACCGGCTAGGCAGGGACACCATCACCACTATAGTGTACCTGATACATGATGATCTGGTGAAGGTAGTGTCTGTGCTACTCTTCCTTGCCATAGGCACATATCAGCACACAGTGGGGCAGCTTAATGGAATCTCCCAACCCTGTTTCTCCTGTGCGCTTTTCCAGGTGCTAGATATACTTCTGTCCCACCTACGCAACCACATCTGCTTACCATAGACTGCGGAGCAGGTGAATGCAACAAAAATTGCATTCCATGCACTAGCAGGCATGCCTAATTTAATTGGCGCAGCCAACTGCACATTTGTGGTGCTGGTGGTCAGGCATGCTGTGGAGGTAGTGTACCGCAACAGGAAGCCGTATCATTCCCTCAACATACAGATGGTATGTGATGCCTATCAACTAATCACACATTGCTGTGCAAGATTCCCTGGCTCTACACATGACTCCATGGTGCTGCGCAACTCCACGCTGCCCCGCTACATGGCACGACATGCTGGACATCATTCGTTTAGGGAAAAAAAGGGGTTTTTAGCAAAAAAAAGGGGGTTGGAGGGAGGACCCACCCCCAAAAAAAAATGTGAAAAAAAACCCAATAAATTCGATCATTTGTCCTGTCGACCATTTAGATTCGACCAAATGACCTACAACCCAACCTGGCTGCTGGGTGAGTCTAACTACAAGGCCATGTGGACTGTTGAATTGAGGCGGGGGCAGTAATCAGCATAGCCAACCTGGCTGCTGGGTGAGTCTAACTACAAGGCCATGTGGACTGTTGAAATATGGCCTAGCATGCATTGAATACCCAGTGGATGTGCACACTGCATGTATTAATCCATCATTAGTCCTACTGAAATATTCCCTAACCATTACCAAACCTCTGTGAAAGTGCAAAGAGGCTGGATAGGATATCAAAAGGCAAAGGTAGATGAGGGATATGACCAAGGAACCTTATTACCCACAATCTGCACATTAGCAAACCTCACACAAAGAACGGGACATCACCATACACAGCTTTGTGAGTGCATGAAATTTGCAAGTGTGTAGGTGTAACTGAAGGTGAACACAGTAGTAGCATGCCAAAGTGCAAGGCCTTGCAAGCTGTGTCTACATGCATGTAAAACATACAGTGCATACATAGCTACATGTATTTGGGCCAGCAGAAAACATGAACTACATTTACCATAATGCACCACCATAATGACACTAAATGACTAACAAAAACACAGTCAAGGAAACACACCAGTCATGATGCTCAGCCAGAGATTTCAGCAGCTGCCGCATTGAAATAATTTGTGACTACACACATTTCACAGGTACACTGCCTGTTAACACCCTTTTCATGTCTCCTTAAGGCACACCTTTAAGTTGAATGTGTTTAGACTAGATCTTCCAAAATGAGAAAATACTTGACTATCATTAATATATGATTCTAAGTTGACTGCCTCACCCAATTCGGCCTTTTTCATCCCTAAATACACTCACCCACCCTTATTGCTATTATTTAACCCATTATCTCTCACACATATAACTGATCAATATGTGTTCTTGTCATATGGGTTACGATGTATAAGGATGTCCAGATGAAGGATTGTAAATAGAGACTGCATACCATTACTACCACTAAATCACAAATGCCAATCATGTAAATGTGAAAAGTAGCATTGAACAAGGACAGTTCACTTTCATTCGTAACACATTAATGAGACTTAAATCCATTGGTATCAGTTGTACGGGAATTCTCAGAGGTGAGCAGGTTGCCTGTGAATGGTCCATGTGAAACCAACTGCACAACACACACCCCACACGCATCCTGACTAAGTTCCCTTGGGGTGCACGAAAAATAACTTATGCTAAGTAAAGGAATGATTGCCTGTGCATGTCAGTCTTCTCGAATGAGCACTATACAGCCTGTGCCAACATGAAATTCCCAGGAAATTGACATGTACTCTTTCTCTTGCTTATGTGCAGGTGATGCCAGGTATGCCCTGATGCCATGGCTGATGACCCCCATCAGGCAACCCCACAACAGGCACAAATAGGCGTACAACCGGGCCCATGTACGCACTCGCTGCACCATTGAGCAGACGTTTGTCCTGTTGTAGGCCAGGTTCTGCTGCCTCAGCAGATCTGGGGGAGCCCCCATGTACAGCCCAGAAAAAGTGGGCAAAATTATGCTGGCATGTGCCATGTTGCACAACATGTGCATCTGGTGCAACATCCCCCTGCCCCCCGACATGGACATGCTGCCACCAGAGGCTGAGGACGAGGATGATGATGATGAGGATAATGCACCGCGCCATGATGGCGATAATGGACGTGCCACACAGCGAGAACTAATTCACCACTCCTTTTGAGCAACTATAACAGACACGGCACTGGACATCAAGCACATTGGGCACTGGACATGGATCACACTGGACATGGATCACACTGGGCAGTGGACACGGTACATGAATAAATGCACTCAAACTGAAAGAGCAATGTCCAGTCAGGTTATTTTTTTGCAACACCAGATATATTGTGACAAGATCACCTATGTACAAATGTGATTGTCCTTACCTACCACTACAATCCCGTCTTACTGTCCCACACCCTCCCCAACTATCCCCCCACATCCCCTCCCCAACTATCCCCCCACAGCCCCTCCCCAACTATCCCCCCACAAACCCTCCCCAACTATCCCCCCACACCCCCTCCCCAACTATCCCCCCCACACCCCCTCCCCAACTATCCCCCCCAGACCCCCTCCCCAACTATCCCCCCACATTCCCTCCCCACACACACCAAGTCCTTGTCCTATTTATGCCCCCTTTTGTCAGAGGGGTGTGCCCCTCTGCAGGGCGAGTGTGCGATCTACGCAAAAGGGCTGCTTTGCCGGGAACTTGTGGTGTTGTACTGGAGGATGATCCCAGTGGCGTGGTTATGCGCCATTGTTCGGCAATTGCCTGAACCAACCCAGTAATCGACTCCACCAAGGACAAAATGGATCCATTACCCTCGCTCACATGCCATGCAAGATGGTACACTTCCTCTGTGGCTCTGCCCAGCATGCGTGCAGTGTTCCTGGCGTTGTCCTGTATTATCTGCCGCATTAGCTGGGCCTCTGCAAGGTATTGCTGCACCATTGTGTGCACGGCTTGCAGACCTTCCTCCATCCTAGAGAGGTGCCCCTCAATGTCGCGTGCATTACAAAGTGGTGCTGGTTGTATGGGTTGTGGCACCGAGGACCCTCAGGAATGAATCCAGCAGCATCCCCATAGCTGTGGTTGCTAGGTATGTAATCTACTACACCATCATCCCCAATGTTGTCCTGTCCCCCCCCTTGTGCCTCATGCTGGTGGCGTGGCTGGGCCGTAGGTGCCTCCTGTTGGTGGGGGGGCTGGGCAGCAGGGGCCTCCTGCTTGTGGGGTGGCTGGGCCGCAGGTGCCTCCGGCTGGCTGGGCCGCAGGTGTGTCCTCCTGGTGGGGAGGCTGGGCCGCAGGTGTTGTTGCCCGCTCCAGTCTGCTGGTGGATATGTTGGTATCTTGGCTGGAGGTGGTGGTTGTCCAGCCGCAGGGCCGTGCCCTGGTGGGCCTGGATGTGGTCGGCTGTCCCACGTCATTGCCAGATGATGTGCCTGTGTGGGACAGTAAGGCAGGGCATCAGTGATGGGTGTGGATTTCTTAGACAGACCTCAATGCTAGTACTTTCAAATATATGTGCATTGTCATGGACATGATGAAGGTCAAGGCATGGTGCACACATGCATGTGTCGGGGACGCAGTGTGGGTGCATGTGTGGTGTGCAGACATGGTCTGAACAGTGCCGGTTGCCTGTGGTACTGGTGTTTCCCGGTTTGGGTTTTATGGGTGTCACACACAAGTTGTGTGTCATGTTGTGTCTGCTTGTGAAACGGATGTGTTTTTCATGTAAATGCTGCCTATGGCAGTTGTTGCGTTGATGGTGATTTTGCGGGATGGGACATGGTGGGCGGGACAATTGTGCCACATGTATCATTGATGTGTGCATCTTGTCATCTGCTGGTTGTGGGGGTACGTGACACTGATGTGACTTTGGGCATGTGGCAGCACAGCAGGGATGACAGCAGTTGTGCGTTGTCAGGGGGATGTGTGTCTGAGTGCATGCAGATGCAACTTCTTGGGGCAATACAGGGGACCTGTGTGATGTGTGAGTGGTGTATGGGTGGGGTTGCAGGCAAGTACAATGTGCATGTGTGCAACGTGGTTGAGGGTGGGTAGAATGCCAGCAGGGATATACTGTCCCCGGGTTCAACATACTTGATGTATTGGCCTGCCCATTTTCATTGGGGCCACAAGGTGTGTGATGTGACATTGGGCTTACGGGGACTCACCGGCATCAGCGGATGACACATCTCAAGCCTCCGCATCTCCGACTCCCTCTATCACCTCCATGTGCATGATACTGCTGCACGTTTCCTCCCATGCCTGCAGTTTAATTGGGGACGCCGGTAACAGCAGTGTGCTTGAAGCCAGAAACAGAGTCAGCGTCAGTCAGGATGCCTGTATGGGGGGTTTGGAGGCCATTTGATAGTGTTACTGGCATCCTTTGATTTTGGCAGCAGTGTTACATGGATACGGTAGCACCGGCATGCCAGGATTTTTCAGTTTTTACCGGCAAACTCGTAATGAGGCCCAATGTGTTTATTCAAGCATTCTTATTCTGCTAAATCAGCAACGTTATGTAGAGACTTACTTTCACTGCCAAAATATATTACAGTACACTGATAAAGTTGCTTCAGACCATTGCCAGTAGAAGAACTATTGTACAGGCATCATGGTGGAGGTATTCCATTGTAATACTTCCACCATCTTCAAATGTGTTATTGTACGTAATTTCTGATTCAAATTGACATCACCATTCTTCAAATAAATACAAAATAGTAAAATATTATTATGGTTTAATTGGAATTGATGCACCCAGCTGTGTGTGCTTCATCAGGCAGACTTGAATCTGGCCTTGACAGTCTAAGCCACTGCAGCTTCAAAGAGCTAGCCATTGTGTTAAATGAGAATGACTGAAATCTTCCCTGGTGAGTTCATGAAAACTTTCATTGCATTGAGACCAATGTATTTGAAACAGTTTAAGATATGTGAAGTCACGAGGGAGGGCATGTTCTCTTGTCTGTTTTCATCCCACAATGCTTCTATAAAAAGTCTGACAAAGAAACCTGGCCCGTGCTTAAGTTTCACACATGATTTCTGTGACAAACCTAAACATGCATTCACTGAGATTTCATAGCAGATTGATACCATTTCTTGAGATTTCAAGTCCACATTTTTTCATGCCCTACCGAAATGGGGATAGTCCATGATTCTGATGACGTTAGTGTGATCAAACGACTACTGCTGTGCATGAATAAATGGATGGGTAATGGCTAAACCACCTGGTTAGTCCAACATTACTACTAAACAAGCAGAGATTGCAATAGTAAAGGTAAAACGGCCAAAGCCCAACTGGTATACCACTTTTGCCATTTGTGGTAACTTGGACTTTGGCAAGCAATACTCTCAGGAAGAGTGTGAGGTGATAACGGTAGCAACTCAAACACCTAAAGTACATTAATCCAAAATAATACAATTTCCAATCAAGTTTCTATAAAAATTAGAGACTTTTATATAATACTAAAAATGCAAAGAACTATCTAGAAAGCACAAGCAAAAAAAAACACCCCTGTTGCAAAGAACATGGATAACTGTACCTTGTTTGTGCTCTTGGGTGGTTTGATGACATAGGCTACTATGCACATTTCTTGCAATAGAACTAGGTTACAAGTCATGTTGATCCATGTGGTGAATCAGCGTTAAGATGGGCTTTGTGCAGTTCTAGTCAGCATTCAATGTAATACAGTTTAAAGTTGCCACCAGGTTCAGATTAGCAGTCGAGTCAGCTTGCGATGATGTTATCACCAAGTCTTTTCACCATGGTAGGTTCCAGTGGTTTGAATCGCTGTTTGAGTCTGGTTAAGGAGAGGTCTTCTTGTCTCGATGCAGTGCTCCAAGAAGCAGCGAGATGAAGGCTTCCACAGCAGTGACCTGGTGTTTGAGTGAAGGTGGTGAAGAGTGCACTGGTGTAAAGCTGCATCAAGCCAGTTCGAAGATGCAGGTGTCCAGTTCGAAGTGATGCGGTGCTTAAAGCAGAACCGCAGGTCCTGTGCCTGGTCGAAGGAGGCTGAATGTGATTCCAATGCTGTTTGAAGATTCCAGCTGCTATTGGGCTCTCTGGTTGCTGGTAGTCCTAATCCAGTGAGGAGCCTTGTTTCAGTGCAGCTGGCAGAGGGGCTGGGCTTGGTCCAAATAACAGTCACCCCCGCTGTTACCTGGGGATAGTTGGGGAACAGAGTTTTCCTTGGATGCCTTCTATCTTCACTTCACTGTTGGAGGACTTTGAAATGGACTGCACTCTCAATAGAGGACCAGTGACTTTGTCATGTATTCTTGAAGATCTATAGATGAATCAAGGCAGGTTTGGGAGACCCAATCCTTACAAAGGCAAATTGTCACTTGGGATTGAACAAAAGCAGGCCAGCTGTAATGTGCCAATCCCAGTTGCTATAACAAGTGACCCATGCCTTGTCACATCATAACCAGAGGGTGTTGTCCTTAAGAAAATGAAGGGCACAGGAAGGGAGAGAGGCCCAACAAAAAAGAAAGATGTGATATCGCTTCTCAGGCCAACCTTTCAATCTCTGGAAACTCTGCCCAAATACCACTCCACTTTCCCATGCCTGCTGAGTTCTGCTATCAGGGATGAAAATGTGACCTTTGAAACTGCCCCGAGTTGCAGATGTGAGGATACTGGTGCACCAAAAGCACATTATGTAGCATGATTTTGGCAAGAGGACTTTTATTAAAGGGGTCAATTAGCAGGCCTACGTTTCAGAAAAATTACTCATTTTAATATTTAAACAAACTAAAAAAATATGGTTTTCACGACCGTGTCAGATGGTGGAAAGATTTAGTCTAGATTGTAGGCTGATCATGGAAGACTTTGGGTTGCTTCCTTCATTAAGAGGAACCCTAGGACTGATCAGAAGGAAAATGAGTCATTGATAAAGAAGCAAAGAAGAAAAAAGAGGAACCTGGGACTTAGAAACCCATGCCTAGAGGGAAAATCAAAATGTTATCATCGACTTGGACAATGAATAATGCCATTGTAAAATGAAATTCACATATATATTACAGGCAACGGACATACTATATATAGAACAATATCTGTGACCTCTTTCTGTGTGAACAGCACCACACTGAGTCCTGATAAATTGTAATGCGTGTAATATAAAAATATATATAAATCTTTATTCATGAAGCTCCTTCTCATAGCCGGAAAAAATATAATTTTTGTGAATAGAAAAACACAGTAATCAGAAAAATGTATTGATATACACATCAAAATCACATAAAACAACCCAACATTAATTATTACATATACATTCAATGCTGATAACATTACAAAAAACACAATAGGAAGACATGCATATAAAACTACTCCTATTTGTGTCCTAACTGGACCTACATGGGTCTGTCCCCTTAAACAAATAAATTGCATTGGACATTCATCAGTAGGTGAGGGTGGGAGCTGGCGGTGGGAACTGGATAGTTAGAGTAAGAGATGAGAGAGAGCTTTTGGCAGGGAAGACGAGCACTCTCCCCTACTCTTCTTTAGCTAGAAACCTGGGCATCATCTATGATCATATTCAAACCTTCTCTGCTTTCATCTCCAAAACTGGAGCAGCAGCTTGTCTCAACCTCCTAAATATTAGGAAAATCAGGGACCTCCTTCATTTTAATACCGCCAATCATCTCTTAACCACTCTTGCCTTCTCTAAACTGGACTCTTTGGTCTCCCCAACTATGCTTTCTGTCCTCTTGACAAGATCATTAACCTCGCTACCAGGACTCTCTTTGAAGTCCCTCACTTCTCACTTGCTTCCTTGTACCTTCATCAGGCTGGATGGCTGACAATGCAAAACAGGGCCAGATTTATATGTCTTCTCCTGGTTTACAAATCTATTCACAGTAAGGCACCAGTGTATCTATCCTCCCCTATCCAACTCTACAAGCCTTCTCGTAATCTCTGCAATGCCTCCTCGACTACCCTAGTGTCTCCTTGTCCTCCCTGTGCTTCTTCTCACTTCCGCTCTTTCTCTCTTCCTGCTTCACTTTCATGGAATTCTCTTCCACCAGACATCCGAGGAACAGTCCACAAGGATTTGTTCAAAACCAAACTAAAAGCCTACCTCCTTGCCTCCGAGTTACCTCTCATCTGACTGCTAGCTAAAATGTTCCCTCACTTCTAACCTGCCTCTGTCCCTCACCTCCATCGCCTCCACTATAGTACTTCACCCATCATGGTCACAACTCGAGCACAGCTGGCCGTACTGCCAATATGCACTAAAAAATGTACAATGTTCATTGTCCTTAATCTATGTATGTCTCCTTATTTATTGTCCCCCCGTGACTGTTCCATTTACTCCCCTGCATAACCTGGTCTGAATGTCCCTCAAACTCACCCCTTCAAATCTGATTTTTTATCTATTGTACATTCTTTTGTGATCAAAAGGGCAATGCTCCTTCTGTATACAAATAAATAAATAATAAAAAACACCTATGCGCTGTAATAAAAAGGTTGCTTTTGTGGGACAGTAAATAAAGCAACGTTTACACTCCTAATAGGTTTGCTTTTAGCTCATCACCGTGGGTGCATGTGTGATGTTTTTTGGCTGTCCAGCACTGGAGCCGTAGACATTGTTGCTAGCAGTTGCACAACTTAAATCAGCTTCCAATGATTTGCATTTTTAAATCTTCACTTTAGATTGTGAAGGTTAAATGGTCTCAGTAAAGAAACAGCCATACCAGCCCAAACCCCACCACTTGTCACTGAGATTAACAGAACATGCTTTTTTTCAAGCCCTAGAAGAACTTTGAAGGAAGTGGGGCGTTGGGGTAAGAGCTCACTTACCTGTCTTACCTGTCTTTGTTTATTCGCTTGCTCACTGCCTCTTTCGTGCTCCACGGGCCGCACCTCGATACAAGTGGCTTTCCATCCTCGTGGCTTTCCTTCCTCGTGACTGCCACTCACCTCCACAGGCCACCAGAACCTTTTGAAGGTGACAGTGGTATGGTTATTTGCTCTGCGGAGGTGCACAGAGGTGCTCTGAAGGAGGTTCATGGTTAAATGCCCTGCAGCATGATGTTGTGGTGCCCCCTGACTCCTTCTTACTGCAATGTGACATTGTGGCGCCCCCTGCACCTCTCCTCCCTCAGGTGTGTCACTTCAGTCCAGGTCTCACAGCGAAGTGCAGCCCGGCAGTAAAAGAAATGCCCTGCTGCAGTGCCCTTCACATATTTCACATGTTTTGCACCCCGGCAACTGCCCAGGCTGCCCATGTCTATTGCCAGCCCTTTATCCCAGCCTTCCAATGTCCTACAGCAAAAATAAAGATCTGCGCAATATTGTGACCTTATAAGGCACACATACATGGATTTCAATGAAGCTTTGCAACTTAAATATTTAAATCATAATCATGCAATAGCAGATTCCAGAAGATTCCAGAAGGATTAACACATTGGATTTATATTAAAAAGAGAGACATGCAGGAAAATATGATTTTGTGAATTGCTGGATACCCACAACCTATATTTATGAAACGGCAATTGTTCTGCCTAATGACTCTGATTCTGTGATTTTAAGTTCCTGTTGGGGTGGCTTAGAACAAAATATAACCAGAATGTAGACACAAACTCCTCGCTCCACCCTTCCTATGTGAAATAGGCAACAAGAAATAGGTGTGTATTTCATGGGTCATTTTCTGTTGGGTCTAGACGCACTGACCAATAGGAATCAGTTGTACGCACAGTCCCCTGAAATGCATAGGAAGAAGTGAGAGTTTTTGGAAAATCAAGAAGCAAATGAGCTCATGTTAGTTGTGCTTATGCTGGATGCTGAGAAACAATGATACATGTTTGTGTCTATTTTTGTTGCAAACAAGTGTGATAATGAATATGCTGCAAGTACTATGTTTAGAAGCATAGTCAAAGCACTTTATGGTCCAAATAAAGCATGATTACTACAAACTCAGATTTTTTAGCAGAATTTAATAGAAAATGATGTACACGTGTATGTCTCTTATTTTCAATGTCTCTATTCCAGTCATTGCACCACAGTAAACTGGAATAAAATTAAAGAAACATACTATGCTGGTAATATATATCTGTGATAAATTAGGAGCAAAAAACATATTACATGACGAATTGAAAACATATGCCGACTATCATCTCACATGTCAATAAAACCAAGCCAGAAAGTATGAAGTTTAATAGCCTAACTGCTAAACCCATGCAATGTCTGGGTGTTAATATAGAAGACCGCTGCATTAGTTCAAAGACAACTTTGGAAAGATAACGACTGAACGGAAATTATATGTGTTGTGCACTTCATTCTCATACTCCAAGAAAGCTTTACTAATGAATTGCATCTTCCTAAATGCTCAATCAAACCAACCTATAGCTCCATAGAGGAACCATCACATCAAAAATAGCTACAAAATTTGACACCCATCCAAATGATAAGACTGGCTAACCTTGGTACAAATACATTGCTGATTTAAAAAGGTTTCATACAATATGTATTTTTATTCACAGAACACATATTTGTCTCTCAAGTGTTTTTCATGGTATCACAGAACAATCTTAGTTCTTTATCAGTTTGTATAGTTAACTGTAGGCATCAAATTAGTCTATGAAAGAAACATGATTTCTCATTCTTCAGACTACATGTGCTTGGTTCCAGTGTCAGAAGCGGCTGTGTGGCTGTACTCAGTGTGGATTGACACTGGTTTCGTTTGTGACGAATTTGTGAAGATTTGAAGCTATGCACCTTGTTAGAATATAAAAATAAATGTATGTAGTTAATTAGTACTAAGCTAATCCATTTCTACTACCAAAACCTCGTTTAAACGGGGTACATTTGTCAATTTCACCAAATGAACCAAAATAGAAATGTACTTGTGGACTTTTTCCCTATTGTCATTGCAAAGTATTTTGGTGTTGAACAAACTGGATCTGTGCAGAAAGGTGTGTTCTAGTCTCTTGGACCTTGTTAATACAACCTAGGTTCCATAAGATAAAGGCGAGTCCTCTTATCTAGCAGGAAAATAAAACCTTGTTTCAACATAAAGCATTATGTGGGTTAATGCAATGGAAAGGCTGACCGGGTTAAACAAAGTATAGTTAAATACTGAATTATAGGGCTCAGTCTTCTCTGTCTTATCAAATCCATGAAAGACAGCCTTGGAAGCCTGCTTGAAAAGGACTACTAGTGTTGATGCAAAAGGCAGATGGGGTTATGTTTTAATGACTTCAAACATGAGTCACTGACCATGAACTGGTGGAAAGAATATACGATTGTGCCATGAGTAAAGTGAAGGTTTATGACATAGCGGGAACATCTGTGAAAAACACAGTTTGTCATACCCACTTGAGATTAGATAAGCATTGGTCCAATTGTGCAGTATATATGCTAAACATGTTTGTATTTTATTATCTTTTGTAAATGAATGATGAACCAACTGTGCTGGTGCAGGCTTCATTTTTATAAAAAGAGAGACGATGTACCATTCAGGTACTTCTGTACTCACCATAAATTGGTAGTGGTTTGAACTGAAGTCTGCTCGAGTGTTTTTTATTTTTATGTATTTATATTGTATAATAAATTTGACCTGCAATCTTGAAACCCTGTCTCAGATGTTCTATTTTGTTCAAATAATAGTGATTAGAAGTTTTAATGCTGTAAGCTGTTAGTTCCTTTCTTCTGATCTCTCCCTTGTCGGCTCCTGTGTGAGAGAAATCCTGCGGTACTCTGCGCCGTTGAAGCCCCTGTCGAAGGCTCCCCCTTGTGCTCCCCCTTGTGCCTCAGAGTTTTTATAGTTTTGAAATTGGAACAAGCAGTCAAGGTGCGCAGCAGTGTTGGCTTACCCTGAGGCCCTGTCTTAAGATTGCTGAGAGAGGTGAGCTGATGTGCTCTTGATTTTGAGGGCGTTGTTATAAGCAGTGCTGTTGTGTTGGAGCACATCAAGGGTTAGTAGCAGGGGCTCCTCTGTTGGGTTTAGAAATCACCCTGCACCCTCCACGCGTTAAAGGCAGAGCATCAACTTCGGCCCTCAATAACACATTGCATAACACAGTGCAGTTCATTTGTTTGTCATGTTCATTTTATTTTTTTTAAACGCTCAGAAGAGAGCATGTTTACCATTTTAAGAAGTACACCTACATGCATGTATTGTGATTTAACCAAAAGTGTGTAGAGTGATTATTGCAGAGTTAACTGAGTGTGTGAGTCGGTGCAGTCTGGGCAGAAAGTGCAGGGAGTTGTCTGTACTTTTTCACTTAAGGATATTATCCTACTGCTAACACTGGAGTCTTTCTCGGCTGGCCAGCTCAGATGATAACTGGCTATTCCCTTGATCGGTTAGTTGAACATTGATCAATGTTAACTATTGCACAGCTGAGTTTGCCAGGTACTCCATCAGACCCACCCAAGGATATAGCTTCAAGGCCGTAGGTGGAGTTCTTTTATTCCTTCCTTGGGAAATCAAAACTGACGATGATGTGACCGAAAAGTAAAAGATATCATCTAAGGAGTAAAAGCGTCACGCCACTTGAACTTGTTACTACTTTAACTACTTTACAACAAGAGTCAGCCTTGATTAATATTGATAAGGGGAAAATACCCTAATTCTTCCCTGTGAAATTGCGGAAAACCTATTCACAGGTTACACAAATGGAGGGCATGATGACGGACATTGCTCTAGTGAGAGAAGCCAATGGAAGCATGGTGGAATGCAACATATCCGGCCATTTTCTATCATTAGTAGAGCATGATGTGAACACTTCTACCTTTGATGTCTGTGTGAGCCTGGAAAAAGAAATTCAAGCTATGAGAGCATCCAAGAGCACCTGAGTGGGTCACCAGGTATTTTTCAGAACCCAATTCATACCTGATGATGCTATCTCTGACACAATAATATCTTCAACTTGTATTCCAACTAACAGCTTTCTAACAAGGGAGCGACTAGCGTTTCTGGGGGATGACTCTAACATTCATGATTCTTCTGATACTGGCCATAGTTCACTGGCAGCACAAAATGTAGTGCTCCAATCATTCATTCACCTTTATGACACTTTAAATGAGGTAAGAAAATTGTTCTTGGAGAGATATCAGCTATGTAGCTGTGAGCATGATCTAAAGACATGCAAGCGCTGTCCTGAAACCAACAGTGGCAGATAAATCCTACCCATGATGAAATTGTACCTACTAAAGATATACACCAAGATTTGGCAATCCGAGTTGATCAACTTTGAATAATCCCCCAAGATCCAATCATCAGAATAAATAAAACCCCAAGAATATGAAAATGGGGTCCAAAACCAGGAATAAAGGATCATAAGGTTTCTACGCAAGTTTGTGCAAGCAGCTAATAAAGTTGCATCAAAAGAGAAGAAATGTGCTCAGGTGGGTGAAACTGTGATAACTTTCAATGACACAATGAGGTCAGTGAGTATAGATAACATTGTGGGTGTCGGTGTGGAAAAGCAAGATGAGCCTCTTTTAAAGCATATGCTGCCACCCTATTTTACCCCAAAAAAAAACAATGAAGAGGACTGTAGGGAGGGATGTGGCAAAAGTGGTAGTTCCTGAGCCAATGTTTGGGGTGAGGAGATCCCGGAATTGTACCTTGTCTGAGCTATGTAACTGTGTAGTACAGTGGAACAAACATAAGTCCCATATATTTCCCAGAGTAGCACATAATAAGCTGATATCTGATGAAGAAACAGCAACGAAAGATCCCCAGAGGGTGAGCTAAGGGAGACCAGCCCTGCTGCCGTGTGAGGAAAAAAAATCACTTTATGTCTCTATTACTCACACTGGTTCATCTGCAAAGAAGGCTGGCCTAATCTTGATATTTCAGCCCCTATTTTAGGATGACTGGGATTTTCCCCTAAATTGATGAAGACTATTGACCCTTCTGAGGTCGACCCTAGAGTTAAGCTTGATCTCTTCACAGGATGTGAAGTCCGTCCATCTTTTTGATTGAGCTTGTCTGGGGAAAAGCGCTTTTAATTACCACTCAAAGATGATCATGAAGTTGGTGATTGAGCAGCAAGAGAACATTCTCTTGAAAGGCTGTGCGTACTACCTGGTATGCCATTATAGGCCTGCCCTAAAATATAATCACAATCCCAACCTTACGGTGAGATGCTACTTTGATGTAGATCAGCAAAAATAAATTTCCAATCAGTCTGAGTCTCCGAATTGGTGTTGACTCGCTGCAGCTCTCCCAGCCTCAGCACAAAGTTATCCAGGATTCTAAGGAGAGGCTGCAGCTAGTGAGCTGGAATGGGTGTGAGAAACCTCAAGGTGTCTCCCTAGTTAGTCCCTGGGGAACTGCTATCCTGGTGACCAGGACACGCCCATGGCTATTGGATCCAGTTGCTGGGGCTGGACCAATGGAGGAGGATCACCTGGATCGGGGGTACTTGGGGAGTGGAGTGGGACACTGATGGGTGAGATGTGGTATCCCCCTTCCATCAACACCTTTTCCCCATCCTACCACGTAGGATATTCCAAAACACGCCCCCCCTTTTCGGACATGAACACTATTGCACAACATGAAAAATAACAGACTAACACCAGAGCCATTTACCTGACATGTCCCATTACAAGGGTCAGGCAAAGTCAGGCAATTGAGCATAATCACACACACCTGACGGCCCTTTCCCTTCCCCACAGGGAAAACATGGGTACAAGAGCACAGGATGAGCAAGGCAGACCCCACAATGTGAGAGCTAACTCAGCACAGTAGTTCAAGAGGAGGAGAAAGACGGTCCATACTGAGGGGATGACAAGGAGAGAAGCAACCTTGCCCTTTCCGACAAAGCCCTGTGAAACCTCTGCAGAAGGAATCATAAGACCGCAAACAATAGCAAGCGTGTGTTGTAGCAGATGCCAACGGTACACGAGACCCTGCTCCGCTGATTACCACTCTGGGGAGAGACGCTTGTCTCTGTGGTACCAAACTTGACTCCAAAGAGGGAGAAAGCCAAGCAGATCATCACAGCTGGTGAGTCGATGGGAGAGTCGATAAGAGACCGAACTGTGTTGAACAAAAAGTAGCAAATGGCTAATTTGAACAGTGAAAGGCTTAAAGCGCAATTGATGAAAAAGGAGGAAACCAAGGAACAGAGGAGTCCAGCACCACGTGGGAGTTCACACAGGAATCTCTGGCCAATTACCCGATGGTAGAAACTACCTCAACCAGAAGGCCTCGGGAAAAGGCAAAAATAGGTTAAAGTGGTCATACAGGGGTCTTGTAAAATCCTGTGTACAGTCGAAAGTCTTTACAGACATATGATTGTGAAGAAAAGGGAATGAATCGTGCTTTATGAAATTAGTGCATGGACAGTGTGTTGCAAAGGTTGGCACGCGTGAAACTGGCCTAGGGATACTAACAAGTAGGGGCGAACCCTGAAGTCCCATGAACATTGTGTTGACAGGAGTGAACCTGACCGATGGATGTCCACAATTAATTGTTTGAAAAGACATTAAGATTTGTGAATGCAAGAAGTATTATAAGACCAGGGGAAGTGGATTGTCCCCCTTCGCATTGGGATCTGTGCGCGGCAGAGGGAGATCCCAAAACAAAGGACTGAGCCCGATTGAACCCGATTGAGAGAAGGCTAGAAGTCCGAGCCTGAGAGAGGGAGATCTAGGGAGTGGAAAGTCATCACCCCAAAATTCATTTGTCTGTTGAATACATCAGAACCTCGAAGGCAAGAGACTTATTTGAAAAGGGACTTAACCATCGAAGAACCTGATAGCTGATACGGAACTGTCGGCTCATGCTGGGAAAGCTTGAGTGTGTGCTGTGCTCTGGAGATCCACCTTGTCCCGTGCTCAAAACATGGGGAAGGGAGACCCCTGGCAATCACATCCTTACTTACTATTTGCGAACACTTCTTTCTTTTGAAAACCCTATCCCACACTCTTTTTTGTAATTAGTTGTCAGGATTTGGCAATAGTTTTTTTTGTATAGATATGATATGGGAGGATATTTATAACGCGCCTATATACAAGTGTTTCAGGCGCAACGCGGCATGGGAGGGGAAGAGAGGGAAGACAGAGACAACGATCTTACTAGACCAGGTGAAATTGAGATCGCGCAAGTGCAAGGGAGATGGGGAATGGGAAAAGTGCGAGGGGAAAGGGGGGAGGGGAAGTGCAGTACAAAGGATAGACAGTAAATAAATAAAAACAATGAATAAGAAAAATAAATAAGAAATGCAGACATCAGGTGTCAAGTGCTGGTAGGGGGCTATAGGGATACAGAAACAGCCCCAGAGTGTCAGGGTTGCCAGGGGGGCAGTGCAGGTGTGGAAATGACGGGGAGGGGACCTGGGCTTAAGAACAGACAGTGGCCAGGTGTCCAGTGCAGTTTCAGTTTCAGCCAGGAGTTTAGTAGGCGAGAGGAGGAGAGAAAGCAGAAACAAAGAGGAAGGTCTTGAGGTGCTTCCGAAACGGGAGGCGTTTCTCCTCCATTTTCAGAGAGGCAGGGAGGCTGTTCCAGAGGGAGGCCCCAGCCGAAGAAAGAGATCTACCACCAACTTGTTGTTTGGAGAAGTGACTGACCCTGAGAGAGTTGGAGGAGGATGAGTGAAGAGCATGAGAAGGGAGATATATAGGAAAGGAGGGTTGAAGGTATTGAGGCCCCAAGCCCCAGAAGGCCTTGTGGACAATGCAGAGGGTTGTGAACTTAAACCTCGCAGCCACTGGGAGCCGGTGCAGTCCTGGATTTCAGTCCTGGAGTGATACAATCCCTGGGTTTGAGGCCAAGGACAAGTCTTGCAGTGCTGTTTTGGATGAGTTGCAGAGGGCGTAGAGTAGTGGCGGGCAAATTTAGAAAGAGGCTGTTGCAGTAATCCAACCTAGAGAGAACCAGAGCTCTGGAGACAGTGAGCATCTGGGGGAAGGAGAGGAAAGGAGGAATACCTCTGAGGAGGTGCAGCTGGTAGTGTGACTTCTTAGAGACGTTAGAGATGTGAGGAGAGAAGGAGAGTGTGGAATGGAAGATGACCCCAATGTTTTCAGCCTCACAGGTGGGAGCAGGAAGAGGGCCAAGAGAGGCTGGCCAGAGAGTGACAGGAAAAGTGGGAGCAGATGTGCCGATGAGGAGAATCTCAGTCTTACTGGCATTAAGGCAGAGATCATTGATGGCACACCACTCCTGGATAGCAGACAGACAGTCGGAGATGAGAGAAAGAGAGGAGGAGGCTGAAGGGAGCCTGACAATGAGCTGTGTGTCATCCACATAGCACTGAAAGTTGCGGCAGAGAGCGGGAATGCAGTGGGCAACAAGTGCCAGGTATTGGTTGAACAGCCAGTGAGAGAGTTTAGACCCCTGGGGAACACCACAGGTAGAGATAAAGGAGAGGAAGGACCCAAGTTGGACCGGTATACACGCATTTCGCCGAACGAAATTTCATTGTGGGACATTTCATCGCCAAACCACTCATCGCCAAAAACCCTTTTTTTTAAAAAACATTTTTTGGGGGGTGTTTTTTAGGGGTTGGGGTATGATTATTAAAGTAGGGGGGAGCTGGGGGGGAACCCCCCCCCCCCAGAAAGAAAAAAAAAAACAGGGTTTTTGGCGATGAGTGTTCTGGCGATGAAATGTCCCACGATGAAATTTCGTTCGGCGAAATAACGTAGAACCGTTGGACCTGGTAGGGTCAATCTTAGAGAAAAGAAGTCAGCTAAGCCAGGGCCTGATCGGTTATACCCAGGTTATCACGGAGATGGTTGAGCAGGATGGTATGATTTACCGCGTCAAAGGCAGAAGAGTGATCAAGTAAGAAGAGGACACAGGGGGTGTTGGAATCAAGGTTAGAGAGCAGGTCTTCACGGATGTTCAGGAGAGCAGATTATGTGCTTCTGGCAGCTCTGAAGCCAGATTGATGGTCATGGAGACAACCAACAGATTTAGTGTTAAGAATAAGCTGGGAGATGGCCAGCTTTTCCAGGAGTTTGCCCAGACAAGGAGTGATGGAAATTGGGCGATAGTTAGCCAGCAGGACGGGTCGGCAGAGGGTTTCTTATGAAGAGGGTGCACAAGGGAGTGCTTCAGGGGGGAAGGGAAGACTCAAGTTGCAATGGAGTGGTTGCATAAGTCAGCCACAGCAGGGGCCAGGGTGTCATTGTGGTCCTTCGAGACTTTCATAGATCGGACTTGTCTTGAAACAATAATGGGAATACAAACATCACAGCTGAAACAACACAAACATGTAGGGTCAACGACAAACAGGACACTGTGATTAGTCATACCTCCCAGCCAATTAATCTACCCCCCACATCCGAACACCTCAGTACTGAATGTAATGCTCCTAAACACCAGATCCCTGGCCAAACATACTTTGGATGTCCGGGTCTATATCACTGACAACAGTATTCATATTATGTGTGTTACAGAGACCTGGTTATCAGAGGCGCATGGACCCACCATAGAACAGGTTACCCCTCCAGGCTACACTTTTTTCGGTAAACAGCGCAATTATGGTCATGGGGCTGGTGTCTCAGTTATTTGCAAGGAGGAACTGAAAATGTACGAAACTTAAATTGACTGTGAGGGATGTGATATTTTACACACCAAATTTATTCCAAATCCTAATTTTAGCATACACTTGGTAACGGTATATAGACCACCAGGAGTCTCACATAACTTTAATGAGGAGTTCACAAATGTGCTTAGCGCTATACAGACTACGAACTCTGCCATAAAACTAGTAGGGGATTTGAACCTGTGAAAAGGAAATACTATGGACAAAAAAGCTAAGGAACTGGAAAAGTTGTTAAAAAAATATAACATCTTGGTGCATAACAACGATCCAACACACATTAAAGGGAAGACTCTGGATTGGATGGCCAGCTATAACATAGCATAATCAAGAAGGACTACTACACCGTGCATATGGTCCGACCCCTTATTTGTTTCTAGCCAAATATTGCTTCTGCTTTCGAATAGGCCTAAACATGAGCCTCTGCGTAAAACCGCACATAGAAACTACAAGGCACTCACCACAGGCAAATGATCTGAATGTATGTTCTCTCTTATGCATAAAACCAGTGAACTAGACCATCTAGATATACTTGTTGAGAAATATAATACTCAAATGATAAATTTCTTGGACGATGTTGCCCCAAAGAAGCCTAAAACCATTAGGAAACCTGTTCATCAACAAAAATGGTTCACACCAGAGCTGACTAAATTAAAAGCCAGCAAAAGATGCGCAGAGCGCACCTGGCTCAAAGATCAAAACTTAAATAACAAGGTCACCTGGAAACTACATGAAAAAGCATACAAAGAAAAAATCATGGAATCCAAGTGGACCTACTATAACAACCAAATTGGGTTAGCAGGTAATGACACAAAGGAGCTCTTTCGTCTCTTTAGGTCCTGGGAAAAACCAGAAGTCTTAAACCATACTATAACACCTACTGAAGAGGACTGTGTCAGAACACAGAAGGCCTTTGCCAACAAATTGCTATGTGCCCAAGACAAAATTAGGAGAGAACTTCAGAACCAAACTCCAGGTATAAACTCATCCATCTCTGGGAATGTAGAAATTAGTCATTTGTCTGAGCGTACGTCACCCAAGAATGAAGAGTTGAAATCAATCCACATAGGATTCAAATTTCCGGAGTTCTCAGTCACTGAGATTGACGGTATTATGAGAGCCATGAACCCGACCAGTGGTCTGGGGGATCTTATCCCGTCAAAGATAATCTTGGACCACTTGGGCATTTTTGCTCCTTTCTTATGTAGATTTGTTAATGCCTCCTTTAGGCACAGCACTGTTCCGCAGGCCATTAAAACAGTGGCTGTTACGCCCCTTTTAAAAAAAGGCAGGCTTACATCCCAAAGACTCTACCAACTTTCGGCCTATCATAAATACATTATTCTTTTTAAAGTTGGTCGACAAGGTAGCTACAACCCACCTTCAACTCCACATTGAAAATACAGGCCGGTTACATGAAAGACAATCAGGTTTCCGTCGCTTTCATGGCACAGAGAGCATCCTGGTGCAAATTCAAACCCACATGCTGACTTTAGTGGAGAAAAGCAGATCGGGCCTGTTGATATTGTTAGATCTTAGCCCAGCTTTTGATCTTTTAGACCACAAGATATTATTGAACAGACTGCTAGATACGGGTGGACTTGCTGCTGAGACGATAAATTGGGTCAGATCCATTTTGGAGGGCAGAAGATCCAGAATACATTGGGGAGACGCGTCTTCTGAAGTGGAAACCATTATGTGTGGCGTCCCTCACGGAGCATGTCTGTCACCTCTGCTCTTCAACATTTATAAAGTTCCTCTTTGTAGAGAACTGGAAAAGTTGGTCTTTTTCTTTACAAATTATGCCAGCAATTTCCAGCTGTCAATGGAGCTATCAGGAGACCATCAGGATGATAAGTACAAATTAAATGAGGTCTATAGAGTTGTAAAGAACTGGATGATTACAAATTGGTTATGCCTAAACACCGGGAATACGGAACTTATGATTTACGGGTCAAAGAAATCTAGAGAGACCTTAGTTCCTACTTTTTCTAGCTTCTTGATTGAGGACAGCCGGATAGAAGTGGTCGATAAGGTGAAGACTCTGGGTGCATACCTCGAGGCCTCTCTGGATGCAGGGGCTCAAGTGGATGCTATTGAAAAGAATACCCAATACTACTTGCGAGTATTGAGACAAGTCGCCCCACTAATTTCTAAAAATAACCGAGCCAAACTATTTAGGGCCGTTATTTTGCCACTCTTGGATTACTGCAATGCACTGTTGGGGGGTGCTAGTAGAGAAGATATTCTCAGACTGCAGAAAATCCATAACGCATCTGTGCGTATAATTTATGGCATGAAAAGATATGAACCCACGTCCTCTGCCAGAAAGGAGTTACACTGGCTGCCTATATAAGCCAGAATCTCCTTTAAAATGCTGACCTTGTTTCACAAATGCATCTATGGGGTAGCTCCTACCTACTTAAAGGATAAGATTACTATATATCAGCCCATAATAAATCTTTGCTCTACCTCCACCCCGCTTTTACAGGTGGCAAGGACTAAGAGAGCACGTGAATATGGACGTTCCTTCCCAGTGCTTGCGTCAAAGGCATGGAAAAAATCTACCTCTGGCGCTCAGAGAAGAGACCAACCACTTGGCTTTCAGAAAGCTTTTGAAAACGAAACTCTTCATCTAATCTTCGGTCATCCTCACTGATCCTTTTCTGCTTGTGAAGGAGCAAGTAGATGCCTTAGGGCTTAGGCGCTATAGAAATGTTGTAAAATAACATAACATAACAAACCTTGTCTGGGAAGAAAAGGGGAATGGCAGAGAAGGAAGGAGGAGAGGTGGCCAGAGAAGGGCCAGAGGAAGAGCAGGGAGTAGAGGGGGCATGGAGAGAGGAAGAGAGAGAGAGGACAGGATGTCCTGGATTTAGAGATGAAATAAGAAGCCACAGCTGTGCAGAGGGCCTGGGAGGGGACAGGAAAGGTAGGGACTGCAGCAGGATTGGCCAATTCCTTGCAGATTTAAGAGTTTGGCCAAGTTATTAGATGGCGAAGAGACACAGGCTTGGATATGGGCTCTCTCTTTGGTGTGGACAGAGAGCCGGTATTGCCTTTGGAGCAGGCGGCAGGCTAGTTTGTCAGAGGATGTATCAGAAGTACACCATTTCTTCTCAGCCACCCTGCACTTGCGTTTGAGGTCAACGAGGTCTGAGTCATACCAGGAGCTGCACTTGACTTTGGGCTTCAAGCGGATCCTCATAACAGGGGCAAGAACATCAAGAGTATTTGATATAGCAGATTAGAGAATAGAAAGGGCTGTGTCATGGTGTATGTCAGCCAAGGGGGTGGGGAGAGAGAGCCTCAACTGACACACGCTTCATGGGTCGGAAAACCGAGAAGGTAGTGTTGGAGGTAGCTCGCCCTGAGGGGTAGAGAGGGTGAGATGGGAGGAGAGGAGAAAGTGAACACTGCAGGAGAGGAGTGGTGAGAGGGATAGAAAGGGGAAGGTCTGAAGAGATCAGAACATTCAGAGTGTACCCTCCAGAGTGAGTCGAGCCAGAGCGGAGAATAGAAAGTGAGAGAGAGTTGCAGAGGTCGCAAAAGAGTCAAGAGGAAGGACAGGAAGCATCCAGGTGGATGTTAAATTCTCCAAGAAGGAGGAGTTGAGTGGTTGAGACCAAGAGGGAAGAGGGGAAGTCTGCCCACTCAGAGAGGAAGGCGGAGATCTGATCAGTTGGCCGATAGATGGTGGCCACAGTAAGGGAATGCCCAGGAGAGAGAGAGAGCCTGCAGACAAGGCATTCAAAAGAGGAGTAGGACTGCGTAGGAATGACAGAGGCAGGGAAGATCAGGGCTACACCCCCTCCAGAACGGTTGAATCTGGAAGCGGAGAGGATCTTGTAGCCATCTGGGAGGAGAGTGTCAAAGCTTGTGACAGAGCTGGGCATGAACCATGTCTCGTGAAACCGAGAACATTGAGGTTCAGTTCTTCCAGGAGGTGGCAGATATCAGAGGAGTGTTTGACAGCAGAGCGAGAGTTGAGAATGGCAATATGGAGAAGGTTGCCGCCCTTGAAAGACTTCCGGGAAGGGGTACAAATTAGAGGTACATCCTGCGCAGGTGTAGAGGAAACCCGAGGGGGGGCAGAAGAGGAAGGATGTGAGGGCAAGGCAGCCAAGGAGGTGACAGTAGGGGAGGCAAGGAAGCCGTGGGGGGAAGAGAGGGGACAGTAGGAGAGGGAAGGAAATGTATGAGGTGCGAGAAGCGTCTATCTAAGAGGAGAATGTTAGCCTGAGGGCCTTGGACCAAGACGGTACCATTCAGGTAAACATTAATGATGACCTTAGAGGAGTGGAAGGGGGCCAGGAGGGCCTCCCACCAGGTGCCACCATTAATGGGAGAAGAAGAGAAGGGAGAAAGCACAGAGACCATATGAAGAGTTCATGGGTCTGGGCCTGCCTGGAGGAAGTGCTGGTATAGGTGTCAGTGATAGGGAGGCCTGGGTTGGAGACCAGGGTGTCTTTTTTAAACTTCTTCCTGCCAGATTTAGTGAGGAGAGCAGGATAGTCGATGGAGAAGCAGTTGGAAAAGATAGGAGAGACAGAGAGCACCATAGTAGGTAGGGAGAGGGGAGGAGAGAAGAAGAAGGGGGAGGGGGCGGGGTGAACACTGGGGAAGGACACAGGGAGGGGTGCAAGCAGACGAGACAGAGAGACGAGACAGTAATACACACTTTGACAAGACGACAGGAGCTCAGATGATGGTAATAAAGTTAACTAGAAGAATTCAATTCTAGAAGGCAGAAAAACCACAGAATGGCACTACTATCACACGTAATTTTAAATCCTGGAGAAAACACGCCTAAGTCTGAGAGTCCTGTATAGTGGGAAAAAGGTCTAGGTTTCACAATGCAATTTTCAATACTTTCTCAATGCAACTTTAAATACTTTCACAATGCAAGTTTAAATAATTTCACAATGCAATTTTAAATACCAGAGAAAACACACCTAAGTCTGAGAGTCCTGTATAATGGTGAAAAGGCCTAGGCTTCACAATGCAATTTTAAATACTTTCTCAATGCAACTTTAAATACTTTCACAATGCAATTATAAATACTGGAGAAAACACACCTAAGTCTGAGAGTCCTGTATAATGGTGAAAAGGCCTAGGCTTCACAATGCAATTTTAAATACTTTCTCAATGCAACTTTAAATACTTTCACAATGCAATTATAAATACTGGAGAAAACACACCTAAGTCTGAGAGTCTGCTAAGTAGCAGGGTTTTCAGGGTAGAGTGAGGCTCTTTCCCTAACCCAGGCCACTCCTACCTTACTTAGTAGCTGCTGGTTGATGGCTGGCCGCTGGCTTCCTCTGCTGAGACCTGCAGACATGATATGGAGCCGCCTCTGTGGGACACATGCTTTGCATTGGGGCATTAACCAACTGGGGCTGCACAGGCAGAGGGCTGCTGTAGGAAGATAAGTATGCAGAGCGATCTAGCCTGTCATGGGAGGGGGCGGGCTGGGAGGCGGGAGGAGGGAAGGAAAGGTAAGCAGGATAATGGGGAGTCAACAAGGGGGCAGGCAAGGCCCGGGGGCCGTAAAACTAAAATTCAGGCAAACTTACCAAGGCCGAGGAGAGTCAGGGCACCACAAAGCTTACCTGGGCTTTTACTTTGTAAAAGCTTACCTGGGCCTTTTATTTTGACAAGACACCACAAGGACTGCTTTATTTTTCATTTAATGGTTGGAGTTTGGTCTCATCTCAGATTTGGGTTTAGGATAGGCGTCTTTCGACCCTGCATTTACAGTTTATTAAACACCCTTGAACTGTGATCAATTGCGTCTGTCTTTACTGTTGCCACCATGAGTTCCTTACATATTGTGTAAGGAGTGGGATGTGACTTAATTGAAACTAATTGGGGAATCCTACAATTTCAAAAACATAGTCAGAGAGCCTCTAGCCCTTCCATCGCCACCAAGGAATCAATAGGGTTTGATATCTGTAGCAGTAGGGAAGCTATTAGCCCCCTGGGAAAAGAGGGATGATTCGTAAAGACTTGGTTTTAATACCCCCTATGGAGTGTTACATTTTGATTGTCCCCAAAAATCTGGCCTAGTGTGGACGTTCGGGATAGATGTCTTAGCAGGCGTTATTGACCCCGATCTTCGGGGAGATGTGAAGGTTCTCTTATAAAACCACAATGAGATGCCTTTTGAGGTAAGTCGGGGAGATCAAATTACCCAGGGAATTTTGGAAAGAACTCAATTTCCTCAGTTTAAAGAAGGTGAACCAGATAAAACAGAAAGAGGTTACTTTTTCTTTGGGGAAGCTGATAAATCGATTAACATCGAAGAAAGGAAGGGAGAAGAACCCAACATCTATCCCGACCTAGCCTTTGCCCTAGCGAAATGATCCAGCTCTTGCTTAAGTGTTTTTACAAGCAATTCCGGAAGAAGAAGGCTTAGCGAAGGGGAGTCCCTTTCTCTTTCTAAAACAAGGATTTCTTTACAGAAGAGAAACAGTCAGCAGAAGGTGTGGTAATAACACAATTGCTAATACCAAAAAGCCACCGAAAGGTTGTACTGTAAATTGTGCATTCCCATTTTACCGGGCGGCATTTAGGACAATAAAAAACCCGGGCGCATATTAGCGAAAAGATTTACTGGCCAGGTATCCAAGCCGATGTAAAAACTTTCATCCATACATGCGAAATAGGTCAAAAGACCAGCACGCACATCCCATCACCTGCCCTTCTGATCCGTTGTCGATCATAGAAATACCCTTTTCAAGAATTGGTATGGACATAATTGTACCGCTTGAAACATCCAGATTAGGCAATAAATATGTCCTTGTGATCGTGGATTATGTAACCCGATATCCAGAGATACATTCCCAATTCAAAATAATACCACCCAGCAGATCCTTAAACATCTTCTACTGTATTTCTCCAGGGTCGGTTTTCCCTGGGAAATACAATGGACCAGGGCTCCAATTTTATGAGTAAGCTTATGGCAAAGAGCTACTCCACATTACCACCTTGCAAACCTCTGTGTACCATCCCCAAATCAATTGCTTGGTAGAAAGACAATAAAACCCTAAAACTCATTCTACGAAAACTGGTAGACAAGGAGGGGAATCTGTGGGACCGAACCCCCCCCCAAGCTTCCACATGTTTCTCACCCTTTGAATTGCTCTATGGAAGAGAGCCGAGAGATGTCCTGGTCATGCACTGGGAAACCTGGGAAGAACGAGAGGAATCCCCTATTCCCATCTCGCAAAACGCCACCTGAATTTGAGAACACATGAAGTTGGTCCGGGACTTCGGTTGTAATCATATGGAAAAATCCTCCGTACAGTCGAAAGTTTTTGACCGACAGATCATTGTGAAGAAAAGGGAATGAATCCTGCTTGCTGAAATTAGCGCATGAACAGTGTTTTCTAAAGGTTGGCAAGAGTGAACCTGGCAGAGGGGTGCTAACGAGAAGGGGCAAAGCCTGAAGTCCCATTAACATTGTATTGACAGGAGTGAACCCGACCGAGGGATGTCCACAGTGAATTGTTTGAAAAGACATTAAGATTTGTGAATGCAAGAAGTATTGTAAGATCAGGGGACGTGGATTGTCCCCCTTGCATTGGGATCTAAGCACGTCAGATCCCTAAAGAAAGGCGTGAGCCCAATTTGGGAAGACTTGGGTCCGAGTCCAAGTGAGGGAGATCCAGCGGGTGGACACTCATCACCCCCACGTTCATTTGGAAAGGAACTTTTTGTTTGGTTGTTTTGTTGAATACATCAGGTGCTCGAAGGCAAGAGACTTTTTTTGAAAAGAGACTTATCCATTGGAGAACCGGATAGCTGGTAGGGAACTACCGGCTCGTGCTGGGAAAGCTCAAGTGTGTGCTGTGCTCAGGAGATCCACCTTGACCTGTGCTCAAAATGTGCGGAGGGAGACCCCTGGCAATCACATACTGACTTATTATTTGCGAACACTTCTTTCTTTATTGAAAACCATATCCCACACAGTTTTTGGTAATTAGTTGTTAGGATTTGGCAATAGTTCTTTTTTAGTATAGGCCTTTCACTTTGACAAGACACCACAATGACTGCTTTATTTTTCATTTGATGGTCGAAGCTTGCTCCGATCTTAGATTTATGTTTAGGTGAGGCATTTTTCCACCCTGTATTTACAGTTTGATAAACACCCTTGAACTGTGATCACTTGTGCCTGTCTTTACTGTTGCCACCATGAGTTCCTTACACAGGTCATAACTCTTTTTTGAGTGAAGATATGAAGAAGGTGTTCAACGACTTTGACATTATTCTCCTCAAGGGACGTGGCTCAGGACGTTCTCATATGGGATGGATATTCAAATCACCTTACGCTAGCTGAGAAAGGGTTGAGGGGGAGACCTGTGGGTGGACTACTAACTGTTGTGAAAATCAAAAAACCTTGCTCTATTCAGAAGGTTCTTACACATTCTGATGCCATTTTGATAATAAAGATGGTGGACACGAGAGAGATGAAGCATCAAACAGTTGTTCTGATGATCAACCAACATCTACTTTAATCCAACCTCTATGGATCTGGACACTGTTATTTATGAGATCGATAATGTTTTGGTAGACTGGTTCATAGATTATCCTGATGTTCCTCATAGATTATCCTGATGTTCCTGTTGTTTTAGCTGGTGATTTCAACTGCAAATAACTGGTTACTACTGGTGGTTGCGATGTGCTTGACAATAATACTGGACTTGCTCAGTCTAACCATTTGGCAGGTAGAGATAACAATGGGAAAATTTGATCCAGATCAAGATGGGTCTTCCTACAGACTAATCTACTTTTTCAAACCTCCATCCAGGAAATTCCAACATGGTCTAATGGCTTTGCATCAACAATTCTAGATTACATCTTCTTAACAATGTTTGGAGTAAAAGAGGTACTCCAATTTAGGATAGAAACAATGAGTCTAAGTGACCATGCAATGTTAATATTAGTACTTTCTGCCAGGGCTTGTACGAAGTGCTTCAGTTTATGTATAGCAGGTCCCTGATAATGGAGGGCTAGGGTAATAGGGTTGTTCCGTACAGCACCAATTCAAAGCAAATTGATATGGCTCTGCCCAAATGGTAGAACAACTTATCTGAGGAAGAAAAAGTGATATACTCAGCAACAGAGGAATTTTCAAATTTGCTATCGAGGCTACGACCAACTAAGAAAGTTACTGCAACGATCCAGAATACCATCTCCCTCCCTAAGAAAAATGGAAACTTTGAAAGATAAATCTAAAACCAAAAATGTCAGATGAGGAAAGAAATCAGGATCCTGATTAAATGTTTTGATAAAACATTGGAGGAGAAGGAAAGAGGGAAACAGGTGGTAAAAAAACACTATAGGAATTGGTGTAGGCAACATCAGCAGCAGAAATACATTGCAACAAAGCAATACATGTTGAGTAAAATTGTCACACAGGATTCTCGTGCCATTTGGTGGACACTTAATAACAAAGATAACTCCCAATCTCATACCCAATCATCGGGAGTTACTGAGGAGATTTGGGTCCAGTATTTCATCGGAATACTGTGAGCACGGTTGGGTCTGTATCTCCACCCTTGTCCTTGCCTTTAAATCAATTAGACATCGAACTCATTATTAATAAACTAAACAACTCAAGAGTGTCAAGCCCGGACGGGGTTATGAACAGCATTGGTAAGAATAATCCTGTCCTCTGGTCTGATATCCTGTACCATCTGTTTACTTATATTGTAAAAGACCAGCATTTGGCACCTGATTTCTGCACTTACCCGTGCCCTTGCCACCAGCTGGCTGCACGTTTTACTTATTGCCTTCATTTATTATATATTTCTTTTTTTACTGTCTATCCCATGTACTACACTGCTCCCTCTCTCCTCCCTGCACACTTTTCCCTTCCCCCCTTCCTGTGCACTTGCGCATTCTCAATGTCACCTGCCTTAGTAAGACCGTTGTCTCTGTCTTCCCTGTGTTCCCCCTCCCTTGCCTCGTTGCGCCTTGAAACACTTGTGTATAGGTGCATTATAAATGCCATGTCATATCATATTATATCATGTCTCCACCTTCCTGGTCCACCTCAACATTGGTCCCAATTTTCAAAAAAAGCAGGTGGAAAGATCCTGCCAGCTACCGGCCCATCTCACTGACTGATAGCACTTCAAAAACAGTTGCCTCATTACTATTAAGGGAATTGACCATGTTTACAGAAAGATCAACCTCCTGAGCCCGCTGCAAACGGGCTTCAGGAAGGGAGTGGGCACGGTGTTGAGTGGGATCTCTTTCACTGCATGCTTATCTGACATTGGGTCTGTCTCTGGTCGATGTTGCAACAATAGACCTATCCTCAGCTTTTGATAATATTGATATTTCAATGTTATGGTCCAAATTGTCTAGCTGGGGAATTAATCCAGGTCAATGACATCCGATTCAAATGCTATATTCTAGCAACTCCACAAAGGTCAGAATAAACACGTTGGGAGAACTATCAAGAAGTATCAGTCTGAAAAGGGGAGTGTGCCAAGGGTGTGTTCTCACCCCTAACTTATTTAATCTATATTTGCTGATTTATTTGCAAAATGTGGTCGTTGGGGGGGGTTACGTTCCGTTGTGGCCGGGTCTGAGGATGAGTTGCATTTCATATGCGGATGATTTAACTCTCATGGACTATACTCCGGCGGGGTTACAGTGTCAAAATATGGGTGTAGAAAAGTATCTGAATGCAAAACCTCTCCAAATTAATTCCAAGAAATCATAAATCCTGAAAATGTAGATGGAAACTAACTAACAATCCAATCCAGAGAGTTGAATCAACTTGGGTTTATAATATCTGTTAAAAAACATCGCAAATATCTCAAATTAAGATTAGATGAGAAGATTTGTTCTTGTACCTCACTGTTGAAGGTTATTAAATGGAAATTTAGTACTTCTAAAATGATGTGCTTATTCATTGATTCCGTTTATTAAGTTCTATAGAGCTATAGTTACCCCTGTTATTCTCTATGGATGCGAGTTGTGGATCATCAGTGACATGATATTGTTTGATGCTATGGAGTCCAAAATTCTAAAATGTGCTCTAGGGCTCCGATCTCAGTCCTTATCGGTGCCATCAGATTGGAGCTGGGTCTGACCTCTTGGTGGTCATAGTATATCAGAAGAAGTATCTCCTTACTTACCACCTTAGAACACTCGAGTATATCTTCACCGGGGCTCTACATAGCTGCCCTACTTGCAAAGAATTCAAATCCGTACCTAAAAAAATTAAAGCAGCGATGTAAAAATGTACTCACGATGGTGGAATTGAATGTACTGGAATCAGATAGTATATTGAAGAAAAAGATTTAAAAAAATGGGATGTGTCGATGGATCTTTAAGATCTAGGCAGGTTAAAGTTTTACTCTGGTAAGGAACGTTTTTACTTACCACTAACTTGCTTAAGACCTTATTTAGTTAGATGTCCATCCCCAACATTTCGGCAGTGGTATATGAAATTCAGATTGAGATGCCTTCCCACCTTAGAGTTGATAGCACCAAAGTTTAGTATTCCCAGAGAAATTTGAATATTTAGAAACATGTGGCCAGGGTCCTGAGACTGTATTTCATCTTTTGATGTGCTGCTCCACTTCTCTGGATCTGAGAATTCAAACCTTGTGGGGGGTTTGTTCATTCAACCTCCCAGGATCTATGGAACAGACTCATGACTGGGTCGCTCGTGTCTCTTACTTTGGCCCTTGTTAGATGCTGATGGTGATCTTTGCCAAGCTAAGATATCCGAGCAGGGTGCGTTTGACCTTGATCATGTTCTGATGTGTGAGTCTTGTGTAGTATTGTAGGTAGCATATTATCATACTAGATAGTTGAATTAATATTGACGTTGTGTTTGGATATGTGCTGCTTGAGATGTATGTTACTGCTTTCTGTCTTCATCCTCTTCTTTTGTTGTTTTTTTACCCTCACTCCTGTTTGGAGTGATTTTAGTTGGGATTGTGTATAGGATATATTTTATATGTTTCCTTTTTTTCCTTTTGTATAAAAACTCTCTTTAGTGTAAATATACTTTTTGTACTGAAAAACACAAATAAAAAATACATGAAAATGAAATAAAAAAAATAAACAGTATTTATAGAATAGAACATGAGCATGTTAAGAGTCGGTTTCTGGCATGCCCAGTCATTATTACAAGCAATGCAAAAAACATTACAATTATTTATCGCTTCAGATGCTGCACATTTTTGTGGAAACAAAGTTTATGCAAAAGAATATTTTTCACAAACGGATGTCGAGCCTTTTCTCTGACATGTCAGTGGGCAGGAAACTAACATTATAGCAATTGCTCAACTCTTTAGATACACTGTACATTTTTTGAGGAAACAGTGCAAATATTTTTCAGATAAGGATGTTCAGAACTTTTTCTAATATGGCGTTCATAATCACAAGTAAGTATGACTACATCATAGCAACTACACGATTCTTCAGATCCTGAATTATAGGGAAAAAAACAAGTCACTCTTTGTGATTCAGAATTTCAAGAGTCAAATAATGTTTATGATTGAACCACTACAAAAAAAAAAATACGTGCCGGGAAGAGTGTTGACACATAAGAGGACAAGTTATGTCATATTGAGCTAACTAAATTGGTCACCGCTTTGGAATTTAAATCGATTAAAGTGACCACGTGATATTAGAATCATGCCTTTGAATTGATACAAGAAAAGACAACGGCTGGTGGATAGGAGATGCCAAAGTCAACTGGGGTGGAAATAGAATTCAATGTTCGGCAAGAAATATTGTCGCAATGAGTCAATGGTTGGTCTTGATGGATGGGCCTTTGTGGGCAAGGCTCTATCATATGACTTCTAATGAAATAGAGAACTGGATTACATCTCTCACTGCCTCTATTGCTTTGAAGGGTACGGTGTATTGTATTAGAGAGTGTAGCTCTCATAAGAATATATTTGATAAAGCAATTCGAGATGCTAAACGTGTCCTCAGAATGAAAATCCACCTTATTGGGAGGCTAGGTATCGATAGTGCGGATATAGAAATGAGTATGTTCAGTGGGTTAAGAGACAGAGGCATACGCTACTGAATGCGCAATGGCAGGAAATGGTTGAAATACTGAAAAGTGTGAATGCGAGCTGGATGTGGATGCTGGTTAAACAGCTAAGAATGGACAGAATGAAGAAATTATTAATCCTATTAGTGCGAAGGCATGGTGTGAATTTATAAAACGTACCTATGAGCATAGCAGCCACTCTCCCCCCTCAGACCCATGCATAATAACAAGGGTGGCCAGGATCAAATTGGATTTTGACTGTGATTCCATACCCTAGTTCCGATGGACTTGCCAATATTGTCCTAAAGAAGGATAGTGAAGTATGGGCTGAAATCTAACCCTAATATTCAGGAAGGTATGTCAAGAGGGTAAGATCTCCTACATGTGAAAACAGGCAGTCCTGGTGCCAGTGTGTGGGATGTTTTTACCCATGCATCCGAGCCCTACCACAAAAACTGTGCAGTGCTGGCATTGAAAACATCATGATAGCCAGAGCTTCCCAGAAAATGCCCAATGGAAATGCTTGAAGAATAGGCTGCCACCCATTTTTGCCGATGTTATGGGCACAGAAGGGCACTGCCTAAAACCACCATTGGACTACCCACACAGTAGCCTGAAACCATTGGGAATGGCAATGCTGATTGCCAAAAGCAACCTAGAACTGTGGGGAATTCATTTCTTAAATCCCAAAAATGGTTGCATTACCAGTACTCACCACTATCAGAAAGCCGGCGTTTTAAAACCACCAGACTTTTGTGTAAAACTGAATAAATGAACCCAAAGCAGGCCAAAGAAAGACTTACTAAGAGGTGGATATAATGTAAAGTTATATTCTGAAGTGACTTGAAGGTTTATAACAAGACTGGCTGAGCTCTGCAGGTCTGCAGCGGCTTAAACTGAAACTGGATTTAAAACTACCAAAAATCGAAAATGTTTAAATTAACTGAGTGACCTACTTTTGAGTGTCACATAGTGTGTCACTGTTTAAATGTCATAGTTTTAAACTTAGAATCAGCATTCTAGCTGCATGCGTAAAAATTGGAAGTTTGATTTGGACAGGAAAACTGGCAGCCAAAGAGACATTTAGCTGAGGACTGGCTTAAAAAGAGAGGGAATTTTGCCCACCAGCTACCCCCGACAGGAGTTGAGACTTGCACAACAGCTGTGTTCCCAGGCCTAGCTGCCTTTTGTTGTTGCCACCAAAAGGGATATGACACTTCTCTGATTGAATTACCTGGGCTCTGCAGGAAATTGAACAAAGCCCTGTCCTGACTCAGGCAAATGTTTTATTATGGGGGTCGTAAAAGTGGCTTCCTCCTGGAAGGAAAGGGGAGGAGCACTGCCTGTGAGAGCAAGCTGGCTTGGCAGAACTGGAAAAACCAGAAATTCAACCTTGTGCTGGGGGGAAACCACACCCCTTTGGGGCCAGAACATAAATCTAAAAAGATGGATCATTCATAGAGCGGACTTGTGGAAATTTTATAAGTGATATCATTATTCTTGTGATTTTTCTTTGCACTTTTGAAGACGTGTTAGGACCCGGTGGTATGTTCAGGGGGGTTTTTAGCGGAAAAGAGGATATTACTCTAAATGTATGTATGTTGAAAATCTGACACTTCACCACCTAATGCCCACATGCTTTGCAAACATTTGTGTAAATGCAGGGACAAATCCAATATTGGTAACCCGACCAAAAAGTGAAATATGTTGCCATTTTTGAACCCAAGCTCCTAGAAACGACAGAATTGGAACAGGGGCTACCATCAGTAAATGCATGATGCGTGTATGCAATGCCAAACAACTGTCTATCTATGAAATATGTCTATTAGGATCAGATATAGATTGTGTGTAAAGTTGACAGGGGTGGGTTCTCTGTATCATAAACAGACCTCATCATGATGACACTTCATTTCATTCCCCAATCAAGGGGAAGAGGAGGAAGTGGCCAATGACAAGTGGAGAGGGTTAGGGCCTAGAAAGCTAGCCTCTCCACCCACTTTCAAAACACATAAAAGCAGACAGTCAGGACAGATAGGGACATTCTATTCCATCTGCTGCGGGACGCTCTGCCGGGAAAATCCATACTTTACCTCCATCAACCTCCAGAGAGCCAACATAGAGACTTCAATCTATCCACCTTCAGAGACCAAGACTTTACTTCAGAATTTGTAGCAGAGAGGTCAACTACAAGCTAAATCCCTCTTTAGCAGGCCTCAAATCATTGCCACTATTCACAGCCAGGCGAGCTGTTTGAATTCTTTGCAAGAACTCTTGCCATTTGCCAGAGAGCAGTGTTGTATCCAGAGAGAGACCAGCTGAACCGGAGACCGCTGTATCTGGACCCACAGACCTGATCAGAACCAGAGACCCAGACCAGCAGAGTACAGCTGACCCAGACGCTGTGCGCATAAACCGTCCGTGGCGAGTGAAGAAAACCTGTTGACCAGATCCGTGGCGAGGCCTATTTCTAAATATATTGTGAGTACCTAGCAGAACTATGCAGAACCAATCTCTTAGTTAAAATAATATAATTCAATCTATTTTAATCTAACCAGAACTGCCTCCTAACTCTCACTTGTCATTTGCAAAGCTGTCACCTGTCAATTTCTATCTGCAGGCTGTAACCTGTCGCTTTGAACTTTTAAAATTTCAAATCCGAAAAACTACCTTTATTTAATCGTTCGTATCTCTGGAACCGTTTGGGCTAGGAACTTGGTTTAACTTTCCTCTGAAATCTTAGAATCTCACCTTTTCAACAAGCCTACTCATAATTTTGCCGTAATCACGATTCTCGCACTCGCGAATTTTACTGCAATTTGCGATTTGGTTAAAAATCCAGCCACGTGTGAAAACAGCAGCTTCCTTGCTTTCCTTGCTAAAAATTTGTTTGCCTCTTAAGAACCATCCCTGAATCATTGCTAGAGTGAGCCTGGACTAATATTAACTAGATACCACTCACCCTGAACCTCTAGAGGGAATTAAAAGCATTTTAGCATATTTTTCACTTCATTGCCAGCACATATAAAAGCATTTTGGGCCTGTGTTTCAAACTTCTGTAGTCTAAGCTTGCTGGGGTGAACTGAATTACATTTGATTGCATTTCTGAGAACTGTGTGCTTTCCTTCCATTTCCTTGCATTGCATAAAGGGGGGAGTGGATTGCCAGAGAAAAGTGATTACATTGTTTTGTTGAAATCATATTGAGTATTTCTGTACTGCAATTTCATTCCACCTTGCATGCATTTGAAACCATAAAAGTATTGTTGCTATCTTATCCATCCTATAACCACTCATCATTGATTATAAAGAAGTGTGCTAGTGCCGGACTATCCATTATTGATTACTGCTCAGATTAAGTGTGATATTCAATTATTAATTTATTATAAAGTGTGATATATATATCTATTGTTTAAATTATCAAGTAAACCTTTTAAACTTGCAAAACAGAACTACTTCTTGGCTCAGTGGGGCCAGGTGGATTCCAAGAGAGGGGTGTTATATAGGGGTAGTCATCCAGAATGCATGAACTGGACGTAAAGATATATCAATAAGGGTTTCCATTCATTATCCCAGACTAGGCATTGACTTAGCTGTAGTGTTGAATTGAATCCTCTTACAGGTGTATAAAAAGGCCCCTCGCCTCGACCCTACAAACTATAGATTCCTCTCTATGTTGAATGTGATGGGTACATTATTTGCAGCAATGCTATCGAAGGACCTAAGCAAATGGTTGAAGAATGCAAACATCCTGAGCCCTTATCAGACTGGGTTCAGAAGCGGAATAATCTGCCACTTTATTTTGTGTATGTCGACTTTCTAGCTGCCTTTCACTCGGTACACCAGAGGCTACTGTTGGAACTGATTATTCAGTTTCATAAGGGCACCAGTGTGCGTGTTAGGCTGAGTAGCAGCGGGTATACACACCAGATATAGCTACGAATAAGGGCCTAAAACAAGGATGTGTGCTCACCCCCCTGCTATTCAATCTCTAGTTGGTGGTTTTGCCGGTGAGATTGAAGGTGGTCTGAAATTGCCCCCACAAATTGGAGAAGGCCACCTCACATGGCTGTCCTACGCCAACGATATAGTGTTGGCTGATCACACTTTTATTGGCGTGCAGAGAACAATGAGTGCTTTGAGTGAAAATGCGATAGAAAACTGGCTCAGCCTAAATTTAGCAAAAGTAAACGCATGTATTTTGGCAGGAACACGCATGTATACTGCAGGTTGCAGATCTCAACTGGCTCCATTGAGCAAACCTCCCACTACTGTTATCTTGGGATCCCCATTAGATCAGTCAAAGTGCATGAAGTAGTTATCATGTACAAAAAAAAGAACCCACTCATTTTGGGTAATATGTCAGATGGCAGATTACAGCTTGAAGGGTTTAGTGACGTTATATAAACAATGCTTCTGCCCCCGCTATAATCTATGGGTTGGAAGCTGGGCTGAATGGCTATGTGAACATAGAGTGGCTGAACATCCTTGATGGAAAGTTATGGAGGACTATGCTGGGTGTTTCACAAAGTGTCCCATTGGTCGCTCTGAGACTAGAATCGGGGCTGACTACATTAGCAGGACAAGCCATGTGTAGAATGGGTGTTTTATTTATTAAGATAAAAAAAGCTCCGACAAGTCGGCTGTTGAGTCAATTAAGTAATGTTAAGACACTGAGCTTATTGAAATCATTTGGAGATATGATTGAGAAAAGGTGTGCAGATATAGGATAGGAGCCTGACTGGTCTGAGGATTTCTTGATGCTGAAGCAAGATAAGAAATTGTGACTAAGCTGCAAACGAATTATACTCACTTTGCGACCTTGAAATGGTATAATATGCAACGTTTCTTGGTTCTTTACTCTTCCTCTGAGTTAAGGTTAAGGGTAGCCTCCCAACTCTCTCTGTGAGAGACTGAAACTCTCAGTACAGAACAGAGTCTGTAGGATCTGCTGTTGTTATAATGCGATGGAGAGGAACAGACACATCTTGACTTCCTGGAGGAGTCTGGGTAATATTTACATGCACTACCTAAGTAGGTTTGTATATGATTGTGAAAGCATTCAGTCTGATGAACTGTGGGCCTATTGCTTAAATGCTGATAGTATGGCATTCAGGTTCACCCACTACGGACTATGGCAACGGGTGGACATTGCTAAACGGGTGCTTTTGCAACTGAGTCAGACGTTTACATGGTATTCCTGATCGAATGGCATTGGTAATAGCAGAATTATTACTATTTTAAATGGGTACATTTTTTTACCGGATGTAAAGGGAATGGGAAGTGTAATTGTAACGATCTGATGGGGATGTGTATTGTCTTGGTTTTGTACAATTTTTTTATAATTGTATGGTTGTTGTATAAGTGAAAAGTTCAATGAACTGAAACACATTAATAATAATTTAAAAAAAAGAAAACTTGAAAGCCTTGTTAATCACGCGCATTGCATGTGGAGAGGAAAGATTTTGAGGCCAAAATAGAAGAACATTTTTACACAAATATAAGGCATTTGCATGCAAGTAGCCTAAAGAAAAGGTTTTTCAGTGTGCTATAATGCTGGGGTTGTCTAATATGGAGGCATTTTAGAAGCTCTCCAGCTTTTTTGTATACTGACCCCCATTATCCCTCAACATTGACTATGCTGACTATGACTGATGAGAGTGGCAGCCCAAAACATCTGGAGAGTCAAAGGTTGCTGACACCTCCATGCTTTGTCCATTAAACTGCTCTATTGTATTGGTTGCAGAAAGAAAGCACTTTCCATTTGGTAAAGTGTTTTTATCCACCATGCAAGTGGCATCTGTTAGTTTGGTTTAAAACGAATTAATAGTGAATTCCCAAGGTCTAATCCTGATCGCAATACGTTTTTGCTGAATGGTTGATAACACAAGAGTACCAGGTGCATGGCAAAGGCCCGATAAGAGATTGTAAAATTAGGAAAACACACACCTTGTAACAACTGCTTTTTGAAAAATTGTTGCAAGAGATTCTGTGCCCTTGATACTCCATGAGAAACTTAATGAGCACAGTGTTAGATTCTATAACGCATGAGTCGGTTAAGTTTATAAGAAATATAGAAAGGTAGTAGGCATACTGTTGTGAAATTACCATCTCCATACAAAATCGAATGTGCTCCACCAGGTAGAACAATGCGGGGAACTACCCACAATTCTGTTGTCTACTGACGTACTGTATGTAATATTTGCACCTTGTCTTTTATGCTGTCACCTGCAGCTATTTAACAGTTATTAAGGCACCAAATATGCCCGGGCTCCGTGAATGCTGCGGTGTGACATGCAGGTGTTAACGGGATGTTCTCTAAACATGAAAATCTGCAAAAGAGCCTTCTGCTTCACAATATTTTCTCACTTTGTGAGCGTTAACACACACCTCTAGGGAGGAAGAGAGAAAGAGTTAGAGAGAGAGAAAGCAAGAGAGAAGGATAGGGAAATTGACCTAGATATAAATATCATCTTCAGTTATATTGTGTACTGTGTGTTGCAGCAATAAAAAGTGCCTTTGTGTTTACTGTCAGCAGAACAATGTCATTGATCAATTTTGCTATATTATATTGGAAGTTGCTGCACGGTGGCAAACAATTCATGATAAAAAGTCTGCCCACAGTTAATGTTATGTTATGTTATGTTACTTTGCATTTATATAGCGTTTTATGTACCATTGGTATAATTTCAAGGCGCTGGTAGGTTGAACGCCCTCGGGAATCGTAGTTCAAGTCAGTAGAGAGAGAGAGAGAGTCATAAGGTGCGTGTGTGCACCGGATATGTGTGCAGTAGGTGTGGCAGTCGTATGATAGCTGCTTCTTAGTGGTAGGTGTGGTGGTTCGGATATCAGTAGTATGTGTTTGTTCTGTCCGGTTGATAACCGACTGATTCTGGCTGCGTTAGGCCTGAGGAGAATGCCTAGGCTGGCGGGTGTGTACAGCCAGCTGTGTTTAGTTAGGATGATGGGGAGTATGCAGCAGGTGTTGGTATGAGAACAGCTATACCAAATGTGTCATAGTATCGCTGTGTTCTAGTTGAGTGGTGGAGTATAGAAAAGAGTAAGCGTGGTGATGTGATATGGTGGTTCTTGGTGCGACTAGTGTGGTAGGACTAGTGTATATGTTCATTTGGGAGCTAATTTTAAAATGTACATATAGTCGATTGCATTTCTCAAAGCTGCTGATGATGATTATTTTAATGTTTTAAAGAAAGATTATGCATAATATCTCTTCTTTAACCTTAAACAATGGAAGAGAAAAAGAGGAACACTGATCCTACATTAACCAACATCAAACATTCATAGAAGGTAATACAATGACAAATAGTCCATATCAAGTAAAACATGGGAACAAGCTTGGTCAAATATTAGATCAACATTAAAATGAAAACAGAAAAAGAATGTATGTTGAAGCACAGTGCTGAGACCCTAAGGATTTGAGGTCAAAAAGTTTTAAACAGTAATGAATTGAAGTCCCAATCTAATATAAAGTTCAAAAAGGGAAAGGCCTTCCCCCCTCTTTGCAGCTCCTCTGTGAGGAAGTCTGCATGCAAGCAACATCCACGGCCACATCCAGCCGGAGAAGCCCTCATCTGTGCCCCCTTCACGGCCGCTACACCCCCAGCACACGTGGTATGTGTGTGGGCCCAAGCGCGAGATGGCTGACCTGGTTGCCCAGGCAACCAGTATCTACAATCCCGAGCCTCGGAACAACAAATAAATGCCCGCGAAAAAATGCTCTGTGAATCAGGGCCACCATTGGCGCACACAGCCTGCCAGCCCCTCCCCTCCTGCTTTAAAGGGAGTGGGAGGAGGCCGACAGGCGAAGCCGCCGGGAGAAGGCCAAGGGAAAAGGCCTTCCCCCCTCTCTGCAACTCTCCGCTGCTCGACGACGATGGACGGCGAGGCATGCCGCTTCACCAAAGGTAAGGCTGCTAACTCGAGCCTCACTGCCTACATGCGCCTCCAAGAGCCAGCCCCCTCCGCTGCAGGGAACCTACGCCTACGCGCACGTACTGCCTTAGCCCTCCCTCCATCCCACCTACCGTTCCTGCACGCACGGAACTCACGCCTCGGAGCAAGGACATCGCTCCGTGCTCAGCAACACAAAGGAGCCCCGACATCAGTCACCAGGCCTCACACGCACGCCCCCTGCCATGTGACACCTAGCGCGCTAAAAATTCCACTCCGCCTCTCCTTAGAAACTCTCTCGCCAGTTGAGCATGAGCCAGGCACCCCCTTCGACACTATCACACCTATGCCCAATGCTGCTGCCCTTACGGCCACTGCTCTGCCTGTGCCTCATGCACCCTGTGTTGTGCCTCATGCACCTAGTGTTGCGCCTCATGCACCTTGTGTTGTGCCTCATGCACCCTGTGTTGTGCCCCATGCACCCTGTGTTGTGCCTCATTCACCTAGTGTTGTGCCTCATGCACCTTGTGTTGTTGCCATGCCTCATGCACCTAGTGTTGTGCCTCATGCACCCTGTGCTGATACCATGCCTCCTGCCCCCAAGCCAATAGCCACCGGTGCTGGTCTTGTCAACGCTAGATCTATCCCAGCCCATGCCCTGGATATCTACGACCTCATTCTCAAGAACAAGTTAGACCTCCTCATCATCACTGAAACCTGGCTCAACAAAACATTTGGCCCAGCCCTCACTCTGGCCATCCCAGATGGATACACCATCCACAGACAAGACCGGCCCCTCACTAGGGGCGGCGGAGTAGCTCTCATTGCCAAAGAAAGCCATGCTATCAGAAGAATAGATAGAAGGCGACCTTGGCCACAGCTGCGACTACCTCCCACTCAAAATCAACCTCTCTCCCAACATGACTCTGGCCCTCCACATCGTCTACACCCCCCCCCCCGGGCTTACCACAGACTTCCATGATTCCCTCATCCACTCCCTCTCTGCCCACCTGAAAAAGACTTCCAAAGTCCTACTCACTGGTGACCTCAATCTCGGCCTCAATGACCCTAATGATGCCCACGCAGCCACCCTGGATAAAGCCCTATCTACCTTAGGATTCCTGCAAGCCATCGCCCACCCCACACACTCCAAAGGACGCTCACTGGACTGGATCTCCCACCACAACTGTCCAGTACTCATTACTGAGAACTCTCCCATCCCGTGGTCCGACCACCACTACATCCAATTTGAACTTGACACCTCTAAAGAGCCCCCCTCTTCCACTACCTCCTTCCCTCCAGGCCTCTCCAGAGGTTCCCGCCAACTCTCGGCTGAAAACATCATTCCATTCCTTAAAGTACCTGCACTCCAGGATCCCTTCTCGCAGGACCCTGAAACCGTTGCCAGCTCCTTCAAATTAGCCATTACCCAAGCTGTCGACTCTATTGTTACCCTCACTCTCAGGAAAGCCAAGAAAACCAAGCACACCAATGCCTGGTTCTCTCAGGATCTGCTCCAAATGCGTGCAAAAAAACATGCCGCCCTCGCAGCCTGGAAAGCTAAACCCAATGATACTACCAAACTAGCTTTCAAGACCATCTCCAAAGACTACAAATCTGCCATAATCCAAGCCAAAGCTAACTCCTTCAACACCAGGATAGCTAACTCCAAATCTGGCACCAAGGACATTTTTGCCATTTTTAGAGAACTAGAAACACCGTCCACCCCGCCACCCACCCTCTTGAAGGATGAAAAATGGGGCAATGACATCCAATCTGTCATGCTCAACAAACTGAATACCCTGCAAATGAAAATCCTAGCTCACCAAAAGGCCTTAACCCTCCTGATTGCCTCCCAAAATAGTCATCAGAACAAGGAGATTACAACTAACTCCTCACCGGCATTCAACTTCAAGGACGTCAGTGAATCCGAAGTAATCCCCCGCCTAAAAACTATAAAACCGTCCAACTGCAAGGGCGACGCCTGTCCGGCTCAGCTCATTAAGGACTGCGGCACCACCCTCGCCCCCTTCCTGACAGCATTTATCAATGCCTTCTTCCAATCAGGCCTTGTCCCGTCCGATCTCAAAGAGGCCTGGGTACGACCACTCCGCAAAAAGCCATCCCTTGACCCCTCAGTACCAGGTAACTACAGGCCTATTACCACGGTCCCCTTCCTGCTCGAAATTCTGGACAAAGCAACCTACCTGCAAGTCCAAAAATTCCTTGAGGACCACCGCCTTCTGGGCCTTCGGCAGTCTGGTTTCAGGCCACAACATGGGACCGAAACTGCCTTACTTGACCTAAAAAATCAAATGGACAATATCAGAGACGCAGGGAAAACTGCGCTCCTTTTGCTTGACTTATCCGCCGCATTCGACCTTGTCGACCACAACACACTCTGCCACCACCTCTCCATTGCAGCCAACTTCTCCCCCAAAGCATGTGCGTGGATCACTTTGTTTCTACAGGAACGGGCCATGAAAGTCTTTTCCGATTCGCCATGTGCCTCTCCTAGCAACTTTAAATGTGGAGTACCCCAGGGGTCCTGCATCGCACCGACCCTCTACAACCTATTTACCAGGCCCCTTTTTAACCTTCTCGACACCCTGGGCATCTCATACACCAACTATGCTGATGATACGCAGGTGCTCATCCCTCTCACAGGTGACTACGAGGTAGACGGGATAACCCTTAACTCTATTTACTGCACCATCCAAGCCTGGATGGCAGAAAACTGGCTGTGCCTCAACAGCGACAAAACCGAGCTCCTACTCATTGGGTCACCAACCATCCTGGGTAGCCTTGACAAGAAATATTGCTCCTTCACCATCGATAATATACCCATCGAAGTATCCCACACAGTTAAAACTCTGGGAGTCTACCTTGACTCCAACCTCACCATAAACAGGCAGGTCAACGCCATTGCATCCTCATCGGCCTATTACTCTAAACTGCTCAATGCAGCAAGACCCTTCCTAACCACGCAGAACTGCCTTACTATTGCCAGGGCCACTATCGGTTCAAGACTGGACTATTGTAATGCTCTCCTCGGAGGCACATCCAGCAAAAACATTGCCAAACTCCAGCTTGTCCAAAACAATGCACTTAGGGCCGCCACAGGATTTCCAAAAAAGGATCACATATCAGACCTGAGGAGACAGGTACACTGGCTTCCCGTTAAACAGAGAGTTATCTTTAAAATCCTCTCCATTACCCACAAATGTCTCCATGATCTAGCGCCCCCTTACCTCACTCAGCGCATTTCCATGCCCACATCCACAAGGCCGTCTAGGCTAGCCTACACCAACCTGATCACCAAGCCCAAAACATACAGAGTGCGTGCTGGAGGTTCTAGTTTCCCAGCTATCGCTGCCGCCCACTGGAACGCACTCCCCACTCACATCAGGGCTATCAACTCGCACTTGGCGTTCCGCAAAGCCATCAAAACCAGTCTATTTGTTTGAATTGTTCATGCCTAGCATTTGCTTGGCACTTAACTGAAACCTATGTCTGCTTAATGTACTTGCAACCTACTGCCTATGATGTAACTAAGTAACCGCATGTTCCAAAGTCGTATTCCTGCCTACTTACACTTTCTTGAAAAAGCGACTCAATGCCCGTGGGCTGTAGTGCGCTATACAAATGTAAAATAAAAATAAATAAATAATAATTCCAATCAATTATTGATGTGGTAGAGTGTCTGGTGGGCTGTCCCCATTACGCTGCTGCAATCGTGTATTTCAAAAATACACTTGGTCTTTTTCAAGGACATTGCTGAGACTTGCTCTGACTCGGTGAGTCTTGCCCTAACACCATGCTGGGCTCCTACTGCTGCAAGACTCCCTGAGTCTGTCTCTTCTGGCCATAATCCAGACACTCCCCCTCCTGCCTGTACTCGCTCTAATATCACCTGCATAGCGAAGCATGGCATAGTTTGCTAGAGTGTCTGGTGTCCGGTGCTCTGCGTTCGATGGAAGAGGCAATGCTCCTAAGGAGCTCCAAACAATTGACTATGCTGGACCATGGAATACCTGTCCCCTCAAAAATTACCTCTCCATCTCGACATTGCACGAATTTGGCCTTGAACAAGCAGTGGATGAGTAAACAGAAACTTGTAACTTTTAAACCTCCCACTTGCTCGGCCCGTAATCCTGCTTGCTCACCCTCTTTGCATCATCCTGACACTCTGCAGGGTGCCACAAGTATTGGTCCACCGACCAGGGAACTGTCTTTTTCATCTATCCCCCTGGCATGCCCGAAACGACAGGGAAACCTGGGGCTAAATGCATCGCAGAGAAACCCAGAAGAAGCCCTGCTGTGGCAGGTCCAATGGAGCCTGCCGAACATATACCGGAGCAAGACACCACACCACCTGTTTCTTTCATGCCAAATTCTTACGATCCTAGTGCTAATCAGCGCGGTTCCTCATCAAAGTCCAACGTTAAACAAGATGCTTCTTGCTCACTCGCCGCCTTTGCTTGCAGACTCAACGAGGCTCACAGATTTTCCACTTAGGCCAATCCCGGCCCGCTTCCCCATGGGCCCCTCAACGACCATCAGGGCTTTAGTCCACAAGAGTCCTCCTGCCATCTCTGATCTCAGGCCATACCTTCCCCAGCTGTGCATGGAGACTCCCCTCACTGAGCCAGAGGCCTTTGCACCTTCTCTCACCTCGTCAGCGGCCTCTTCTTGCGTGGGGGCAAACTCAGTCCTCTTGAATGGGGCAGCAGGTGAAGACACAGGCCAAGGGCCGGCCAGTTTGGGACTGGACTCTCGTGTCCCAACAGCAGAGCGAACACCTGTGGGAAAGACTTCAGGAAATAAACTCACTGTAGATGGCCAAATGACTGACAACAGCATATGCACCTAGAGGTTGCACAATTCGTTAATAGTGCGCGTATTCATTGTTTCATTTGCTAGGCATTTTTGAGATACATCTGCCACGATCTACCCTGCATCTATGAATTGTGCTGTAGTTGCCTGGTCGTGTACGCTTCTGCTTAACCACAAACCTCGTTGATGTTGACATCGATTTATTCAAGTAAGTTTCTTCGGTGTCCATTAATCGTTGCCCCAGTCAACTCTTGCTAGCTTTTGACTGCAATTTTTTTTTCATTTACTCGTAATTTATTATGAGTTTATATATTAGCTGTTTCAGCCATTTGCCTCATTTGATTTCATGCTTCATTACCATAGGGCATGTCTTCCCAGGATTGTCAGTTGGTTATGCTGCGCTTGGCTTCACTTTTTTGACCCATTAATCGGGCTAGATACCGTTATTCAGTCTACGGCAGAGTAAGTGTGACTTTGACTTCAGCTCCACATTGTTCCACCTTTACTTGACCATATACTGTTAAACGATATAGTTTTCTAGACCATTGAGTGTAGTATTTTATTAATCCCGAGCCTCTTGTAGCCTCTTTGACATTCTGACTCCCACTATTTAGGGTTAACCATGGGTGCTAGTGGTTTATTACCTGACAGTTACCAGCTGTTCACGTACTGCGTGTTTTGTGCCAGACCGCCGAGTTCTAAATTGAACTGGCACATGTTTCTTAGTTATTTTTTATTTTTATTTATTTGAATAATGTGTTATCTCTACATCTAGAGCGTAGTCTGAGGTCGTGCTTTTGTCCCCAGACGATTGTTTTCTCTTGGAGTTTACACATGACATTTTTCTCCTTTTGTATTCACTCTCTTGCACTGTACATTGGGCTAGAACCGAATTTATTTAGTTTCTATACCCTGTTGGTACACTCATTTTTTGCTTGTGACCACCTGTAGGTGTATTCGAACAGGTCTTGTGACCTTGTATTCGCGCCCATTGATAGAGCGTGCCACAGATATAAACTGAACTCATGAAAATATTTGATCTGAGACCAGTAATCTCTGTCCTTTTTGCTTAGGTGCCAGGGCAAGACTGGCTTACGGAGCTTTGAAACTATCCAGTACCATCAATCATTAATGACTTCAGTTCTTAAGTCACCCTGATGAATTTCCGCACAATTAATCGAATCATGAAGATGGAAAGAAACATGTCGGTTTTCTTTGGGTCTCACCCTAAGTTACTAGGGGAACCCAGACGTGGACCCCTTGCTCACTACTCTTAGAGAGGCACAGCTCCTTCCTACTGATGAGGTCCAACCAGACCGAAACACGTGTCTGGGAATGCTGTTGGTACTCTTGTTCAGAGGAGAATTACCTAGCATTTCGGTGCTGGACTGCCCCAGGGCAGGACAAAGACTGATATGTTTGGGATATTTCTTTTCTGTGAAAGATAGTGAGATAAAAACTCTGGCTAAGTCTCTTGTAACCAGGACTAATGTCTGGGAGAGGGACTCCCAGGACCCCCCTTGTTAATTTGCATATTCAAGTAACTTTGGGTCTCACCCTAAGTTACTAGGGGAACCCAGACGTGGACCCCTTGCTCACTACTCTGAGAGAGGCACAGCTCCTCCCTACTGATGAGGTCCAACCAGACCAAAACACGTGTCTGGGGATGCTGTTGGTACTCTTGTTCGGAGGAGAATTGCCTAGCATTTCGGTGCTGGACTGCCCCAGGACAGGACAAAGACTGATATGTTTGGGATATTTCTTTTCTGTGAAAGATAGTGAGCTAAAGACTCTGGGTAAGTCTCTTGTAACCAGGAGTAATTTCTGGCAGAGGGACTCCCAGGACCCCCCTTGTTAATTTGCATATTCAAGTAACTTTGGGTCTCACCCCAAGTTACTAGGGGAACCCAGACGTGGACCCCTTGCTCACTACTCTTAGAGAGGCACAGCTCCTCCCTACTGATGAGGTCCAACCAGACCGAAACACGTGTCTGGGGATGCTGTTGGTACTCTTGTTCAGAGGAGAATTGCCTGGGCATTTCAGTGCTGGACTGCCCCAGGGCAGGACAAAGACTGATATGTTTGGGATATTTCTTTTCTGTGAAAGATAGTGAGCTAAAGACTCTGGGTAAGTCTCTTGTAACCAGGACTAATGTCTGGCAGAGGGACTCCCATGACCCCCCTTGTTAATTTGCATATTCAAGTAAATTTGGGTCTCACCCTAAGTTACTAGGGGATCCCAGATGTGGACCCGTTGCTCACTACTCTTAGAGAGGCACAGCTCCTCCCTACTGATGAGGTCCAACCAGACCGAAACACGTGTCTGGGGATGCTGTTGGTACTCTTGTTCAGAGGAGAAACGCCTAGCATTTCGGTGCTGGACTGCCCCAGGGCAGGACAAAGACAGATATGTTTGGGATATTTCTTTTCTGTGAAAGATAGTGAGCTAAAGACTCTGGGTACGTCTCTTGTAACCAGGACCAATGTCTGGCAGAGGGACTCCCATGACCCCCCTTGTTAATTTGCATATTCAAGTAACTTTGGGTCTCACCCTAAGTTACTAGGGGAACCCAGACGTGGACCCGTTGCTCACTACTCTTAGAGAGGCACAGCTCCTCCCTACTGATGAGGTCCAACCAGACCGAAACACGTGTCTGGGGATGCTGTTGGTACTCTTGTTCAGAGGAGAATTGCCTAGCATTTCGGTGCTGGACTGCCCCAGGGCAGGACAAAGACTGATATGTTTGGGATATTTCTTTTCTGTGAAAGATAGTGAGCTAAAGACTCTGGGTAAGTCTCTTGTAACCAGGACTAATGTCTGGCAGAGGGACTCCCAGGACCCCGCTTGTTAATTTGGTTTTCTAAGTGAAGTGGGAGAATGGAAGACCAGGCTCCCGTCCTTCGCCTCTCGCGCTTGGCCTAGAGGGTCACGACCCAAACACCCGCCACGAGAAGAGTTTGTCCATTTACCAGACGACCAGATACCCTGGTACAGGAACATACGGATGTGTCCATCTGCCTGCCCAGCAGCCCGCACTGGCCATGCCGACACCTGCGGCACGGATCAACTAGACTAAAATCTACACGTTGTTAGAGATGCCATGACGACCTAGACAACGGGAAGCACATCTGTACAAATGTACACACTGGACATTCCCACACCAACCTACACGAAGAATATACTCAGTGCTATGACGTAGGCGACAGGCATATTCACGGACGTGCATCTTTATTATTTTTACATAGGCTTTCAGAATGCAGAAACGCAAGACGCGTCATGAACTCTTCTACTAGCTTGCTCACGCTTCTCTTGAAACCAGTTACCGCCATGAGAAGTATAATGAAGACAATACTGGTCATGAAATTATATGCTCCTATAACCTAAAGCACCTGTGCACCAAACGGACAACTTATGCACCAGGCCCAAGGAGGCCTCAAACAAGAGCTCCCGTGGACATTAACAAGGCAAGAGTCAGTTGCTGATCCTGCAGAATGAGCTCGGCGAAGCAACCAGCCAAGGTCGCAATGTTGCAAACCTACGTTCCAAGAGCAAATCATCAAAGGCACGATGTTGCAACCTCGTACTCCGCGCACCAACGTTAAAGTCACACCGACAAATTAAACCAGACGCGCAGTAGAAAAACAATATTAATTGTGCAGAATTCTGCCTCTTTCACGGTCCCTCCCCACGTGACCAAGCCGAACCTGACGAGATGCCAAACCCAGGAGAACAGAGGCGTCTGGATCCCTCGCTACGAGACACTGGCAGATACACTTGAAAGGCTCAATGGACATCTGCAACAGTGGGAGCGGTCCCCCGTCCAGCTATGAATAAGTCCTCACATTGTCTGCATGTACCCATAGTGAAACATTGTTACAACTTACAGGTACACCGAGAGCTGGGAACGACGGTGGTCCCAGGCTGGGAAGCTCACGGGCGCACCGATCAGAACATGGGGCTCTTATCACTGACGCCAGCAAATTTAGCCAATCCTCAGGAGTCTTCATGTAACAATTCTCATGTATCTAATTGTAGGGACAACCCAGATATACCACCTGACTACACCTTGTCCACTAATATCATTTTCTATATGTGTGCTATACTAACCCTACCACTCGAACACCCAATTACGAGTGGCGATAGGTTTTTTGTTAACTTTCTGAAGTGATGCAAGTAGCGCGTCATAATACCGTAAAAAGGGCCTGCGAGCCCCACGATTGTGTGTGTGTCAGGACGAACGCGTACGCTCCTTGACCCATCCCTGCCGTTTTGTCTAATAAACAGCAGAGTCACCTTGCTCCTTGTGTGCGTCTCATACTCTATCTCATCTCATCTGGGATATACACGGGAGGAGTTGGGGCCTCCCTGCCTAGAGGTCCGCGGACGGCCCGGCCGACCCCGGCAGAATTTCCCCCCGACAAGTTGGAGGCACTGCTGAGATCTGTTTAAGATCGACTTTTATTTTTACTTTTTCCAGGCACTCCCATTGCGAGGAGGCCCGGCGGCGTGGCCCCCTCTGCCGTTGCCCCCTTCTGAGGACTACAGGACCATCGCGGGGCTGCGAGAAGACCGGACAGCGCAATCCGGATATTGGCCCTCGGGAGCCGGTTGAGAAGTATCCCGCCCGCGGTTGGCGAGTGTCCAGACGTGGTCCAGACGAGGGGAGGTGGCGAGCCGCTTGGAGGGGTGCACGCAGTCGAGCGGCCCTGCATCGAGAGAACTTGGTGAGCATGACACGCACAACGAGCAATGCGAAATTGTGAGGGAGGGGGAGGAAGTAAATAAGGGAGGAGGGAGGTATTGTACAGATGCGCGGCGAAGGTTTAACAACTGAGTGTTGCTAATGGAATGAATGGTGACGAGACGAGTGCGAGAGCAGTCGGCTACGTCACGCAAAAGAGGGGGGCCGAGCACGAAAACATCACGTGTGGCCGCTCGTAGACACTGATTGGCCTAAATCGCGACTAACGCGTAGGGGTGGGTGTGTGTGGTTTCCTACGATTTGACATTTATTGATCAATGAGTAGATGAGGTTCCCTATTGTTCGAGCAAGAAACTCGATAGGTAGATGACGTTTCCCTGTAGGCGGTAGCTAGTTGCCTAGTTGCCCAATACAGAAGATAATTGGCTGGTTAAGCCCTCCTGTTGAGGGGCGTATCACACGCGAGGCGACGCAGCGTGCGCAGTCCGATTATATTATTGATTTGATTACCTTGTTCCAGGAGAGACAGGAAGACAGCTGTAGGGTTAGCGGGGTAGATTGCAAGTGTATTTTGAACTTAAAGAACATAATAAGAATGTACCAGTAGCTCGAAGAAATCGGTGACGTCACCAGTAGGGATTTAATAGGATATCGCGAGCACAAGGAACTTTGGGTTTGAGAGTGGTGGGGAAGAGAAACATGATAAAGGAGCGGATACGGAGATAAACGATAAACGAGTGGATCGAAAGAGGAGAAGGGGAAAGGGGCGTGGCTGCGCACGGAGAACGCCGGCCACGGCAAGTGTAAAAGGGGGAGGAGAACGGGGAAACAGGACGACTGTATAAGATCGTCGTAAGGGGTACGCAGCTGCGGGGGGCTGCGTGCGCTTCGGCCGCAGGGGGCCGTAGGGGAAGGAATATAATATAACATCATACATATATACATATATATTTGTTTTTATTATTATTTTTTTTTTTTTATTATTATTGCATAATTTGTCAAAGGATTGTCGTAAGTCCCCACACTTGCGGGGCAAGGTAAGCAATACAAGGTTGTATATTGTAAACTGCTAGTAAAGGGAAGGGTAACAAGGGGAGTGCCACTATGTCATACGGGAGAGGGTCGGGAGGGTGGGGGAACACCCTCACTACCCCACTACAACACATATGCACCACACTGCCACCACATAGGGAGAAATTAATTAAGTACAGCATAGAGTGGACCCAGGGGACGGACAACAAAATGTTAACACCATGGCCGCCTAATGGTAGTTTCGATCCATATGCCCAACATTCACTGCTAAACCATCTGCACAATACATACAAGGGGAAGAAGTTGGCAAACCATGTGGAGGTGTTTAACTTATGGAGGATGTTCCAGGGGTCCCGACCAGGACCAAATGGAATGTTCACTATGGGGGAAACACTGGAAGAAAAGGAGATTAAGAAAGAAGGAACGGATGGGGAAAAGGGGTGTGAAAGGACAAAGAATACGGGGAATGAAGGAGAGGGAGGAGAAAAGATTGATAAATTAGACAACATAAAAAAGGAACCGAGCAACGAGATACCCATAACACCGGGAGTGAAAACAGGGGGAGAAGGGTTGTACCCTTTAAGAGAATTAGGAGAAATAGAAGGACAGTTAAGGGCGGCTGAAGGATACTCGAACCCGGCATACAGCCCTCCACCATATGTGGCTCATAGGAAGATGACAGTGGGGGAGGGGAGGATTGGAGAAGAGCAGATTGTAGAGATAGGACATGATGAGTGGGTAGCTGCACAGATATTATTAAAATTACGGGGCTCACTAACGGGAGAAGAGAGGGAGGCAGTAAAGAGAACAGACGAGGATAGTACAAGGGAGAGTGAGATGAAGGGGGAGGAGCTATTACGACAAAGAGAAGAGATTTTGGAGGAAAAATTGGCAAAGCTAAGGGATGAGCAGAATGAATTAATAAAACAGCTTGAGAAGGAGGAAAAAGAGAGAGTGAGGAAAAGGAAAGAGGGTAAAGACGAATTGGACAAATTAAGGGAACGAAATGAGGAGCAAAGGATAGAAGCTGAAAGGGTAAAAGCAGCAGCAGACAGGGTGTCAAGAGTAGTGTTGAGAGAAAAAAAGAAGGAAGAAGAAGATAAAGAAAGGGAAATGGAAATATGGAGGAGGAGGGTAGTATCAGAGGCAGCTAAGAAATATGAAGAGGGGAAAGCACTAGAAAGAGAAAGGGTGAAATGGGAAAGGAAGAAAGAGGATGAAAGAATATTGGAACAGATGAGCAACGAAGTAATGGAGGAACTAAAAAGGAAAAGAGAGGAAAATAGTAGGGAGATGGAGGAGAGGAGTGAAGGGGAAAGAGAAGGGAGTAATAGGGAGAGTGAAAAATGGGGGGATGTATATAGAAGTAGAGAAGTAGCAACAACATCGACACCAGGGGGAGCAGTTGGTAACAAAGGAAGAGGACAAATGGAGCTAATAGACTTAGAAACAGTAACAGTAAAAGGGAAAAAGGCAGAGTGGGGGATACCATTTATGACTGATTTTTGCAGTGAGGAGGAAGAAGGAGTAGAGAGGGGAGGAAGAAAGAGTGAAAGGGAAAGCTTAGATAAGCTGTACCTCACTAGAACAAACATAGACTCGCCATGGATCAGTAAGAGAAGGGAGGAGCTAGAACGAAGTGAGGAGAGGGTGCACCAACTAGTGGAAAAACAAACCCATGAAGCACACTATCGCCATCTCCATCACGCCCTCCCCCATCGCACCCTACATGCTCAACCGCCACACGCTCGCTGCGCACAATAAAGCTTGCGCCCTTCATGGACGAATTGACTCCCTATGCATGTCGGCTTAGAGACCTCCCTAGCCGCAGGCAAGACAGACAAATAAACATACCCATATTAAACACAGGAAATGACGAAAAAAGGGGAAAGGACGGAGAGGGAGGTAGGAGCAGGGGTAGTAAGGAAGAATTTGAAGTGGTAAAGGAAACGGGGGAAGAGGAGGGGTGTGAGGACTCAATATTATGGAGCGTAAAGGGTGACACAAGACACAACTTAATGCCACTGTTGGAGAGAGGAGGGGTTAGACCGCAGTATGTACCTTGGAAGCATACGGATAAAGAAAATATAAAATGTAGGCTCCCATCACTAAGTGGAGGTGCGGGTAAGTGGATATATGAAATGGAAAAACACACCGCAGGACAGAAACTAGCAGTAGGAGATGTGAAGGGCCTGTTAATATCAATATTAGGGGATAGAGCGGACGACATCTGGAAGAGAGCGGGATTCCATGGGGTAACAATAACGAACACATCGCATGATGGGGCGCCATTTGCAAACTGCAGACATGCGCTATGGCAGGCACTGAGAGTACAGTACCCAGACACATCAGACATAGGAGCAATTACTTCCCGTAAGATGCGTGAGAATGAAGATCCTGTTGATTATATCCAGGATATTCAAGAGAAGTGGCGCATGGAAACTAGAGAACAATGGGATAAAACACCAGCCATATTTTATCATATACTAGTACAAGGGCTCCCAGAAGGAGTTCAGAAACAACTAAAGAAAGTAGTGGGAATGGAAGCAAAACCGTGGCCAGAAATACAGCTGACTATAGTACATCACTGCAGGATATGGCAAGGAAAAATGAAACAAAAGGAAGAGGACAGGAAAACAGAAGAGGCCAAACTAGTACAGAAAAAACTTACTAAATACACAATGGAAGGGGCACTAATAACTACGCCCACACCAATGGCCCAAAGCCCCACACAAGTAGTGGCTGCACAAGATCCAGCTCAAATAGCACCTCCACAAAGTATAATACAGCAAGTGCCGCCACTGCAATTACACGCACCAAACGTGGGAGGAGGGTACCCAATGCAAGGAGCTGGGTATTATAGTTATAACAGGGGGAGAGGAGGATTTATGAGAGGGAGAGGATACGGATATAATACCCAACAGCAGGTGGGGGGACGAAATTCCTACCCCACAGGGCAACCGGTATACCAGGACAACACAGGGAGCTTCCCATGGCAGAGCAGGGAACCACCCGTGTGTTGGAGTTGTGGATTATTAGGACACATGTCACGTACGTGTAGGGTCAGGCCAGGAACACCAGCATGGAATGAACAGGCACAACCTAGGCCATCACAAGAACAGCAGGGCATACAACAACAACAAATAACGCAACAACAGCCACAAACATATTCACTGCCACAACAACAAGTAGCGCTAACACAACAACCCCAAACTGAACAAACGCAATTGGGTAGGGTGACGGTCTTGGGACACAACCCTTACACAGGGAATGGCCAATCATTGTACCCCCAATAGGACAGCCCACAGACGGCCTTGGTGTGTCCCATCCTGTCAGTAACACCTAATAGTGCGGAGGAGCCACGCATAGAGGTAACGATAGGTGACAAAAAGTTATCATTCCTTGTTGACACCGGGGCAACCCGGTCTTGCATAAGGGAAGGTAAATTTAAGATGTCAGGCGAAGCCATGAACACCCAAGGATTTTCTGGGGCTAAAGGGTTGGTTCCTTTTACTGATAACGTTCCCTTATCTATCGGAGATTATGGTCTGTCAGTTCCACTTTTGTATTATAGTGCCTCACCAGTAAATATACTGGGGAGGGACATAATGAATAGGTTAAATATGACAATCTCCTTTACAGAGGATGGTATAATTTGCTCTACTCCAGGGATTAACATGCTAGCAGCACGACAGATTATGCAAGCATACTGCGGACAGACAGCGATTAGGGCGGAACCAGTAGATGGCGAGCTATTCCAGTATGGAACAGACATGGCATTTGCATGGATGCCAGGGATAGAAGGGAAAATATGGAGGAGGCCAGCAGCTTATCTGTTCCGACCAGAAACACCTGTTAATGAACAAGAAGGAAAGGTGTTTGTAATGGACATTGAGAGCATTATTGCAACAGCTGAGTATATTGCTGTGCACGCCCAAGACAAAGAAGGAAGAGCATGGAGGGCAGTGATAGCACTAGCAGAAGGATGTAGGTTGACCCAGGTGTCAGATGAGGAGCTGTTCTCAGAAGAAAAGGAGGAGGGGGAAATGGTGTTCATGATGAGTGTAGAAATATGGCTAAGAGTGGCTCACAAACAAATAGCACAGAAAATTGCGATGGCACTTGAGGCACCTGCATGCACCCCAGTCTCTTTCTTTAAGGAGGATATGTCAAAGGTGCCCAAATCATTATGGACCATTAGCCCTTATGACGTAGGATGCATAAAAAGCATAGGGGGTGTACGGATAAAATTGAAAAAAGGTGCCATACTACCAAGAGTAAAGCAGTACCCACTGTCAAAAGAGGCAGATGAGGGCATATATGAAACTATAACGGCCCTTATAAACAATGGCATATTGGTCCCCTCAGAATCACCATGTAACACGGCTGTGTACCCAGTGCGCAAGGCTAAAGGAGGGTCTTGGCGCTTCATACAGGACCTCAGGCCCTTGAACAACATAGTAGAAGCAGAATATCCAGTAACAGCAAACACGGCCACAATATTGTGTGGCATCCCAGCAGAAGCATCACGATTTACAGTAATAGACCTTAAAAATGCATTTTTCTCAATACCATTACACCCCGACTCACAAGATTTGACAAGTTTCACTTACCGAAATACAAAATGGAAACATACCAGGTTACCACAGGGGTATTGTGAATCACCCTCAATTTTCAATAGAGTAATACAGATGGATTTGGGTAACGTTGAGGTGGAAAGCACAGTGTTACAGTATGTGGATGACATAATAATTTGCAGTATAAATGAAAGTAAATGTAGAGAGGACTCCTTAAAAATGTTGACTATATTGGCTGAAAAGGGGTACAAGGTAGACATGGAAAAAATACAATACTGTCAGGAACAGGTACTTTACATTGGCCAACTGATATCCCAACATGGAAGAAAGATTGCACCACAAAGAGCACAGGCCATCTCAAGCACTCCCATGCCACAGACTGTGAGAGAACTGCAGCAATTTCTGGGGCTGTGCAACTACTGTAGAGCATGGGTATTTGATTACAGTTCATACATAGGACCCCTGCTTGAGGGTTTGAAGGAAGCAAATAAAGGGGAGAAAAAGTTGGGGTGGACTATGGAAATGAGGGAGGCATTTGACGAATTGAAGGACGCGATATCAACAGCTCCAGTACTGGCATCCCCAGACTATGAGCGACGCTTTTTTATATTTTCACATTGCGACTCAGCAGTAATGAAAGCAGTATTGGCCCAAAAAACAAGCATGGGCTATAAACCAGTAGCATTTTACAGCGGTCACTTAGACCCCGTGATGTTAGGCCACTTCCCTTGCGAACAAGGTCTCGCTGCAGCTGCTTTTGCAGTAGAAAAAGCATCAGCGATAACCATGGGGTGTCCAACTACACTGTTTGTGGAACATGCACTATTTGCAATATTGAATAAACCCAAGTCCACACTAACGACACAAAGGGCATCAGGTTATGAGATCATTTTGTCTAGGGCTGAACTAGCGATTGTTAGATGTAGCACTGTTAACCCTGCAAGGTTCCTAGCAGAAATAATTGAGGAGGGAGATTACGCCCACGACTGCACCAAACTAAATGAAATATATTCATGTACTAGAAAAGTTGAAGAAAATGCACTAGAGGGAGGTGAGCTTTTGTTTATTGATGGGTCATCAACTATTGATCAAGGAGATGGGATACGGAGGACTGGGGCAGCAGTGGTAAAAATGATGGAGGCGCCGGTGTGTGTGGCTATGAAGTGTGTACAGTTACCACAGCATTACTCTGCTCAAGCCGCAGAACTAGTTGCACTAATATTAGCATTAAAGGAAAGTTTTAACAAACGTGTAACAATATATTCCGACAGTACATATGTTACATCCACTGTCCACTCAGGGCTATCAAAATGGAGAAGAAGAGGGTTTAGGAGAGCTGATGGCACTCCAGTGCAACATGCCCTCTTGTTGGCTGAATTAATTGAAGTAATAAACGACCCCCAAGAGCTAGCCCTAGTAAAATGCACCGCACACACCAATGGTGAAGACCACGTCTCAAAAGGGAATGCAGCAGCAGACGCACATGCGAAATATGCTGCATACTTTGGTGAGATATGGAACCCCACAGACTCACAGAGAGGGAGAGGGAGGGGAATGGCTAGGGAGATGTTAATAAGAGAAGGGTACACCCATCTCCCAGCCACACAGATTATGGAATTACAAGCGGCTGCACCAATGGCAGAAAAGGAAATATGGGTAAAAAGAGGATGTACAATGTCACCAACCGACGCACTATGGCGCCAGGGTGGTACTGGGAAAGTTGTAATACCGTTGGCACTTTTAAATACCGCCCTGAGCCAATTACATCACCCAGCCCATACAGGCAAGGAAATAATTGCAGCACGAATTAGAGAAGATTGGTTCTGTCCCGAGTTAAATTCTCATGTGTCAAATTTTATCAGCAATTGTCTCACATGTCAACAGTTTACGGCCGGTCATACCCTAAAAGTGATAAGAGGTACCATACCCCGGCCAGAAGGACCTTTTCGGCACCTTCACATTGACTATGTTGATATGATCAACATATGTCAAGGTAATAGGTATATGATTGTAGTAGTATGCCCATTTTCTAGGTGGATTGAAGCAGGGCCCTGTTCACACCCAGATGCATTTAGAGCAGCCAAATTCCTAGTAAGGGAGGTCTTCCCCAGGTGGGGAGTGTGCGAGGTGTTAAGATCAGACAATGGCCCGCATTTCGCAAACGAAATGTTCCAACATATCACAGCCCTGCTGAGCATAAAGCACAAATTTGCATGTGCATATCACCCACAGGCTAACGGTGTATGTGAACGCCTGAATGGCTTATTGAAGGAGGCAGTTGCAAAGATACAACAAACAACAAAGAAAAGTTGGTTGTATTGCCTTCCGTTAGCCCTATTCGAATTAAGGAACAGGCCAGGGTCCGACCACCACCTCACCCCACACGAGGTGGTTACTGGACGTCAAATGCGCCTTCCCCTAACGCCAACGTCAAGGGCATTCACTGACCACGAAAGTTCAGCGAGTGTACTAGGTGATGAAATGTATCAATATGTGTCGTCTTTGATTACTAGTGTTGTGTTTGTGTCTCAACAGCTCGAGCGCACGCGGGGCGGGTCCACCAGAAATCAAGAAGAAGGTGCCAGTACAGAATTAGAAAAAGAGAACTTGTGCAAACTTGCCAAAGGTGACCACGTGCTACTTCGCAATTTCAATAGGAAGTGGAACGACAAAAGGTTCACCGGCCCACATCTGGTAGAAGACGTATCACCAAGAGCAGTAAAACTAAAGGACAAGCGTGCCTGGAACCACCTACATGATGTAAAGATATATAAACTGCAGACCCGCCCCAGCGCCAACGACAGGTCCATTGGAAGAACAGCAACAACATCCCCGACGGCGGAAGGAAGTTCTACCACAGACAACGACCCAATTCACTACCCAGCTACCCCAGAGACAACAACTGACGAAGATAGGGGTGATCCCTACACTGCCCACCCCATGGTCACACGTTCAAAGAGTAAAAATACTTCCGCCATCTGAGCGCAAAAACCCCCCCCCACCCATTGACTCCCAAGGACAGTTGTAACTTAAACTGAAAGCCACTGGCCGCACAAATACACATGTAAACACGTGAATGTTCTCTTTTTCTCTCGCACATACAGGAACTGCGTATTATTGTGTAATTGCAATTTAAACTGAATGTTCTCTCGCACAAATACACATGTAAACACGTGAATGTTCTCTTTTTTCTCTCGCACATACAGGAACTGCGTATTATTGTATTGTTAAGTAGAGAGCTAATTAACAAGTCCACTGTCCAGGCGTAGATGGTACTCCCAGACGATAATTACCCAGAAGAATTGTCACACCAATTTGTATACGAAATAAAAAGGCCAACATACCTAAAAAGAAGAAGGGTACGTGTCTACTACACAGCCTTCCTCCTGGCCATAGAATATTACATGCCCCACCTCCGCCCATACTTGCCGGTCCTAAGAGACCGATCACTTAGAGTAGCGTGGGAGCAGCTCTTCGCCTGGGCACTGAATGACTATTTGATAGGGAGAGCTTAAATAAAACAAAACTAACATCTAAAAACGAGCATTTCTGAGAATTTTTAGGCGGGCAACTTTAACGTCGCAAGAATACGCTGCCAGGACTGCAGCAAGGTAAGAGCAAAATGCCGGTGAAATTAGCAGTTGTAATAAAAATAATAGGGATTTTGATGATCACCGGATTTTTGGCTGCCTCTGTCTGGCAGTACAGCTGTGCTATCAATTTTATTGCTGCACCCAAACCTAATATACCCCCGTTCCTTGCTGCAACAGGTGTTACGTCAGGTGGTAGTAGTAACATTGCACCCAAGCAAAATAGAGTTAAACGCAGCACATACTCAGACAATAAAGGTATTGATAATTATGTACAAGATTCAGCACACGTCACAAACAACATATGGTACCAACACATGACCCGCATTGGTAAGCAGACAACTGAGGATAGCTGCTACGTCTGCTCATTAATACCATACGCCATGAGTGCTTCACGAACATTTGTTGCCACAGAAATAAATGAGAAGATAGCGCAGTGCATAATATACTTGGCACTGTTCCAGACGAAAGGAAGATTCCAAGGAACTGTAGTGCACATGACATGGAAAACACGAGACTCATACCCATATGAAAACAACTTCCTCAAGACCTACTTGAGTTATCACAAGACCAGTTTACATGCTGAAGCATTCAAATATATAACAAGTGGCCCTGCAAAAGGAGAAACACAGAAAGTAACACTGCAGTATTTACCATGTGATTGGTACGCCACTGAAGTTCCGAGTAAACAAGGATGCTGGGAGAGGCCGCTACTGACGATAACAGGAAAGGTGTATCTGGACAACAGCTGGGAGATAGGAGTGATTGGCAGCAACATGGTAAAAAAAGAAACTATCTCAACCATCGAGACACACAATCACCGATGTTGGACGACGTGGATCAAGTATGTACCAATGCTCACGTGGGTAGAAGAAGATGAAGACCCAATAACGATACTACCGTTGACTGCGCCCAAGGTATGCTACCAGCATAAAGGAGAGGTGGACGTAGGATATAACACCAATTGTGCAAGTGTGACGGAGTTACCTGAGGGGGGAGCGGGAACAGCAGTAATAATGGACCATTATTGGGCCTGTGGAGAAAAGGCATACCATACGCTGCCTCCCCTGTGGAATGGTGTGTGCACAATGGTACACGTCAATGTGCCATCACTAGTGGTACCTAAGAAGCATGTCAATGTGGCGAAATTTCCTAGAATGGATGAAGGGGATAAGAGAAGAAAGAGATCGGCACCACTTCAGGAGGAGCAAGGGAACAGGACCAACAGCAATGACACTGTCCTAAATAGAAGAAAAAGACAAGGAGAGCCGCTGACAGGAAATTACCTGTGGGGAAGGTCGGAAACGGCACTAACATCAATACCGCCAGAACACAGACTATTTAGCAGAGCAGCAATGTTCTTCTCCTCAATAATACACCCGGGACTACAGGCTTACGCAAACGCAAAATGGCTCCAAATAACTAGATGGGAACTAATGATGACCATCAATTCTACAGTAAATGGGTTCAACGCAATAAAAGAGGAGCTGCGAGCTGTAAGGATGGTAGCACTCCAGAACAGATATGTATTGGACCTTCTCACAGCAATGGAAGGAGGAGTTTGTGCAAAGATAGGACAATCATGCTGCACGTTCATACCTGCCAATGATGCTGACAATGGTACACTGACAGAAGCAGTTTCGCAATTGGCCCAGATGCACTCCAAAATGATGGATGAAAGCAACGGTGTGAACAAGGATAAGAGCTGGTTTTCACTATTATGGTCATGGATGCCATCTTGGCTGTCAGATGGACTGAAAATAATAGTGGGCTGTACTATATTGGCTGGAGCTACCCTGATCATAATTAGATTTTGGAAGGCACGGAAGGCACGCACTACTGACGAGTTGCTGGAAATGGTGGGAATGCACCCCTTGATGCCAGCAGATGACGGCCAGCATACAGGTGTAATAATACAGGAGAGGGAGAAGCTGCGTACCCAAATAATCACCAACCATCTAGACCCACCATCAGTGAAGATCGAGAACCCAAGAAACCCCAGGAGCTACATAGGAAGATGGGTATACTGTACTCCTGGAGGTACCTGTGAATATATGTATTGGTCCTTTGAAGATCATGTAAACCACTATGGACATCTCGGAGGAATAACTAAGATATGGCGAGTAAGAGGAGATAACGAGAAGGATATGTTTGTGGTCGACAAGTCGACCAGAGGGGGGACTGAAGTGGGAGAATGGAAGACCAGGCTCCCGTCCTTCGCCTCTCGCGCTTGGCCTAGAGGGTCACGACCCAAACACCCGCCACGAGAAGAGTTTGTCCATTTACCAGACGACCAGATACCCTGGTACAGGAACATACGGATGTGTCCATCTGCCTGCCCAGAGCCCGCACTGGCCATGCCGACACCTGCGGCACGGATCAACTAGACTAAAATCTACACGTCGTTAGAGATGCCATGACGACCTAGACAACGGGAAGCACATCTGTACAAATGTACACACTGGACATTCCCACACCAACCTACACGAAGAATATACTCAGTGCTGTGACGTAGGCGACAGGCATATTCACGGACGTGCATCTTTATTATTTTTACATAGGCTTTCAGAATGCAGAAACGCAAGACGCGTCTTGAACTCTTCTACTAGCTTGCTCACGCTTCTCTTGAAACCAGTTACCGCCATGAGAAGTATAATGAAGACAATACTGGTCATGAAATTATATGCTCCTATAACCTAAAGCACCTGTGCACCAAACGGACAACTTATGCACCAGGCCCAAGGAGGCCTCAAACAAGAGCTCCCGTGGACATTAACAAGGCAAGAGTCAGTTGCTGATCCTGCAGAATGAGCTCGGCGAAGCAACCAGCCAAGGTTGCAATGTTGCAAACCTACGTTCCAAGAGCAAATCATCAAAGGCACGATGTTGCAACCTCGTACTCCGCGCACCAACGTTAAAGTCACACCGACAAATTAAACCAGACGCGCAGTAGAAAAACAATATTAATCGTGCAGAATTCTGCCTCTTTCACGGTCCCTCCCCACGTGACCAAGCCGAATCTGACGAGATGCCAAACCCAGGAGAACAGAGGCGTCTGGATCCCTCGCTACGAGACACTGGCAGATACACTTGAAAGGCTCAATGGACATCTGCAACAGTGGGAGCGGTCCCCCGTCCAGCTATGAATAAGTCCTCACATTGTCTGCATGTACCCATAGTGAAACATTGTTACAACTTACAGGTACACCGAGAGCTGGGAACGACGGTGGTCCCAGGCTGGGAAGCTCACGGGCGCACCAATCAGAACATGGGGCTCTTATCACTGACGCCAGCAAATTTAGCCAATCCTCAGGAGTCTTCATGTAACAATTCTCATGTATCTAATTGTAGGGACAACCCAGATATACCACCTGACTACACCTTGTCCACTAATATCATTTTCTATATGTGTGCTATACTAACCCTACCACTCGAAAACCCAATTAAGAGTGGCGATAGGTTTTTCGTTAACTTTCTGAAGTGACGCATGTAGCGCGTCATAATACCGTAAAAAGGGCCTGCGAGCCCCACGATTGTGTGTGTGTCAGGACGAACGCGTACGCTCCTTGACCCATCCCTGCCGTTTTGTCTAATAAACAGCAGAGTCACCTTGCTCCTTGTGTGCGTCTCATACTCTATCTCATCTCATCTGGGATATACACGGGAGGAGTTGGGGCCTCCCTGCCTAGAGGTCCGCGGACGGCCCGGCCGACCCCGGCAGAATTTCCCCCCGACATAAGTGGTTCACTCTTTTTGTGGCCCAAGTTGTCAATTAATATGACTTTTGAAGGTCTCTAATTTTAGGACTTTCTATTGATATTCTAGTAATATAGTGCTTGTCATGTACTAGAATGTGAACATGGTGCTATAACATTTTGTATAATTATTTCATTTGTGTTTATGTATAGTCTGTGTTCTGCGCCATTATATTTGAGGTATGCATTTTAGAGATGTATGAGTCTAGTTTTAAATGAGTCATTGGTGAATTGTATGGGTCTGGTTGTGTTACATATTGTTCTCAGTTTTCTTTTCCCTGACATTCATGTACTAATATTTTTTCATGAATTGTATTTTATGACTTTAATGTTTTCCGATACATTATGAGATTTTAAAATTCTTACGATACATTCTAGTATATTAAATAAAAAAATGTCTATTGAATTTAGGATTTGAATTGAATTCTTTCACCTCCTGCCTTATGAAGTGTTCTGTATTTACCCAGTTGTATCTTGGATCAGCTGTGTTCTTATAGCTCCAACCTTGCCTGTTCACCTAAACAAGAATCCATACCCAGGTCCCCTAGTTGATATATATATATGCTTCTTCCAAGCACGACCGTGTGTAGTTTTTTTCTGCTTGGAGTCCCCCATTGTTGTTGACAAATGACTGACCCCACAGTCATTGGCGACCAGTAAACTGCTCCTAAGGTTAAACGCTCCTTGGGCCCCAGGGCTAAAATCCCAGCGGCATCAAAACCACTTTCATATATGGTAAAGTCAGCACGTATCTTTCACAAATTAACAAAACAAAGTGCTGGTTCAGGGGCCTTGGTGCCAACCATGTTTAAAAAGAAAATCACCCCCAGCCTTCTGTCATTCCGATGGGTGTTCTCTCCAATGCTGACATTCTCGAGGGAGTCGAATCTTGGATTTTGCGCCCCTCCGAGAGGTGGCGGAATCACTTGGGGCAATTGTGGCGTTGCCACCGCTGATTATTCCATTTAACTTTCATGCTTCCGTCACTCTTTTAGAGCCCCAGTCTTTGTCACCCTCTGGGACGGGGCTAAATGGGACCGCTCCTTCCCCATCGGGGTCTCTGAATGAGACATCAACATCTCTCACAACAAAAAAACTATATTAGCATCTGGGATCCTTCCCAGTCCCCCTGGGTCCTTGTTTCCTATGTTAATGAAGTTCCAGCTCATGATCATCAGAGGGCCTGTCAGCCACTGGGGGCTGCAAGGCCAGGGCTCGACGCCTCTGAAGATCAACATTGCTGCAATCCCCCTGGAAGGACCCATAGTACTAGTCACAGGTCTCTGTGACAGTCCAAAAACTCTGCCAGTCACTTCTCAGAGCCCTCCTTTGAGCTTGTTCCCCTTCGGTCTTGAGCTTAACCAGATGCCTTACTCTGAACCACAACAACTAATGATGGAGAACAAGAAGGAAAACATGTACCTTTTCACAATCATGTCAACACTAACTACTGCCCTGGCACCGTTCACCAAGCTTTACGAGCAACTGAATGACACGGCCAAGGACCATACCACCTTACTAGCCATGCTTCATTCTAAACTCATTTTCTTGGAGGGCTTTGTGATGGCAGGAAAAACTCCCAATGTGAGCAGGTGCCTCGGATGCCTAACGATGTGAGGTCCACAACTTCAAAGTCGTTCCAGACCACCAATGCCTCACTGCCAGTCGACCTAACGATGGAAGACCCAGCTCACCTGCAGCCTCTACAAAGTACGACAGTTCGAGACGGAAGGTCGGGCCCTTGTTCCAGTAATGATGAGACTCTTCAGTCTATTACACCAGTCAGCGCTGAGATGAAGGTTTCAGGTGGTTTGGCATTCCCTATCTTCATCCCCCCAGGTCCTCAGTGGCTGGGGTACTGACCAAAAGTTCTGACAAACCCCGGCCTGAAGTCCAAATTTCAACTAAAAAATCTGGCTCATCTGGTAGGTGGGGCGCCCTTAAGCCTGTCTCTCGAAAATCGACTGTGGTACCTGGCCCCTGCATCCGCCCGTCGGACATGCAGTCTCTAAAAAAACTCGACCTGCACTCTCCAGGATTTGTCCGGTCGAGGAGCCCCTGAGTGCGACTTCATTGGGCTTGCTGGATTTATCGACTTACTCACTGGAAGAGCCTGAGACTAGTCAGAGAGTGGAGAAGGTGAAGACGCCCCTGGGCTCTGGCAACGGTTCAAGATCTTTTGGGGGAGAACCGCAGGAGCAGGGCCCCGGCTCACCCATTTTTTTGACAATGGACGAAAAACGTCAGCAAGCACATTTGAGGGCATACACTTTAACCCGAAGGGAGCAGCCTTCTGGCATCAACTTAGCTCCTTGGAACCAAATTGCCCATCCAGCTAAAGAAGACGTAGGTGGTTTGGTGTGTGTGAAGCCCCACCTCCCACTTATGAAATCCTATGGCCATCGCCTAGATAGGCCAGGAAACCAAATCACCTATACGCAAACTCTCAAACTGGAAAATACCTTGGCCCGCAACAACACGACTATCTTGAATTGGAGAATGATTTTGGATCTCTTCTATTCAATTCCAAGCCTGAGACCCCTTTGATCATCGACTTGACATTGATAGAATTTTGTGAAGACAGATGTCTTGACGCTGTCTTTCTCCACATTAATTAAACAGTGGTAAAAGAACATGCTCATGGAGGCCTCAGAAAGCTTATTGATCTTGGGCTTTGACTTGCTGGCTGTAAAATCAGGAGAAGCAGCCAGCTCAAATCTGACAAACCAGATGATGGAGGTTAATGATATCTCGGTGGCGGTTTCCAGTCAGTCCAACAGAGAAACAGCAATACACGATGTGGTGCATCGCCGGCATCAAGACGAACGGAACAGAGATAGAGGGTTGGCTGGACGCCTGTGGGAGGAGCCCAACCGGGATGTTCCTCACTCTTCAAAAACCAGACTTGAATCTACTTATGCCCATGCCCTGTCAGTTGGAACAGGGCAGACTCCAAGCCTTCTAAAGAGGACAATCATTTATAAGGATCCTGTTGGAGTGGGCACAGTTTCGTCTGGCCCACTCAAAAAAATATCTGTGTCCTTAGAAACTGCATCATCGACTCGACTGGTTAAATGTAGCGACATGGCAGCAAATGTGAGAAACCCAACTCTGCACAATAGGGACTGGTCGTGTCTTTCAGGTGTCCTGGCGGCCAAAAAAACCCTGTAGCTACCTAACGCTACGATCAGTGGCATTCCTACGAAACTCTCAAGTGTTACCCAATTTCAAAAAGAAAGCTAAAATTGATTTCATGGAACACTCAGGGGTTTACCCACCTCACAGTCCCCTCGGAAATAAATCTGGGAGACTATGATCTGTTCTGCCTACAGGAGACTCCGGGTATGGATGGATTCGAAGTCTCCATAAACCCTACTAAGAAAGAGACAACGGGTCGGCCCTTTGCAGGCCTCCTGATGGTGGTGAGAGCGGGCCGTCCCTTTAATCTTTTAAATTCAGCAAATAAGAACCTGCTTACCCAAGTGTCAACGATTGACTGGGTGACATATGGGCCGCAGCGAGGTGAACGAAGCATCAGGCCCATAAGACAGATCAATGTCTACTGGAATTCCGTTTGGACGGGCACTTAAGAGTTCATAGACCAAATTGCTGAAATCTTGGATGACAGTTCAATGCATCACAGGCCTGCTCACTTTATCCTATGTGGGGATCTCAGTATTCCAGACTTAGCAACAACAGTGCAAGAACATAATTGGAATTTACATGATCCACGCCATGCCAGACGACAACTCTGGAGTAATTTAATGGATGCCTATGACATTCATGTTTTGAATGGCAATTGTATAGGCGAAAATCCATCGCAGCCGACGTGGGAGAACCAGGGCATGGCTTCCATCATCGCCTATATTTATGTCTCTAAAATTTTGCTGCCTTTGATCGATCGTTTCCAAGTTATTAAAACTACGCACAGTGCTTCAACTGGATTGGTCCCCCATAGATTTCCTGGCCCTTGAGCACTATGCAACAGCCCTGGATACTTGTAATAGCGGTTGTTGTCTGAAACTCTCTCCCTCAGAGATCAAATTACTGTCAGCTGAATTGTCCCGGGAAGGAGCAACAGTCAATTATTCCCCCTTACTGGTGCAATTCCATAGGGGCCACGCAGGGGTGGAACAGCTCAATGCTTTCGATCCCGAATTAGTGGAACGTAGAAAAGTGGTATGGAAAACTGCTCGAAGACCCAGAAAGGCAGGTCTCCCAGAGGATCTCTTATTAGCAAAAACCGCCAAGGTTAATTACAAAAATTGGGTACGAGAATCTAGATTTTCATGTCTCCAACGAGACGCTGAGGCGATGTTAGCTCCCTTGGGAAGTAAAGACCCAAATAGATTCTGGTCTTTAATCAAGGCAGACTACCTTGCTCTGAGAGCAGATCAAACAAATCCCATCGGGGAAAACACCTGGACCTCACATTTTGATGAATTATACGCTGCAGTTAATGGGCCAGCAATTCAGTTTAATAGCATTGAAGATCCGGATCCTTGGGCTACTTCAACCTGACCAAATGACATCTCTCGAAGAATAATGAAGTTGAATAACTCTAGCACTCCAGGGCCTAACCGTCTGTCAAATCAAATGCTGAAAGAGTCTCCAGACGAATGGGCTGCATTTATTTCACTGTTGTTCTGGCAAATAGCCTTGTCTCACTATCTGCCGCCCTCGTGGACAAGAGCAATAGTGGTGACCATTTATAAAAAGGGGGACTGGAGTAAGCCCAAGAACTTTCAGCCTATTTCATTGCTTGATGTAATCAGCAAGCTCTATAGTTCAATTTTGCTGGAGCAGTTTACTGGGTGGTGTAGAGAATCTGGTTCCTTTGTCATCTTTCAAACTGGGTTTGTCAAGGGCTTGGGCACATCCATCAACATCCTTAATCTCCAACTTTTGAAGGGTAATCTTGGTCCGCCAAACCGAAGATCTACATCGCGTTTGTAGACCTACTACAGGCCTTCGACCAGATCAATCGTGGCAAGTTAGGGTCCAACCTAACTTTGAAGAACTGCTGACGCCAATATCCCACCCCATTATAGCACTGCACTCCAACACATCGCTGCGAGTGAGGCTTAATAAAACCAGCTTACTTTTGGATGAAATAAGAACTTTTCGCGGATTAAAGCAGGGTTGCTCCCTGACCCCGGGGCTCTTCAACTTCTTCTTAGAGGATCTTCCAGAAGCCTTTGTGGACACGTGATCATTCCCCCCGAAGGTTAGTGGAGTTCAGTTAGCACGCTTGCTCTATGCTGATGATGTAGTGCTAATTGACCAAAACCCTATTGGTCTCCAAAGATAACTGGACACTTTGCATCGATGCATCAGCAACGATGACTTGGAGATAAACAGGGGGCAGACTAAAATCTTGATATTCGGCCACGGCAAGAAGGGCCCAAACTGTCATAAATGGTTTATCGACTGAGAAAAAATCGACAAGGTACTGTCTTTCAAGTATTTAGGCGTGTGGTTGAGTAACTTTCCCATAGAAGCTCTAATGTCTGCCCATCTTCAAACTAAGATGAAACTGCTTACCAGCCAAGGATCGGCTGTAAACAGGAAGTTTGGTCGTTTCTCGATAACCCTGGTACTGAAGTATTGCAAGGCTAAGGTAGTACCAGTTTTAACCTACAGGGTGAAAGCTTTGTTCAATCTTATGGACTCCATCTGGAATCGCCTCGAAGGGGGGTTCTTCAAAAAAGTTCTGTGTCTTCCTCATTCTACACTAATATCTTTGATTCGGAGAGAGCTGGTCCTCAAATCCCTGAAAAACACAGTTACATGGAATAGTTTGGCTATGGTCAAAAAGTGTCACGAGCAGCCCAGGCCTGCAGTCTTGGAACTAGTCCACAGAGAGATGTGGACTGGATCAAATCGAATGCTGGTGAAATGGCCTGAAGTGACCCTGTCTTTCTTGAATGAAATTGGCAGTTCTTTGGACCAACTACTGTCTTATCCCAGAAGAGTGAAGAGGAAGACCCAGGACTGGATCCAAACCCTAGACCAGGCTTGAAGTTATGAACTTGTGGCAGACTTCCCTTTGGAAATTTGCAGCCGAAATAGTCCCTGTGCTTACCTGAAACTTTTTCCTGACAAAAGGGCAATTGTTGATACAATTTTGATGCAAATAAAAAAAATGATGGTTTATTGGTATGGTCCAACCAAACTGCAGTCACAGCCGACATGTGTTTCGACCAGTCGGTCGTTCTCAAGGCAAAGTAGTCATTAGGAAAAATCCTAATGTCACACGAGTTGATGAGTTTGTGAGATGGCACCAGATAAATGTACTTCCATACTCTGTAATAATTCATATGTCATTGATCCATCAATAAGATGGTTTTCGAAATGGGGACTTACTGGGTCCGCATAGGTCAGAATGTCCCTGTAAGTCCTCATTCCAACACCACGGACCCGGACCAGAGTTTGAGTTTTTGGAATGACAAGCATGACAATAGGACTTGGAGACTTATTGATGGATCATTGACATCTGAATTATTACAGAGTATGGAAGTGCATCTTATCTGGTGCCATCTCACACACTCATTAACACGTGATTAACTTGTGCGACATTAGGATTTTTGCTAATTACTACTTTGCCTTGAGAACGACTGACTGGTCGAAACACGTGTCGGCTGTGTCTGCAGATTGGTTTGACCATACCAATAAACCATCATTTTATATTGATTGGAATTATTTCTGAACTTTGTATTAGAATGGGACTTCAATGTATTGCTGTTTAAAACATTTTGACCTCAAATCCTTAGTGTCTCAGCCCTGTATGACAACATACATTCTTTTTCTGTTTTCTATGTTGGGAGGCCTAGGGGGACCTCATATGTTGCCATAGCTGCTTTGGACCACAGAATAATTAATGCAGACTAAGCAAATCCCAATGTGTTGCTTTCCTCATATTCTCATTAACTTAAAATGTAAACAAACAACAAACACAATACTGATGTTAATTAATACTTTAGACAGGGTAGGCCGCTCAAATGTTTGCAGAGGCCCCCTTTGCCTTAGAGGTGTTTCCCAATCAGAGGCTCTATCTTAGAGCACTATACCTATTAACTAATTTTGCTGCACTCATACCCATGCATTGAAAAAGACCCATGTTGGGTCGAAACACATGTCGGATAAACTGTGCAATTAAAAAAATTACCAAGATATACAACAACATTGAGCGTTTGAACTTATTACAATAATCTTCAACAAATAAAAACAAAGAAAACTGCTAACTGACCCAGCACCATTGTGACACAGGTTCTTCACTCACCCTGTCTAAACTACTAAAAGAGATGGAAGGGCAAAATGTCACAAGAACCCGGTCAGCGGCAGCAGGGTGCCACTTATTGTTTCTTTGATCTAGCGCTGTGATCTGGAAAGTCTAGTGCCCTATACTCCGCTGTTAATTAATACTGTCTGACTTACTAATAAACCCTCATGTACATGATTTTCATCTGGCCAGGGCCTGAATTCCACTATAGTGGCAGTCCTAATGTTCTACTTTGGCTGTAGCAGTTCTTGTGGCAAACAAAATGCATTACGTTCACACTCAACTCACAGAGTTCCTTTCCCCCCAATGAATGTGACGCACAACAAATCACTATGATTTTCATTCAGGTCCTATTTGGTAAGTCCTCCAGCCCGTCTCACACCCAACCCCAACACACACCTGGTGCCGCAATGGACTAGGAACCAGGCAGGTGTGTAGTAAGAATATAGATGTATTAATGAATTTAAACCAAATTTGACAAAGAGACTAACATCAGCCACCAATGCTTTGTCAGCACAGGAACAAAAATTACTTCCATAAAGGCACCAAAACAGAGATAATACTGAGATATGCAGTCACAGTGTCCCAGAGCTTTCTTTTCATATCACACACCAATACAGAAAAACAATCCCAGGCACACAGTGATTGCTGATTTGGTTATAATACGTTTTCTCCCAGCTACTCCCACCCTCCAAATATCAATTAGACTTGACCCCTCTGAATTGAAGGTCAGTGGCAGAGAGTGGGAACACAATGGGACATCATTTTGGGATTCTGATAAACTGTACTCTTTGTAAAAAGGGATTCAAGGGGTAAAATCGTCTTTCTACTGATTACCCCAGATGCAATACGAGGGAAAGAAAGCGATGGGAAAATTCATTTTGCCACACCTAAAAAGAACAGGTAGGACATTGTGGTTTTGGTCAAAGCACCAATGGGAACAAAGGGCAATTTCGTTTCTTTAGCACACATGCAACTGAAATGCCAGACTTCACACTGCTGATTTAAAATGAAAGGGATCAATGGGGAATTTCGTTTTGCACCCTGCACATTCACAAGGAAACAGGGTTTTGGGATTCATTCTTTTGGCAGTACTTTATGTCTACACCGTTTCAAAACACACTGGGAAGAGCTTGCTAGTTCTGAATGCCAACAAAACACATCCCATGATTTCTATAAGGGAATGAATTGATTTACTTTAATTAAATATGCTAAGGATCTACACAGACAAAGACAAAGAGGATATTTTTCTATGGGGAAATAAATAGAAGAATACATGAAAAATGCAGGTCCTGCACAATCTATGGCTTTGGGGATAGTTTTACTTACAGGAGAGATCTTTTAATGAGCATCAGGGAACAGCGGGGTGCCTCTGGGACAGCAAGGGTGTCAGTCAATGATAGTCTCCTCTGAATCCTCCAAGGGGTCCCAGTCAGTTTCTATGTCTCCTGGTTTCTGTCTTCAATGCAAGGTTTGGGGCCTCTCTGCGTGTATGTTTCACACAAGAGTTCAATATAGTTTAATAAACAAAAGGGAAAATGATATCACAAATTTGTCATGATTCCTGCTAAAGGGATTGGTTGGTTTTCTCTTCCCATCTCCCACCTGTGTGCCAATAGGACAAGGAGATGAGGGTTGTGAGTTAGGACAGCTGTGGGCGGAGAAAGCTGAATCATCTCAACCTGACATGTGGGCTCGGCATGTTCAAAAATCTATCAACATGGCAAGTACCCTAATTTTTCAAATCTTTCCATGTATGAATATGTTTTTAAGAACTAAATTTCAGATGATGCTTGTCTGAAGTCGGCATGCCCTTCATATGCAGAGATATGTTTTTTCTTCATTTACTCAGCAGCCGTATCAGTGAAAAATATGCCACTTCATAGTTCCCATGTTAATTATTTCCTTCACCCTCACACCAACTTTCAAATCTCTCTGAATCAATGGAAGGCCCAAATCAAATGTTTATTAATAACCTTAGTTATGTTTATCACACCAAAATCATTTTGTCATGGTTCAAAGGGGGTTACTGTTACCTTTAATAAAAGTCTGGAAAGACCGTTGTGCGATTGGCAAATGTAGGTGAGGGTCTTCAAGAGGAAGAGCAATTGGAGTCAACACCATCGGTCAGTCCTTCAAAACAAGAAAAGGACATGGTGATTATAGAAGTGGAGGACTCAAATCTCCGTTGATCTTTGGGTGGAAGAAGAAAAAAGAGGAGAAAAAAACAAAGAAACAAAAAATGTTGAAAAGCAACAGATCAGAGACAAAGACCTTCCCCAGAAAAATCTCCAACGCATCAACAGCAACAATGACAGAGGAACAGGAAGTGGTTAAACTAACTACTACGACCCTAAGCCGTATTGATAAGAATTTGAGCAGGAAATCTAAGGTGGAGGGTGGCAAAAGTGCTCAGCAAAAAAAGCGCAGTGGAGTTACAATCGCCTCGAAAGAAAATACTGGTACTACAATGGTTTCTGTGGGATTATAAACAGAAGGGCAAGTATTAAAAAATCTGGGGTGCACAGATGAAGCAAAAAACGCTACGTAGTCTAAAGAATCCAAACATACTCCAGAAACATTACCTCAAATGAAATCCCTCAAAAACAAACAAACATCAAGAGATGGGATATCAATAGCCCCAATATTTCTGAGGGTAAAACAGAAACCGTAAGTTGTAAAACAGTCATCTAAATGTGTGGTTAATGGAGTGCTGAACAACTACCAGAAGATTTGAAACCGGTGCAGGAAAAATCTAAAACCCCAGATCCAATAGAAGAAATCAGACTGAGTGATGATTGGAATGGATATAATGGAATAGGAAAATCGAAAAGAATAGAAGTGATACCCAATCCGATGATTGCCACCGAGGAAGATAAACTATGTGAAGATCAGCAAGGGAAAAACGAGTGCAAAGGAAATTCAGCATTCACAATGCCAATAATCTGGCTCACCCTCGTTTCAAATAAAAACAAGATAAAGTCTCTAAATAGGGGAGTGATTTTATCTATGCTGAAGAAAGTGTCTAACCTTTATTTGCTCAATAGCCAGGATATTGAGTTTGTGCGATTTCCACGCCATGATTATCCATTCGCAGCAGAAGTAGATCTAGTGTCGAGAGAAGCTTATACAGCAATAGAGGGTGCCACAACTGAACTTAGGAAACAGGACCTTCTCGTAGCCTCCTCTCAGCCAGAGGGTTTGAAAAAAACACCCATGATGGGACCACCAAAATGGATATCCAAAGCAGGAAATGAGAAGACCCACACTGCACAACCTCAAATTCCATTTAAAGGAGCAGTATCATCGGGGGAATTCACAGCAGAGAATACGCTGTCCTGTTACCTAGCATATTAACAGAGGTGTTTCAGAGACTGGGCCTAGGCCAAAAGCATCTTTAACTGTTGGGGTTTGAATGTTTTCTGCTGGAACACACGGGGGCCTGATAATTTTACCTCCAAGAACATGAAAGTACATCTATTTGGGAAGGGGGATGTCCTGATGCTGTAAGAAACCTAGTTGGTTAATGCAATTGCAATTAGGGCTGTACCAAATAGCATATTTTGTATTCAGCAGAATACCGAATAATTTGTCAACTATTCGACCGAAGCCGAATATTACGTCGAATAGTTGCTTTTTTTAATAAATCATGTTCCAAACTTCAAAAAACACTCTTATTAAAAAAACAAATAAAGCACCATTTTAAATGCATTCTATACTTTTATTTTTCTTCATTGTATTTAAAATAGCATCTTTATTTAAAGTATAAAAGCCAGAAATAAAGCAGATTTAACTAAAATGAAGGGACCCAATGTAAAGAAGATTGTTGCATATTCATTGCCAGTTAAAGTAGGAGGCTTCACAAATGCAAAAGGACTGCCTTTGTGAATCAAATGCATTGCATTCTCTATCCAGTTGCAAAGTCGATGCAGTTGAGTTTCAAAACTTCTTTGCAGCTCACATAGAAATGTATTAAATGGTACATGTTGGTTCATATAGAACACAAGTCAAGAGAAAATCTGAAATGTGTGAACTCCATCTCACAATTTACACCCCACCCAAACAAATGCTGCTCACTTCTCACTTATCCTAGCCAATCTTTCTCACCAATACACAAACATGTGCAATTTATAATTCCTGATAAAATATCAAATAATGTTAAACTCAGGACTCAAGTCCTTAAAAAAAGAAAAGGGGGCACTATGACGTATGCAATTGTAAGTGACACGACAGGAATTGAAAGTTTCTATGCACATTTCTTTCAGTTTGTTTTTTCCAACGTAAAAAAGTGCACATTGCATATAAACATTCGCCAAAAGAAAAGATGTTCCAGTATTGTTGCAGGCTAAGTATAAAAGATAAGCACCTTTTTGTCTAAGAATCTGTAACAAAACATGCCCTAAAGAGCAGATTACAATATAAGATATTTTCCAGTTGTGTGATGGCAATTTGTCTGGCCTAATTCTACTCAGTTTTGCAAACTGAAGTCTATATTTGCCTTTTTTGAGTGCATGTTGCTTTGTATTCAAATGAGAATGTCAAAGTATTCGGCAAGAGCCGAATAGTAAGAAACTATTCGGCCGGAGCCGGATAACTTTTTTCAGCTGAAATTCGGCCTAATACTCACTCAAAGACGAAGTTCGGTACACCCCTAATTGCAATGAAAGGATATTCAATGATCACACAAGCAGCCTTGGGGGATCAAAACAGACCCATCGCCATTCATTTGATGAGGAAACCATGTGGAGAAAAAAGATCTGAACTAAAGGCTAAGAAACATTAAAAAAGGCAATAGGAACAGTGAGTCAAGTACAAAAGAATCCAGATCTCTCCTGCAGAATTATAAAGCCTGGTCAGTGGCCAGGAAAATAAGGAGGCTTCAGCAGGACGGGGAACATATGTTGGAACTAATCGGGAAAAGAGATACAAGAGAGTTTTGGTCCATGTCACATCAACTGGAGGGCAAAACAGAAAACAGGCAGTGCAATCTAGTCTCTTAAAAAGACTGATTAAGCACCTAAAGTCGTTTTTTTGGAAACCCCTGATACAGTATAACAAATAAGCAGCTTGGGGCCTATCCTAATTGGGAAAGGCCCGTCCTCAAAAGCAGCAGGCCTGAATGTCCTGACGTACCAGGTTTTGAAAAATAACCCTTCCCATTGGGCTACATTTTTTAACTGTTTTTTTAGAGAGATTGTGGCAAGAAGGGAGCTACCCTCATTATGGAAATCCGCAATAGTTATACCTCTGTTCAAGGGGGGGGAGATAGGGCGGTAGCTATTAACTACCGTCCTATCGCCCTCATGGACATAGATAGTAAGATCTTTATGAAGATTATATTGGGTGACCTAGATTGTTGGGAAAGAGAAAAGAAGATTCTATCAAAATGTCAAACAGGTTTCAGAAGGGGACTGTCCACTGCACTAAATGGCATGATGCTAAACCTAATGAGTGAAAATTCAGGAAGTAAAGGGGGGCAGCAGCTATTTGGAGCGTGGGTAGACTTCTCCAAAGCTCTTGACCAGGTGGACAGAGGGAGACTCTGGTTAAAACTAAGAGCAAGGTGGATCCCAGAAGGAATACTAGGGATGCTCATTGATTTCCATAAAAAGAACACAATCAGAGTGTGCTTAGATGAAGAGGGTCACCTATCAGAGACAGTGAGAGTGGAATGGGGGTCCGTCAGGGGTGCCTGGGAGCACTGCTCTTTAATCTATATGTAGCTGACATGGGAGAATATCTGGCCCCGGCGGCATTGGCAAGTCCAGAGCTGAATGGAGTAAAGTTACACTGGCTTGCCTATGCCGACGAACGTTGTTCTCTTAGATAGGACAGGTACTGGGCTGCAACCTCTTCTACATAGGTTGCATTGCTATGCAGAATAAAATGGGCTAGCTTGGAACCCAAACAAATCGAAAATAATGTTCTTCAGACAGAAGAACAAAAAAGTGGTCTACCAACAAAGGTCAATGGGGCCAGCAGATCCCAAGAGTAGAAGAGCTGGTTAACCTAAGATATAAAATCCATGCCTCACCAGCTCAATGTAAAGTAGAGCATGACATTCTGATGTAAATGAAACAACTGTCTGTTCAGATGAAAAAAGTTAATACTCATTAATATGAGGTATGGTAGATTTTCTATCATTCCATTAATAAAATTCTATCAAGCCAAAGTAATCCCAGTTATTTTGTATGGGGTGGAAGCAAAACCACAGCTATGGAATGCAACATGGCAAAAAGGGGAAGGATTCCTTTGGAAAAATGTTCTTGGGTTACCAATATGCCCCTCGATGTCTACCATCAGGTTTGAAAAGGGTATAAGATCATTAAAAGCACAAGTAGGGTGGAAATTAGCCATACTATTTTGTCTTATAACAGTATCCCAACAAGGAACATCGTATGCAGATATAAAAGCCCACATGGAAAATAATAAATCAAGAATGCTGTCAAAACTGTGTATTCAAATGGAAACTGTTTACTCAAGGCGGATATCAAGATGCAATCTCTATTGGAGAACCCAGTGAAAGTTAAAAAAAAGATGGGATGAGATGGATTGGATTTAAACAATCGAGGAAGTGTGTTCTGGAGCCAACCCAAATCCATTGCAGATAGCCGACCAAAAACTAGGTAACCTAAGTAAATATCTGGTGAAATTCCCGGATTGGAGAATCAGGAAGAAATTCCTGAGACTGCGGCTGAATTTCATACATACAGGAGAGGTCCTCGCGAAAAGAGATCTTGGTCTGTGTCAGGTCTGCAAAAATCCAGAAGCTCAGTCCATCAGACATTTACTCATGGAATGTGAAGACACATGGTAAGCAAATTCTCTCCTTTTTGGAAAATGTGGTTTTGAATCATCACACTATATTCCAGAAATACTTTGGGAGAGGTCGATCGCCGGTAACTCACAGGGTATGACAACAACAGTAATTAAAATGCTTGAAAGATGCAAAATAGTGTTCTGAATGGTTGGGAGTATGATCTTTAAGATGAAATGGCAGGGAATCATCTGATTGTTTAATCCTCAAGATGATGTATATGAGAATGAAAGAGGAATAGGAAACCTGATAGGGATTTATTTTATGTATTTAGTGTGGAATGGATTTCATTGGAATGGATTCTAAAATGTGATTAGATACATGAGATTTGCATTTGTTTTGATGTTTATTTAGATACTTTGATTTGTTTTATAGTCTTTTTGGTTGTCAAAGGTGACAATTCAATAAAAAAAAATACATTCTTATTAACCATATGTAAGCTATTAACATCATGTGTCATCAAAATATCCATACACAGTTTTTTTTTCACAAAAACAGAAAGCATTTACACCTGCAATATCGTGCCTTGTTATGTTCATAACCTACACACACAACAATGCCCTCAAATGGCTGCTTAGCATTTAATGTCTCTTCATTATGTTGTAGAGATAATATAAGATCATTAAAAATGATTTAGTCGAACCCTAAACAATTTGCAATATTATTAATAATGTGCTTGAATATAATCGTAGCATCCTACTATTTTCCTATTTAAAGCATCAACTCACATTCATGCTATTGGGGTAGGGGATTCTTGTATCTTCCACTCCAGCCAACGCAAACCTATTTATTGGAAGGGCCAAATCCTATCAAAAGCCAATGACTACTAGGAGAAGTGTCTTTAAAGCAATATAAAACCATGGATGCAAATACAGATGAAAAGGAACAATCCACCTGTCTTCTATCTACTAATGTTTAAAAAAAAAGTTCCCTTATCCTAGCTAGAAGTTCAAGGCATATACACATTTTGAATGTATTGTATCCAAAGGTGTACTGCAACGTAGCTCAGTTTGTTCATAAACATTACCGAGCAGTCAAGGGATAACCTGACCAAAACCAGCAAGCCACTCTTAATGTCAAGCACATGGAACATGAAAAATTAACAATAGGGTTAAAACTGCAACTCGGGCACCCAAACAGATTATAGGACCAAGCATTTCACTCAAATTAAAAATACCCCAAATTTGGAATCAGCGTGCACTTTTTTCATTGCCACAGACATTCTATTTGAAAGGTTGCAGCTCCCATTTTAACCAAGCCCTTACTATCAGCTCTATCCACAATGAATGTGCAGTTGCTTGCACGTGCACCGGATCTTCTATCTTAACACTCCACTTTTGGAGCAATTCATTTGGAATGTAACCAGGCCTTCTGTTAATCACATGATAACAAGCAACCAGTTCCGGCTCCCTTTTTTAGCACTGAGGCAGTGGATAACGTAGTTCAAGTTTCATAGTGTCATATTCACAGTGCCATGAGTTGTGGTTGCTAGTGCCTTGTGTCCTGGTTCATAGTTTAGACCTCCTCCCACATTCTGGCAGAGGTTGTACTGTGTAATGTCCTATGCTTTGCAATGGACACTGATTCTCTATGAACAGATGCATCATTCTGCTATTCTGGGGTGGGTTCATTGCCAGTGGTGTTTATTAATTTGAATTCTTCCACCCATCAAGTTTGGGTTAACGTCTGTCTCCCAGACATGGGTCGCTTGAATTCTACACTCTAGGGAACCAAACTTCACCTTTTTAATGAGGCCCACTAAAGTCAAAACATGTCTGTGCAGCTTGTATTTCCATGCAGAGGGGATGTGACCTAACAACTGTTCGGGCAAGACTGCTGTCACGGGTGGCAGTGGCAGACTAGTTTACAGATGGTTGGTCCACTCCTTTAACGTTGCAGACAGACTAAAAAATGGTGTTGTGGAAGGGCCCAGGGATTTGTGAGTGTTGCGATGAATTACAAACCTTACACCATTACATGTCTAGTTATAGGTTACTTCAGGGCACCCAGGGCTTCAGGACACGCAGCGCAGCCTGTTGCTCCTACCTATAGCCGCATCCTGGCAAACCCAATAGAGCAGCACAGCGGGAATGGATCATTTCATATGTTAATCCCTCCTCCCCGTTCCAACATGCCAACCCCCAGAGAGTGCCTATGCAACAACAAGATAATTGGTTGATCGGATACTTCCCTTCCTGTGTGAAGGCAGTGGCTCCAGTATAAAACAGAGTATTTTAGAAGGCACTTATTCAACCTTTTGCCACGCTCTTTATAGCTTTTGCATTCTCTCTCTTGCGTGTTCATCTTGTCCTTCATTTTTTACCTCCCCTTTCCTCTCTTTTTGGCTTTCTTTTCCCCCTTGCTCGGCTGCCTTTTTGTCACTGTTCACATGTGTCCCTGAAGCCCGCTTAAAGGGGGTTTGCTGCCTTCAGTGGCCTTTCCCCTCTGTGCATGCTCTTCTACTTTTCACCATTACATCGTACTCTCTGTATTATCTAAAGGCATCCAAGTGGCCTCATGGAAGGGCTGGCCCTATGGCGTCAACACTGAGATGTACCTGCTGTGCTTGCCTGTCTACCCAGAGAATGACAGGTTAAGATACCCCAAGAGTAATTGTCCTGATTTGGATGTGCTACAGATGTTGGAGCTGTGACTGCCCATGAGGTACAAAACCCAACGAACAAAAATGCAGTCTTGTGACAAAAGAAACCATTGCCTTGGACCAGCCCATGTCCTGACTGGGTAGTGTAAGACCCAATGGGAATCCTAGAAAGAAGAATCAGTTACTGAATGCTTGTAAAGTTCTGTTCACGTTTTGCTCATCAGTTCTGCACTTCAGATAGAGTAAGCAGTATATTATACGCATTCTCCACGGTAGCACCCTGGGACGATCCATCTCATTCCTAGCAGCGGTTCCAGCTGACCATATGCTCAATGACGGTATGCTCTTCTGCATGAGCTTTGGATGGATAAACTCCTTTCTGCCAAGGAAGTAATTGCGAAGCGTCACCAAGGAAATTCAGCTAAGATGAATTTCGGGACAATTGTCCTCAGAAACTGATGAGATGAAAAGGGCCTGTTTACTTTATAGTGTCGGTGTTTCAGAGTAGACATTAGATATGTGTCAGCACCGATTCCCTGCTTCAATACAGTAGAGATCGAGCGCCATGAACTATAGTGAAGGGTTACAGGATGAATGAAGCGGTCATCCTTTCCATGTCACCAGTCACCATTCCACATTTCAAGATACCACAACAGGGTAGCAGGGCAAGCTTCCTCTTTCCTTCACTCATAGAACATAGACATCATGGAAACCAGCATTTCCTCAGATGCACACAACTGGAGCAACAGCAATAAGCTTACCCGTGCCTGATCAGGCCAGCAAGGACAGCAGGAGTGCAAGCTTCCCTCACATAAAACAAGCGAGCAGCATGAGTGCAAGCTCATTTAATACAACACAGGTTTGGTATATGCCTCTGCACTGCGATTCAATCCAAAAGAATAGGTACTGCATGGTTATCAGCAGTGCAAGTAGCAATCAGACGAACATTTCCAGAATGCACCTTTGCAGTCCATGCTTTCTTCACAACAATCAGTTCCAGAATGCATTCTATAGGTGCAACCCCAGGAACAAAAAGTGTACAGTCTCAGCAGGTATTGCTTTGTTCAAAAGGAACAGGTCTAGCATGAGCCTCAGCAGTGCAAACTCTGCCGACATACAACAGGCAGTGTATATTCCAAATATATAGGGCAAATCCAATTATTTATACGAGGAAGAATTCAGTAAACCATAACTACAGCTGATTGCACTGTGAGGGATGGGTGCAATTTGCTTTTCAACATGGTGCATACCTTCAGCTCAAGGGCATTGGCACACTACAGAAATATTAGAAATTAAAAAAGGGAAATAGCTTGCAATGTTTCACATTTTCATCTAAGTTTAAGGGATTTATATTACTGATGCCTGCATTTTATGAAAATGTAACTTTTAAACAGCACATTCTGTGTGCACCAGTGCCCTGTATCGGCATTCATGTTGAGAGCAATTCCAGTTCTGAGAACTCGTTTGATGCCCTGTAGGGGTACAGGGATGAGCATTGGCTAAGCGTTTACTCAGCCCCACACCACTACTAAACCAGCAGTGATCTCAGACATGAAGGTGAAACAGACACAACCGGACAGGTATATCTCCTTCACCTCTTTTGGTAACGTGGGCCAAGGACAGGCTATATACTTCTGGGGGATGTGAGCTGGCACAGATGCACCACAAACAAGATTAGTAGGTTGGTAGCAAAACACAATAATGTCCAACCAAGGCGCTATGAAAAACATACATCTTTAATTAAACAAAAAACACAGAGAAAGCAGACATTAAAGTTAACGGCATTCTGGGTCGGAAGACGGGGTGCTCAGACAAATATTTCAGCCTCAAAATGTCATATTTCTGAAAAGGCCTTTTAAAGGATAGAGTAGGGGGCTTACAAGTCACTAGGGTCCTTTATGGCAGACCAGAGGTACAGGGCAACAACAAATACTGTATGTTCTTGTCTTTGGAGCTCAAGCCAGGATTTTCGGCATTGAGTCAGAAGTCTGGGTGATTTTGGCACTGATGGTCAAGTCGAGGAGTGAAATGCAATGCCTTTCAGTAGTGACAACAGCTTGTACTTCGAAGATGCTGGGCAGGGTGGATGGTGTTTGGTCTGTGGCACTGGAAGACTCTGTGGCCTCGTATGAGGAGAAGCAGAAACTGGCCTTCGACACTGAGTTGGCTTAGATGGCTGAACACAACTTTAGGGTACTGTAGCAATTACATCTTGGAGCTCACAAAAGCTGGTAACCAAGCATCAGTGTTACTTTGGGGATGCTAGAGGACTTGGCAGGTCTCAGATGCGGGCACCGCAGATCTTCAACATCAAGCGAAACTCAGAGGAGTGCAGGTGTTTGAGCACTGAGTCTGAAGATGGCTCCAAGGGTTCCTTCAGAGCAGCTTGGGGAGTGTCAAAGGTGCCCAAACCGACATTTAGGCAGTTTGGAGTTTCAGGAATAGGCAGGAGTCACTTTCCTGGCTTTGTGCTTGCTGGGAGACCGAGTCCAGTGTTGCGGGAGCAAGGTGAGTCCATTTCTCTGCCCTTCCTAATGAGGAAGGTTGGTTTGTAGAGGGCACTTGCAGTGGATCTCTCGACTCCAGTCCCCAGGTCTTTGCAGTAGGCCTTGTTCACACAACAGTTTCACCCCAAATGTGCCCTTGGGATGGGTAGGGAGAACTTTCTTCTTCCTCTTAGCCTTCTATCTTTACCTCATAGCCTTCTGTCTTCATTAGAATAAACAATGTCCTCAACAGAGTTCCATGTGCATCCTTCCTGTTTTGTCTTAAAGTCCAAAGAAGAATGGGAAGGGGCAAGACATTTAGGGAAACCTAGCAGAATCCAGGATTGTGGATCCCTTCTCTGCATTAAACCTCTCCTCTGGGCTACTCTAACCCCACCCCTTCCACTGTCTGCCTGCCTACTTTAACAATACTCCAGTTTTCTCTCTTTGAAGCACTGGTTCCCAGGAGCCTTCCAGGGAGGGTGGTGCCTGGCCCTGTAGTAAGGCATCAACATTTCTCATGGGGATCAAAAGGGACACTTCCTGGGCAATGCCACACACAGATGGTGTGGGAACTCCCCAGCTAGACAACCAACATGCATACAGCCCTGTCATAAATGGGGCACATCACCAAGCTTACAATGATGTGGCACTAAATGCTTGTGGCTGTATAATTGTTTAACCTTGGCAACCACCATGCCATAACTGGACAGGTTGTACATTTAGAGACTAATGTACCACCAGCTACTCCGGTACACAATTAGCATGTTTTAAAGGTGCAGACGATTGAAACGCCACCACTGCCTATTGGATCTTTGGCTCTTGCAGCTTTTCAGGAATGCACATGTGACCTTTCATTCTGCCTAGAAACCACTGCAGGGCAGGGGCTGTTAATTTCAGTAGACTGTCTTATCAAGGTATACTGCTGCAGTCTTCTTTTAGCATGGAGCATTATGAAAGAGGGGCAGATCAAGCTTCCGGAAACTTAATTACCAACAACATTCTCAGACTATGTACCACTCCAAAATGTAATTCTGTCCCAATGATGCAGAATGAGGTGCTGATATTATAAGGAAGGTTTACTGCCTGATTACGTATTCCATTATTTTTCTAAAACGTCTACATAGTTGCTCTCTCCCATGTTTTTTCCTTATCTTACCTTTAAGGGACCAGCTAATTTGGCCAATCATGCTGTAAATTAAAAGGTCCTGGTTGTTTGTGTTGTAGTTTGATAGCAGGAAGTTATTTTGCGTGATTATTTTAATTCACCAGTATAGAACTAGGACTGTGTTATATATAGTTTGAGCATGAGTCTTGCTGCAGCGTTGTGTATGCTCTGAAGTTTTTTGAACAGTCGTTCTGGCATTCCGAGGTATAGGCTTACTAGTCACTAGGGCTGGGAGGGGGGCATGAACAGATCTGCTGCTTGGCATTTCTGTTTCCCCCGGCAGACTCTCAGTCACGCAAGTGAGTGCCTGGACAGACTCTACTGCCATACGATTGCGTTTGCAATTGTAAATTCCAAAACAAATATAGGTGGTCTCTGTAGTACTTTGCTCCTGCTCCTCTCCTGCAACCACTGGTTGCTGCAACACCTGATTCTGCTACACTTCATTTGACAGCAACCTGTTTTTGGATACTCTAAAACACACCCAGGGTGTGCAAAATGAGTTGGCTTCCTTCTTCACTGTTTGCCGTACCTCAATAGTTAGGCATGCTTGCACTAGCCCTGCCTGTTGCTGACACAGCCAACACAGGTATATGCACATTATACCAGCTCAGAGGGTGTTTTGTTACCATATGTGTTACCTTACTCCCCAGCACAGCCCACCACTACTAGGGCATGCCCAAAGCCTGGTACTGCTCGTCCTATTGATGGCCTATAGACCTGGTGTGCAGGGCTACTAGTAGCCTTCTGACCCACAATTGTGACATGCTAGCCACCGAGTGATGTCTAATCTTCGAGAATTGGGCTTTTTGTATTGGTTTTCTAGAAACATAGCGAACAGGCTTCCAGAGAAATATAGGCACAGGCTGTAATGGGTTTATAACAAATTGCTTACAAGATACCGCTTGGAGTAAATGTTCAGTACCCACTTATATGGTGTCTTTAGATCTGTCCTACGAATTTATTGATAGGCACCTGCTGTGGGCGAAGCGAGCGAGATGGGGAATTCCCGAAGGCCTTTTAAGGATTCATATTTATCTGCATACAGTCATGCTAAATCATTCTGGAAAACTATCAGATTCAATCCCTATAAACACATGAGTAACACAGGGGGGCGTGTCGGGCCCCTGTCTCTTCAATTTTTATGTCTACAATATAGAGGAATACTTATAGAATGTATTTATTTCACCCACGCTAGGAAATGTTAAACTCACCTGGCTGGCTTCTGCTGACCATTTCATTTTGTTACACAGTACTCTGTTAGGGAGAATTCTCATTCTATGGCTAATTTCCCTTACCTATAGAGTCCCCCAGCAGCTTTGCTGGATTTGAAGGGTTTGTTTTTTTCTCCTGCTAAGAGTGTGACTCTTTTTCCCACTCTTAAGCATATTTGCTATGTGTGTTCTAGGCTATTTTTTGTGTTTAATGTCTATGGGGTTTTTTACATCACCCTCATAGGAACCATCTTTATACACATGTGTTACTCAGCACCCTCAGTGCAGTGACACAGGGGTGTCATAGTGACCCCCAAACATAGACTCCATACCCTGGGACTGACTACTGTCTCCCAGGGCATGTAAAGTCCCCATTGACTTTACTAATCACTTTTTATGAACTAAACCAGTACAACCCATCTTACTATGGAGGTACTGGGAAGGGTTAATAGTTTTTCCCTGGTGTTCATTTTCAAGAGGGTACCATATAGTCCCTCTCGCAAAAGTTTCTGGCTGCTGATGGCAGTGGTTACTACCAATAATATTCGACCGCAAATATTTCCCTATTGGATTTTCCCATTGTTCGAGGCTACCACTTTTACTGACAGCCTCTAACATACCGCCGGTTTAATTAATTATTAACTTTACATATAAATTCTTTCTCGTGTCTTTCTCTAAACTCCTAACCCAGGTCGGGGATCCTTTGTTTGTTCTTTTGGCGGGCTTCTGCCGAGAAGCCCTCCTTTCGGCGCCACTGAGTCTGGGGTGGATCCATTGTGTGGGAGGGGGAGTAGGACCCCTGGACAGGGTTGCCTCAGCAACCCATGTCGCACTCTGCCATGGTAGGCTGGAGGGTCTACTGCCAAGATGACCACTCAACTGCATGAGTGACAGCTAGGCTATATGAATGGGGATCTTTTTGCATAAAAGCAGGGTCCTGAGGACTGGAAGAGCAAGACATTGCCACTGGAACTAGGAAGCCGAAGAGGAGAGGAGCCAAAGACATCTGCAATGACTGAACCACCGGTGAAGCCCTGCTGCAGCGTCTCACCACTTTTCTCCACACGACGAGAGATGGTCTTCACCTGCAAGAGCCTTCTCCCCTTGAGCTGGTGGGGCCAACCAGTTTGCCAATCGCCTTCATGGACCTGCCCTGGTCGAATCGCCAGTACCCTGTACTCGGAGACCGGATAGCCAGGCACCCGTCCACCCGGACCGCGATTTAAAGTAGCGTACCTTTAATTCGTTGGGCAGCACCGCGGCTGGTTTCATCCCTGGGTAGTGCAGTATTTTGAACCTTCCTCCACGATGAGAGCCTCTCTTGATCTGCTGGATCCCGCAAAATGCAGGAACTACCAGGAACAACCGCCACCGCAGGAGCCTCTTCTTCATTTTAAGGTACTTTGTTCCGCCAGGCCTCCCTTTTCGCGTGGTAGCGCTAAAGGTTTTTTTAAATGTTTTACCTTCCTGGTGGGTTGGCCGCCCCTATCCTCTAACATTGTCTTTCACCTTCTGCATCCACTTTTTCGAATCGTTAGCCAAAGACTTGACTGCAGCTACAAGAACATTTTGCTCCTGGGCCCTTTGCCCTGTACCACTGACTCTGGCACAGGCCTATTGACTATGGCTGAATTTGTTAGAACTGCTCTCTCTAGATTGCTTCTCAACTAGAACTGTTTTGATGTACCTAATTCTTATAACCACCTTTTCCTTCCCACTTTTAAAACTTGTGAAGTGCCATTTGGCTCGGTTTTCATTTAAGTATTATACATGCTAAAGTACTGCCTTGCCTAAACTTGTTCACAAACTTATGGGAAGTGTTGCTAGGGTGTGTAAGAAGATATTCCTGTATAACTTGTGCTTTCCCTCCCTTGTGAGAAATTGCTAGAGTGCCATTTGTGTTTGGTTTTCACTGTGCCATTTTGCTCAGTTTTCACTCTTGCTCAAACTTGTCTACAATTTAACTAGGGAGTTGTGTAAACTTTTCTTGACTGATTTTAACTTGCTTTATTAACTGTGATTAATGTGTTGAACTAGAAGTGTGTAAAATAAATATATATATTCTTTTTAAAACAAAACTTTGGTCAGTATTTCCTTGTGCCATAGTATTGTAGTCCTATTGTGTAAACCCTGAATACTGCTCATTTCCCTCTTGAGATAAGTCTGACTACTTAGCCACAGCTACCAACTAAATCTTTGTGGTACAGACTGATACCAAAGGGGATTTATTGCTCATACCTGTAGGCTTAATCTTCTGTAGTGCTCCCTAAGGGAACTGCACAGGATTCTGCCTAACATTGGTGTACAGCGGTGAGGATAAAAGTATTGGATTGTCATGATGAATGCTCAGAAAAACCCGGAACTGATGGGCCCACACCAGTCACAAGCACCCATAAGGGCTTATCAAGCCCCTAAGAGGTGCCCTTGGACCCCCTACACTCAGTCCTGGCGCCGTTGGCACCAGGCTCATAATAAGTGTTGAATTGCATGGGACTACTTACTCAGCCTAGTGTGGCTGAGCCTTTCTGCATATCCAGGGTGTGGCTGAGGCACTACTTTACCTGAAAGGCAGGGTGTGATTAAGGGACTACTTTACCTGGAACTACTTTCAAGGTTATTTAAACCACACCCTGCAGGCAGAACACACTTCGCGTTATTTTGCACTCCTGCAGCGTAACGCTCACCGTGTCTATCCTGTCCTCGAACTGCTACAGCCACACCCGTTCAGAAATTCCATCCATCGGTACCTGAGAGAAGAAAGAGAAGAGAACAAGAGTCAGTACAGCAACGAAGGACATACCTGCATAATTCAATCCCATTGGTTTCGCCTTCAGCAGTTCTCCGGACCGCTGCACTTGCTGAAAAGAAGGTATCTGCTCTGGCATCCAATATTCACCAGCATTGTCAGCAGTGGCCAGCATTCGTCCAGAAAACGTTGGAGCGGTTCATCGATCTTGCAGACCAACGCCTCTTTGGGGATAGAAGGGAGAAGTTGTGGCAAGCTACATCATCCACGCAGTGCCACGCCAGAGCAGACATCATTCGTGCAGCCACGTGCTACGCCCCCATAGAGACCAGGTGAGCGTGACAGGATTTACATTTTAGTGTGCTGCTAGTACCTTGGTTCAAATAACCACAAGACTAACAATCACAAGAAGTTTATTTTAAACAAAGTCAAAGTATGGAGAGTAATAGCCAGGAGACACTCCTTACTAATACTGCTGATTATTTAAGCGATCTTTGTAGACAGAAAGGTCTTCCTGTCAAAGGCAAGAAATCAGAAATGATTGATAGACTGTTAGAAAAACAAAGTCTGGATAGTGGTGGTGTAGGGCCTACTACTCCAGCAATTGTAGCAGACATTGAGATTGATAATGTTGAAAGTGTTATTGTTGAAGCAGATGAGGAAGAGGAGGATAACAATGTCACCCCCTCTGGCCCTCTGCCTGCTCAAAGGCCTCACCCTGTGGCTACTGGACCATTATCATGTCCCACATAAAGTCCTGAATTTATCACCTTAGAAAAAATGAGACTTGAGCTAGAATTCAAATGAATTAGTGCCCAAACTGAACAGAGACATCAAGAACTAAGGCTCAAAGAATTAGAGGTCAATCATGAGCTTGAGATGAAGAAATTGTCTTTGGAAAATGCTTCTCTCCCTGAATCCTCTAGATCTTCCAGTCCAAAAAGACCATGGATGTCTAAAGAGATTGTGGGTATGTATGAACCTAAGTTGGATGTATTAGATTGGTTAGCTATGTTTGGATACAATCATGGGCTCCAGGATATCACAGGGAACCAGTTGATCCCCTGGTTATTCTCTAGGCTCCCCTCTGTTGCATCTGATGTGGTAATGTAGTTGGGGGAGGTGGATAGGATGGATTATGAATGTGTGAAACTAGCTTTAATAGCTAGATTTGGGAAGACTCCTTCCCAGTACCTTAAGAGGTTTAGGGCCCTCAAAAAGCATGATAGCACCCCTTGGTCTACTTGGGTGAATGAGTGTTTCAAGAATTTAGAGGGATGGATTAAGGGTTACAGAGTTAACACTTATGAAGGAATGAGAAATCTTGTAATTTTGGAGTCTATCTATGATGCCTGCTCTCCTGAGCTCCGACAGCACTTGGCTGATTCAAAAGAACTAGATTCTAAGAAACTGGCCAAGGCTGCTGACTTGTGGGTTGCCAACATGGCTACTCACAAGGATTCAGGGGTCACTCAGGAAAAGGATGAGGGAAAGCAGCCTAAGAAAGACAACAAAGAGAATTCAAATAATTCCAATTCCAAAGAGGCCCCCAAACAAAATTCTAAGGGTAAGCCCCAAGGGAAACCTAATCAGGCTAGTGTGCCTTCTGGTCCCAGAACAGAAGGAGGTCAGAACAACCCACCATTCATAAAGATATTTGGGAAATGTTATGTTTGTGTCTTTACTGACCATGTGAAAGGGGATCCCAGATGTAAGGGTAAACCTTCAGGGGTCCACACTATCTCCTTAGCCTTCGCTCCAGAGGAGGAAGTACATATGGCCAGTGGAAACTTTCAACTACTAGCTGAAGACCCCATCAGAGTCTCAGCTAGTGTATCTTTAGTATCCCTAGGGTTGTGGGAACAACAGAATTTAGATGTGTATAATTCTATCCCTCCTAATACTAAAGAGTATTATAAAGACAGTGTCCTAGTAAATGGTCAGCAGACCCCTGCCATTAGAGACACTGGGGCCAGTATAACTGTGGTGGATGAATCTTTTTTCAAGGTGGAGGACGTTGCTAAGGCACCCAAACGCCTCACCAAGTTAGCTGGAGGGCCTGTGCAGATGCTTCCCCAATTACCAGCTCTCATCCAGTGCAATGAAATGACTGTGAGGATTCCTGTTAGTGTGTAATCTGAAGTGCCTGGAAGGGTTCTTTTAGGGAATGACCTTAAGGAACTAGGAGTAGTGTCAAGTACTCCCAGACCTCCCAGCAAAGGATTGCAGGAGCTCACCAGTCCTGCAAGGGAGAGGACCTTGAGGGGCTCTCCTGAGGAGATGATAGAAAAAGAAATCACTCCTACTCCACTGGAGTTACTAACTGCTATTTCAAAGCAACCAGAAGCAAAGGGGAAACCCAAGACTTCTAAGAAGAAACCCGCAGAAAGCAATCCAGTGCTTCCAACCAGGCAAATCTCCTAGGTTCTCCAAAATCACACATGTGATTCCTCCTCCAGATGAGTCTGAGAGTGAGGTACAACCCTGTGTGGTTGAACTAGAGCCTGAGGACTCAGATCTAGTAGAAGTCCAGGAACTCATTGGAGATCTTGACCCTGTGGACCATCCTGAGCTGCAGTCTTTACTGGCAGAAGGTGGCCCCAACAGGGCAGACTTCAGTAGGGGACAAAGAGAATGTCCAACTCTGGAAGGTCTTCGCCACCAGGCAGCTTCTCAGCTTGAAGGGCAAGAGCCTGGGAAGTATAGGTTACACTGGGAAGATGGCCTCTTCTATAGTGAACCAACAGAGTCAATCCCTGGAGACTACAAAAGACCTGTAGTGCCCCAAGAAAACAGACTCCAATTCTTGCAACTAGCCCATGAGATACCTTTGGCTGATCACTTGAGTTTCAAGAAGACCAAGAAAAGGCTCTCTCTCTACTTTTATTGGCCTAAAATGGGGGCTGAAGTAGATAAGTATTGCAAGAGTTGCCACACTTGCCAAACCTCTGGTAAAAGTGGCTCCAAGAACGTGGCACCCTTAGTGCCTCTCCCTGTGGTGGGAGTACCATTTGAGAGGGTAGGAATCGACATTGTTGGTCCCCTTGATCCTCCAACATCTTTAGGCAACAGGTTTATACTTGTTGTAGTAGACCATGCTACTAGATACCCTATAGCAATTCCTATGAGGACTGTTACAGCTCATGCCCAAGCTCAGGCCCAAGCCAACTGCCTTGTCATCCCGCGTTTTAATCTCCAAAGATCAGGTGGAACCAGCTTCCCCATCCTGGCAGCCAAACTTTGGAACTCACTCCCCAATGACCTTAGAGCAGAACCTTCCTTCCTGAAATTCAAACACCTTACCAAAGCCTGGCTATCCGCCCAAGACAGCTAACACTAGTTTACTGCCCTACTTGCACTTTGACCTACTCTGCATCCCTTATTAACTACCCTGTAAATCACTGCCTTATCGATATTCGCTTGAATGTATATTCTGTAAATTCTCCTGTAATACTCTGTCACATTGCCTTGTCATGCTTTCATCTTGTTGTAACTAAGTTAAGCGCCCGGTTGCCCCTGGGCCTGGTGCGCTATAGAAATAAATAAAATACAAAAATACAAATGCTGTGGCTAAGGCCCTGCTTGGTATTTTTACCAGGTTTGGGTTTCCTAAAGAGGTAATATCCGACAGGGGGGTCACATTTTATGTCCCACTACATGAAGGCCATGTGGAAAAACTGTGGAGTTACCTACAAGTTCTCAACAACATACCACCCTCAGGCAAATGGGTTGATAGAAAGGTTTAACAGAACCATGAAGAGCATGATAGGAGCTTTAGAGGATCCCCTTAAGAAAAAGTGGGATCTCCTACTGCCATGCCTTCACTTTGCATATAGAGAAGTCCCTCAGGAGGGAGTTGGTTACAGTCTTCTCTATGGCCATCCGGTCAGAGGTCCATTGACCCTAATCAAGGAGGGGTTGGAGAGTGCTCCTTCCCCCACACCAGTCAGAGTTACTGACTATGTGATAGGACTCCGGAGGAGAATGTCACACATGATGGTTGAAGCAAGTGATAGCTTGAAAGCAGGTCAGGCTCTGGTGAAGTATTGGTATGACCAGAAGGCCAACATGGTTGAGTTCTCTCAAGACCAGCTAGTTCTTGTTATGGTACAAACAAGGCAGAGGGCCTTGCAGGACAAATGGATGGGACCCTTCAAGATTGTGGGAAAACTTGGAGAGGTGAACTATCTGGTAGATTTAGGCAATCCTAAGGATCCTAGAGTCTTTCACACCAATCGTCTAAAAGCTTATGTCTCGAGATCAGAACTGGGAGCTTTGCTTCTAGCTTCAGCTCAAAAGGAGGAGGAGAGTGAACCTCTACCTGACCTCCTCAGAGGCAAACCTTTAGATGAGAAAGTAGAAGGAGTTAATCTCTCTTCTAATCTGACACCTGAGCAACAGAAGGAGTGCAAAGTTTTGCTAAATCAATTCGCCCCTCTGTTTTCTCTAGCACCAGGCTTGACCCCTTGATATCAATACTGGTAACTGTTTACCTGCCAAAATCAGGGCTTACAGGATGTCAGAAAATGTAAAAACCCACATCAAAGGAGAGGTCAACAAGATGCTTGATCTCAGGGTAATAGAGCCCTCTACTATTCCAAGGTCTAGGCCAGTTGTGTTAGCACCAAAGGCAGGATCCAAGGAGTTGAGATTCTGTGTGGACTATAGAGCCCTAAATGCAGTCACTAAGACTGGTGCCCATCCTTTGCCAAGGACAGATGAGCTGGTGGATAGACTTGGTTCAGCCAAGTTCCTCAGCACATTTGATCTCACATCAGACTATTGGTAAATAGCTCTGACTGACCATGCCGAGGAGAAAACTGCATTCTCCACCCCAGTTGGCCTATACCAGTTTAAGCTTATGCCTTTTGAACTAAAGAATGCTCCTGCTGCATTCCAAAGGATGGTTAATCAGGTTCTGAATGGGATGGAGGACTTCTGCATGACATACTTGGATGACATTGCAGTGTTCAGTCCTACTTGGAAAGAACATATTGACCACTTAGGATATGTTTTGCAGGCTCTTGAACAGGCCCATCTGACCATAAAGGCAAGCAAATGTCATATTGGTCAGAGTAAAGTGGTCTACCTTGGGTATGAGGTAGGAGGAGGTAAAATAAGGCCTTTGCTCAGCAAGATTGAAGCTGTGCAAAATTGTACAACCCCTTCTACTCAAACCCATGTGAGAGCCTTCCTAGGCCTCACTGGGTACTACAGGAATTTCATTGAGAACTATGGATCTATAGCTTCTCCTCTGAATGTAATCTCCTCTCCAAAATTCCCTAAAAAGTCAAATGGAATGAAGAGTGCAACCAGGCCTTTGAAAGCCTGAAGAAAGCCCTTTGTCAAGCTCCAGTTCTCCGAGCTCCTGACTACCACCAACCCTTCATTGTGCAGACAGATGGTTCTAATATAGGTATAGGTGCAGTCCTCAGTCAACTGTATGAGAAAGGTAGGGAGCACCCCATTTGCTTCATCAGTAGGAAACTGAAGGAACCTGAAACAAGGTGCGCAACTATTGAGAGAGAATGTTTTGCCATCGTGTGGTCTTTGAAGAAGTTTACACCATAACTGTAGGGATCTACTTTCATTATTCAAACAGACCACCAACGCTTGAGATGGTTGATGCAAATGAAAGGGGAAAACTCAAAACTGCAAAGATGTTCAATCTGCCTCCAAGGGTTTGATTTTACCATTGAGCACAGGTCAGGATGTCACCACAAAAATGCTGATGGTCTCTCTAGGATGTTTATAACCGACTAGAGGTAAGAGACTCATCCAGGAGTGGATTAGATCCTCCTGTTCCTTAGTCTGGGGGGAGGAGGGGGGCGAGTGTTAGGGAGAATTCTCATTCTATGGCTAATGTCCCTTACCTAACGGGTCCCCCAGCAGCTTTGCTGGATTTGAAGTTTTTTTTTTCCTGCTAAGAATGTGACTCTTTTTCCTACTCTTAGGCATATTTGCTATTTGTGTTCTAGACTGTGATTTAAAGGGGGCATACCTTTTTTCATCCCTGGGTAGTGCAGTAACTCGAACCTTCCTCCACGACGAGAGCCTCTCTTCCTCTGCTGGATCCCCTGAACTGCAGGAACTACCAGGAACAATCGCCACCGCTGGAGCCTCTTCTTCATTTTAAATTACTTTGTTCTGCCAGGCCTCCCTTTTCGCGTGGTAGCGCTAAAGGTGTTTTAAATCCTTGACCTACCTGTTGGGTTGGCCGCCCCTATCCTCTAACATTGTCTTTCACCTTCTGCATCCACCTGTTTGAATCGTTAACCAAAGACTTGACTGCAGCTACAAGAACATTTTGCTCCTGGGCCCTTTGCCCTCACCATTGACACTGGCACAGGCCTAATGACTCTGGCTGAATTTGTTAGCACTGCTCTCTCTAGATTGCTTCTCAACTAGAACTGTGTTGATGTACCTAATTCTTATAACCACCTTTTCCTTCCCACTTTTAAAACTTGTGAAGTGCCATTTTGCTCGGTTTTCATTTAAGTATTATACATGCTAAAGTACTGCCTTGCCTAAACTTGTTCACAAACTTATGGGAAGTGTTACTAGGGTGTGTAAGAAGATATTCCTGTATAACTTGTGCTTTCCCTCCCTTGTGAGAAATTGCTAGAGTGCCATTTGTGTTTGGTTTTCACTGTGCCGTTTTGCTCAGTTTTCACTCTTGCTCAAACTTGTCTACAATTTACCTAGGGAGTTGTGTATACTTTTCTTGACTGATTCTAACTTGCTTTATTAACTGTGATCAATGTGTTGAACTAGAAGTGTGTAAAATAAATATATATTCTTTTTAATACAAAGCTTTGGTCAGTGTTTCTTTGTGCCATAGTATTGTAGACCTATTGTGTAAACCCGGAATACTGCTCATCTCCCTCTTGAGATAAGTCTGACTGCTTAGCCACAGATACCAGCTAAATCTTTGTGGTACAGACTGATACCGAAGGGGATTTATTGCTCATACCTGTAGTCTTAATCTTCTGTAGTGCTCCCTAAGGGAACTGCACAGGATTCTGCCTAACATACTCCAATTGGTCTTCAGTGTCTGAACAAGGCCTTTCGTGATCACCTGGGTACACATTTCTTAAGAATTAACCTCACAAAGTCTGAAATCATAGGTTTTTCTAGGTTGAAAAAACAACCTATTACACACGGACAAAAGGAAATGTCAAACTTGAAACTATGGAAACTCTGTATCTGGGCTTTCCATTAACTAGACGTCCAAACAAAAGGTATTTGATAGAGTATCTATTTGTATGTGTATTTGTATTTATTGTGTTTACATAGCGCTTTAATCCAAAACGCTTTACCTTTTAACAACTGGATACATATAACATTATAACAGTAGAAGCAATTTACAATTATGAATCAAACCAACAAAACAGTAAGTAGAGCAATTAAACTGTGAGGGAAGAGGGAAGGGTGAGGAAGGGATGGAGGAGGGAAACAGAAGGGGTATAAGGGCGAGAATGGGGGAGGGTGGAGAGAAGGGGAAGGTAGAGGATCATAGGGAATATTCAAGGAAAGGAGAGGGAATGTGGCGGGGAGGGTTTCATGGCGGGCAATGGAGAAGGAGAGATTTCAGGGAAGTGCGGAAGGAGGAGAAGGTAGGTATAGAGTGGATTGAGAGAGGTAAGCAGTTCCAGTGCAGGGGGGCTAAGAGCTGGAAGGAGTGGAAACGGGAAGGGGCACACAGGGAAGGAGGAACAGTGAGAAGGAAGTGGTCAGCTGAACGAAGGGAGCGGGAAGGAGTGTAGAAAGAGAGGTGAGAGGAGAGATAAGGGGGACCAAGGTCATGGAGAGATTTAAAGACTATACAGAGGAAATGAAATTTAAGTTGGTAGTGAAAGGGAAGCCAGCCAAAGGAGGAAAGCGAAGTAGAAATGGAGTCTCGGGAGGCCAGGAGACAGAGGGTACAGACGGCAGATTGGTAGATAGAATTGAGGGGGAAGAGATGAGAAGCAGGTAGTCCAAAGAGTAAGGAGGAGCAGTAGAAGAGGCGAGAGAAGATAAGGGAGGAGATTAAAAGCTTAGTAGCATGGAAAGTGAGAGAGGAGCAGACTTTGCGAATATTAAAGAGCTGGTAGCGACAGGCACGAGAGGTAAGGGAAATATGATGGAAAAAGGAGAGGGAGGAGTCAAAGTGAATGCCTATATTGCGATTGTGGGCAGAGATAGGAAGATTAGAGGTGGGGAAGTGAATGAAAGGTGGAGGAGAGGGAGGGGGAAGAGAATTGGAAGGGAAAAATAAGACTTCAATCTTATTAGTATTGAGGGAAAGAAAGCGGGATGACATCCAGTTTTGAATGGCAGTAAGACAGGAAGAGAGTTTAAGGTGGATATCGGAAGAGAAGGAAGAGAAGGAAAGGAAGAGCTGGGTGTCATCAGCATAGAAATGGCGGGAAATACCGAATGAAGTGATAACAGGGGCAAGGAGAGAGAAAATCTAAAAGAAAAGCGGTGATATTACCAGTACAAATGATAAAAGTTAACAATATGGTTCTTTCTTAACTCAAACGCCTGTCTACGATATAGCGAAAAAGCCCAGGAAACACAAGGTGAGTTAGCTATAAGAAGCTAACATAGATCAGGGTGACGCTGAAGAAAATCCAGCTGTCTTAAAACCAATACAATGGGCCTCATTCTAAGTTTGCCTGTCCGGAAACATGGGTGCCGGTAAGCTCACGGCACCCTTGTTTCCGGACCGGCAAACAACATGTTTGCCTGCCGTGGCCGCTGTGCCTAACAGGTCTGACCGTGCTGGTTGCAGCTGTCACGGTAGGCAAACCCTTCAAGGAAGCACCGGCACCGAGAGCATTGGTGCTGGTGTTTCTGTGTCCCCACTCCATAGAGTCCTCTAGGACTCTATGGGAATGGAGACTTACAATTTACTGGTGCCTGACTTCCCGGGCCGCCTAATGAGCCGGTGGCACCGGAAAGTCAGGCGCTGGTAAATTATTACAGGTCCGTTGGCAACCCGCCATTAGCACCGGCAGGGTTACTGCCGGACCCGTAATGAGGCCTGATGTTTCTCTTTCTAATGTGCAAATATGCAGGATAGAGCATGACAAAGAGTAGCAAATCTTCAATGGGTTCGTTAAATAACGGCCATCGTTCGGCTGACCTTTCCATTTTGCGGTGATGGCTTTGAGTGTGCTCTGGTGATTAGCCATCTATAATAGGTCTTAAGGCTCCATGTCAGATAATCCTGTAAAGTGTCTGGAATGGAAAAAAGCAGCATATCTACGGTTAAAATTGGTTAAAAGCTCTCTTTATTACGAGAATTTAAAAGTGCCTTATAATGTGCATCTGTGTTTTATCAATTTTACAAGATGAGGAAAAAGTGCTTGTGAATTGATTTTAGCTAACCTATTTTAATGTGTTGAAGCAAAGGAATTCTAAAAGCAACGCTCTTTATTAGCAGCTCTTAATAATCTGTGTTAATGTTGCCTCGGGGTTTGACCAAATCCGTAGCCAATGAGTGGCTGCTTCTAGTCACAACTCCTCCGCCAAGAAGCTCATACCTAGCTCGACATGCAGATCGCAGAAGATAATAGGGCTTCTTAAGAACGTCATTTTCCATTACTTGGCTATTAACAACATTACAAAAAACCCATAGCGATGCACCATATATAATGGCTGTTTTTGCTTGTGTTGGGTGTCCTGACCCACGTTTGAGCTATCATGCTGCAACATTTGGTGCTGTGCGCTTAGAAAATCCAAGATGGCCAAAAAGCCCACAAGTGCGCCAGAATCCAGGAGAACCACGCAGTTTGTGCGCACACCAAAATGGTTACCTCACTTGCCACCCACCAGTGTAAAGAAAGATCTTTGTTAACAAAATCCACTGTTACTGATGTCAAAAAGTTGCTGAAATCGTGGCTCACTGGACCACTTTAAAGATTCAACCCTTTTGTGGGGTTCCACATAACCATTTTACTGTAAGGAGCCCATCAAAACAATGTTAAGCAAGGATTATTTACTACCATGTAAGAACCATTCCTGTTTGGAATGCATTAATCCAAGAGAGATCCCAAAAATGGATGCAGTACCAACAAAATCCTCAAGGCGGCGCTAGCGGTCTAAACTCTGACAGGAGAACTAAGTGCAGTTGCTGACAAAGGGATTTGACTCAGCTGACTTCAAAGGCTGCATTTTAATTAAAAATTAGCCACCTGCTGTTCCCAGAGGCCAGACGCCTGGGAAACCCTCTCACCTCAAGAGATTCACACCACAGCCCAGGATATCACATGGTCATAATAGCCAAATGCAAAGTGACCCCCTGGTCTGCTGACCTCAACCTCCTGGAGACCACACAATAGGCTATTGCACTTGAATAGAATATGTTGATTTTGACTGTTTCCTGTCAACAAAGGCCTGCCTGCCAGAAGACACATGTGATCACTGACCCACCCAAGTCTTGGAGGTGGACTCCAACACTCTGAGAACAGAATTGAAAGCAAAATATATATTTTACAGAAACACTGATAACTCTTTGTAATCAAATGACAGGAATGTATAACTTTGCGAGCCTTCATTTAAAAAATGTACCTTCGATTCAAGCCCAAACTCCAATTTGTGTGATGTTCTGGGGCAAAACCCTGCTATTTATGTATACTACAGACTCTGTGTTTAAGCTAGATACATGGTAATTTACTGGCGTATGTATGGACAGGCCGTGTACATGTGTATAAATCTGGAGAAAAATCCGATGTTGCAAAACCCACTAAAAAGCACCAAAGGTTGCCATTTCTGAATGCAAGCCCCCAGGAAGAGCAGAGTTTGAACAGGGTATATCTCATGTGATATGTGATGGGTGCATGTAATTTCAAACCACTGTGTATCTATGAAATATGTCTTTTGGATCAGATATAGATTTGGGTGTCAAGTTAACAGGGGTGGGTTCTCTGTATCATAAACAGACCTCATCATGATGACACTTCATTTCATTCCCCCAATCAAGGGGAAGAGGAGGAAGTGGCCAATGACAAGTGGAGAGGGGTAGGGCCTAGAAAGCTAGCCTCTCCACCCACTTTCAAAACACATAAAAGCAGACAGTCAGGACAGATAGGGACATTCTATTCCATCTGCTGCGGGATGCTCTGCCGGGAAAATCCATACTTTACCTCCATCAACCTCCAGAGAGCCAACATAGAGACTTCAATCTATCCACCTTCAGAGACCAAGACTTTACTTCAGAATTTGTAGCAGAGAGGTCAACTACAAGCTAAATCCCTCTTTAGCAGGCCTCAAATGATTGCCACTATTCACAGCCAGGCGAGCTGTTTGAATTCTTTGCAAGAACTCTGGCCATTTGCCAGGGAGCAGTGTTGTATCCAGAGAGAGACCAGCTGAACCGGAGACCGCTGTATCCGGACCCACAGACCTGATCAGAACCAGAGACCCAGACCAGACCAGCAGAGTAGAGCGGACCCAGACGCTGTGCGCAGAAAGCGTCCGTGGCGAGTGAAGAAAACCTGTTGACCAGATCCGTGGCGAGGCCCATTTCTATTTCTAAATATATTGTGAGTACCTAGCAGAACTGTGCAGAACCAATCGCTTAGTTAAAATAATATAATTCAATCTATTTTAATCTAACCAGAACTGCCTCCTAACTGTCACCTGTCATTTGCAAAGCTGTCACCTGTCATTTTCTAGCTGCAAGCTGTAACCTGTCGCTTTGAACTTTTAAAATTTCAAATCCGAAAAACTACCTTTATTTAATCGTCCATATCTCTGGAACCGTTTGGGCTAGGAACTTGGTTTAACTTTCATCTGAAAGCTTAGAATCCCAGCTTTTCAAAAAGCTTAGAACCGACTTCCTACTCCATAAACGTTCTCCATAATCACGATTCTCGCATTCGCGAATTTTGCTGCGATTTGGCCCGATTTCTTTACTTGTAAAAAGACAGCTGCTGTTGCCTGAGCTACTAAATTTCGTTTGCCTCTTAAGAACCATCCCTGAATCATTGCTAGAGTGAGCCTGGACTAATATTAACTAGATACCACTCACCCTGAACCTCCTAAAGGGAATTAAAAGCATTTTAGCATATTTTTCACTTCCTTGCAAACCACATTCAAAGCATTTTGGGCCTGTGTTTAAAACTCCGACCTGTTTTCCTCTAAGCTTGCTGGGGGGGAACTGAATTTCGTATTGTATTGATTGCATTCCTGAGAACTGTGTGCTTCCCTTCCATTTCCTTGCATTGCATAAAGGGGGGAGTGAATTGCCAGAGAAAAGTGATTACATTGTCTTTTGCTGAAATCCTATCAAGTTTTTTTTCTGTACTGCATTTTCATTCCACCTTGCATCCATTTGAAACCATAAAAGTATTATTGCTATCTTATCCATCCTATAACCACTCATCATTGATTATAAAGAAGTGTGCTAGTGCCAGACTATCCATTATTGATTACTGCTCAGATTAAGTGTGATATTCAATTATTAATTTATTATAAAGTGTGATATATATATATATATATATATTGTTTAAATTATCAAATAAACTGTTTAAAGTTGCAAAACAGAACTACTTCTTGGCCCAGTGGGGTCAGGGGGATTCCAAGAGACGGGTGTTATATAGGGGTAGTCATCCAGAACGCATGAACTGGACATAAAGATACATCAATAAGGGTTTCCATTCAGTATCCCAGACTAGGCATTGACTTAGCTGTAGTGTTGAATTGAATCCTCTTACAAATTGGGGGCTCGAGCCGGACGTTTGGGTTAGATCTATCACTTGTGCAGATTAATACAGTGTGCCAGCTGACCAGATACACATATCCGGTCGGATCACCATGCTGTGTTACGCTGTAAAGCACTCCTCAAAGGAACGCTCTAAGGAAAAGGTCTGTTTTGCAAAAATAAAATATAAACTTCTGTAAGTCAGGAAGGAACTCAAATTCCAGAATGACGACCTTGGTAGATATGAAAATAGCCAGAGAACACTTCTTACATAAGCTATTTGTGTATTTGTGAGAGGTGAGTGGAATCATCAGGACCAAACGGTCTGGTTGCAGGCAATCGCGCAACAGGTCACTGAAACAGGGTCAGATACATGGGGAGATCAGGGTCCCCTACATGTGGCCCTGAGTGAACTATACATGGCCCCGAAGGCAAAGGATGAGCACCACAAGATTGCCAGGGTAGCGGCATATTTATATTTACATATGGGAGCCATGCAGGACAAATGTGCTGAAGGCCAAGATCTGGCGAGTAGGCAACTGCTGGCACTACAGAAGGCCCAATCTGATCTGGACTCTTCTGAGCAGAGGCTGCTCAGGAGCCAGGAGTCAGAAAATGACAGCAGACGGTACATCACTAAAATAAAGGAGGATATGGATGTGCTGCAACAGGAAAAGGCGGACCAGGATACCAGATTTCTGGCCTTGCAGAAGGAGCACCAAGAAGGTTTGGACTCCCTACTGCAGAGCCAGAAAAAGCTGGAGCAACAGTAAGACTTCAATAGGGCATGTGCTGAGCAGGTAGTCACCCTGCAAAGCCACCTAGATAGGGAGAAGGCAGAGAGCAATAAACTGATTTTGAAAGACCTGGATACCCAGGCAGAGTTTGACCAGGAGCACCAGAAAACTGGTGCCTTCCAAAGGCAAAGGGACGACCTGGCGGCACAGATGCAGGCTCTTAGTCAGGAAAGGGATACCTTAGGCCAGGAAGTCTGCCACTTAAAAAGGAAAATGGAAGAAAATCACCTGGCCCTCCAGGGACTGGGTGACCTCCAAAAAGAACACCATAACTTGTTAGAGCACACCAGGAAGGTGGAGGATGCTCTGGCAAGAAAGGAGCAGGCCAATAGGGACACAGCTCAGGAGGTAACCCTCCTGCAGCAAAGACTGGCCCAGTGCTCCAGGACCAATCAGGAAACGCAGAGAGAGAATGAGGCTCTCTGCCAGCACAATGATAGCCTCCAACAACAGGTAGCGATGCAGGAGAGACTGATAGAGTCTAGTAAGGCCTTAACTGAGGAACTGAAGGCGCAGGCTCTTGCATTGCAACAGGGAGCAGGGGCGGATAGAGACCATGTTCGCTGGAAAAGGGAAACTCCTGAGCATAACCTCAGGAGCCCTAGTACCAGAGGCATTTATCTCTCTCAGTCCCTGGACTCTGCCACCATCCTGTCCCCTGGCGCACATGAGCACCGGGCCACAGGGATGGCAGATTACTATCCAACCAGAAGCATGGGGCTCATAGGCCAGTACCTCCCAGGAATGGATGGGCGGGCATCCGGGTATGGGCACCCAAGCACAGTGCAATTTAGTGGGGAACCCCAGGAGAATAGGCCCATTAAGGGCATCCTGAAAACTTCTGGCCAGTTAGGTTAGTGGGGGGGGGGTACCCATCAAATCCTGGCAGCAAGGAGGAATCTGAAGACTCCTCTGAACGGCGCAGGACACAGGAGACCAGGTCCCCACATTCTGCCAGCCACTCCCAGGCTCGCAGAATCCGGGAAAACCTGGAAGAGCAGACAGGAACCTCTGGGAGTAGTGCCTCTGAGTCAGAGGATGAATGGACTAGGGTTACCCGAACCAAAAAGGCCAATAAGGCATAAAGGGCCTTGCTTAAGGACCCATTGAAACAGATTAAGGCAATCAGGAGTGTCATCACGCCTTATAATAAGAACGCCAAGTACTCTGTTTGGGAACACTTGGAGCTCTATGAGCAAATGATGGAGACTTTTCATTTGAAGGACAGCCAAAGCTGTATCCAATATGTAAAGTGGACCTTCTCACCAGAATACTCCAGTTTCTTTGCGGGGCTGGAGGACCAAAATCATTTAAGATGGTCCACCTATAAGGCGGCCATCTTGAAAAAAAATTCTGTTCACAGAAATCCTGAAGAGGCTCCCAAGGCAGCCTACAATTTGCAATGTGGGGAGGATCAGGCCCCACAAGAATTCGTGCAAGAACTGAAACGGGCCTTTGCGCAGACCACCAGAAGGGTGCGCACAGACAGCAGAGAATTTGTAAATACTTTTTTCCATGCCTTGCCCAAATACATAATGACCCAGCTCGTGAGAGATTTTCATGAGAAAAGATCTTTAGAATGGGTCATTGAACAAGCCACCCGCATCTACGAGGTGCAGAAACGGGTGGAAAACAAAAACCAGCCCAAAAACCCCAAAACCAACAGCACCCCTGCTGCTGCCAAGGTGGCAGAGGTAAAGGTTGCCCCCGTTTTGGATTTGGAGATGGGGGGGCCTAAAAACCTACCTGCACCTAATAATGCTAGGCCCAGAAGGTCCTCGGGCCAGTCACAGACAGGGAGCCAAGGAGGCAGCCCCACAAATGGGGTCCCTCGCTCTCCTGATTATTACAAGGGAAACAGACCAATCCTGGGTTATGTGTGGACTCCTCCAGCCCAAGGGGGGGGGATCCAGCCAAGCACCTGACCCGGGGAACTTCCCTCCTAACTTCCCCAAGGAGGGCAGAAATTCTCCAAATCCTGGGCAGAACTTTTTCCCCAGGTATCCACCCAATTTCCAGCCCCAAAATCATCCATCCTTCTTTCCCCAATTCCCTGAGCCCAGACAACCTAATCCGGGAGAGGGAAGGCCAAGGGTGGAGGGGTACCAAAATCTTCCCAACCAGGGGTACTACCAGAGAAGGGATAGCTACCCTTCCCGGGATAAGCCCAGGGGAGAAAATAGAGCCCCGTATCAGTTTGAGCAGGTTTCCCAGTTAGAGCGCCAGGTCCAAAATATGGCACGGGATCTGGGTCACATACTGAGGGCTCAACAGAACCCTCAGATGAGCATGCCACCGCAGAATGCCCCAAACTCTGGACCTGGTGCTCCAGAACAATGACGGGGGCATCACCCCGATAACACACCGGTTCCCAGGGAGGAGGCACAAGGGGAAAGGGGGTGTAAAGCCTTCGAGGAAGCTTCCCTCCCAACTTGTAAACAGCCCCTGGAAAACCAGGAACCGGAAACAAAATCTCCTGCCCCTGAAAGCCTGCCTCCCAAGGAGCAGAGGGGGGGTAGGAGAAACAAAGGACCCAAACAGACCCGTTTTGTGGAAGAAATACAGATCTTCCAATTTGAAGGAGAGGGATCCCCAGAGGATCCTGGGAAAAGGATCTTCTCCTTCAGAGATGGGCGAACTCCTCCCAAAGAAAAATGGGTCCCAAGGGATTCCAATCCAGACTGGGGAGATATGGAGACTGAGCTACCGCCGCCCATCATCTCATCCAAGAACCCAAAATACCAAAATCCCCTGGTTCAAACCCATCCTGGTGACTGCCTCCAAAAAGGGGGGGGCGGCCCAGAACCGGAACCAGGGGAACCCACAATGGCTCTGATCTCCAGTTGCCAACTTTTTCTTTCAGATTCCCAAGACTCTCCACAGAATTCTGCCCAAATCTCTTCTCTAGCAATGTCCAAAACCAGAAAGTTAGCCCACCAGTTGTCCAAAAATGTGCATTATCTGTGCCCCCTTGACGAGAAGGAGGGAAGATATTATGCCCCGGTACAAGTACAGGGGCAGGGTACGATTTCAGCGCTGGTGGACACGGGATCTCAAGCTACCCTTCTGTCCAGAAGGGCCTTTGATGAACTGAATGCAGGAAGGGGAGGGAATTACCAAATTCCTCTCACCTCACTTCCTGGACAACTCCAGAACTTTGACGGGAAGGAAATTCCCATCGAGGGGACGGCAGATTTGGACATTAAAATTGGGCGACACAAGTTGAAACACCCGGTCATAGTTGTGACTCCAGAGGGCACCCCTTGTTTACTAGGGAATGACCTCCTGAGAAGGTTGTCACCCCTAATAGATTGCGTAAACAAGGTCCTCTGGACCCAGACTAGCCGACCCATAAAATTAAAACAGAGTGTCAACCATGTTAGTTTAAACGGCACCTGCCACATGGTTGAACAAAAATCTGACCAAGTAGAATTTCACTTCCAGAACAACCAAATTACAGACGTGACAGTAATAGCAGTAGGACAACAGACTGGTGATGGGGGTCCTCTCTATTTCTGAAAATCAACCTTCCTTCCAGTTTAAGGTGGTATTCCACACTGGAAGGAAACACCCTGAAATTCTTTACTAATCCACAATCAGAAACTCCCACTCCTATGGTCCAGAAAGATGTGAAATCAGCTCAGAGCCTGGCTGATATTCAGCAAATTGGAGAGCAGTTGTTCATCCCTGTTCAGTTAAATGATGGGAAGGACTCTGTTCTCGCTCGAGTGTGTGTGAACAACGGTAAGAGCTTCATCAGCGAAGCCATGTTCCGCCAACTCCCAAAAGATCCAGCCATTCCCACATTCAAACTGATAGACAAATGGGAAATGGACCTGGAAGCGCCTAATTCCAAACATCTCCTGCCAAGCAGGTGTATGCTCAAAATCTCCATTGGCAACAAGAGCATAGTCCATAATTGTTGGGTCGTGCGAGACGTCACTGCCGCCTTTTACTTAGGCAGTGACATTCTCAATCGATTTGCCATTAGTTTGGACCTAATAAACTTCAAAGCTTGGTCCCGATTAGCGGATAATCCCATGGGCTTTGATGATCCAGAAAAAGCATTTAGGTCAGCTCAATTGCTACCTTATGCAGTTGAAATTCAGATTAAAGAGGAAGTCACCATCCCATAAAGGACCCGACAATTCTCCCTGGAAGTGAAAGTTAAAAGAGGACAACATTTGAAAAACCCTGATGCTTACATACATCTAAATGCTTCTCTCCAACAGCAAGGGTTGGGGGTAAACCCAACTCCATTAGTCAACACAGAACATGACACTGAAGTGGGAGAATGGAAGAACAGGCTCCCGCCCTTCCCCTCTCGCGCTTGGCCTAGAGGATCACAGCCCAGACACCCGCCACGAGAGGAGTTTGCCCATCTACCAGACGACCAAACACCCTGGTACAGGAACATACGGATGTGCCCACCTACCTGCCCAGCAGCCTGCCCTGTCCATGCCGACACCTGCGGCATGGATCAACTCGACTAAATCAACACATCGTTAGAGATGCCATGACGACCTAGCCAACAGTCAGCACACCCGTGCAAACATGCACACTGGACACTCCCACACCAATCCACACGAAGAACATACTCAGTGCTATGACGTAGGCGACAGACATACCCACGGACGTGCATCTTTATTATTTTCCACATAGGCTCTCAAAATGCAGAAACGCAAGACGCATAATGAACTTATCTAAAAAGGCTTGCTCACGCTTCTTCTAAGAACCATGTACCATAATGAAGAATATAGCGGAGACACGATACTGAGGATAGAGCAATATGATACCGTAACCTAAAGCGCTCTGCATCAAACGGTTCCACCTATGCACCAGGCCCAAGTAGGCCGCAAGCAAAAGCTTCCATGAATATTGAATGAGCAAGAGCTCGGTTGCTGACCCTGCAGAATGAGCCCGGCGAAAGCACACCGCCAAGGGCACGATGTTGCAATCTCGCACGCCGCAAGCCAACGCCAAGGTCGCACCTGCAAGATAAACCAGGCACACAGTGGGAAAAACAATATTAATTGTGCTGAATTTTGCCTCAAACACGGTCCCACCTCACGTGACTAAGCCAAACCTGACAGGATGCCAAGCCCAGGAGGAAGGAGACGCCTGAATCCCACGTTTCAAGACACAGGCAGATACAATTAAAAGACTCATTGGACATCTGCAGCAGTGGGAGTAGTCGACCTCCCAACATATGAATAAATCCTCACATTGTTTACACCTACCCATAGTAAAACATTGTTGCAAATGACAGGTGCACCGCGAGCTGGGAACAGCGATAGTCTCAGACTGGGGGGCTCGCGAGCGGACCAATCAGAACATGGGGCTCTTATCACTGACGCCATTAACACTGACCAATCCTCAGAGGTCTTCATGTAACAATTTTCATGTATCAAATTGAAGGGACAGCCCAAGTATATCACCTGACTAACCCTCAACCACTAACATCGTTCTCTATATGTATGCTATACTAACCCTACCACTCGATTAACCAATCCAGAGTGGAAATAGGTTTTTTGCTAAACTTTCTAAGATGACGCAAGTAGCGCGTCATACTAAGGTAAAAAGGACCTGCGTGCCCCACGATTGTGTGTGTGTCAGGACGGACGCGTACGATCCTTGACCCATCCCTGCCGTTTTGTCTAATAAACAGCAGAGTCATCTTGCTTCTTGCGTGTGTCTCATACTCTATCTCTTTTGGGATATAGGGGAGGAGTTGGGGCCTCCCTGCCCGGAGGTCTGCGGACGGCCCGGCCGACCCTGGCAGAATTTCCCCCCGACAAGTTGGAGGCACTGCTGAGATCTGTTTAAGATCTGCTTTTTTATTTTTATTTTTTCCAGGTAATCCAGTTGCAAGGAGGCCTGGCGGCGCGGCCCCCTCTGCCGTTGCCCCCTTCTGAGGACTACAGGACCATCGCGGAACTGCGAGAAGACCGGACAGCGCAATCCGGATATTAGCCTTTGGGAGCCGGTTGAGAAATTTCCCGCCCGTGGTTGGCGAGTGTCCAGACGTGGTCCAGACGAGGGGAGGTGGCGAGCCGCTTGGAGGGGTGCACGCAGTTGAGCGGCCCCGCATCAAGAGAACTTGGTGAGCATGCCACGCACAACAAGCAATGTGAAATTGTGAGGGAGGGGGGAGGAATTAAATACGGGAGGTGGGAGGTGTTGCACAGGTGCGCGGCGAAGGTTTGACAATTTAGTGTAGGCAATGAAATGAATGGTAGCCGAACGAGTGCGAGAGCAGTCGGCTACGTTACGCGAGAGAAGGAGGTGGAGCACGAAAACATCACGTGCGGCCGCTCGTAGACACTGATTGGCCTAGGTCGTGACTACGTGTAAGGGTGTGTGTGTGGTTTCCTACGATTTGGCATTTATTGATCAATGAGTAGATGAGGATCCCTATTGTTCGAGCAAGAAACTCGATAGGTAGATGACGTTTCCCTGTAGGCGGTAGCTAGTTAGTTGCCCAATACGGAAGATAATTGGCTGGTTAAGCCCTCCTGTCGAGGGGCGTATCACACGCGAGGCGACGCAGTGTGCGCAGTCCGATTATATTATTGATTACCTTGTTCCAGGAGTGACAGGAAGACAGCTGTGAGGATTAACGGGGGTAGATTGCAAGTGTATTTTGGACTTAAAGAATATATGAAGAATTTACCAATAGTTCGAAGAGATCGAGATGTCACCAGTAGGGCTTTCATAGGATATCCCGAGCACAAGGCATCTTTCTTTCTGAGAGTGGTGGGGAAGAGAACTGTGGTAAGGGAGTGGAAACGGAGATAAATGATGAGTTGATCGAGGAAAGGCGAAACGGGGGACGTGGCGGCGCACGGAGAACGCCGGCCACGGCAAGTGTAGAAGAAGGAGGAGGAGCAAGTGAAAATAGGACGACTGTATAAGAACGTCACAAGGGGTACGCAGCCGCAGAGGGCTACCTGCACCTCGGCCGCAGGGGGCCGTAAGGGTGTTGTGTAAAGGAAGAAAGACAGAAGAAAATATACAAATGTAAATACTATATTTTAATTATTTTCCTTAGCGGACTATCGCAAGTCCCCAAACTTACGGGGCCAGGTAAAGACATAAGGCTGTATATTGTAAACTGCTAGTGAGATAACCGCTACCAAATAGGGGAAGGGTAACAAGTGGAGCGCTACTATGTCACACGGGACAGGATCGGGAGGGTGGGGGAACACCCTCACTACCCCACTACAACACATATGTACAACACTGTCACCCCATAGGGAGAAACTGATCAAGTATAGCATAGAATGGACACAGGGGACGGACAACAAAATGATAACACCATGGCCGCTGAATGGTAGCTTTCGATCCATATACCCAACATTCACTATTAAACCATTTGCATAATACATACAAAGGGAAGAAGTTGACAAACCACGTGGAGGTGTTTAACTTATGGAGGATGTTCCAAGGGTCCCGACCAGGACCAAATGGAATGTTCACTGTGGGGGAAACACCGGAAGAAAAAGAGATTAAGGAGGAAGGAGAGAATGGGAAAAAGGGAAGTGAAGACCCAAAGAACACGGGGAACGGAAAAGAGGGAGGAGAAAAGAATAATAGCCCAAAAGAAAATGAAATAAAAAAGGAACAGAGCAGCGATATACCCCTAGCAAAGGTAGTGAAAACAGAGGGAGGGGGGTTGTACCCTTTAAGAGAATTAGGAGAAATAGAAAGAGGACAGTTAAGGGCGGCTGAGGGGTACTCGAACCCGGCATACAGCCCGCCACCATATGTGGCTCACAGGAAGATGCCAGCAGGGGAGGGGAGGACTGGAGAAGAACAAACTGTGGAAATAGGACATGATGAGTGGGTAGCTGCGCAGATACTATTAAAATTACGAGGTTCATTAACAGGAGAAGAGAAGGAGGTAGTAAGGAAAATAGACGAGGATAATACCAGGGAGAGTGGAATGAGAGGGGAAGAGCTGTTACGACAAAAGGAAGAGATTTTGGAGGAACGACTAGCAGAGTTAAGGGATGAGCAGAATGAACTGATCAAACAGCTCGAGAGGGAGGAAAGAGAGAGAGCGAGGGAAAGGAAAGAAGGTAAGAACGAATTGGAAAAAATAAGGGAACGAACTGAGGAGCAAAGGAGAGAAGCTGAAAGGGTAAAAGCAGCAGCAGAAAGGGTATCAAGAGCAGTGCTACGAGAGAGGAAAAGGGAAGAAGAAGAGAAAGAAAAAGAAATGGCAATGTGGAAGAAGAGATTACTATCAGAAACGACTAAGAAATACGAAGAAGGGAGGGTGATAGAGAGTATATTAGAAAGGGAGAGGGTGAGATGGGAAAGGAAGAAAGAGGATGAAAGGATATTGGAAAAGGTGAGTAGTGAAGTAATGGAGGAATTAAAAAGGAAAAGGGAGGAAATTGGTAGAGAGATGGAGGAGAGAAATGAAGGGGAAAGAGAAGATAGGAGAAGGGAGAGTGAAGTAAGGGGGTATGTATATAGAGACACAGAAGTAGCAACAACATCAGTGCAAAGGGGAGCGGTTGGTAAAGAAGAAAAGGGAGAACCGGACCTAATAGACTTAAAAACAGTAACAATCAAGGGGAAAAAGACAGGTGCCGTTTATGAGTGACTTTTGTAGTGAGGAAGAAGAAGGAATGGAGAAGGAAGTAAGAAACAGTGAAAGGGAAAGCCTAGATAAACTATACACCACCCGGACCAACATAGACTCACCATGGATTTGTAGGAGAAAGGATGAACTGGAGAGAAGTGAGGAGGAAGAGCAAGGAATAGCGGAAAGACAGACACATGAAGCCACACCGTCACCATCACACCCTCTCCCATCCCACCCTACATGCTCAACCACCTCACGCTCATTACGTACAATCAAACATTCGCCCTTCACAAACGAACTGACACCCTATGCATGTCGGCTTAGAGACCTCCCTAGACGCAGGCAGGAAGGACGAATACACACGCCCACATTAAATACAGGGAATGATGGAAGAAGGGGAAAAGATGGAGAAGAAAGAGTTACGAGCAGGGGAAATACGGACGAAATTGACGATGTAGGAGAGAGGGAAGAAGAGGAGGGGTGTGAGGACTCGATTTTATGGAACCCAAGGGGTAAAACGAGACACAACTTAATGCCACTTCTGGAGAGGGGAGGGGTTAGACCACAGTACGTCCCTTGGAAGCATACAGACAAAGAGAATATAAAGTGCAGGCTCCCATCATTAAGTGGAGGTGCGGGTAAATGGATATATGAAATGGAAAAACACACCGCAGGACAGAAACTGGCAGTGGGAGATGTAAAGGGCCTTCTAATATCGATATTAGGGGATGCAGCGGATGACATTTGGAAGAGAGCGGGATTCCCTGGGGTAACAATAGTAAACACATCGCACGATGGGGCACCATTCGCAAACTGCAGACATGCACTATGGCAGGCACTGAGGGTACTGTACCCAGACACATCAGACATAGGAGCAATTACCTCACGCAAGATGCGTGAGAACAAAGATCCTGTTGATTATATCCAGGAAATCCAAGAGAAGTGGCGCATGGAAACTAGAGAACAATGGGACAAAACACCAGCAATATTTTATCATATACTAGTACAAGGGCTCCCAGAAGGAGTTCAGAAACAACTGAAGAAAGTAGTGGGAATGGAAGCAAAAGCATGGCCAGAAATACAACTGACAATAGTGCATCATTGCAGGACATGGCAAGGAAAAATGAAACAAAAGGAAGAGGACAGGAAAATGGAAGAGGCTAAACTAGTACAGAAAAAACTTACTAAATACACAATGGAAGGGGCACTAATAACTACACCTACAACAATGACCCAAAGCCCCACACAAGTAGTGGCTGCACAAGATCCCTCCCAAATACCACCCTCACAGACTATAACACAACAGGTGCCGCCACTCCAACCATACACGACCAACATGGGAGGAGGATACTCAATGCCAGGAGCTGGGTATTATAATTACAACAGGGGAAGAGGAGGAATTATGAGAGGGAGAGGATACGGATATAACACACAACAGCAGGTGGGAGGACTTAGAAATTCCTATCCCACCGGGCAACCAGTATACCAGGACAACACAGGAAGCTTTCCATGGCAGAGTAGGGAACCACCGGTGTGTTGGAGTTGTGCATTAGTAGGGCACATGTCGCGCACGTGTAGAGTAAGACCAGGAACACCATCATGGAGTGAACAGGGACAACCAAGGCCCACACAGGAACAGCAGGGCATACAGCAACAGCAGACGTTGCAACAGGGAAATGAACAGCAACAACTAATAACACAACAACAGCCACAGACATATTCACTGCCACAACAACAGGTAGCGATAACACAACAACCCCAAGTACAACAAACACAACTGGGTAGGGTGACGGTCCTGGGACACAACCCTTACACAGGAAATGGTCAATCGTTGTACCCACAATAGGACAGCCCACAGACGGCCTTGGCGTGTCCCATCCTGTCGGTAACACCTAATAGTGCGGAGGAACCACGCATAGAGGTAACGATAGGTGACAAAAAATTATCATTCCTTGTTGACACCGGGGTGACCCGGTCTTGCATAAGGGAAGGTAAATTTAAGATGTCGGGCGAAGCCATGAATACCCAAGGATTCTCTGGGGCTAGAGGGTTGGTTCCTTTTACTGATAACATTCCCTTATCTATAGGAGATTATGACATGTCAGTCCCACTTTTATATTATAGTGCCTCACCAGTAAATATACTGGGGAGAGACATTATGAACAGGTCGAATATGACGATCTCCTTTACGACGGACGGCATAATTTGCTCTACTCCAGGAATTAACATGCTCACAGCACGACAGATTATGCAAGCATACTGCGGACAGACAGCGATTAGGGCTGAGCCAGTAGATGGCGAAATCTTCCAGTACGGGACAGACATGGCATTTGCATGGATGCCAGGGATAGAGGGAAAGATCTGGAGGAGGCCAGCAGCCTATTTGTTCAGACCAGAAACACCAGTCAATGAACCAGAAGGAAAGGTGGTTCCAGTGGACATTGAGAGCATTATAGCAACAGCTGATTACATTGCTGTACATGCCCAAGACAGAGAAGGAAGAGCATGGAGGGCAGTGATAGCACTAGCAGAAGGGTGTAGACTCACCCAGGTGTCAGATGAGGAGCTGTTCTCAGAAGAAAAGGAGGAAGGTGAAATGGTGTTTATGATGAGTGTGGAAGTATGGCTGAGAGTGGCGTACAAACAAGTGGCACAGAAAATTGCAATGGCACTTGAGACACCCACATCCACCCCAATCCCCTTCTTTGAGGAGGATATGACAAAAGTACCCACATCATTATGGACTACTAGCCCCTATGACGTGGGGTGCATAAAAAGTATAGGGGGAGTAAGGATAAAATTGAAAAAAGGTGCAATACTCCCCAGAGTGAAACAGTACCCACTATCAAAAGAGGCAGATGAGGGCATATATGAAACCATAACGGCCCTTATAGATAATGGCATATTGGTCCCCTCAGAATCACCATGTAACAAGGCTGTATACCCAGTGCGCAAGGGTAGAGGGGGGTCTTGGTGCTTCATACAGGATCTCAGGCCCTTGAACAACATAGTAGAAGCAGAATACCCCATAGCCGCAAACCCGGCCACAATATTGTGTGGCATTCCAGCAGAAGCATCACGATTTACAGTGATCGACCTTAAAAATGCTTTTTTCTCAATACCATTGCACCCAGACTCACAAGATCTGACAAGCTTCACTTACAGAAACACAAAGTGGAAACACACCAGATTGCCACAAGGGTACTGCGAATCACCCTCAATCTTCAACAGAGTAATACAGATGGATTTGGGTAACATTGAAGTGGAAAGCACAGTGTTGCAGTATGTCGACGACATAATGATTTGCAGTACAAACGAAAGAACATGCAGAGAGGACTCATTAAAGATGCTGACAATATTGGCTGAAAAAGGTTACAAGGTAGACATGGAAAAGTTACAGTACTGTCAAGAACAGGTACTTTACATTGGTCAGCTCATATCCCAACATGGAAGAAAGATTGCACCACAAAGAGCACAGGCCATTTCAAAAACGCCAGTGCCACAAACAGTGAGGGAACTGCAGCAGTTCCTGGGTCTGTGCAACTACTGTAGAGCATGGGTATTTGATTACAGCTCATACATAGGACCCCTGCTTGAGGCGTTAAAGGAAGCTAATAAAGGGGAGAAAAAGTTGGGGTGGACAATGGAAATGAAAGAGGCTTTTGATGAACTGAAAGATGTGATATCAACTGCTCCGATACTGGCAACCCCAGACTATGAGCGACAATTCTTTATATTTTCACATTGCGACTCAGCAGTAATGAAAGCGGTGTTGGCTCAAAAAACAAGCATGGGCTACAAACCTGTAGCATTTTACAGCGGCCACTTAGATCCTGTGATGTTAGGTCATTTCCCTTGCGAACAAGGTCTCGCCGCAGCTGCTTTTGCGGTAGAGAAAGCATCAGCAATAACCATTGGGTGCCCAACTACACTGTTTGTGGAACATGCACTATTTGCAATATTGAATAAAGCTAAGCCCACCCTAACCACGCAAAGGGCATCAGGCTATGAGATCATTTTATCCAGAGCTGAACTATCAATCGTTAGATGTAGCACGGTCAACCCTGCAAGGTTCCTAGCAGAAGTACTTGAGGAAGGAGATTATGCCCACGATTGTACGCAAATAACTGAAATGTATTCATGTACTAGAAAGATTGAAGAGAACGCACTAGAGGGAGGTGAGCTCCTGTTCATTGATGGGTCATCAACTATCGACCAAAGGGATGGTATAAGGAGGACTGGGGGAGCAGTGGTAAAAATGATGGAGGTACCGGTGTGTGTGGCAATGAAATGTGTGCAACTACCACAGCATTATTCCGCTCAAGCAGCAGAATTAATTGCACTAATCTTGGCATTGAAGGAAAGCTTTGACAAACGAGTGACCATATATTCCGACAGTGCATATGTTACGTCCACTGTCCACTCAGGGCTGTCGAAATGGAGAAGAAGAGGGTTTAGGAGAGCTGATGGCACTCCAGTGCAACATGCCCTCCTATTGGCTGAACTAATTGAAGCAATAAATGACCCCCAAGAATTAGCGTTGGTCAAATGCACCGCACACACCAATGGTGAAGACCACATTTCAAAAGGGAATGCAGCTGCAGACGCACATGCGAAGTATGCTGCATATTTTGGTGAGATATGTAACCCCCCAGAGTCAAAGAGAGGGAGAGGGAGGGGAATGGCTAGGGAGATGTTGATAAGAGAAGGGTACCCCCATCTCCCAGCCATACAGATAATGGAGCTACAAGTGGCTGCACCAATGGCCGAAAAAGAAATATGGGTAAAAAGAGGATGCACAATGTCACCAACTGACGCACTATGGCGCCAGGGTGACACTGGAAAGATTGTAATACCACTGGCACTATTGAACACCACCCTGAGCCAACTACACCACCCAGCCCACACAGGCAAGGAAGTAATTGCAGCACGAATTAGGGAAGACTGGTTCTGCCCCGAGTTAAATTCTCATGTGTCAAATTTTATCAGCAATTGTCTCACATGTCAACAGTTTACGGCCGGTCACACTCTGAAGGTGATAAGAGGTACTATACCCCGGCCAGAGGGACCTTTCCGACATCTCCATATTGACTATGTTGATATGATCAACGTATGTCAAGGAAATGGGTATATGATTGTAGTAGTATGCCCATTCTCGAGGTGGATTGAAGCAGGGCCCTGTTCACACCCAGATGCATTCAGAGCAGCTAAATTCCTAGTGAGGGAGGTCTTCCCCAGGTGGGGAGTGTGCAAGGTACTGCGGTCAGATAATGGCCCACATTTCGCAAACGAAATGTTCCAGCACATCACATCCTTACTGAACATCAAGCATAAATTTGCATGTGCATACCACCCACAGGCCAACGGTATATGTGAACGCCTGAATGGCCTATTAAAGGAGGCAATTGCAAAAATACAGCAAACAACAAAGAAGAGTTGGTTGTATTGCCTTCCACTAGCCCTATTTGAACTAAGGAATAGACAAGGTTCGGACCACCACCTCACCCCTCACGAGGTGGTTACCGAACGTCAAATGCGCCTTCCCCTAACGCCAACATCAAGAGCATTTACCGACCACGAGAGTACTGCAAATGTCCTTGGTGATGAAATGTACCAATATGTGTCTTCTTTGATTACTAGTGTAGTGTTTGTGTCTCAACAGCTCGAGCGCACGCGGGGCGGGTCTAACAGCGATCAACAAGAAGACGCGGATAAATAATTGGAAAAGGAAAGACTGTGCAAAGTTGCTAAAGGTGACCACGTACTACTTCGCAATTTCAACAGAAAGTGGAACAGCCCACGCTTCACTGGCCCCCATCTGGTAGAGGAGGTATCAACGAGAGCAGTAAAGCTACAGGACAAACGTGCCTGGAACCTCCTACACGACGTAAAGATCTACAAACTCCAGACCCGCCCCAGCACCACCGACAGGGCCACTGGGAGAACAACAACAGCGTCACCAACGGAGGAAGAGACATCTACCACAACTAACGGCTTAAGTGTCCCCATACCCTGCCACCCCCCAGATTCCCCAGGGACAACTACTAGAAGAGAAAGGGGTGATCCCCATACCGCCCACCCCATGGTTACACGATCAAAGAGTAAAGAGACTTCCGCCAGTTGAGCCCCAAACCCTCTGCCCATTGACCCCTTACCCACTGTAGTAATAACTGAACTGAAGGACATTGTCTTGCACATATACACATGTAAACACCTGAATGTTCTCTTTCTTTTCTCTCGCACATGCAGGTACAGCGTATTATTGTACTACTAAAAAAGTAGATAACTAACCAATTCACTGCCCAGGAGTAGATGGTACCCTCAGACGATAATTACCTGGAAGAATTGTCACACCAATTTGTATATGAAATAAAAAGGCCAACGTACCTGAAAAGAAGGATGGTACGTGTCTACTACACAGCATTCCTCTTGGCCATAGAACATTCAATGCCCCACCTCCAACCATACTTGCCTGCCCTAAGAGATAGATCGCTTAGATTGGCGTGGGAACAGCTCTTCGCCTGGGCACTGAATGACTACTTGATAGGGAGAGCTTAAAAACGACAACTAACACTAATAACAAGCATATTAAGAATTTTCAGGCGGGCAACTGTAACGTCGCAAGAATAAGCTGCCAGACTGCAGCAAGGTAAGAGCAAAATGCCGGTGAAATTAGCATCTGTAATAAAATTGATAGGGATTTTAATGATCACCAGGTTCTTGGCTGCCTCTGTATGGCAGTACAGCTATGCTATCGATATTATTGCTGTACCCAAACCTAATATACCCCCACCCCCAGCTGCAACAGGTGTTACGTCAGGTGGTACTAGTAAACTCCCACACAAGGAAAATAGAGTTAAACGCAGCACATACTCAGATAATAAAGGTATTGACAACTACATACAAGATTCAGCACACATCTCAAACAACATATGGTACCAACACATGACCCACATAGGTAAATAGACAACAGAAGACAGCTGCTACGTTTGCTCATTAATCCCATACGCCATGAGCGCTTCTCGAACATTTGTTGCCACGGAGATAGATGAAAAAATAGCACAATGTATAATATACCTGGCACTGTTCCAGACGAAAGGAAGATTTCAAGGGACAGTGGTGCCACTGGTGTGGAAAACACGAGATACATATCCATATGAAAACAACTGCCTCAAGACTTATTTGAGTTACCACAAGAGCAGTTTACATGCTGAAGGATTCAAATACATAACAAGTGGTCCTGAAAAAGGAGAAACAAAGAAAGTAACACTACAGTACCTACCATGTGATTGGTACGCCACTGAAGTCCCTGGTAAGAACGGATGTTGGGAAAGACCACTGATGATAATAACAGGGAAAGTGTACATGAACAACAAATGGGACATAGGAGTGGTTGGCAGCAACATGGTAACAAGAGAAAATATTTCAACTATTGATGGACAGAACCATAGATGTTGGATGACTTGGGTCAAGTACGTACCCATGCTCACGTGGATGGAGAAGGATGAAGACCCGATAACAATACTGCCGCTAACTGCGCCTAAGGTATGCTACCAACATAAAGGGGAGGTGGACGTAGGATACAACACCAACTGTGAAAGCGTGATGGAGTTACCTGAGGGGGGAGCAGGAACAGCAGTAGTAATGGACCATTACTGGGCCTGTGGAAATAAGGCATACCACACACTGCCCCCTCTGTAGAATGGTATATGCACAATGGTGCACGTTAATGTACCATCACTAGTGGTACCCCAGAAACATGTCAATATGGCGAACTTCCCCAAAATGGATGAAGGAAACAAAAGGAAGAAGAGATCTGTACAACCTCAGAAGGGGCCAGAGAGCAAAACCGACGGCAATAATACTGTCCTGAATAGAAAGAAAAGACAAGGAGAACCTCTGACAGGAAATTACCTATGGGGAAGGTCGGAAACAGCACTCACTTCAATTCCGCCAGAACACAGACTATTCAGCAGAGCAGCAATGTTCTTCTCCTCAATAATACATCCGGGACGACAGGCTTACGCAAACGCAAAATGGCTCCAGATAACTAGATGGGAACTAATGATGACAATTAACTCTACAGTAAATGGATTCAACGCAATAAAAGAGGAACTGCGAGCAGTAAGGATGGTAGCACTACAGAACAGATATGTACTGGACCTCCTCACAGCAATTGAAGGAGGAGTTTGCGCTAAGATAGGACAATCATGCTGCACATTCACCCCTGCCAACGATGCTGACAATGGTACACTGACAGAAGCAGTTTTACAATTGGCCCAGATGCACTAAAAAATGGTTGATGAAAGTAAAGGTGTGAAAAATGATGAGAGCTGGTTTTCAATATTATGGTCATGGATGCCATCTTGGCTGTCAGATGGACTGAAGATTATAGTTGGATGTACTATTTTGGCTGGAGCTACACTGATCATAATAAGATTTTGGAAGGCCCGGAAGGCACGCACCACAGACGAGATGATCGAAATGGTTGGTATGCACCTCTTGATGCCAACAGATGACGGCAAACACACAGGCACAATCATAAAAGAGAGAAAGAAGTTGCGCAACCAGATCATCACCAACAACCTGGACCCACCATCTGTGAAGCTCGAAAACCCAAGAAACCCAAGGAGCTACATAGGGAAATGGGTATACTGCACTCCTGGAGGAACCTGTGCATATATGTATTGGTCATTTGAAGACCATGTTAACCACTATGGACATTTGGGAGGAATAACTAAAATATGGAAAGTAAGAGGAGATAAAGAAAAGGATATGTTTGTGGTCGACAAGTCGACCAGAGGGGGGACTGAAGTGGGAGAATGGAAGAACAGGCTCCCGCCCTTCCCCTCTCGCGCTTGGCCTAGAGGATCACGGCCCAGACACCCGCCACGAGAGGAGTTTGCCCATCTACCAGACGACCAAACACCCTGGTACAGGAACATACGGATGTGCCCACCTACCTGCCCACCAGCCCGCCCTGTCCATGCCGACACCTGCGGCATGGATCAACTCGACTAAATCAACACATCGTTAGAGATGCCATGACGACCTAGCCAACGGTCAGTACACCCGTGCACACATGCACACTGGACACTCCCACACCAATCCACACGAAGAACATACTCAGTGCTATGACGTAGGCGAAAGACATACCCACGGACGTGCATCTTTATTATTTTCCACATAGGCTCTCAAAATGCAGAAACGCAAGACGCATAATGAACTTATCTAAAAAGGCTTGCTCACGCTTCTTCTAAGAACCATGTACCATAATGAAGAATATAACAGAGACACGATACTCAGGATAGAGCAATATGATACCGTAACCTAAAGCGCTCTGCATCAAACGGTTCCACCTATGCACCAGGCCCAAGTAGGCCGCAAGCAAAAGCTTCCATGAACATTGAATGAGCAAGAGCTCGGTTGCTGACCCTGCAGAATGAGCCCGGCGAAAGCACACCGCCAAGGGCACGATGTTGCAATCTCGCACGCCGCAAGCCAACGCCAAGGTCGCACCTGCAAGATAAACCAGGCACACAGTGGGAAAAACAATATTAATTGTGCTGAATTTTGCCTCAAACACGGTCCCACATCACGTGACAAAGCCAAACCTGACAGGATGCCAAGCCCAGGAGGAAGGAGACGCCTGACTCCCACGTTTCAAGACACAGGCAGATACAATTAAAAGACTCATTGGACATCTGCAGCAGTGGGAGTAGTCGACCTCCCAACATATGAATAAATCCTCACATTGTTTACACCTACCCATAGTAAAACATTGTTGCAAATGACAGGTGCACCGCGAGCTGGGAACAGCGATAGTCTCAGACTGGGGGGCTCGCGAGCGGACCAATCAGAACATGGGGCTCTTATCACTGACGCCATTAACACTGACCAATCCTCAGAGGTCTTCATGTAACAATTTTCATGTATCAAATTGAAGGGACAGCCCAAGTATATCACCTGACTAACCCTCAACCACTAACATCGTTCTCTATATGTATGCTATACTAACCCTACCACTCGAGTAACCAATCCAGAGTGGAAATAGGTTTTTTGCTAAACTTTCTAAGATGACACAAGTAGCGCGTCATACTAAGGTAAAAAGGGCCTGCGTGCCCCACGATTGTGTGTGTGTCAGGACGGACGCGTACGATCCTTGACCCATCCCTGCCGTTTTGTCCAATAAACAGCAGAGTCACCTTGCTTCTTGCGTGTGTCTCATACTCTATCTCTTTTGGGATATATGGGAGGAGTTGGGGCCTCCCTGCGCCGGAGGTCTGCGGACGGCCCGGCCGACCCCGGCAGAATTTCCCCCCGACAACACCATTCTAATAGAGGTGGATAACAGCGACTTAAAGAGTATTACTCTAGCCGCAGGCACCATTATTGGAATGGCGGTTGATGACCGACATTTTTCCATCGATTTAGGAAATGAACTGTTAGGACCAATCCCCAAGGACTGTTTTGACAGTGACAGTGAGGACAATACAACACCAGACAGGATTTTTACCCGCCATGGGGGGAACTTCCTGGTGTACACTTCTTGCCCTTATGGTAAGGAAGATGTGACTTGTGACTTCAGGAGGGATGAGGTGATTTTCCAGGTCCATGAGGGCTGCCTTTCCCACCTGAAGCCTCCAGTCCAAATCAGCACTCTGACCAGGGACTTCTCCACCCAGCTGGAGGAGGCCGCTGAGATAGCCAAACCAGAAGTCTTTCCAGGCTTCAGGCAGATGGTGGAAGAGAGAGTCAACCTAGCTGATGCCTGTGTGACTCTGGAACAGAAGCAAAAGTTGAAACAAGTCTTATTGGATTTCCAAGATCTCTTTGCGGTAGACTCATATGACTGTGGTCGCACCGACATCCACACAACAACAATCCCCACGGACCCTGGCATGACTCCAGTGTTTGTGAATCAATATCGCTTGCCTCTCGCATCAATGGAGTCCCTTACTGAAATAATTAAGAACCTTGAGTCCAGGGGAATAATCTGTCCCGTCCACAGCACCTTCAATAATCCGGTGCTGGGAATATTAAAGCCAAACGGCCAGTGGAGACTCTGCGCTGACCTTAGGGAGCTCAACAAACGGGTCCATACTTCCCGATGGCCTCTTCCCTACATTGACCAAGGGCTGGCCCAGATTCAGGGGTCACAGGTATTCACTGCAATAGACCTGACCAATGGATACTGGACCGTGCCGGTCAGTAGGGAGGACCAATACAAGCTGGCTTTTACCTTTGGGGGCCAGCAGTATACATGGACCCGGACTCCCTTCGGATACCTCAACTCCGGCAATGAATTCAACATTTTCCTACATAAGGCCATGCCCGACCTGGGTGCGAGGGGTAACCTGGCTTATGTAGATGATGTCCTCATCAAAAGTTCATCTGTGGAGGAACACATAGCGGAGATCCGTTATGTTCTGACCCAGTTGAAGGCCGCCGGAGCAAAACTTTCCTTTCAGAAAGCAAAGTGGTGTAGAACCCGTGTTAATTTCTTGGGGCATGAGATTACTCCTCAGGGTCTCTATCCCCAGGAAAAGAAAGTGGAAGCACTTCAGAAACTGAAAGATCCCGCAACTCTGCGGGAACTAAGGACCCTCCTTGGACTGACTAATTACAGCAGAAAGTTCATTGAGGGCTACGCAGGAGAGTGGTGATGGGTTGGACTGTTCGGGAAAATTCCGGGATGAATCTTCGATAGAAATTGGCAAAGCCGAGCATGCTCTGAACTCCCTTCACTGAGCTTGGAGATGGCCATTCGAGGTTGGCGTCCACCTTTCGCGAGTCCATTCAGACTCCTTGAGGTGTCAGGATGAATCCGAGAAACTCAACTTCTGTGGTATGAAAAACGCATTTTTCGAGTTTTGCAAATAGTCTGTGCTGGCGCAGTTTCTCAAGAAGTGCCCTAACATGTTTTCTGTGATCAGATTCTGAAGAAGAGTACACCAGGATGTCATCAATGTAAACAATGATGCAGACATCGATAAGTTCCCGAAGAACATCATTCATAAAGTACTGAAAGGTGGCAGGTGCATTGCACAAACCGAAGGGCATCACCTTATATTCGAAGAGCCCAAATTTGGTGCGGAATGCAGTCTTCCATTCGTCGCCTTCTTTTATGCGCACCAGGTGATAAGCTCCTCGGAGATCTAACTTGGTGTACACACAAGCGTCTTTCACCTGGTCGATAAGCTCAGGGATCAAGGGCAGAGGATAACGATTCTTAATCGTTATTTGATTTAGGGCGCGATAGTCTATACACGTTCTAAGGTTGCCTTCTTTTTTTGGCACGAAGAACAGAGCTGAAGAGACAGGAGACTTGGACGGGCGAATAAAACCATTGGCTAGGTACTGATCTAAATACTGACGCAAATGCAGGTTCTCAGGTTCCGTAAGAGCATAAATCCTACTACAAGGTAGTTGAGCATTGGGTACCAGATCGATCTGGCAATCATAAGACCGATGGGGACGTAACGTGTTAGCCTGTTCTTTCTGAAAAACGTCTTGGAATTCTTGGTATTCTGACGGTAGCTGTACAGGGGTGGAAGTTGCTGTGGCTAGACCCATAGCTGGATTTCTTGGATAACAAGTTGGTTCACAATCAGGAAAACGTATCTTCTTTGCTCGCCAGTCAATTCTGGGATTATGTGTTTCTAACCAAGGAATTCCAGGAATTACTTGAAATTGTGGGGCCTTGATCACATCAAACACGATTGCTTCCCGATGTCCATCCTGACCCACCAGTGTCACTTCAACAGTGGAATGCGTTACAGGCCCTGAGGCTATTTTGGTTCCATCTACTGTAGTAATGACATCTTGGGTTACTTTCGGGCGGAGAGGAAGCTTAATCCTGGAAGCCAATTCACGGTCTATGTAATTTCCAATAGCTCCACTGTCGATGTATGCTTTTATAGCATGCAACTGCTGAGGCTGTTTTGGGTCCACGAGCACCATTGGCATGACGAAATGCGAGGTCAAAGAGTTAGTTTTCAAGCTCGGCAAGCAGACCCCTACACTTGCCGGGCTAGGTCGTTTCCCGAATCTGGTGTCACTAATTCGTTATCAGTAGCTCCAACCACCTTCTTAAGTGGTTTAACTGGACAATTTCGAAGAAAGTGACCGGAAGTCCCGCAATACAGACAAAGTTGCATTTGCCGCCTTCTCTCTTGTTCTTTCTGCGTTAATGGTCCTTTAACACCACTGATTTGCATAGGTTCAGATACGTCGGTACTCTTGGAGGTAGCGTGGGTTTTGATCGGTGCTCGGTTTTCATACTTGAACCGATCTGCTTTTCTATTTTGAAGTCTGTGATCAAGTTGAACCACCAAGTCAATGTAGTCTGCGCAGACCTGGGGTGGGTTTACTATCTGAGCTAGAACATCCTTAAGCTCTCCGCGCAGGCCTCGATGAAACAATGTGATCCTTTTGCTTTCTGGCCATCCAGTTTCCACAACCAGTCTGTTAAAGGTGGCTATGTAGAACAGAAGATCCTGATTACTTTGTCGTAAGGATAGCAGTTCGTTATCAAGGGCCTGTCCTTGAGAGTGTCGAGCGAACAATCTTTCCATGCTGGCCTGGAAGCCCTGAAAATTCTGGAGAATGGGATCATCCTGATTTACCAATGGAATAGACCAATCAGCAGCACTGCCACTGAGATAAGATAGTATAAAGGCTACCTTGGTCTGGTCATTAGGGAAGGCTCCGGGTCTGCATAGAAAGTGTAAACGACATTGGTTCATAAAGACGGCATATTTCTTGGGATCCCCCGCAAAACGTTCAGGCGGGGCCAAAGGCTTGTGTCCAGGTAGATTAATTTGTACCGGGTTACTCAAACCCATTGATGTGGAAATGTCTCCAGAATTAGGTAAAGGAGTGTGCCCTGCCTGGGCCTCTAATAACCTTTTGGCTAGGTCATCAGTTCTTTCCTTAGATAAGATCAGTTCTCTTTTGAGAGCGTTAGTCTCCTGGCGGGCTGAGTGCACCTCTGCCCGGAACTCCCCCAAAAGCTGGGCCAGCTGGTCAGTCTCGGAAGTCTCCATAGCGCCCGGGTGGGAAATTGTGGGTAGGCTTCTCGTTCTGTAACGCTCACCTGATTCCCACGGAGGCGCAGGTCTGGCTTCGAGTGCTGATGCTTCTTCAATGGTGAAGCGCAGGACTCTGAAGATGGACAGGAAGGGCCCTCTACTCTGGCTTCTCCGGCTCGCAGGAATATTCCCCTGTGCGTGAAAAGGGAGTATTACCTACTGACTGAGTTATGCTCAAGCCTACCACTCTCTTCCAACCCTCCACGATACCCTTCCGCGATTCCCCGGGAAGTCTCACCTTAGGGTCTGAAAGGACAAGCTCTCCATCCTGCTTCTGACGCAGGGGCGCGTTGAACCCAGTTACTTCACTGGATTGAGGTTGGATGGGAGTTCAGGTAAGCTTCATTATACTGGTAAGGCGCTGTAAAAGTTCTGTTGCAAGTTCAAAAGTTCAAGCTTTAAATAATAATGTTCATTGTGGTTTTTCAGGTGATGAATGAAGATTCCTTTGGAGACTTCTTGCAACAAAGCGCTGATGTTGATGTCTTTTCCCCATAGGGGCCGGGGTTCGGAATGCCGGAGATATGGCGCCACCCGAAGTGAAACGTGCAGTTCCAGTAAAGATCTGGTAAGTCCTAGATGAGTGTTCAGGTAATGTTTTTGCATTCGCTCATCTAATGTCTTTGTCTTTTTTCCCCATAGGGGCCGGGGTCCTGCTTGGAAGCAGCAAGACCCGAAATGAAATGGGAATGACCCAACAGGTAAGTCTTAGAAGGAAACTGAGCTTTTTCCTATTCCCTTCCTTCTCTCACCTCTTATTCTTGTCATTTTCTCTAGGCTCTGGGAAGTGGCTGTGTATCCGGATGATCGCTGCTGAAGATGGAGGAACCCAGGAAAGGTGAGTGAAATGCAGCGCTGCAGCGATCGTAACGAAATGCTTTTAAAAATGATGTCTTCCCTTTCAGGATCGTCGGTGATGTCTCCGTGGTGCAGATTAGCTGGTAGGTCTCTTGTCTCCCTTTGCAGGTGACCCAGGATGCTGACAGGCGTGGCTGAAGTCCAGATGCAGGAGCTGACACGGTGAGCGTCCAGCTGCGAGGAGCAGAACAACGCGAAGCGTGAGTTGCTGATCGGGTGTGGTTTAAATAGCTTTGGAAGAAGTTCCAAGTGTGTATCCTTCCTCCGATCAGGTATGTATCCTTCCCCGACCACACCCGGGTGAAAAGTAGTCCCACAGTTAAAGTAGTTCCTATTCAGGCCTCAAGAGGGCCTGGATGTGGCAGCATGGTCTGCATCAGGTAAGTGCACATTAAAACACTTGAACACATGTCTAGCTTTATGAGCCTGGCGCCTAAGGCGCCAGGACAGAGGTCCAACATGAGCCTGGCACCTAAGGCGCCAGGACTGCGTCCAAAGGGCCCCAGCTTGGGCCCGCTGGCACTCCCCTGGGGGAAATGATACCTGCCTCTGGGGTTGCTGGGTCGGACCTGGCTCCTTGGAGGTAGGCATCATGACAGTGCGTTTGAGTTCGGTTCAATAGGACATCTACAGAGTGAGGCACCATCAGGGTTAGATCATGGCCTAGGAGCATTCCCTCACTCTGTTTTACAGACGTGGCAGCAGCAGCGACAGCCCGCAAACTTCTTGGCAAAGCGCATGCTACAGGATCAAGGGCAGAAGAATAGTAACTGCACGGCCTATTCTTCCCTCCATGTTCCTGCTTTAATACAGCCAAAAAACATCCATCACATTTATGCACAAACAATACAAAGGCCTTTTCATAGTTTGGTGTGCCCAGAATTGGTGCAGGGCATAATGCAGTCTTAAGCAAGTCAAACGACTGCTGGTGTACCACGTTCCATGGCAATGGCGAAGAAATGGCCTTCTTTGTCAAAGCCACCATCGTTTTGATCACTAGTGAGAAATTCGGGATCCACAACCTACAGTAAGAAGCCATACCTATCAAGGCCATAACTTCCTTCTGTGTATTTGGGACAGACATGCCAGAAATGTGTTTTATTCTTTCAGGTGTCAATCTTCTTCCCTCCTTTGACAGGAGATAGCCTAAATAGGCGACCTCCTGACAACAATATTGAAATTTTTTAAGCAAAGCTACGTGACCATGCCTAGCTAGATGAATAAGTAATAACACAGTGCCCTCCTTACAGGCACTCTCAGAGTCAGCAGCTAGAAGCAAATCATCAACGTACTGAAGCAAAGTACAGGTAGAGGGCAATTCAAGGGTATCAAATTGTTCTTTTAAAGCCCTACTATAAATACTAGAACTCTCTGTGTACCCTTGAGGTGCACGAGTAAATGTAAACGAGCGTCCCCCTAAGGTGAACGTGAACAAATATCTACTATCCTTGTGTATAGATATACGAAAGAACGCATTCTTTAAGTCCACGACACTAAAGTAAGTAGCTGTAGCTGGAATCATGGTTAGGATCGTCGTTACGTCAGGCACATTGGAAATTGTGGTGCCACAACTTTATTAATGTCACATAAATCAATTATAAAACGGAATGGAATTACATTATCGCCTTTCTTGTACACGGGTAAAATTGGACTATTACACAAACTTGTAACCTGAAATTTCTTCAATCACACCGCGATGCACAAAATCAGAAACAATACATTTCAAAGCTTGCTCGCTCTCAACCGAAATCTTATACTGGGGAATGCGTGGCAGTTCAATTTCATGTTTCATAACTATCTTAACAGGCTCGATCTGTAAAACACAGACATTATTGTCGTCGACAGCCCACAAGCTCTCTGGTACATCAATGAATTTTGGAGGCAAAGGTCTAGTCAAAAATTGCAAGGCAGAAAATTGCTGTGGTGAAATTGTCAAGCGCACTCCATCAGAAGAACAATAAATCACTGCATTTAATTCTTTTAACAAATTCAACCCCAGCAAGTTCTCTCCGCAATCCGAAGTCAACAGAAAAGGACACTGGTCCGTAAAGGGACCCAAAGAAATAGGTACCGGCATAGAAACCGGACAAACAACTGGTGTACCGGAAAACCCTACAGAAACATAAGTTTGCCCTGACAGTGGAATCTTTGGAACCAGCGAATGATCAATGGAACACTTCTGTGCTCCAGTGTCTATCAAAAACTGATGTTTCCTATGTCCCACCACCACTTCAACGTAGGGACCTTTCTGATTGACGGGGATAGGTGTAGGTTCCAAACCCTGCTTCAGGCAATCCTAACGAAACAGAATATCATCAAAAGGAAGCTCTTCAGATAAATATGCAGAGGAAGGATGATCAAATATATTCCTAGTGTCCGCACTCAGAGTCTGATTGTCCTGCAAAAAAGGTTGTTGAGGGTCCTGTGTAAACTGACCTCTACCAGGGCCCCCTACGCCAGGCGACCTCTGGATCGCCTACCCATATTACCAAATCTATTATTCGACCTTTGTTGAAGGACGGGGCATTGTGCTCGCCAATGACCCTCTCGACGACAATAAGCACACTGGTTAATATTCACAGGACCCAGGGGCACATTCCCCTACGGGACATACTGACCTCTAACATGAGAATTACCTCCTCTGGGGCCCCTAACAATTTGCTGCAATAGCACTTTAGTTTTTAAATCGCCTTTCCGTTTTTCAATCCTATCTTTTTCATTATTGACACGGTTCTCATAGTACTGAGCCATGTGCAGTACTTCTGATTGTGATTTCGCCTGCCAAGCGCTCTCAGAAGACATAATCTGTGACTGGATGTCAGGCAGTAATCCACGTACAAATTTGTCAACAAATAATCTTTTCCCAGACTCTGTGCCTAAGTCTTGTCCACTGAAATCCAAGAGTACCTGTTCGAACCGATTAAAGAACTCCGTAGCACCTTCAGACTTTCCTTGGACACAGGCCGTAAGCTTGTCCCAAATAATTGTCTTTTTGGGAATTATGGTTTTTAATTTAGCAATGATTCTATCAGGCAGAGTTAATATCACCTGTTGCGGTCTTTCGCCAGCTGGCCTTTCTCCATCGAGTCTGGTTATATTCGCCCATGTAGCTCCCAACCCGGATACATCATCAATATTTCTAACTTGTTTCCATAAATCTACGGGCAGGAGTGCAGGAAACAACAAATCAATGTCACCTAAGGTGAACAGTGAGGATTGCAAAACAGATTCCATCTCTTTATATAACCCTGTCGGATTTTTCCTAATGTCAGGAATAGACTGTCTAATGGTGTTCACTTCCTGCCGTGAAAACGGGACGTGAACAAACTGTGATACATATGTGCAGGAATGTTCACAGCGACTATATTATTTACAGGATCGGCCTCATCCTCAACCTTCGGGACAAATGTCGGAGGAACCTCTCTCATAGGCAACTGAGATGTAGGCAACTCCGAATGCTTACTAAGCAACAAAGCCAAGTCGAGCGCTAAAGCAGTCGAAGAAGTGTCAAGTGAAAAAGCTCTTTTATAAATGCTCAATAACTCTGTGGGACAACTAATCTTCCTTTTTACACACTCATCCTGCAGGTACTCTACCATTACCTGTATCACTTTCCTCTGCATTTCCAACGTATATTGACTATATGTGTCATATACCTCAACTGGAGTTATCGATATGTCTGAAATCCATCTAATCGCGTCTTTCTTACAAATTCGCATTTCCTCCAATATCGGTTTACGACACGGAAGGAACCGTTTCTGTACATACATATTCTCCTCTTCATCATTCTCATTCTGTATCTTTTCTAACTCCTTCCTATACCCAAATAACCTCTCGACATGCTCATTTACCTTCTCCACAGCGTCTCTGGAAAGTGCTAGAGTATTTAGATACCTTAACGCTTGAGGAACATCCGCATTATTTAATCTTCCCCACATTATACATAACTGAATCCATAAACCTTCAATAAAAACATTTTTCTCAGGAAAATTATCCGTATTACAAAGTGTGGCAAAACACTAGCTTGATCATCCTTCTCCATACAATGCTTAGCCCATGCAATTAACTTACATTTCTTCACCGACGGTACAGTATTGCGAGTGACAACTTTTGTTCCCGTACCTCGATCGATTACAAGCGGCTCAGGACCACTTGGAAGAGAGGGAGCAGGCAAATTCGATGGAGGTACTATAACTGGTGCGATAAAAAGAGGCGGAGGAGCAGGTGGAGGGACAAAAACCAGAGGAGTAGGAACAACAAGTTGAGCAGGAAGAGCAGGAAAAACAGCAGGAAGAGGTACAGCAGTGGGAAGAGGAACATACGGAGGTGGCACAGAGGCACCAAGCCTTCGTTCATGTAATATTTTGTCAATAAACTCATCAGAAATATGAAGATCTTAAGAAGGATAGATTTTCTGAATTCCAAGTGAGAAAGCCCTATCCATATTTTTAGTCGCCTCAGCCTGTTTGTTTTGGTCATATAACAATGCTTTTTCAGCTTTTTTTTATGACGACGTGCATGTTTCTCTCTACCTTTAAGTTGTTGCAACGCTTCTTTTTTCCAATTCTGCAAAACATCAAATGCTGCAGGTCTAGCCTTTTTCTTTAACAAGATTGACTCCAAATATTCAATGCGAGGGATCTCAAAACTACCGTTGATTGGCCACTGAAGTTCGGAGGCATGTCTGGTTTGTCTGTGCCAAATATCATTAAATACTATACTTCCAATGCTGTACTTACAGTACATAGTACATGCCTGCGACCCCTCCTGTGGTGCGGGACGGCTAAATTCCAACGATTGTCTATCACTGCGGAATAATGCCCTAAAACAGGTAGACAATTTCCCAGGCATATCGTAAATTCTTGGTGTTACCTGGTCAAATAATTGTGTCTGCAGATACAATGCGCCAAAATTCAAATTGTCAGGGTTAAATTAAGAATCGGGTTACGACTCACCTGACCAAAGCTAAGGAGGACCAATCGGTACTTCTAAGAATCTTACCTAACTAATCTTATCTCATGTATGGTGATTTCGGCAAATATGCCTGCCTCGATAAGTAGACCCTCGTCAAGATGCCGTCTCAGACCACAAGGTAATCGTCCAGGGATCGGGTCGTGCAGCGCTGCTGAGGTGTCGCGTCTCATCCAGCGGCCCCTTTATGTCACACAGTCCGATCCCGGTCCGATATTGTGTGTCAACCTTCAACAATCCGGCATCAATCTTGAGGGTCCCTATTCGGGCGCCAACTGTGAAAACAGAAAAAGAATATCGAGGCTGAGTACCCCAAAAGGAAATACACCGAACACGGGTTACAAAGGAACATACAAAGTACTTTATTCCATACTGAATCCAATTACAAAAACAGAGCAAAATCAGATAGCTATCGGCCCTGAGTACAACACAACGAACTCCAGCGTGGTTCAGTGTGTTCAGTGAGAGTCCCTGTACATCAGAATGCATTCGCTTTTTATACATTTAGTGGGCGCTATGCCCAGCCCCACTTCGGGTTAATATTCCTTTTAATATATCACCGATCTAGGGTTCGTGCCAAGTCTCAAATAACCGCATATAACTGGTTTGCCTTTAATACATGTATCAACAAGCGTATGCAATAGCTGTGTATTCTAAAGTTTTCCATGCAGGAATTCTTAAGCATAAATACAATGTAGTTAAACAGATGTTCTTTGTTCAGTATTTGAATACATTGTCTCAACATATGCTTGTGGATTAGTTTGCATTGCACGAGTAATCCTCCTACACATAGGTCAGTGAAGGACAAGGTCTCAGTTCATGACCTAAACAAGTGGCCTGCAGGCAAATTACACATTGGCTATGTACTGAGGTCAAGACGGCCATGTTATATTCTGCAATGACATCGTCCACCATTTTAGCTCTCAGGGTGACTTTTACACAACAAATCCTAAAATGGCGGTTTGACCTAAAATGGCGGCCTACATGGATTTAAGGTTAGGACCTTGCAACACAGATTTCTTTTCGCAAGCGACTTTCGAGCATCTTGGCGTAGGCCAATATTAAATATATTTATTACAATAGGAGGCACGATATACTTTCTATTTCGACACCACCTTCTTCCTCCATGGTGGTGCACAGAGTGTGCAGTGAGGTTATTGCTTGTATAATGCTTCAATTTTCAGTCTGCATCATTGGAGGGTCTGTAAGGGCAGCAAGAAGTTCCTATGTTTGAACAGGCCCCCCACCCCCTCTTTGGCAGTCATTAGATCAAGGGCATACCTATTTTGCAATGTGGTTATCCTTATAACTCTGAGTTCTTCCACAAACACATTCAGCCATTCTCCATATCATTGCCCATTTCAATGAGCTCCCACCTTGTTATTTGTAGCTACTTAGTGTTTGCTCCTGCTTGCTCCACAGGAGTGAGAAAAACATGCCAGCTTGGTTAAACAGGTGGTATTCCTGCGATATCGTTTTCAGCTTCTCACTTGACTCTTGCGAAAAATAATTACTGCAGCATTGATAATGCAGGCCCTGAGATTGCTGGACCCGCTGGTGCAGTAGGTGCATAGGCCTGGTTGTTGGATGCTTGCGGAATGAATGTAAGGTTGACATAAGGTAGCACCAGCACAGGAGCTTGCAACGTAGCCATCAGGCAGATCCCTCCCTGCGTATAGGCCAGTCCTCTGCAAACCCAGTAAATGTCCATGAGTGCTGCAGTGTCTCCTGATTGTTGGGAAGGTGGACAGTGGTGTTGAAGTTGATATTTTCTCCAACAAAAATATTGCTGTTTCGTCTGAAACACAAGGAAAGCTGTGTAAGTTTCATAACTCTTATCGGAGGTACATGCTGATTTATCCACGTTAAGCTGTTCTCATACTTGGTCCATATAGTAGAGCAAGTCTCATTAATCTTTAGGACCACACCCTTGGGTAGTCAACACATTAATCCTTCCCAGTACCCAATCAGCCCTTCAAATTATTTGTGTTCATATAAACAGCGCCCTTCATCTGCCACCTGGGCTTCCCTTCACAGGAAGACTGACTCTGCCCTGCTCTATTGAGATAATGTGATGCAGACAATGCTTTACAAATCGATGTATTTTTCCTAAGTTGCTTCTCCTGAAAGTCAGTCATTTGCACCTGTGTATTCTTTCATATGTATGTATAAGATTGTTCAGCTTTTTGTCCTTTGTTGTCAGTTTTACATAATTGTCATCATACACTGTTGCATTTACCAACAACCACTGTACTAGGACCTTGTGTCCCTGCATTGTTCCTCGCACCCTACATATAGCCAACTGAACTGAACAGCTTGCTATCTCTGATTGGATCTCTTGAGGTAAGAATGACCTAGGTGGGGCTGCTGCATGAGGAATCAATAAACAAACAAACAAAACAATGCTCACTCGGTTTCTCTCTCCCCACATGTTTTCTTCTGTGTGGTGATGGGATAACACTTGGTTTAGAAATATCCCTCTTAATTCTAGTCATAGAAGCATTCATATTTGCTGATGAATTTTCACTTTTAGTAAAATTATAGGACCCACGCTTTCGAGGAACAAAACATGTAAAAGATAGCATGAGAAAACAAAAGATGCAAAGAATAAGAACAAAATAAGACATATACTGCCTAAGTTCATGTGTGTTTCCCTGATCTCGTGGTGAAATGCCTAGTTGCCCATATGGACTTTTGGAAGTTAAAATATAACTCCCCTTGTAATTCCCCCTTCTTCTTCCTCTTGCTGTTGGAGGGGGTGATGGAGCTCTTGCCCCTCCGGATGTAGCTGAGTTAAATCCATGATTTGTGTCTGGTGACTTTGACGGCTGTGGGAGTAGTGTAGATCAATGTGTACAGTTCAACAAATATAGGCTCTTTCGACTTGCGCACAAAGTTGCAGACAAATACCCAATCTCCTGGAAAGAGTTGTAGTAGCTGACACTGTGATATCTCTTGTGATGCTGGCAATTCATCTTTTACCATTGGGTTATGACCACTGTGATGGGATCCAACCTGGTGAGATATAAATCTGACAGATTTTGTTTGTTCCCTACGGTACCCCTGGAATTCTTCTCCAAGAATTTCTGCAGAGGAATGTGCATCAGAGTCAGTGTGTGCAGGTGCGATAGGAGTGTGTAGCCTCATGCTTGTGATTATTTCATGCAGGGTGAGATGATGATCAAACCCTGGCTGATTGTGTAGTGCAAAAAGAGCAAGCACAAACAGTGCAGCCAAGGCTTATGTAGCATGTCACACTGTTTTGCAAGCTTTGTTTTGACAATCCATCGAGGCTCTCCACTATTCCGTTGGCTTCGGAGTGATAAATGGAGCACAATTAGGTAACAAAAGTTACTGCACCTGTTAACCATGTTCACATAGTAAATGTGCACATGTGGAAATGGCCCTCAGGGATGTGGCAATGTCACTTTCAGTGTTCACAGAGTGTGGTCAGTAGTATACATTTGCAAGTGATGCAATTTGATATGAAATCACTAATGCGCTCTTGGAGGTTTGGAAAAAATCACCCTTACTGCAAATCGGCAGCAATTTATTCCTTGGATGTGTGTGAGGGAAAGTGCAACTGTTCAAGGGCGACAATGAGCAACTCCTGGGACATAACTGGTTTCTTGAATAGTTTTGTCTCCATATGAGTTCTGTAGGGGAAACATGACACCCCCTCTTTGTCCCTAATTGCTTTTCAATAATCTCAGTCAGGGGAAGTGCACTAAGAGTGACCATCATTTCTACATATTGCAAGGGACATTCAAAGGACACCGTGACATCAGAGCTTTCTAAATTGATTGCTTCTTTCCTGCCAAATCTGCTGCACTGTTACCATAAGAAATTGGGTCTGTATTGTTCATGTGAGCTGCTCATATCACATTCCCGCAACTGCTGTAGGGAGCGCTAATGCATCCATTAACCTGGTAAGTAATGCGGCATGCTGCATGCCTGCCATCTGATTTTTTAACCCCTCTCCTGTGCCACCTAGACAGGCCTGAATGAACTGTAGATGTGACAAATGCTGAATCTGATTAAATGATAGTGGAGCACCACCGTGACAGTTCCAATTCAGTCATGTTGGCCACACGCTCTGCTGCTTGCGAAGAGTAGTGCAAGGGCACTGGCACCTTTGCTAACACATGGTACTCCCCTGATTTGAGGCTCCCTACTGCTGCTGCCGTGTGCCTTACTCTTGTGTTCTGATCTATCACTGCGGAGACATCAAAAAAGAGCACATTCCCCTCCTTGAGTGCATCCTCTTTACAGTGGGTAGTGTCATCAGTGGTGTCCTCATATGTAGTGCAATCATGTACTGAGTTCTTTGGCTTTACTGCTTCTGCGATACATGTTGCTGGATTGACAGTTTAGCACCTGACAGTGTGAATGGAGGAGTTTGACAATATCACTTCATACCCTGATGCTCGTTGGGTGGCGAGAGTTGATCTTCATTTGCAGAGGCTTATGTCCCACTGAGATTGTCTGTGTGAGAACAGACAACATCACCTGACCATTGGAATATGAGAACTAAAGGAATTGTCTTTTATAATCAGGCATAGCCATAACTGGGGCACTGCTTATCGATTTTTTAAATTCCTGAAATTATTTGATCATCTGATCTGTCCAGACAAAGGGTCCTTTTGCTTTCTTTGCTTCTTTTAGCACTTGCTGTAGGGGTTTGGTATATGTTGAATAGTCAAAAATCAATGCTGGAGAATAGTTACATAAACCTAAAAACCTGCTGCATATGCTTGACTGTGGTAGCGTTTGGTGTGTTCTGTACTGCTGTAACCCGTTCTGGGATTATTCTTTTGCCTGCTGATGATATTATCTGCCCTAGGTACACAACTTCTTGCTGGCAATACTTCAGTTTATCCTTGTCCACTTTGTAACCCTTCACTGCCAATAAAATCAAACGTTTTACTGAATCATTCCTACATAGCTCTTCGGTAGTGCTGCAGACCAGGAGGTCATCCACATACTGAATTGCTGTGCTCTGTGCTTTTATGCTTCTTAGATCCATTTGCAATACCTTGCTGACAATGCTAGGGGACTCACAGTACCCTTGGGGCAAGCAAGTGTGTTGGAATCGTTTCCCCCCTGTAATTAACCACTGTAAGGGGTTGGGACTCAGGGTGTAGTGGGATGGAGAAAAAGGCATTCTTGAGATCTATCACAGTAAAATAGATAGCTTCCATGGGGATATTACACAGGAGGGTGGCGAGATTAGAGCCAACTGGACAACTGGATAACTTTACAATGTTGTTCAACATGTGTAAGTCCAGTACCATCCTCCAAGTTGTTATGTCTCTTTTTTCCAAAAGATAAATAGTCATGTTACTTAAGGACTCTGATGGCTGTATTATGCCCTGCTGCCATAAGGCCTCTAGGGTGGACTAAGTGCCTTCCTCCACTTCCTTTGACATGGGCTTTATGCGAGGCAACACTGCTCCTGGCTTTAGTTTAATGAAAACCATCCACATGATTTTTAGCAGGCCTACGTTATGTGGGCCACTGGTCCACAACTGGCTGGGAACCCTATCAAAATCCTCCTGCGAGTGTGATGTTACTGTGTTGACAAGGAGCTGGGTGTGCAGTACTTATCTGTGTTCCACTACTACCTGGCAGGGTACAGAGATTTCAAATATCATTCCCCCACCTCGTCTTCGAACAGCTGTTCATCAGACACATCCCTCAATCGGTTGTATACTAATTGACCTTTTCACAATTGACCTCGGGAGAATTGACCTCGGGAGAATTTACCTAATTTAGAAGGTCAATTAGGACATATATGCGGGGGAGTTCCCCTGCATAATACAGGATTTGGTAGATCCCGTGTTGACCAAAAAATAAAATGTTCGATCACTCGAAGCTCCTAATCAGGCTTTGTATTCTGGATCAAGTTACTGAAAGTACTGGGCATGCCAAAGCTCACAGTGGGCTGTCCTATTGAGTTTAAGTGTTCATTCTGGGGAGCAGGAAAGGTTTTCCCCCAAGCACACTCGCTCCCGTGTAGTGAGTCAACGTACCATGGGGTAGGGAACTTTTAACCTATGGTTGAGCAGGTGACTGTGTAAAATGTAGTGCTTGCAACTGGAATTGTTGTTGTTGTTGTATGGGGCCTGGGCATACGGGCAAATTGGGCTGTGGATTAAAGGTGGGGTGGTAGGCTGGGATGTTATAGTTTACTGACATGGTTGACCCACTTCTCCAGTCTTGAGAAAAATAACCCATCTTCCTGCAAGACCAACAATCAGGTGCAGATCGGGGTCATAGGTTTCTCATACCTCCTGCTCTGCCATATAGAGATTTCCTCTTCTTCTCTGAAAACCTCCTGCTTCTCTCCAAAACTCTCTAAGCCCGTCTACCCACACATGTGCAGGGATGTGGTGAGGCTGCCCTTCGGAGGTGTTAGATATTGCCGCACCTTCCACCATCAGCTTTGCTAATTTCTTCTGTACCAACTTTGCTTCTGCCCTATGTGTTTATTGTGTCCACTCCTTATTTTTCTCCTGTCTCTGTCGCAATAATGTGTGATATGTGCCTGTATCTCAGGCCATGATTTGTCTTCCAACCCAGCCACCTTATTTCACGCTGCCTGTACTTCCAAAGGGAGCCTCTTGTGTAACATATGATAAGGGTGGGGTCCTCATCTGCTTTCATTGTGCGGGCCATGATAGAATTATTATCGGGTCTGTCAGTATACATGTTGCTCAAAACTTCCCATACCTGCATTTGAGAGTTATTAAATGTGGCGACATAGTGAGCAGTACTGTTCATTGTTATCCCCTTGAACCCAGCCTTAGGCCATATCTCATCTGCGTGCTCAACCCTAGCTAGGAGGTAAACAAGCTATTTATATCCCCACTGCTAGGGTGATGCCTGCTGTATGCTTCTCCACTTGGCAGCTCCTGTGGTAAGGGAGGGCAAGGCATGCATTAAGTTTACCCAATACATGTGGGGCAACACCACATAATGAGGTTTCACCGTTCCCTTCTGTAACAACGGGAACAGTGTTCCCTGCTGGTTACGCTTGGAGGCCCTTACTCGTTTCTTACCTTTGACTGGGGCTATTTGGCAAGTCTGCGATCATAGTCTGTGGCTCCATGGTGTTACATCCTGTGCGGTTTCTGAATCCCTTTTGTTGCTGTCTTCCCCCTTGACTTCTCTCCGCACTTAATAAACCTCTGGCTATCTTACCCCTGTCCTCGTCCATGAATTCTGATTCCTCACCTGCACCCCATTGTGTGATTTTGCTGGGGGTGGTCTGAGCTACCGAGATTTGGGGTTTGTTGACAACTGTACCATCGATCGTAAAGAGGATCTGCCCCACTATCTTTCATCACTACCTCCAGGTGTGTTGTGCCCCTTCCTTTCCCCCTGCTGTCTGTTCTGGGCCTGCAAGTATTGTGTCAGCTCTTGCTCTGCTTTTTGTAATGCCACTTCCACCTGCTTGCGAGCCTTGTTCTCAGCTGCTGAAATCGTCTGATCTTTAGTGGTGCCCCCAGGCTTCCCTGATGTCCCTTTCCAATCCACCATTAGGGTGAAAGAAAACTGAGGGTTGGTGTAAACTACTGCAGGTTGTAAAGGGTATGACCTATATGGGGGTGGTGGGACGGTAAATGTTATGCCCACATGGGTGGACCCCTTCCCCACCATTATCAAAAGCTGTAGACGTGATTGTGGGCCGATGGCAATTTCAACATTAACATTAACATTAACATCTTCACCTACTATCAATCGGCTGTTTAGCTTCATCTCCTATAATGCTATTGCTGTCATAAATATCTTAAAGGAGGCAAAACTAGTGGATTGTGAGTGTTTTGTGGTGTAAATGGTCTCTAAACTAAAATACTGCTTGGAAATTATGCAATCATGGACCCTTGAAAAATGTGATCATTTGGAGACATTTGGAGGAAAAAGTGTTTTTTTACCAAATTGTGTACCTTTAGTTGCTATCTGCCATGAGCTCAAACTGCGGCCCTTGAAAAGTAGGGTTATATGGAAACAATTGCTCCTTTACAGGACAATAACTTCACTTTATACATATTTGTATTCTATAGCTATTAAAACCGTCGGAATCATGGCCTATTCTTTGGCAAATAATTGCAGGAAACTGATCTTGGATTTAGACCAATCAATGAGGTCTTGGTAGTAGGGTTGTAATAGCCCTGATTCGGAGAGATTGGATTGTTACCTACAGTGTGTTACACAAATATTCCCTTTTTGCTGGTTTGGGGACTAAGCAGAAAAGCATGGGGACACTGGAAACCTATTTGATGAAGTTCTCTAATGCTAAATATTGTGCCAATTAATGAGATTTTATTTCAATGTATTTCAAACGAAGGAACTTATATGTATACGAAATCAATTGCCAAAGGGTCTGGCCTTTGTCTGTTTTTGTGATAACTTGAACGAAATCGAAAATCCTAAGCATTTGATCATGCATTGTCCAGCTTTAATGCCATTACACATTTTATATTTTAAACGCGTTGTATATAGTCCGTCAGTTATTGAATCAGAATTTTCTGGCAACGTATATTGGATGGTGAAAAAATATCAGTAATTTTATCTGACCTTAGATTCCTGGTAAAACTTGAATTTCTCAAAGCCTGAGGTTATATGAAATAGTGATTACTTTGGATATCTGACGAATCATGCGCTTTAAACGCACCCATAGAAACACTCTGACAATTTATACTGGAGGGTAAACACCTATGAACTGTTTTTGGTTGTTCATAGATATTTGTAAAAACTATAGAAGTGTACTCAGGTTGAGGTATTGTGAATATGTGATTGTTTTTAAACGCTCTTAGCCTCCTGGAGAATATTGAACTGCATAAAACCTGTAGTACTATGACATTTTATTTTATCATGAGATTTTATGCACTGTCACTACGCACTTTCTCTGACTGTACTGAAAGGCTCTAGCAATGCACATCGGAGGGCCGTTTGTATTTCCCAGGAAAAAACTTGACATAGGCCAGTGGGTGCCAAGGGAAAGTGCTCTGGCGGGTGGGGTGGTGGAGGCTGTAGGCAATTGGGTGTGGAAGGCCAGGACCCGCAGGACACATAAGGGACCTAGTCACCAATCTCAGCAACTGTGTGATTTAACACAGGAGGGAGGACGGGAAGGAGGAGGTGAAAAGGAAATCCTTAAGGAGTTTATGGATTTGAGGAGATCTGGTTCAAGACGAAGAGGAAGGGGGAGGTTATTCAAGAGGAGGGAGCCTGCTGAGGACAGAGATAGGCCACCAGCTCGCTGTTTAGAGAAGCACTTAACATGCAGAGAGTTGGTGCCGGAGGAAAGATCTGAAGGGAGAGTATTTAGTGAGAGCAAGTTGTAGATAGTGCTGCTTCCGGGCTCCAGACAGTCTTGTGGATGATGCAGAGGGATTTGAATTTGGAGCCAGTGCAGAGTTTTTAGGGCTGGAGAGATGCGGTCCCTGGGCTTGAGGGCAAGGATAAGTTTCACATTCGTATTCTGGATTAGCTGGAGGTGTCGTACAGAAGAAGATGGTAGATTAAGGAAAAGGAAATTGCAGTAGTCTAGACTAGAGAGAACCAGAGATCTAGAGACATTGAGATTCTGGGGTAGGTAGGAAAGGAAGAACTACTTTGAGAAGGTGGAGTTGAAACTGAGACTTCTTGGTAAGGTCCTGAATATGAGGGATGAAGGAAAAAGAGGAGTCGAAGATGACTCCAAGGTTTCTGGCTTCCGATGAGGGAGAAGGGGAGAGCCCATAGAAGATGGCCAGAGTGAGAGACAGAACGACGGAGCAGGAGTCCCAATAGGAAATATCTCAGTCTTGCTGGCATTGAGGCAGAGATCATTGGAAGTACACCAGGGCAGATAGGAAGTCAGGAATGGGGGAGTAAGTAAGATAAGGATCAGAGGGAAGTTTGAAGAAGAGTTGTGTGTCATCTGCATAACACTGGAAGTTTGGGGAGAAGTGAAAATGAGGTGTGCAAGCGGAGCAGGTAGTTGTTGAAGAGCTAGGGAGAAAGGTTGGAGCCCTGGGAAATGCCACAGGTGGAGATAGAGGTGGGGGAGGAGAAGGAGCCCAGACTAACCTTGGAGAGACAGTGACTGAGGAAGGAGAACAGCCAGTTCAGTGCCCGCCCCAAGATAGCTAGGGTATTGTGGAGTCATTTTATGAAGATGGAGTGGTTAACTGTAACAAATGCAGAGGAGAGATCATGTAAAATGAGAACAGCTGGAGAGTTGGAATCAAGAGATGTGAGGGCTCCATGTGTTAATATCCCAGCAAAAGTATCAACATACAAAAATATCAACATATTTTAGCTGTGATATTAAGGCATAGAACCTGCGGGGGACAACCCTGCAACCCCTGCATTATTATTAGAGTAGCGGGGGACACCCCCACAACCCCCATGCCCAAAACCCCCAAAAATTATTCCCCCCAAAAATATTGCCTATTGACGTTCCAGGCGACCATATATACAGTAATATTTTCGGTGGGGATAATATGTAGTGATACCGATGTGAGCAGTTCCTCACAGGTGTTCAGTAGAGAAGTTTCCCTGCCTCTGGATGCTCGGAACCCAGATTCATGGTCGAGGAAGGCAACCAATGAGTTCAGTGTGCTGGGTCAGTTGGGGGAAGACCAGCTTCTCCAGGAGTTTCCTAAGGAAGGGGGTGATAGATATGCAGCAGTAGTTGGCTGGGCAAGAGGGGGCGCACAAGGGAGTGCTTGAGATATAGAGGAAAGATCAAGATCAAGTTGGTTGCTGAGAGCGGAGTCAGAGGTAGAGTCCATATTTGGGGAGATAGGGGCTGAAGGTAGCTGCAAAGGCAGCAAATGACATTTGTTTCATTGGGAGAATGTTCAGCAACGAGGTTGGCATTGCTCAGGGAAGTGCGGTCAGAGGGCAGAGAGTGGTCTGACCAGAAGAGTGGGGTGGTCAGTGGGAAGGAGAGTGAAAGGTAAGTGTGGATGATGGCATCAAGTGTCCAGCCAAGTGGTCATGGAAGAGAGTAGATGCTATGATTGAGGAGTCAAGGTGGATGTTAAAATCATGCATGAAAAGGAGTTTAGTGGTGGTAGTGAGCAGAGAGTAGGAGAAATCAGCCCATTCAGAGAGGAACAGAGTGGTAGAGCCGGGTGGCCTGTAGATGGTGGCAATGGTCAGTGAGAAGGTGGGAGAGATGAGCAACTTGCAAAACATGCTCTTGAAGGAAGATTAAGGGTGAGTATGAGGGAAGAAGGGAGCAACTCAGTGAAGATAAGAGAAACCCCACTGCCTGTATGGTTAGGGCCAGGCTTGTAGATGATCTTATAGCCATCAGGGATAAGGGGGTCAAAAGCAGTGACTGAGCTGGCCTTGAACCACGTCTCGGTAAAAGCAAGCATATCGAGGTCAAGGTCTTTAAGAAGGAGGAGGTTGGGTTGAGGACCCTAAACCAAGATAGTGCCAGTGTGATCGACATTAATGAAACACCTGAATGATGCAAAGACTGCCAAGAGAACTTCCCATTTAATGCCAACATTAATGGGTGAGGATGTGAGAGGAGAAGGAGTAGAGATGAGATGAGGAGTCCATAGATCTGGAGAAGGGACAGAGAAGAGGATATCAGTAAAGATCTGTCTTGAAGTTGTGCTGACATAGGTGTCTGTGATAGGTTGGCAGGGTTAGTGGTCAGGATATGTTATGTTTTGTTATATGCATTTGTAGCGCTCACTTTCACCTGAAAACATCTTGGTGCAAGGAAAACAAAGACACACCCTACCCCTATGCTCTAAAAAAGGAAGGTCTTCAGTGCACGCCTAAACTGAAGTTGGTTTGTGGTGCCTCTCAGGTAAAAAGGCAAGCCATTCCACAATTGGGCTGATGCAAACAAGAAGGCTTGTCCACCAACACGGGCAAGGCGCACCTTTGGAATTGACACCAGCTTGGCATTACTAGAGCGAAGAGCCCGTTCTGGAATAAAGGGGCGGAACCTAGCTTGAAGATATTTAGCCCCCTGTCCATCAAAGGCCCAGTGGACCAGGCATAGGGATTTAAATGTGATGCTGTCGACAACCGAGAGCCAGTGGAGGGCCCGAACCAAAGGGCTAACGTGGGCTCCATAGGGAGAGTTTGTTGCCACCCTGGCTGCTAGATTTTACAGCAGATGGAGACACTGTATAACACCCAAAGGCTGTGATAGGTACAGCACATTGCAATATTCGATGGAACTGATGACGACTGATGCCACCACCATAGGTCGTAGATGTACAGCCAGAAAGGGGAGCACTTTTCTGCAGCACCCTGAGCAAAAAGTGCCCAGTTTTGCACACTGCGCTGATCTGAGGTATCATCGAAAAAGTGGATGACAGAAGGATCACTAAGTTCTTGACCACCGTCATCGGGATGGGGAGATCATCTAACGTGGGGGGCCAAAAGGAAGAAGTCCACAATGCGGTAGAGGAGAACCCACCACCAGAACTTCAGTCGTGTCTCCATTCAGCTTCAGCCGGTACGCACTCATCCACATTCCCACTCCCACAGTTCAAATGCTGCCGTCGCTTGGTCAAAATCATGTCAGACCAAGATCTGAGTGTCGTTGTCGGTGTAGGAGTAACAGCAGAAGCCATAGGAACAAATGAGGTGAACCAGTGGCTGAATGTAGATGTTAAAAATCATAGGGGACAAGGCGGGAGACCACAGGGTAGTGCATAGGGTGATGAAAGAAAAGGGGGAGGGATAGTGACTGACTCCTGTCAGTTAGGAGTGAGACAAACCAGGCTAAGTCGGGCCTCAAGAGACCTTCTGCCTGTAGAAGGCACAACAGGATGGAGTGGTCGACCATGTTGAATGCTTCAGACAGATCTAACGGGATCAGGGCGCCCACTACGCCCCGGTCCACCAGCATGGTAAGGTCATCAACCAAAGACACCAGGACACTCTTGGTGCCACGCCCCGGCTGAAACCCAGACTGAAAGGGGTCAATAAATGCCAGAGTTTTGAGAAAAGAGGAAGAAGAGGTGCTCTCAGGGACTCGAGCAGCATCATAGAAAAAGGGAGAAGAGAAATAGGGTGAATGTTAGCCAGCACCGAAGCATCCAGAGATGGTTTCTTCAGAAGCAGGATCACATCTGCCTGCTTCAATTCGATAGGGATCAGGCATTCCTGACAAGCAGAGTTCACTGCCTCCACAACCCAGGGAATCATACCAGGCATGACAGCTTTCAGAATTTCCAGTGGGATAGGATCTGAAGGGGCCGCAGACTTAATGCATCCCACTGCCTGCAGGACCTCGTTGGCCAAACATTTAGGGAACCTGCTCCAACCAGAGCTACCAATAATGGCTGATTCACAGGAACTGTAGGTGGCTGTGACATGCTTGCTGGTGGAGATCTTTTCCCGAACACCCGCTACCTTCATGTAGAAGAAATCTAATAGAGAATCGCAAAGTGTTTGGGAGACTGGCAGTGAAGGAGAAAAGCGGGTAGCCGAGGACAATGAATTAACCACAGAGAAAAGCTCTTTAGATTGATTTAAAATGGGGCTACCTGATTAGCAACATTCTGTAGGATGCCTGAGAGAGAGGAAAAATCATTAGCCTCTGTTGCCCTACATCTATCCACAATCAAGGACGATAACTGCTGATGGTCCACTAAGTGCCAGTTTCATCTCCAGGAAATGGCTTGGGATGTTGTAGCTGGCTGCACTGCACCCAAGATATCAAAGACAATAATCCTGTGGTCAGACCACAGTACCTGTTTACCCTGGACCACCGAGATGCTAGCTACTGGTGAGAAAATCAGGTCCAAAATACCACCCTGAGTGTGCGTTGGGACACACATATATTGTGGTAGTCTCAGGTCTAGCATAGCTTCACAGAATTGAACTAGTCTAGAAGGCAGGGGAGCATTGAGCCTCATGTTAAAGTCTCTCAATACAACCAAATGCACATATTTCGACTGGAGGGTGGGTACTAGATCTAAGAAGGTGTTAAAACTGTATTCGTATAATACCGCCTTGTTATGAATAGTGGCCTAAACCCATTTGAGTTTCACGGAAACCACATCTGAATTGTTCCGATTTTTGATCAACTTTGCTGCCATTTTAAGAATCATCCGCCATTTTGATTTTGACTCTTGCTTTTTGTTCTAAAATGGTGGACTGTGTTTTCAACTACAGCCGAGCCGAACGACCTTTGAGTTGTGTCAACATTTAGGCTGACCAAGAGCAGACTTTTTGTTCTATGCAAAGAAACCTTGGACTCGTATGAACTGCAATCCAAGTGTTGTCTGCGCTCACAAGCCTCATCCTCATCTAAACAGTGGAACAATGTAGAACAAACTCAGACCGTGTGTTTTTGCTGGACTGCATTGTAGCGATTCTTGAAGCAAGGCTTACTATGGATCAGAGAACCAATGTCACCATTGTATCTTCATGGACATGCAAACTTGTTAAATCCGTTGAACAATATTGTAATATTTGTCATATGAACTGGGCAAGAACCCTAGCATGTAAATTATTAGTTTGGAGAGGGGATGGACAATGATTTTGAACTGTATAAAAAAGCCAGTGTTAAGATGTCCAGCACTCTCACCCCTCACTGTGTCTGCAAGTACACACTGCAAGGTGTTGGGAGCCAGATAGATATCTGTTTGCTTTGAATTCTGTACAGAAATAAAAGATACTTGTATGTTTTTGACCCGTGATTGGTGTATTTCATTTTGTGGTACTAAGCCTCAATATTTCTTTGGTCTTTCAAAGGGGTTAAGAAAAGACAGAGGAGCCCGGAGGGCGATATACTACAAAAAAATGCCAAGATATAGAAGCCAACACTGTAAGGCGTACTAAAAGTGCTTCCATCTGTAGCTCATGCACTAAGGATATCATGGAGATATGAAGGGGTGAGCGAAATATTGCAGCACCCCCCCTAGGTGTGTGGACATCCGATCCAGGTAAACAATATTGTAGCTATCCGGAAGTGCGTGGGAAAATACTGGAGTAGATGTCTCTGTCAGCCAGGTTTCGATCACAAAAAACACACTTGGATGGGTTTCTGCTAATAATTAAAATATAAAATAAGCATGCGCCACCAAGAAGCGCTTATTGATCAATATGGCAGATAGAGAGTCCTTTTCAGGCAGCTCAACCGCACTCCCCATATGTCCTTGCAAAGAAATTTGATTAGGCTAGAACACCCCGGCAGGGCAAAGTGCAAGGAGAGAATCCCGCGAATACTGCCCGAAGGCCACTCTCCCCTCCCCTCTGGGCCCGACCACGACCCAGACGGGCCCAAACTAGCTTTATCAATCTTTGGCAAAACTTTGGTGCAGTGAGCGGGTGCCGGCTGCGCATGACCACTTCGCTGTCTGTGAGTATACTCAAAATAAATCCTGTGATATTACTGGAACCAATCCCATCCTCCAGCCAGCAGCCAGTGAGGACAGATTGCCCATGAAGGCGTCTGTGTCCAGAAGCAAAAGAAAGACTGTGTGAACCGAGCACACGATTCGGAGCACAACTGAGGCCAGGCTCCCACTGCTGCTAGTCGTCATACAAGGAAAGAAGGAGTAGAACCAGAGGCTGATTAAATTAAAAAATAAGTAAAAATGTTGGTGCTATCAAATAGCATTAGTGTGTGTTTCAGCGGTGCCAAGTCATGCGCCGTAAACCGCAATGAAACTGGAGCTAATTAAAAGGAAAGCAATATATGAATAGTAAACACAATGTAGCAAAAGAAAAAATGCACAGCGGCGAGGCCACACCTTTCTAATCCGCTGCTGCACTGCACAAAGCAGCCTAAAGATCCACAGTCACCAATCTGATCCTCTAGTCAGCAGCCAGTGAGGACAAACTGCCCCAGAAGGTGTGTGTGTCCAGAAACAAAAGAAAGAATGTGCTAACCGAATACGAGCCTCGGAGCACAACTGAGGCCAGCACCCTCTGCCGCTAGACGGCGTACAAGGAAAGAAGGAGTAGAACCAGAAGCTGGTTGAATTAAAAGATGAGTAAAAATGTCAGCGCTATCAAATAGCATGAGTGTGTGTGAGAGGCGCCCAGTCACGTGCTGTAGCCCGGAATGAAACCGGAGCTAATTAAAAGGAAAGCAATACATGAATAGTAAAAACAATGTAAAAAAAGATAAAATGCACAGCGGTGAGGCCGTACCTTTCTAATATCTTTTTTAAACTTTTTTCTTCCAGACTTTTTGAAAGAGGGGCGGTAGGTGATAGTATAACAGTTAGAATAGATAGGGGAGATGGTGTGTGCCATAGGGGTGGCAAAGAGTTAGGGATGGAAGATAGAGTAGAGTGTCTGCATAGCACAAACTCAAACTCACCAGGCAGCCTAGTAGCCAAGGGAAAGCAAAAAGCAGAAGCACTGGAATAGCAATCAAAGCACAAAAAACATATGTAGGACACCTAAATTCGATGTTCAATGCAAGGCACTATAAACCCACGAAACGAAATTGGCAGCACAGATGCAAGGGCAATTAAATTCGATTTTTGATGCAAGGCACTCTAAACACACAAAAGAAATTAACAGCACAGCTGTAAGGGCAACTACATTTTATATTTTAGAGGGAAGGCAATCTAAACACACAATGCAAAATTTGCAGCACAGATGCAAGGGCAACTAAATTCGATGATTGATGTCAGGCACTCTAAACACACAAAAAGAAAGTGGCAGCACAGCTGTAAGGGCAACTAAATTCGATTTTTGATGCAAAGCACTCCAAACACAGACAAACGAAATTGGCAGGACAGGCGGAGGGTACATTTGAAGAAATGTTTTGGATAGTCAGGCATTCAGACGGATGTGATACAGGTGATGATGACTAATGCTATGTGGAAGTAGGAGAGAGAAAGTTCCTGAAGGAACACACCAAAGGGCCAGAGATGTAGCAGAGATGTTGTAAGAAACACGTACCAGGCTTCACATTGTCAATGTTCATCTGAAGTTGCAGGGGCCCAAATTTGTGTGGTAGCTGGCTGTTTATCTGGGGGATGCTCCATGGTTAGTAAGGGGAGAAAAGGAGGGGGCCCTCCGTGCCCTGAGCCCTCCTAGGGCTGGATATGTTCTACGGATTTAAGAAGCAGAGTTTCAGAAACATTTTGCACGTTGATGCGAACAGCTGTTGTGGCTTTTTAGGTGACAACATAACGATTCATAGTACACACTTTCCATTGTATAAACCGGACTGAAAAAAGACACTATTTCTTTACAGATGAGCTCCATGAGAGTCGACGGTTCTCATTGTTTGCTTGCTGGAAGAGAATTCTGCACCCACACTTAGCCTTTTTTGTACACCTAACCTTATTGTATTTATTTATTCATTTATTTATTTTAGCATTCATAGCAGCGCCGCAAACCCTCAGGCATCAGGACACTAGGTACAGAAAGTGCAAAAGTCATTCATAATAAATCAAATTTAGAATAGACAATCACAAGCAAATGGTATTATATACATAGAAAGACATAGCTGTGCGCCATGGTATGGGGAGCTAAATCCAGTATACAAAAGAGCAACAGTCAAATCAGATAGTTATGTGATCTGTCATGGCCCTGCCTCAACGTAAGCAGGGCTGCATGCGGTATACATAAGAGCAACCGTCAAATCCGATAGGTATGTAATCTGTCATGGCCCTGCCTCAACGTAAGCAGGGCTGCATCTGGTGTACATAAGAGCAACCGTCAAATCTGATAGGTATGTAATCTGTCAGGGCCCTGCCTCAACGTAAGCAGGGCTGCATCCGGTATACATAAGAGCAACCATCAAATCCGATAGGTGTGTAATCTGGCAGAGCCACGCCTCATGGAATGGGGGCTACATCTGATATACATAAGCGCAACAGTCAAATCTGATAGGTATGTAATCTGGCAGAGCCATGACTCATGGTACGGGGGCTACATCCAATATACATAAGAGCAGCAGTCAAATCCGATAGGTGTGTAATCTGGCAGAGCCACGCCTCATGGAATGGGGGCTACATCTGATATACATAAGCGCAACAGTCAAATCCGATAGGTATGTAATCTGGCAGAGCCACACTTCATGGTACGGGGGCTACAACCAGTATACCTAAGAGCAACGGTCAAATCAGGCAGGTATGTAAGCTGGCAGAGTGGGAGGATAGCTCTGTGGCAATGCGCAGGTCTTGGAAGCAAGACCACGCTGAGCAAACACAGGTTTGACTCCCGGACCAGCGCTTGAAAAACAAAATGAAAAAATCAGTGCGTTATATATAACTTGCCCTTCCACAATGAAAGTAGCGCCTAGATACCTATGAGTTATGTACACTGTAAATACATGCAAAAAAAAATGAGCCATGCCTCAAGGTGTGTGAGGCTACATCTGGTAAACGTTACATTCCTGGAGGCAGGTAGGAATGGAAAAGGATAATAAATGAAAGATGAGGATTTAATAATCCCAGGATTCAAAGAAGCACCCAAAAACTGTAAGGGCGTTTCACTCTCAGCACATCCCCACTCTCCCCAGTTCACACTGTGTTTTGGTTGACTGGGTTTAAAACTCAAAAACACAGATCACCCTGGCATGAAACCCGGGCATGCAACAGCACATCCACGTTATAATGGGTGCTCATGCCCATGTCAGCTCTTTGACACACAATACCCCCAGTGAAAAGAAACAAAAAAATGCCCATGATATAGTTACAAAATGTTAAGCAAACACACAGCTTTACTGCTTGCTTCCAATATAGAAACACAATGGCTTACTTGCAGAAACACAGACAGATCACAGCTCAAATCACATTTTTCTGACATCACTAACTACATATTCAATCAGGTCGTGTTTACATCACAAGACATTGGAACACCACCCACAAATCAGTGCATGGAAAATTTGAAAGCCATTTTACAAAACATGTATCTTTAACAGTAACGTCTTAATTTTGAAAACCAAATTCATTCAAATATATAACATAACAAAATCTGCAGTAAATATTTGTAAAATCATTAATCAAGTAAAATAACATTTAAATGACAGTACCAGTGACGTTTGCAATTTTGGATGTAAAAATGGCTGTCAAATTCACCACAGAATACGAATTCAGCCAAAGAGTGCAACAAGAGTCATGTTTGGAGAGAAAATGAGTGGGAATGTGAGGAAAATCCTATCAAACTCACTTGGAAAGGGGCGTGAAAGGGGTGGGACACATAGCCAAACTACATAAATCCATCCTCATATATCATCTGCATTACACACCTACGTTAAAGCCCCTATTTCAAGCTCTTATGTTAAAACTCTTATTTTAATGACAATATTTCCGGCTTTAAAGGTAGCGCTTTCAATGCCACCTAATAGCCACAACGAACAAGGGGTTGCATCCGCCCTCTGAAAAAAAAGTTACACTATCCACCTACATGTGTCCTTTACTTGTGCCCTGAAAATCAGCCATAATCAGGGGCAAATAACTGCACCAGTGTTCAGGATTGCAAACTCCCTTGCCACATTGTGGGTAAATACTCATGAATTACTTGACCTCTCATTTCCTCTCCTCACCCACACGTCTGGCTTTCAACAATACTCTGCTTTATAAAGATAACTTGAAAAGTACACATACCACATTGCCATTCAAATATATAAATCTTTATCGAACTATGTTTGGCAGAAATTGTGGCATTATTCCCTCTATCTTGACCGGGAAACTACAAATACCAGAATACAATTCAGTAAAAGGCAAAAGAATGGTCTCTAAGTGCAATAGTTTGAAGGACTGACATTAGCATGTTTTAAATAAAATAATTTGGATGCCGTGTGTTTTCTTATTGTGTTATGAGATGTTTAAAAATAAGAAAACAAACACAGCATATGGAACTCCCATTCATGCAGTAACTGGGATCGACCCTGTTTAGCTTCAAAGCAAGAAAGGTGCTTGTCCCCTCATGCCACGTTGCTCTAAGTGGTCTTTTAACTTGTCCTGGTGCCTACCTTGCTTTGAAACTAAGCAAGATCTGCTCTGGTTACTGCCTGGATGGAAGACCCGGTTGCCTATTGTGTCACTGACCATGGCCATTGATTTTACACCCCCGATGTCACTGTACATGTCAAAATATCTTTTTTTTAAAAAATGTTTAGCCGCAGGTTCAGAACTACAGATAACCTCTACTATCTGTAGCCATTTTATATATGTACTACAGATAGCCGTGGTGATCTGTAGTTGATTATAGCCACAGATATCAGAAAAACGTCTGGAAAATGCTTTCTTGCCCCCCAAAGGCCTCACCAAGTGCCCCTATCACCTGTGCCAGTTCCCCCCACTTGTGCATTTACAACCCTGACATCACTGTACCTGCAAAATATATTTTTTAATTTTATTAAACTTTTTTTGTTCTAGCGATGGGTACCGAACTGCATATAATCTCTGCTATCTGTAGAAATGTTGTATATGAACTACAGAGAGCTGCAGTTCTCTGTAGTTTATTATAGCCACAAATATTTGAGAAATTGCAAATAAAATGTGCCCCCATTTCCCCCATTTCTATGAAAGCACCCCCCCTAACCCTCAGAAGGCCTCCTTACCTCTCCTGTCCTCTCCCTTTCCCCCCCACAACAGACGCTGTTTCTGTGATACAGTTTGCTTTGAGATGTGACTATTTGTGGATATAGCCGGGGTTACAGAAAAGCTTTGTGTTGCAAACTCAGTCCCTAGACCCCATCCAACTCCCAAATTTCACTTTGTGCCCTCTAGCCACCCCTCCACCTCCTCTAGGATGATGGCATTTGCATTTCTTTGACCTGCAAATGGCTTTCGTCCTGTGTTTTATTTCCAAAAACCTTGCATATAATCTCAGCAATCCGTCTCATTGTGCAATAACAAAGATTGCGGCTGTTCCATTTCTTAACAAAACCTGGTTTTGGCAACTTACCTAAGATATAGTTATCTGTTTTTGAGAAGGGGGCACCTCCTTCACCATCAAATATTTAAATAATGACTGCACAGAATAACCCCAAACCACAATAAGGGCTCTTTTAAACGCTTCATGCCCAAGTTGCTTCGGCGCTGGTCCAAATCCATCCAGCAGTTTGGGCTGTGCGGTGCAGCACAAATTGAGTTTTTTTGTATGTGGGAAAAATAAATGGGAAGTGGGACGCAACTTCAGAATTTGTTTTATTTTTCTCTTCTTAATAACTTTTGTATTCTTTAACAAATCTTTACAAACTTTTGCAGTCTGGGGGGGTGCACATCCCTAACCACCTTCAAGAGGAAACCCGACAATTAAATTGCTAATACCTTTTGACACGAATGCCAGATGTAGCTGATATTTCGCAAACAGAAAGCTTGTCATGGGTCCCCCCAGACCAGAGATTTTGGGAAAGACTAATAGAAAACTGAAAATGTTATTAAGAAATAAACAACTGCTATTTTCAGCCTACTCCCATTTATTTCCCAATAGAGAAAAAGTGAAAGGTTCTGTGCACCGTACAGCAAAAACCACTCAATGCAATTGGACCAGGTACAAAACAACTTGGGCACAAAAAATTGACTTGATTTCAGGGAGGGATCTGAGTTATTCTGTCCAGTAGGTGTTAAAATATTTAGAATATTTGACGGAGACGGGGTGCCCCCTTCTCCCAAAATTATAGCTCTATCTCCCATGGTGTTTTGCAGCAGAGAGGCTTTTACGGAAATGAAAAAGCCACCATTTCCTTTCTTCAATGAGAGAGATAAGCAGGTCTATTTCTGAAATAACCAGGGTTAGCCAAAGAATGCAATTTGGAGGAGGAAAAAGGATGAAATGGCATCTGGCTAGAGGCAGCAAGGGTGAAAGAGGACATCAAGTAAAGTGAGGAGGTCAGGGGGTGGACTGGGTACCAAGTTCAGAGCTCAAACGTTTGCTCATAATCGTGGTTGTAGTAGAAAACAGGATCTGGAATGAACGTGGATCACATGTTATGAATAAATAACCAGGGTTATTTTATGAATAACTGGGGTTATTTGCAGTAAGTGTATTTCATTGAGCGAAGAGGACTGTTCTGTCGCCGCTGCTGTATTAACTCTAATAGGGAAACAATCAAGCATGTTATGTCTGAAAGCCCCAAAATGAGCACTATTCACATGAGCCATTTGGGAAAATATGTCCATCACCTGGAGAGAATCCAGGAAGCCCTTTTTTGGAAACATTGCATCAATTCTTACAACAGGGGGCTACATATGGCCTTGTTCAGAATCTGGATGGTAGTGAATGGGTTATTAACACAGTCCCAGGACAAAGAGGTAGAAACAGTCAACCCTAAATGACTTAGTAAGCCTCTCGAGACTGACGGTTGATAGAAGCAACTAAATGTAATGTAACAAATTAACAAGGGTACACAATGAAACTAAAAATGTCACATGATCAAATGTAAGGAACCTGAAACGACTGCCCCTAACTGGTTCCTAACTGGTTTGCACTGGTAACACTCATTAAGGTTTTAAATTGTAAATTGTAAATTCAAATTGTAAATTTCAAATGGAAAATATTATTTTTACTTGAAAGATTTGATTTCTGGATCGGTTACATTTGGCAAATCATTCACTTTACTATTAATTGCCTGATTGTCATTGTTGCAGGGATTGTTTCTTTGTATTCCATGCTGTGTAATAATAACAAATGTAATTCATGTAAATTCTTTATTTTACATGTGTAAAGGTTATGTTTAAACTATAACACATTAAATAAATAAATACATTGAGGAATGTTACAGCTACAGTGATGTGGGGGGGTAATCGATGTGGCCGAAGACGATGGCTACTTCGATTACTTTAAGGAACCGAATGGTGCAATATGGAAAGTGGTGATCACTGGCCATTGACCAAGGCCATGGCTAGTGGGTCCCAATGAAACCTTTTGGGGTAACATGTCAAGGAACCATGGCAAAAGGCAGTGGCCACTGGCCAGGGCCATAGCCCATGGGGGAAATCCATGGCTAGTGTGCCAAAAAGAAACCTAGTGTTGTGGCACCAGCCAAAGGCCATGGGTAGTGGATCCATTTAGGGAACTTATTGGAGCAATATGCAGTGGCCACAGCCGAAGACGGTGCAAACTTGCCATGGCTAGTGGGACTGGAAGAAAGGTGTTGTGGTAGCATGTAAAGGGGCCACGGCCGAAGGCTGTTGCCAATGATCACAGGTGAAGGCCATGGCTAGTGAGCAGGAAGAAAAGGTAGTGTTTTAAACGATCCTGTGGGCATGGCCAAAGGCAGTCGGCCGTGGCCATTTAGTGGGTCCAAAAGAAACATATTGAGATCACATATACAATGGACACAGCCGAAGGCTAGTGGCATGTTTAAAAAATGGTATAACAAAACCCTTGAAATTCACAGAAAAAACCTTAGTTAAGGTGCAGTTAAGTTGTGCAGCTTTAACGTAACAAAACCCTTAAAAGTCAGTGGATGTGGGGAGTCATGAGCAGCATAACTCGGCATGTTCCCATTGCAAAGTCCATGAGCACATACATATTATAAGAGAAGGGATTCTCAATGCCATACAAAATGGTATTATGGGGAACATCAATGGGAATTCACAGAGTTAAGCTGTCATGACTTCCCACATCCGTTAAATTTCAAGGGTTTTGTTGCATTAAATCTGCACAACTTAACTGCACTTTAACTAAGGTTTTTCAGTGATATATATATATATTCACTGAAAAAACTAAAGTTAAAGGGACGTTATGGTTAAGTTGAACTAATAAAAACCTATGAAATTCAATGAAAAACCTTTGTTAAAGGGACATTATGGTTACAAGTAAAACCGAAAAACCCCAGAAATTCACCAGTTGTGGTAAGGTAAGCAACCATAACTCGTGCCACCACCCTACACTGCTAAGACTAACACCCAGGAAATCAAAGATGACATCACAAATGTCATTGATGACATCACTAGAACTAAAAAAAATATAGACTCCATCTACGTTATATTTCTCAGTAAAGTACATAGGCTCACTAAGATTTTCCAACATTTCCATTTGCATTTTATGTTATGCTAATGGAAATATTGTGGCGTTCATCCTCCGTTCCAGGTACTGGATCGATAGCTACCGTCACGGCAGTCCAAGTTATCATCCCAAGCGAAGCGAGGGTGTATAACGAGGTCTCTGGACCATTATCCCCCCATTCCAGCCCCTGTAATGGGGTATGAAGGCCTTTAGCACCCTAGGTTCCCAAAGTGGGAATCCGGGGTGCTAAAAAAAGGATGTTTGTTCCTACACCGGACGCCTCCGGCATCCCGGTTTAGGAAGGAAAATACTTTTCCAAGATGGCCACCATGGAAGGGGCAGGGAGGGTTCCATACAGGGCCTGCTTCTCTTTCCATGGCAGCCTGCAGAGGCAAAAAGAGAAATCTTTGATCATATTACCACAAGCACATTTTTCTTCCTTTTCAAATCTATCCCAATATCGAATAACTTTACCACAAAGCCAGTCCCAGGTGGACATGGTCAATTTAACCCCATGTTTTGTCGTGGTCATGGCAAGTAGCCAGATTGTCGGGATGATGACCTTATTCCATGACCCGCAAAATCTGGCCACTGCCCATGGCCACAGGCTACTACAACTCAGTCACCAAAGGTATATCTGTCATGATGCCTGCCCCCGGAAGACCAGACCAGGCCCAACAGCCCCGGAAGCAGGCATCATGCCACTTGGAGCATGCCCAAAAGCCCCAGTTAGGGGCTGTTTGGGTACAGTCCTGGCGCCTATGGCGCCAGGCTCATAAAGATAAAGTCAGTCCTGGCGCCATGGGCGCCAGGCTCATTATTGATAACTTACCTGAAGCAGACCATGCTGCATACTCACCTGAGGCAGACCATGCTGCTTGAAGACTCAAACCAAATGAGGCTTAGGAGAGACTATTTTACCGAAGGGACTATTTTGTTACTTGGGTGGGGCTGTGGAAGAATACTTACCTGGATCTTCTTCCAAGGCTATTTAAACCACGCCCGGACAGCCACACGTGCTTTGCGTTATTCTGCTTGCTGCAGCGTAACGCTCACCGTGTTTTCAGCAGCTCCAGTCTTCAGCCACGCCCGCTTCAGTCCTGGGACTCCTGAAACAAGAAGACAAAAAGGATAAAGGTTAGAACAGGAGTTTTAACTTTAATCCTTACCTGGATCCTGATCCATTTCACCACGGAACTGAAAGACAGAAGTCTTTGAAGCATCGCTTCGCATTCCTACGGTGCGGCGCTGAACTCACCTGCTTGGCAGTACTTCAGCATTCCATCATGCTCTCTCCATCTCGCGGCCGCCCTCCGACACCTAAGGAGACAAAGACAGCAAGGTGAGCAAGGGGACTCTCTAAGGCCATACAAGCTACCCCCAAGGACTTACCTGATTTACCACGGGAGGTACTCACCTCATTTCGGGTCAGCGCAGTCAACTCTGCTTCATCGCCGTACCCCAGCCCCTAAGGGGAGAAAGCAAGGACAATACCAGTTACCCCCCACAAAACTTACCCGATTTACCACGGGGGTCTCACCTCATCTCGGGTCGGCACAGTCAACTCTGCTTCATCGCCGTACCCCGGCCCCTAAGGGGAAAAACACAATAGACTTACCTGAATCTTACCGAGTGCCATTTGGAAATCTTCGAGTGGATTAATCGGCAACTTGCAAGGAATCGGACAGAGTGAAGAGCAGACATTTGAACTCTTATGAACAATTGGACTTTAGAGTCAATACTGGAACTCACCAATTCCTCTATGCCAGTGAAGTAACTGGTCATCAACGCGCCCCTGGGGTCGACGCAGGATGGAGAGCTCATCCTTCCAAACCATCAGGTGAGACTAAGGAGGGGACATCAAGAGTGATCAGTGGGAAGACAACGGGAGTGGGGAAGGTGGGTTCACACTCAATTCCACGGGTGGTTAATTCCTCTTCTCCTTTGCAGAAGAATATTCTTGCGAGCCAGACAAACTAGGCTGAGCGGGCCAGTCCAGTCAGTCATCTCAGCGCTACACGTCACGCTGGTGGAAGTAACAGTGGCTCAGTTCCGGTCGACGCCCCCGTGGGAACCAGGTGAGCGTAACAATATCACTATTTTTTGTACCTACATTATGACACTTGTCAAAAAAAAAAAACCACAGGCACATTTGCAAAACCATGCTTTCAGGTCCTTCTCAATGCTCCTTACACAAGTTTGCTGGAAATTCACCCATGTTTTATTTTTTCAAAAGTGTGAAATGTATGCACATACAATCGTCATATAACCTAGCCCCCACTTGACAAAATCCATTCAGACTTTACGAAAACATTTGTATCTAGACCTATAATTTATTTGCAAACCTTTGTGTAGATTTGTTAAATGGCACCACATTTATATGCCTTTACAATATTTTGGGACCCCCTCTAATTCTGCCCCCTCATGACAAAATCCCGACAAACTTCGAAAAACATTTACATCAGTTTGCCAAATTAAGTGTAGATTCATCAAATTGCATCTCATTTATAAGCCTTTACATTATTTTGGGAGCCCCCCTCTAATTTTGCCCCCTCTTGACAGAATCCCACCAAACTTTGCAATCACATTTGAGATCAGGTCAGGAATATAATTGCAAGATTTCATGCAGTTTCATTAAGTGACACCAAAGTTATAAGCCATCCAAGAACTTCTTTTCCCCAACCCTGTAATGCAGAGGTGTCCGCGAACTTCACAGGACTGTTCGCGAACATCTGAACTGTTCGTGGACTTTTGCAGTGAAAAACACCCGTTTTTTGCTGCTTTCAGACATATTCCATCCCATCCTCATCACCCCTCACCTCCCCAGAGACTATTTGATAAGTTTGATAAGTGCAATGTTGTGTTTTTTAATATCTTTTTACTGCGATGTCCACGGACACCGGTGGTTGTCGGCAAATCCAAGATGGCGGGCATTACCAAAAATCTGATGCACCTCACACTTCATCCCAGCCAATTAGCGAACACGTTGGATGTCCAGCGACATGACGCACGCCGACTAACCAATTGGTGTCCTGTCCTCGGAGGGAACAGGGAAGTGTGTCCGCGGAGTGGACATAAATATCACTAATTTTTTTAGACCTACTTTTTGGTCGTTTAAAAAAAAACTACTCAACGGATTTTCACCAAATTTACAAAGCACGCTTTCAGGACCCGGCCGCTGCTCCTACTGCAAATTTGAAAATCCGTCCAGCGGTTTGGGCTGTAGGCGTGACAGACATTTTCTCTCCATTCAGTCTATGGGAAAAAAATAAATTTTGGGACCCCCCCATGACCTTGACCCCCCCTTCACCAAACCTCACCAAACTTTGCAAAAAAATTCAGAGTGGGCATATACTTTTTTGCAAAGTTTGGTGAGGATTCGTCCAGGGGGAGCAAAGTTATAAGCTGCCCAAAAAGTGCTCTTCCTATGAGATGAGCAACTTAACCATAACTACATGGCCGCTACCACAGGCCATGTAATCACTCTGTTGTCGGTTATGTATTTGTTAGGATTCTTTTATTCGAACCGCTGCTCTTGTTTTGCATGGTTGTAAAATGTTCTTATTTTTCTATTATACATCTAATACAACCAGTGTAATGAATTAAAAAATTTCTCAAGAAACCGTAAAAAATACATAAATAAGGTTTGTTATGCGCAGCTTTGCACGCAACAATGAATTGGACTGGCCAGTAAAAGTTGGTGCACTGATTTACATCCGCTAAAAGTAATCTCCCTCCTCCTGCCTGCCAAGATTGATAAGACCTTCTCTCTGCAACTAGTATTTTTGCTGGCCACAAAAAGAGGACATACTGGCTTAAATCCACTGGATGTACTTTCATATCTCAAAATAATTCTAAAATGTGTTATTCACAATTTCCATGTTACAAGATTGTGCTCTGATTTAAAGCCACTGAATGTTATCTCCTGCCTGACACTAACAATTGTGTGATGTTCCTCTGCTCATACTGACAAGAAATATCACTTGCGTTCATGTCTTGCAACGTTGTTTCTGGGGTCTAATAGAGTCAGTGATAATGACAAAAAGGTAATCTTATTTCTGTGTACTAGCTCTCCCTCCTTCACAACCTTTATTCTCAACCAAGGCCTGATTTAATGTTGTAACATCTCCTTCAGTTAAAGCCTATTATAATTTTCTATATCGCTGACTCAATTAAATCCTACTTACAGATTTTTCCAGTTTTCAGCTTTGTGAATCAGGGATTAGGCAGCTGGTGCAAATATGGCATGCTCACATGCATCTCCTTATTTGCGCACATGCAGATATTTCAGAATCATATCCTTTAAATTTATATTCATGGTCTGGCTGCTCTGTTCCTTTCCCTTTCTCCAGCTTGCTAACGGCGACTTGAGGATGTTTTACTGCATACTTGTCCTGAACCTCTACATTTTGCGATATGGGTTTTTGACCAATGCGACCCTCACCAGAGGGACATTTACTTATGATATGCCCAGCCCGACCTTTAAGGTGAGCAACTGTGTGGCCCCGCTCATATTAAAGGGGTGGACAGGTAGCACTTTCTATGTTGTCACCCTCTTTTTGATAAGGGTTTCATTGTATCTTGGTCGTTTTGTTTCCATAATTGCAGACCTGGAGGTTTTTCCTTCTCCTTGCCACTACCGTGGCAGCAAAAATTCTCCTGGGGGATCGTTCTACCCCTTAAAGTAAGTTGAGGGCTTATATAGCCCTCTATATACACTACCTTGGGCACTGCGGATTTCACAGTCTTGGGCTCGGCCTGCTGGGGCGCTCATTGGGCATAGCATCACCACACACAATCATTTGGGGGTTTAATATTAATTTCCTTTTATTTCCCTCTCTCCTCTTTTCTTTGATCGTGATTCTTTTCACTGCCCCCTTTTCTTGCCCAGTGACGGGGAAGGGTATAGTGAATGACACGTTCAGGTGGAGGTTCTTTTATGTAGATGTCACCCCTCTGGCTAGATGTGGCTTTCTGCTTACACACAGTAGCTTGGTGTTTTGTTAGTGGAGGTTCTCTTTCTCCCCGCGTTTTTACATATTACTTTTCCAGCAGCTGGTTTTTTGGTTGCTGGCTCTTTAATATGTTTTTATATGACAGTAAATTTATTATTTATCACATCCACAGAGCTCCATTTCCCTTGGGGTCCTGATGAAGGCAGTATAATTGACGTCCTGCCGAAACGTCCGTTGCATCACTCTATGTCATCGAGTTATGCTGTATGGTTCAACGATGCCACCATGGACGTAGACCTGGGATGTGTTTTTTCGGTCATGAATAATTAATTTTGTCATGTATAATCAATTTTAGAACAAGAAATAGGTGACACCGCTTTATGGAGGATATCTGTGACTTATTAGCCAGATAGGACCAGGAAGATAGTGTTTGTGCTCGCTTTACTCCACACTATAGAATTTTTTCCGTGTCACTTTAGGTTTTATGATTCAATCACAAAATGCCATTGGATGTATGCATACATCTTTCATATTGACATATGTATTTATGTGGTTTGTTTTATTCTGTAAACATAGGACCAATGGTCTATGCAATAAATTGTAACCATTTTAATATAAAATGACAAATACCTTGCACTGTGTGTAACATTCTTTGTGGTGATTCGAATAGCCTATGGAATGGGACCCAGTATGAGCTAATACTGGGCCATTAAATTAGTTGCTGAATGGTTCATTTGGAGGACCCCCCAATGTGTGTTGATATTTCAGAATCAGGCCTGTATTGCAAAATCTGTGTTACAAGGGTCCACTTTGTCTGAATAGACGACCAGCCGCTTTGGTATCTTAGAGTCCGCTGTCTTAATTTCCATTGTTAGTACTAGCCGAGAAGGAATGTCATATGTAGAATTGGCACGATGAACAAATCAGGTTATGCATGTATTTATTCCTTGCATCCAAATACATTATAATGTGTACATGATATTGTTTACTAGTGTGTTTACTAGTCTGTTTTGTAATCTCTTTGATGTCCCATATTTGGTTTATCTGAAAGTTCATTTCTTTCAGCTTTTGCTTTGCTATAATTTCTGCTGGAGTAGACTATGTGCTGAGAATATTTTAAGCATGCTCAGACCTTTACATCCTCTGGAACAATCTTCCCCCAGCATATTTCAATCCCCCGCATTCCCATTACATGCTATGCAAGCATTCTCTTCTCCATTTTCTACCCACATACTTGCAAGACAGCCTCATGCAAACAATCTGACAGTCAACTTCAAATAGCATATTGGCTTGAAAAAGAAGCTAGACATACATCCTGGGGAGCTTGAGCCGCACAGCACATGCACAAAGACAACATTGATCTCCTTCCTGCGCATCTCAATGTTAACAATTCATAGTAAACAATGAGCTATCCTTCTGATTCTTCAGTATGTCAAACTCCTTTATGCATAGAGAGGAATGTGTCTAGGTAAACATACAACTAGATGTTTAGGAAATATGCCCATTTCCTCAGGCAGAACACAGCCCTTTAAAAAATGTATGCTAGCACCAGCCCATCACCAGATTTGACAGAAGAGGATACAACATCTCATCAAATTACATGTGTCTGTCCAAGTGAGTTATCTAATGGAATGCCCTACTACTAGGGGAAGAGGCCAGAAGTCAACCCATTGACTGAGCACCTAGACCTCAATAAGGATATGCAAATAGTGCATTGCTACAGAAAGAAAGAAAGAAAGAAGGAAAGAAAGAAAGAAAGAAAGAAAGAAAGAAAGAAAGAAAGAAAGAAAGAAAGAAAGAAAGAAAGAAAGAAAGAAAGAAAGAAAGAAAGAAAGAAAGAAAGAAAGAAAGAAAGAAAGAAAGAAAGAGGCTCTGTATCCCTCTACTCCGAAACATAACATGCATTGGGGAATGTTAACTGTTAACTGGGTCCCGACATAAGACTATTCTGCAGTATATATTTGGGCTACTTAAAATATGCTCATAAGTCTGCACTGGTGAGTACTTCATGGTGATCACCTCAATTTTAAAAAAAATCTTTGCATGGGTGTGCCTCTTTAATCAGTGAACTCAAAAGATGACTTCTCCCTCCTGGGGGAACAGACGTTTAACTTTGAGTGAAAGCTTTGCAATGCACAGCATTTATCATTTGTTTTCCTATAATTAAGTGTAAATGCTGTAATAATGGGTGTGCAGTCATAATGTCGAAAAACAAAAGTCGAATGACAAAACTGTTGAAAAAAAAATGTCGAAAAAAAAGTCTAATCTATTATTTTTTTATTTATATGTATTTTTGGGATTTGGTAAGTAAAGTATAACAAATTAGTAAAATAACAAAAACGGGGGGCTCGGGGAGAACCCCCCATTTCGAAAAAAAAACATATTGAAAAAAAAATTCCAAGACCAAATGACTATAAACCGTAATAATGTCACTTTTCGTATGGTTGTCCATTTGGTCATCAATGGCATGGATGGACATGTAAAATGCAATGCCCACAGATAGCATCTGGGAGGAATGACACACGTGCAGACACGCTCAGCTTCATTTCCTAATGCAAGTATTTTTAGCCGGGGACCACCAATGTTCTCTGCATGAAATTTTAAACATCCACAAGGCGGGGACTGAAAGGAAACAGTAAGGAGGGGCAAACTGTTTTTTACTCTTTCGTTTTACACTCCAGCTTATGAAATAGTAAATGCTGCCTGCAAATAATGATTTGCAGGCGGCAATTATCAAAACTGCCTGGCCTTGAGAAGGTACAAAACCGAGGACGATTCCTTAAGAATCCATGTGTTTGGTGCCCTGTCTTTCCCGCCCTGCTAGTACAGTGTGAGTCTTTACAGTAGCACACATGCAGTGCTCAAGTGGAGGGTACACGGGGGAGGATGGAGTCCACCCACTTTATTCAGAGGGTGGACTCGGTTCCTCCCCCACCAACCCCGAGCTAAAATGAGAAACATTGAATGTCCTCTTTGAATTTATGAATTAAAGCAGACCTCGGGGATTGAACCTGCAGTCGTCAGGTTTGCAGGCCAGACACTTCAACACTGCACTATATAACCTGTCGAAAAGTAACAAACTAAAGGTAAAATGTCCAATTTCAGCACTGCAAATCCCAGAGAAAACATTTGTATTGGTTCTCCGAGTTTAAAACATGCACACCTTTCAACGTTTTTGAAAACACCATTAGAAGAACATATCCTCTCTTGGATTTGTGTGTGTGTTGATTTTATGAAAGGCAAATGCCATTAATGTGCATATTTCACCTTTATATGTTAATTTCTGGTGACCTCACATCGTATTGCATTGGTTGATGAGTGCCCCCACTTTATTTTTGAGGACTTGACCCCTGCACACATGTAGTGTGCAAATGAACTGTGACACAACTGAGAAGCATCCTTGTTTTTGTTGGTGCCTGGGGTGGGTTGGAAGTGGGCATGTGGGATGCAGGGACTGGGCCTATGGGGCAAGGCGACAAGCGGTTCAGGGGCTGCGGAAGTGGAGGAAATTGACCGGCAGCGGGAGAACATAGCTATGATTTTTTTCTGACAGCGTTGGTTGAGGATGGGGAGGCTCAGATTGTGGGACAGAATGTGGGGGGGTGAAGAGGGACCCCCTTCAAAGAGGTGGGTCGGGTTGGGACTGGGCAAGTGAAAGGTCTTTGCTGTATTTGCTATACGGAACCATTTCTTTTCAATATCTGTCACGTAACACATCGACAAGAGATCAGCACAGCCAACATCTTACCTCCGCTCTGTGCCTCTCCTGCAACTAGTCAGTGCTGGAAAATGGGGCATAGAATGCATACAAGCATTCCTATCCTCCCTGTGTAAAATGACCATGGCGCTCATGGTCAAAAGTGTAATTGGGCGACGGGGCGCCGTTATCTGTTGACATACAATAGCTACATCATCTGCACGGCTGAGTGCATAAGCGCAGGACTAAAGGCAGCATGCACAAGGTGATCACAAGTAACCACTGCCCGCATAGCAGGCAGTGTGTACAATTGGAATGCGACTGGTTTTTACAGGTGCATAAAGCAGGCAGACCCCATAGGGAGCTCCAGCATTTGCGCCGGCAAGAAAATCCATGCCGGCGCAAATGCTGGAGCATTTGTACCGCGGAGATGCAGGGAGACGGCGGAAATGCAAGTTGCATTCCTCCCCTCCTCTCCGACATACAAATGAGTGAAATTGAGCCATAACCATGAAAGGCGTAAAAGCCTTAGCTCTTACGTCATTCATTTGGGCTCCGTGCTCATTAAGCATGAGCTCCCATGTTTATAAATAGCTCAAGTCTTACCTAGTCACTCTTAGAAATGCATACTACAATACAATAACACTGATGTTCAATCGGTTGACAGAAAAATGCTACACTGACCTTCATCCTGAATAGCCTAAGACAACCAAGCTGTTGATACGGACACATTAGCCTTTAAAACGCTTTGCAAGTCTTCTTTTAAAGGCCTCTGCGGAATAATCCCAGGTATGGCTGCTTGTGCCGAGATTCAAAGAGAAATCATTGACTGACATTTCTAAAGAGCTCTGCATTTTGAGCAGTACACAATCAGGAGACCTGCAAACATCTGCAGGAAACTGGAGCAGGGCTCTACTTCCGCAGCATGGCTCACAAGGGCACAACTCTGATGGCTCCTTCTCTCATCTTCAGCAAATGGCAAACACGTCCACAATTCCTGGCTTATTTTCATAGAAGCAGTGAGACTGCTAGCACATAATAGGGTCACATTTTTATATGGAACCCCACAGCAGATTCTCCCTCGTGTTAGCGCTGAAAGAATAGGGGTTCAGCCTCATTATAAATCGGGCAGAGTGGTAATCCGGGCGTAGAAGCAAAGCGTAATGCTTGCATACCTTGATTTACCAGTCAGCGCCATTTTGCAGCACAGACAAGAGGAGGGGCAGAGAGAGGAGATAGGATCTCTGCTGTGCCTTCCTACACTGCCCTGTCAGCGTGTTTCACAGGGGCGTTGCTAGGGAGGGGCTGAGGGGGCTATAGCCCCTGATCTTTTGGTTGTAGCCCCGGATAGAATCTCAGGAGCTACAGCCAAAAGACTAGCTAGCCCCCAGTCCCAACAGTTCCGACATCATTTAGCCCCTGGTCTTTTCCAGACCTAGCAACTCCCCTGCTGTTAGGGGCAGTCCCGGTCCACCGGGCAGCCCCACACTCGGGTCGGGTAGCACCCGACGACACACGCTGCAGTGCGGCGATCACGCCGCGTGACGAAGGGTGGGGGCTCATCCCACCCGCTCCGGGACACCGGAGCTCCACACACGTGGCCAGGTCCACCTGGCCACCGCGGCCCCGGCTCTGGGGGCACCCAGGCCGGGGTCGCTCCCCAACCCGCCTCACATGGTTGGGGGACCCACAGGGACGGCGTTGCCCGGCAGGGGCACCGTCCGGACGGCGTTGCCCGGCAGGGGCACCGTCCTTAAGCTGGGCCCCGTCCGTGGGCCCAGCACCAACAGCGCAGCACCAGCCTGGTGCCGAAGGAACGACGCTGGAGCCAGAATGGGAGTGACTGGCGAGCCGGAAGCGGCTCGCCTCTTTTATTGTTGGTCGCGTGGCTACTGCCACGTGACCCATTACAACATCCTGGGAGCTACCATGCTCCCAGGAGGGGTTCACATGCAACACCACTCCATTTTTTTAATAAACAACAAACACAAAACACATCCCGCTAATTACCCACTACTACTCCTACAACCACTCTACTAATACACCCTTTATTAACCTGGGTGAGTGGTTTCACTCTTGCTGAACGCCACCCTTGTTGATCCCCCCCTGGCACCATTTAAAGCATGGCCACAATATGCAGGATCACAGCTTCCCACCGCCACTTGAATGGGCCGTTTTAAGCACGTCCAGGGTCTGCAGGATCCCAGTCTTCATGGGGGTGGCTACTGAGTCCACATTAAGCAACTGCGGTCTGCAGGAGACCAGTCCGGCATCATCCATGGGCAGCTCTGTTCACAACTTAGGGCCGGCAGAGCCGCACCTGGGAAAGCCCAGGGGCCACATCGGCCAAGTCCAGAGTCAGAGGGCAGACCCGCCCTTTCGCACCTCCCCTTTCACATGGGGGTTGCTGGCGTTGTGTTTGGCCAGTATCACAGCAGCCACTTCGCTGCTCTCTGCCCGGGGTGGTGGAGGGGCCGACGGCTTCACTTCTTTGTTGCGGCAGAGCCGCACCTTCCTCCTCACAGCGGGGCAGGGGGGCGGCACCGGTCTTATTTCGTTCGCGGGCCCAGTTGGAGTCGGGCCCGCACCCGTTTTCCCATGCGGCGATGTGCGCCGCTCTTCATTGTGGCAGGGCAGAGACCATCGCGTGCGGCTCCTGACAGTGGGGGGAAATGCAGCTCCCACCCCCGGATGGGTAACGTGCGGGGCTCGCACACAGGCCGCCTCCCTTTGTTCTTCTCATTTGCAGGCCCCGTTGGAATCGGGCCTGCGACATCATCCCTTTCTTTTTTTTTTCTTTTTTTTTTTTTTTCCGCGCGCGCGCGGGCCCAACTGGTTTTTGGCCCGCCTCATGTGTCCCTCTTCTACGGGCCGATGGGGGCAGCCGCGCTGTGGTGGGCGGCCAGCTGGCATGCTGGGGGAGGGGCCGCTCCCCTCTCCATCCGGCGACACCGCGTGTGCTGGTCCTCCACTGCACCGCTCGCGGGCGCCCTCTCCCTTCCTGTTGGTGGTGGGGGAGGGGTGCAGCCACCCACGCGGCCTACGCCGCAAACATCTTCCGTCTATCTCGGGGGACGGGCGGGCCGCTCGCCCACCATGTTTTCCTTGCGGGCCCAGCTGGTGTTGGGCCCGCCTCCTTCTCCGTGCGGCCGACGCCGCAGGACACCGTCACTCCCCTCTCTGGGGGGGGGGAAGGGGAAAAACGGCCTCCCTCGATATGCGGCCGATGCCGCTGGCATTCCAGTCCCCACGGGACAGGGGGGGACGTCTTCTGCCCTCCTGATGGTGGTGGGGGGCCGATTGCCTTCGTCCCGCGGCCGATGCCGCGGACCTCCTCCATCTCCCTCAGGGGACGGGCAGGCAGCCCGCCCCCATGTGCACATCGCAGGCCCAGTTGGAGGTGGGTCTGCCACGGCACTTCTTCTCGGCGGGCCCAGGTATAGAAGGGCCCGCCACACCATGATGTCCTCCGGGCACACGGGGCCCGTTCCTTCGTCGCCATTGTTAGGGGCAGTCCCGGTCCACCGGGCAGCCCCACACTCGGGTCGGGTAGCACCCGACGACACACGCTGCAGTGCGGCGATCACGCCGCGTGACGAAGGGTGGGGGCTCATACCACCCGCTCCGGGACACCGGAGCTCCACACACGTGGCCAGGTCCACCTGGCCACCGCGGCCCCGGCTCTGGGGGCACCCAGGCCGGGGTCGCTCCCCAACCCGCCTCACATGGTTGGGGGACCCACAGGGACGGCGTTGCCCGGCAGGGGCACCGTCCGGACGGCGTTGCCCGGCAGGGGCACCGTCCTTAAGCTGGGCCCCGTCCGTGGGCCCAGCACCAACAGCGCAGCACCAGCCTGGTGCCGAAGGAACGACGCTGGAGCCAGAATGGGAGTGACTGGCGAGCCGGAAGCGGCTCGCCTCTTTTATTGTTGGTCGCGTGGCTACTGCCACGTGACCCATTACAACATCCTGGGAGCTACCATGCTCCCAGGAGGGGTTCACATGCAACACCTGCGTGACATCTTCATGCAGCCGTGAAACACATGGATTCCTGTGCATTAAGCCTTGGTTTAGTACCTGCTAAAGACCAAGCAGATTCCATCGGAGTGCATTAATTAACTCTGACCACAAATTTGCCGGTGTCATTAATTTCTTCAAAAGATGGAGACGAAAAAGTGAAGAAAAACGCCCCTTTTTACTCTTTACAGCCTCATTATTAATGCCTTGATTTACCTCTCTGACCCACTTTGATGCAGTGACAAAGCGGAGGAGGGGCACTGAGCAGAGATAAGGTCTTCACCATGCATTCCTCCTCCATTTTGCTGCCAGTGCAATTTGTTTCAAGCCTGCATGACATTTTCACGCAGCCATGAAAGAAATGTATTCGTATACAATCTCCAATCTGCACCTGGTTAAAACCAGGCGGACTCCATGGGAACCCAATGTAGATTCGCCTGCAAAAGGCAGATGCAAGCAATGTTTACCTATTTCCATTAAGCAGTTGAAAATGAAAGAGTTAAAGCGAGTTCCTTCTCCCATCTGTCTTGCAAATGTTTAAAACTGAATGAAACTCACCCCACATTACATAAGTGCGAATGCTGGTGGAGCATTGCATGCAATCTAGGTTTTATTTTTTAAATAAAGCTGTTAGTGCAACTCTCCGTCTTGTGAAATTTATAAATCTCATGTAGGGAAGCCAGAAACACATAAGTGCTGAAATCGGTCGTCCTGCGTGCAATTTTATTTCGTTTGTCTAAAGACCCCGTATATTATTACCCAGATGAATGCTACCCAGTTTATCCATCTCAGAATGATGGAAGTCTGAGTCCGCTGGGCTGGAATTTGTAACGTATGACTGCAGGTTTCACATTACTTGCTGAACTATTTTACTGCGCACTGGTGAGATGTGCGCGTATATCCAACTGCTAATGTCATCTAAAACGAACTTCTATATTTCGAGAAGGACAACATAGTTTTGCTTCTGAATTTGATAAATGTCTAATGTCATCCTATGTGTGCTAATAACTAGAGGTCATACGTTTTATGTTATGTTAACTTATACCATGCACCACTACCACCCAGGGGCAGTGGCTAATGCGTGCCATTAGCAGGGGATCTAACACTGCATAATGATATGAGGCCCATAAAGGTGACACTTATCTGGTAGCCTATCAACTCGAGATCCTGTGGCAGAGATGGCTTGGGAAGGTATTGGGAGGAGATGCACCCGAGATCCTGTGGGAGAGATGGAATGGGAAGGTATTGGGAGGAGCAAGACATTTTGGTAGCCTGTCAACTCGATATCCTGAAGGAAAGAGGGCATGGGAAGGTCATGGGAGGTAATGAGAGGAGATGGTCATTTTGGAAGCCATCATCATGTCCATCTCCTCCCAATACCTTCCCATGCCATCTCTCACATAGGATCTTGACTTGATAGGCTACCAAAATGTCCATCTCCTCCCAATACCTTTCCCCGCCCTCTCTCCCGTAGGATCTCAAGATGATAGGCTACCAAAATGTCCATCTCCTCCCTTTGCCTTCCCATGCCATCTCTCCCACAGGATCTCGAGTTGATAGGCTACCAAAATTCCATCTCCTCCCAATACCTTCCCTTTCTGTTTCTCCTATAGGATCTCAAGATGATAGGCTACCAAACTGTCCATATACTCCTAATACAGTCCCCTGCACTCTCTCGCACAGAAACCCGAGATGATAGGCTACCAAAATGTCCATCTACTCCCAATACCTTTCTCAGTACTCTCTCCCACGTGATCATGTGATGATAGGCTAACAAAATGTTGATCTCCTCCCATTACCTTCCCATGCCCTCTCTTCTACAAGATCTCGAATTTATAGTCTACCAAAATGTCCATCTCCTCCCAATACTTCCCCTGTCCCCTCTCCCACAGGATCTCGAGATGATAGGCTACCAAAATGTCCATGTCCTCCCAATACCAACCCCCGCCCTCTCTCACACAGGATCTAGAGATAATAAGCTAAAATAATGTCCATATCCTTCCAATATCGTTGAACTGGATGGACCCCAGCCGGCCCATGTGACTGGGGGTCTCCAAACAGCCCTTTAAGATGAGTAGCAGCACCATCGAGATAGATGGGGATGCAGATGTGTACTCTTGCAACAAATAATAATGACAACTGAATATTTTGCAAAGGGAGTCCTTTTAATGACAAGTACAAAAAACAGGGATCTCATTGAACATCAGCAACCGCTCGATCTTCCTTCTCGCTTAAACTCCACTTAATTTCTGAAAAAACACAATATGTATATAAAAGACTCGTCATCACTGACGCGTAATCTCAAAAACGTAACATGCAATGTGATTGGTTATAGGAAGGTAACTTTAACATAGATACTATAACTGTATGTGGTAACGGGGAGAGGGGATTGGATAATCAATGTCAGTTGAGGCAACTAAGCGACGCCTCATTGGTTCTACTTACTATAGGACCCTAGATTACACGGTCTACTATGATTGGGTTGGCATCAACTCCACTCATACTTTTCCACTCACTTCTAGCAGCATGCAGAACAACCAGCCAGGTGCCGGGAGTTTGTCTGCACCCCAGCTTCCCTCCAATTATGTTACAATCAATCATCACCTCAGTGGTCATGTGTCAATTACTTCTTTGTAGTTCGGCCTTGAATCTGCTTCTTGGTCTGAGAAAGTTAAGGATTATGGGTATGGCAGGGATCCATGCGTAGGTGTGAAAATTTCATCCTTTCCTGCGTGCCTTGTTACGTGATTAGGACACCGTGAAATCAACCTCTTCTTCATGCAATTTCGTGTATTTGATTTAATTCTGCCAGTCTTCTACCATCTGTGGCTTATCTTGACCTTTCTGAACAGGATACTCTGTTCTTTTCTCTTTAATTGTATCGACTCTAGCCTTTTCCAGCCCGATATGACCTTGGCTTCTTGGCATGGTTATCTTCTGCTGGGTTTCTCTCTGTCTTAATTCTCAATCTGTTTACTGCAACACTCTCCTATAGAGACCTTTAGTAACCTGTGTTCCATTCTGCTCATGTGCGTAGTGGATTTTCACTCATCTATAAAGTGCTTTTGAGGTATATATATATGTATAGTTGGTGCTTGTCGCAATCTATTTTACTACTAAGCATAAGCAGCTTCACAATTTCTTTGCTTCTTGCAGTTTCCTGCATCTGTACACGTTTAAACTAATTGAATATCTTCATCGTGCATATGGCATAAGTTTCTTCATCTTGACATCAACTGTTTCACCTTAGGCTCAAGATGTCACTTATCCATGGTATTTTGTCTCTTTGTCAGTATTCTTAGGTAATTTTCTATCTTCTATATGTGCGTCAGTCCGATTTCTCATAACGTCACAATTCGTCTTTCTTTAGTATCTTCTTGGCTTCTTCGGGTATTACATTCTGACAACCGTCATTTTGTCTTGCCTGTAGATATGGTTTTCTCAATGGGTACCTTATTGTCCAGGTTTTCTTAGGTGTCCATACTTCAATAGGTGCTGTTATTCTGATAGGCACTGGGCAGAGCCCAACTGAGGCTCTCTGCTGGTTTATCTGTTCTCCATATGTCACAAATTTTAGTATGAACGTACCTGGTACTTCGAAGGGGGCAGCTGGAGTGTGTATACATTACTGGCTAGTCTGCTATTCTGATATACCATTGTCTTGTCCTCACTGTACTCCGGGAGCAAAAGAAACTTCTCTGCAATCACGGTGATCAGCCTCCTTATTGTCTTTTCATTTTCAGGATCTTGAAGAAACGTATTGTTATGCTCGTGAGCCTTCCCACCAACGACGGGCATGACCTCAATACTAACTCGAAATAGATCAGAATGTCTTTGGTGGGGTCACTATTTTGTGAAACCATAAGTAAGTCCAAATAGGGATTCTGTGTCGAAAGTACCAGGATACTGTAATCTCTTCCAATGCATGTATCCTTGATCAAGATTTGGCATATCTTTTCCTTATCAAGGCTTCAGTGTGCCTCAGTCCAAAGTACTAAGTCAACAAGAAATGTTGTGGCTTATACGTGCAATTCTTCTTCTTCACCCTGAAAATAGGATGCATAGAGTGTCCATGTTTTTATGTCCTTCTTCCCTTATTTTGCTCAAAGGAAGTGTCCAGAACTAAGCCACAATTTCAAACACAAGTTCTTTGTCCTTTACTTGGCTGGTCATGCGTCCTTCTTCCTCGTCATGCACCTTGTCTGCACGTGCTGTGGTTCTTCCCCGTTGTCTGTAGTCTCTTCACGGTGGGGTGCAAGCAGAGGGATTTCTCCGATGGATGGCTTGATGTCACCCAAGAAGATCCAAGCTTCTTCCCTGTAACTTGACTGCTGAGGGTGTGACGTCCTCCACTCTAAATGGGCCGTATCAACTCGAGATCCTGTAAGAGAGATTCAGAGGTGTAGACAGGGTAGTGACTAAGCAAGCAAGGCCCACTCAAAATCTGTAAATCCCCAGTCAGCAGCACTGTGTGGGCATTCACAGATGTTAATATCACTGCGGTGGGCCCAACTACGTTAGCTTCAGGCCCCATTTGTTAGACAATCCTGGCTACGCCTCTGCATAATGAGTTGGGGTTAACCTATCTTTAGCTTCAAAGGGCTCATGGCTGAATTATTCCCAACTCCTGTGGCTCATAGAAATCTACGTTGGGCCTGAGGAAATTTAGGCGCATAAATGGGAGGCCAAATTACAATCCACTCATCCAACAAATTAAGAGGGAGCTCAGGAGAAATGCCAGAAGAATTACACAGGAAAGTGTTTGCAAGGCACACCTTGAAATTGAATTGTGGAGATTAAAGCAGTGCTACAGACAGAAACTGAAGGCTCTTAAAGCACTAAAGTATCAAAGGGAAAGTGAAAAGATGCTTGCTTGCGCATGAAGCGCAAAGTAAATTATTGGAAATTGATTAAAAAGAAAGGAAACTCGCAGACTTTTGTGCAATCTAATCCTATAACTGAGCAAGCTTGGACATTTCACATTTCGCATTTGTATAACGACCGGTAGACACCTTGAGGAGCTGGGATAGTTTGAAATTTGAAAACTTGGCCCTGGCACTGTATATAGATGGAATCAAATCAATAATCCCTAGTAGATGCAATTCCAGGGCTACTGGAACAAATGGGCTTGCAGCCCCAGAGTTTTGGGCAAGTATTTTACAAAGTAATTTCCAGTCAATTATTCAAACAAAATGTATACCTGAATCCTAGAAGGAAGCACATATTGTCCCTATCTATAAGAAATGAGATAGGGAGGCTCCTGAAAATTGCAGACAAGTAGCCCTCCTGGATTCAGACACCAAAATATTTGGAGCAGTATTGCTCTACTCTTTGGAAGAGTGGGCCAGGACAAATTATATCCTTAAGCATAACCAATTGGGTTTTAGATCTGATGTAGTTACTAACCTGGCGGGATGGGTGATAAATCATACCCAGCGCTTGTTCTGGGAGGGAGTATACAAGGAGGTCTATCTGGTATTGGTTGATCTATCACTAGCCTTTGATCATGTAAATAGGGACATACTATGAAAACACTAGCAGACTGGGGACTCCTGAAGGGATTGTTGGCACTGCTGATCCATTTGCACGAACATTCGTTCATAAGGACCAGACTAAACCAGGAGGGTCTACATTCAGGTAGGATAATTACCAATAACGGCCTTTGTCAAGACTGTATCCTTGCACCATTCTTATTTAATGCATATATGGTGGATATGGGTGAACGCCTTGAACATGCTTCCTTTATTGCCCCTAAAGTGTTTGGTGTAAGTATTTACTGGATTACATCTGCAGGTGACAACATCTTGTTAGACTGCACCAAAGTGGGTATACAAAGACTTCTAAATGCTCTTCACTCATACTGCAAAGACAATGAATAGACCATAAACACACAAAACACACAGTTAATAACCCTGACAGCAGGGAAACATGTAAAGAAATAATCTGTGTGCTTAGCGGGAAAACAAGTGGTCGAAGTTGATAACATGAAGTATTTGGTTTTTGACATCTATAGTACGCCGGGTAAGAAAGCAATAATGGAAGGTGTCTACTTAACGGCATCAAAAGCTGTTGCTCAGATGAGGAATTTTAACTATAAATATGGGAAATTGTCCATGATCCCTGTTTTGAAATCTTATAAATAAAAATGTTTACCAATGCTGATTTACGGTGCTGAGATTCATCCCAGTCCTTTGTCATTTAGAGGGCCTAATCTTGAAGAAAGTGTTGAGACACCCTCAGGCCATTCCTATGAGTATAATCAGACATGAATTGGGTCTTCTATCTTTAGAAGCACATATAGTATGGAAGATAATTTTACTATGCTATACATGTATTACTGCTGCACCAAAAACACTGTTTGCAGAATTTAAAGAGGGGTTGGGGGGGACAGCAAAAGAAACAGCCTAATAGAATGGACTGAATCAACATTGGAAGAATTGGGGTTGGAAGGAACCCTCTTCGATTAAAAAAAAACAAAGGCTGTGGCGTGCAGACTGGTGCAGAACTTGTGATTCACTGAGGAAATACAGGAGATATCAAAATAACACACTAGACCATAATAAACTGGGTATCTGTGCACAGTACGTATGTAAATATCCTTCCTGGAAAGTGGGCTATACGTTGATGAGATTCAGATTGGGTATCCTACCAACCAGGCCTAACTGGGCAAAATGGACCTAGATGATCTCCTGGATTGTTGCAGATTTTGTTCTGCCCCTAATGTATCATTACAGCATTTACTTTGGCACTGTGAAGCATTAAATGCACAACTTCTTATATGCTTTAGGAAATGTATAGACCGCTATGGTAGTAATACCAGGCAGGTTGTTTGGAACATGTGCTGGACTAAGATACCTTACCATCTAAGTAAATGTCTGATCCAATTGCTCACAATAATTGGGCTGACGGCATAGAAGGATCCACTAGACTTGCCCTGCAGGAAATTAACAATTTCTCACAAACTGTCCTAATTTTATTTTAATATGAGTAATTATTGCTGCTTTTAAAGTTTTTCTGTGTAATTGTGCAATAATGATGAAGATGGTTTTATGTAAGTTAGCTTTAACTGAAAATCAAATGTCTGTATTATTCTTGCTTTCTCTTTTACTTTGAGATGATATATTTGTGTAAGGTTTTAACTGGTTTTAAAGCTGAAAGCACAATAAATAATAAAAAAGAGAAATTAAAAATCTTCCCAGTTATCGCCAGGGAGTAGTCATGTGGTCAATTTCTTTCTGGATCCACACATTCTGACAAATCCTCTTAGTTGTAAATTTAGAGATAACTTGCATTCAATTCAAGAACAGCAGAGAACTGCAAAAACTGTATAATAGGGCTCTGACTGATATATCCACTGAAAAGGGTCTCCAACCCTATTTGATTTGCTCCCTTGAATTCAGGGATTATTGTTTAAAAGTCAAGCTCTGATTTATCTACACCTTCTTTAAATATCATTATAATTATGCCACAGATTCAATTCAAGGGGAAGCTAGATCTGAAGAATCCTTTGCCCATGCTTTGCAGAAACAGTTGTACTCCTATTTTATTTTTCTGAAAGAGCGCCTCTGATATTGAGAGAGCAATTGCAGGCAGTGCCTCCTGCTCTCAACTTTTTGATACATTTGTGAAAACGTTTATATGAACTATATAAACATATTAAATAAAAATGGGAATGTATACTGTTAAAACAGCACAGAATGTATCAAAACAAAACAAAACAATACATAAATAGCAGAAATGGCGTCAGGCCTAGTATGCATATTATTATGGAATTTCCAAGGCATTATGAATGATTGTATGCCCTGTTGCCCTCCCGTCTTGCAGTGCTTTGAAGCACTCGTTTTGTGTCTAAACGCTGTATAAATAAGCAATACCAATACCAATAATGAAAATGGAAAAGTAGCAATAAATACTGGACCCATTCACTGGTGTTTTGTTCTTAAATGAAAACGAAAAAATAGAAGAGGTGTGAAGTATACAGCTTAGCAGGCACTGTGCAAAATAGCACTGTGGAGCAGATCTAAACCTGAGACCCAGTCAATTTAGGTGTCAACCACTCGATGAGATAGTCGCTCAGATGATTTTTTTATTTATTGGGTACTTATAATGCACCTTTACACAATGTGTTTCAAGGCGCAAAAAGACAAGAGGGTGGGAGAAACAAGGAGGACAAAACAAAAACAAGCCTACTAGCCTTTGTGACATTCGGATTGTGCAAGTGCAGTAAAGAGAGGTGCATCTGAGATGGCAGGTGGGGGAAGTGCCGGTAAATGCGTCAGGGCCTGTGAAAAAAGCAAGTGCCAGGGGATGCCAGGTGGACAGAGCCTGGGGAAAGCAGAGAGTGTAGGGGAAGGTCCACAAGCTAAGTGCGAGGTAAGGCCTAGAAGGGCTATAGGGTGCATGCCCAGCCAGCACAGTGCAGAGGGAGGGCCCCAGAAGGGCAAGTGCAGGTTGAGGGTGGGTCCGGGGAGACCAAGTGCAGGGGTAGACTGAATTAGGCAGGCCTGGTGCCCTGTAAGACTGAAGAAACCAGCCAGCCAGTCAAGTGGCAGACAGGGCCATTAGCAGGGGAGAGCGAGAGGGAAGGAAGAAGACAAGAGGAAGGTCTTGAGAAGCTTCCAGAATTTAAGGAGATCCGGCACAAGTCTGAGAGGGGCAGGGAGGGCATTCCAGAGGGAGAACATTTCAGAGGAGAGAGATCTACCCCCCACTCTCTGCTTGGAAAAGTATCTGATCGGCAGAGAGTTAGAGCTAGACGACAGAACGGTTCTAGCAGGGAGGTATTTAGGGAGTGAGAGTTGGATGTAGAGGAGTCCCAGTCCCCAGAAAGGCTTGTGGATGATGCAGAGGCTCTTTAACTTGATCCTCGCAGAAAACGGGAGCAACTAGAGAGATGTTAGGGCTGGAGAGATGTGGTCCCTGGACTTGAGGCCAAGGATAAGTATCATAGTCCTATTCTGGATTAGTTGTAGGGCGAAAAGGGAGGAGTTAGGCAGATTAAGGAAAATGCTGTTGCAGTCATCCAACCTGGAGAGAACCAGAGATCTGGAGACATTTAGTGTATGGGAGAAGGTGAGAAAAGGGAGAATACCTCTGAGGAGGTGCAGCTGAAAGGGGCCTTCTTGGCAAGTCCTGTAATGTGAGGCGAGATCGAGAGAGAGGAGTCAAAGATGATACCAAGGTTTTTTGCCTCACAGGAGGGCGAGGGAAGGGGACCCATGGAGGTCAGCCAGATTTTGGGTGGGAAAGAGGGAGCAGGGGTACCAATGAGAAGTATCTTTGTCTTACTTGCAATAAGATAGAGATTCTTAGTAGTGCACCATGCTTTAATAGCAAACAGACAGTCAGGGATGAGAGAGGAAGCAGAGGAGTCAGATGAGGGAAGCTTGAAGGAGAGCTGCATGTCATTCACATTACACTGGAAGTTAGGAGAGCAGGTGGAGATCAGATGGGCTAGAGGGACCAGGTAGATGTTAAATCAGAGTGTTTCGTGTTTTGCCTAAAGACTTTGAGAACACCAGGCAAACTTTGGAAAGAGGCTTTTTTCACTGCTGGCTATTGGAGGGAGTTGCCTATACCCTGCACTGTTCTGTTTTCACTCCACACAGAGCGTGCGGAGTGAGCAGTGTTTTGTGCTTGGCCTAAAGATTTTAAGAGCACCCAGCAAACTTTTGCAAAAGTATTTTTTCACTGCTGACTGTTGGAGTGAGTGGCCTGTCCCCTGCACCATTCCATTTTCACTCTTAAGCCTAACTCCACAGGGAGCGTGCAGAGTCAGCATTATATTGTGTGTTTGTTGTTTGGAGCTGCAACTATGAAAGACCTTCAGAGACCGCTCTCTCGAAGAAACAACAAATGTGGTAAGGTCACTAAAAGCGAAACCACTTCTTCCTGTGGTTTCTTTCTCTCTTTCTAGAAACAACAATGCGTCGAGCTGGCGGACCCATTACAGAGTTGGAACCGCTATTAAACCGATGTGGACTCATAGTAATACTTTAACAATTCTTGCAGACCGGGTTATCTCTAGCAGGTGCGACGTACAAACAGTGACTCATGGTAATCATGAGCTTCGCACTGATGTCTTGAATATTGACCTGACCTTTGAAGGTGGGGCTTCTGACATTGAATTTATTTCTGGGTCGGAAAACGCCCATGAAATTGCCCAGGAAACTTCAATAGCTGAAGCAGGTGGAACCAATACTATAGCTGCATTAACCAGGGCAGTTTTACCATCAAGAGTAGCCATTAGATCTTGCCCATGGAAGACCTTACACATAGGGAAGCCGACGGTGAAGGCGGTGAAATACCCTTCCAAGGTCACCAATTTTTATTCTGTACCCAAGGAAACATCCCCATGAGTAGGAGGGTTTGACGATATTGATGGTACTGCTAATCCTGCAAAAACTGACTTTAGTTCCCAGCTAATGGCGGCGTTGGCAGCCTCAGCCACATGTCTTAGTTCCAAATTGATTGAATCTGTTTCACAGTCATCACTGGGAGTGGGAGTTTCTACGACAGTGCCCCTCACCACGGATGGTACCACACCTATGGTGGCAGGAGACGGTTTAAGTAGTGGTGTGGCCACAGGGACAGTGGGACAGTGGGAGATACTGGTCCTGACATTAATAATTTCACATCTGGGACTAATGAGTTGGTTACAGCACCTGAGGTACATTTAGTGTACAATGCAGTTACTGACATTCATCTCTACCCTGCTGCTTATCTAATCGCTTTGTCCGATGTTTCCTTTTCAAACTTGGTGGATACACATGTTGAAGTGCACACCCCAACTGAGTTTGACGTGTTCATTAACTCTAGCAATATAGGCATGTATGGGACTTTGGGAAACACTAGCTTACCGCTAGCTGACTCACTTGCAAAGACAATAATTTATTAAATTCATCTTACGTCCAGTGGGGTACATTTACCAGCCCCAACAGAAATTCCCTTGATCACAAAACCGCATTTCATTATTCACCCAAAAACATCTGTGCTTTTGTTTGCTTAGCACATCTGTGATGAGATTTGAACACAGTGCCCCAAGAATGGCTGCATTTTGTTTTCCTTCACGTGAATCCAGAGAAAATAACCTAAATTCAGAATGGCTCTACACTGCTGTTCTGTCATTTAAAGACTCAAAGCTGCACAAGAAAATGACCTGCATTCAAGACGGCACCACATGTGTGCCTCCTTTCATTTTAAACATCACAAAGTTTTGCTCTATTAAACACAGGCCTGCATGTGTATTTCATTTGATTGCCATAAATAAGGCAATTTCTCTCAGAACGGCATTGCTTTCATTAATAAAGTCTATGAAGAGCAAAGAAGTCTGTTTCAGTCTGCATGGCTAGAATTTACATTTGAAATGAACCAGCCACACAAATAACTGCAAAGGAAAGCTATAGCATGGCTCTCTCTCTTGCCTCGTGTCAATTACCAAGAAACTCTTTGCAGCATATCTCTGTGTACAGAAACTGACCATATCTTTAAAGGTCTTTCAGAAAGTAAAGTCAAAGGAAACTGTGTGTGGCAGAAACCGCATTTTGTGAAATTAACATGAAAGAAAATGAACACGTGTAAATCTGCTTTTGCAAATCAGAAAAATGCCCTTTGAAAACTAAATTTGAAATAATACTGTGGCTCACACAGAAACACAATTGTATGTGTGGGTGAATGGGCTACAAAGCTATGTATATTATGGTCTTTCCACCCAAAAAAAGATTTCAATCAGCCTGGCTGAGGCCCAGGAATTCCTGTCAAACCAGTTTGGCAGAAAGGCTAATTTCACACTTACCAGTGAACTCATGCTGCAAGGATTAACAGCGTGATACTTCCTGGTTCTGCCAGACTGCCAGGCAGAACTGCTCCAAAGAACAAAGGAAGGGGGTGAAGCCCTGTGTTGTGACCCAGAGGTGTGATTTCCTCTACATTCTTTCTCAGCACCCAATGGATGGCTTCAAAGGGGAGTCATGGAATCCCTGTGCTTAGGCTGACCCAAGGGAGACAATTTGGTTGGGGGAATGGAAGGACTGCCCACGCAAGTGACAAATCTAGCCCATTGATTTTAAAAACTGTTGCACATCAAGACATTTTGCCCAGCACCCTAAATAAGCAAGAATACAGTATTACGCTAGTATTTTGTGGGATTTTTGGATAAGCACAATGGGACCATGTGCATTTCTGGGTGAAGTATAAATGGCACATACATCAAACTTGATGAAAATATGTGGAATGGTACTGTGCATATGTGTATCCATTTTCAGATTTTTTAAATATTATGTCTATCCTTAAAATGGCGAAATAGTGCCAAAGGGTGATGCAACATCACACAGAATTGGCATTCGGACTGGCCAATTCCTTGTGAAATATGGGATCTGCATATCTGCTTTTTATGATGTGACTAGTGTAAATTTGAAGTTCTGTTCCATAACTCATTTTTGTAAAAAATAGACTTGGGAGACAATGGAAGTCATATAATTACACACATAAGAGGATGTCAGCTCCCCTGAACCAATCAGCCCGGAAGGAGGAGGGGAAACCAGTAGCTTGGCCTATCCTGGCAGAGGGGCAATTCTAGAGTATTTCTGCCCAGATGTAACTCTGTCTATATAAGCAGGAGACAGGGGTACACAAGGGATATTCAACAAAGAATTCAAAAACTCAAAAACCAGATCCAGAAGCAGCTGATCCCACCCAGGCAGGACAATCCAGATCCAGGCAGAACCACTTATCCAGACCCAGGCATACCCAATAATCCAGGGAGAAAGGAGGAAAGGCAGCTGATCCCCTTTAGGAAAATCCAGTAGCCAAACTTGCCCAGTTGACCCATTCCTCTGTCCACGGTGACCAGACCTTGCCCAGCTGTTCCCATGCAGGAGAGCCCAGCTGTCCCAGTAACCGGATCTCTTGGCCCGCTGTCTATAGACCTTGCTGGCTGTCCAGATTACCATACTCAACTGTACCTTGTAAGTATCACATCACCCAGTACCCTAAAACTGCATATCCCGCTCTTTTACCTAGCATCCTATTCAAATCCCATTAAATTCCCACACATATCACAAATTGCCAATATCCTCTCTTCACCCTTTCCCTAGAAGAATCTGTGTTAAGTCTATATCTGTTAGCATATTTATTTTGTAATAATTTCAGTCATCTGTATAAATCCCTAGTATCATTTGAAATAATCAATGAATTCCCCTATAAAGAGATTCAGGGAGAGCTGGTTGCAATTCAAACTCAACCACCTTATGTCAAGTGCCTTTCTTTAGATAATTATAGTCCTTAAAATATAGTCTCAGTAGAACTAGTCTTTGTGCTAACAAAACCAAGTGTACCTGTGTACTTTGTTTTTCTTTAAAATCCGACTTGCATTTTCCCATAGAAAAACCTACACTCTCATCCTATAAATAGTCATCCCTTCCCCTCAGTATCCTATCTGTTCTGTGCCTTTGTTTCACATCCCAAAGATTTCCGATTTTGACTACTAATCCCATTTTCTTAGCTGTTTGTCATTTTAAAGCCTGTGTAAAAAAAGAAATTGCAATTCTGCCGAGTGTTTTTTCCTGTGCACTGTTTTTCTCCCAAAATCGATTTTCTCACCTGTGCTCATGATGCTTTGCTGCCCTGCTCAGTAACCTGTAAGCTTTCTTGTCTCTTTAGTGCAGTCACACGAATCTCTGTCCTAGCTATCCTAACACAAGTGTAAACTGATCTATGAGTGACCAGTAAAATCGGTTTATGCCATTTTGCTAATTTTCAGGGTTTTCATTCATTTTTGTTTCTGGCCTCCCATTTTGGGCTGGTGGACTGAATCTTAAATCTGATTTTTCCCTCTTATTTCTGACGCCTTGCCACTGATTTCCATCCACAGAAAATTTAGTCAGCAGGTGTTTGAAAAGTTTTGCAGGTAGAGTGCCTAACCTAGGTACCATCTGTGATTTTGAAGAACAGTGATTTTGTTTCCATTTCCATTAAAGGTGTTGGCATCTTATGTTAGAAGTTGAAGCAACTTTTGTTGGATTTTTGCATGTATACTGCCACACAGTGGTGGCTGTTGCCCTAATTTTGTTTTGCTCTGATTTTTCATTGAATTCTAAAAATGAATAAATATTTAATTGTTTACAAACCTACCTTGTTCATGGTCCATTGCGACATGGAGTATTTGTCAAGGTGGGTGTGAGACCGGTTGGGTGCCTTCTCAAAGTAGAGCCTGAGAATCAATAAAGATAATCAAACAATTTTAGTGTGCACCACATTCATTGTCAGTGGAAAGAGTCCCTGGCTGAAGTGTGCCGTGTTCCTTAAATCCATTACAATGCATTATATCAGCATTTCAAGCAGCAATTCAGCGACTACGTTCGGGGTTCTAGAAAATCTACTAATGCAGCTGCTCACCAAATCTCACGTTATTTTGACTCGGTTAAAAAAACAGGAAAATGTTCACAGGAAACATGCATCACTACAACTGACTAGATCGAATTTGGGCAGATATTGAGTCAATGACATCGAAATCAATCAGCACCAGAGGTCTGTCTTATCAACTCGAGCAAGGCAGCTGTGGTTTTGTCATCCTCCCCCCACACCCTTGGATCCTATTAATGCTGATGAGTCCATTGAATGGTTCACAAGAAAAAAGCAAAAAGTCATAAATCAGGCAAAAATGTACTCAGATATTTAAAGATCTAACAAAGAGCCTCAGACACTCAATGTCCATCCATTGCCGGTCAGTGTTTAGCTGTTCATCCGTCTCCATGTCAGGATACTTGCCCTACTGACAATACATCCTCCAATGCTGCTCACGCAGCATGGAAAGACAACTCAGTCTGCCTGGGTGAGCAGGACTTGCCTAGGACTGCACTTCAAAATAAATGTGCAGTGCAAACCTCTTTTGTAGTAGAGACCGAGAGCAAACCTCTGCAACACAATGAAGTGATCTCTTTGTGTGCTCCACAAAGAAGAACCTATCAAAGGAACGAGTTGGAAACTGCTGACTTAACAATTGCAGAGAAGAACAGCCCAATACACTCCGGGAGAGGACTAGAAGCTCTAAACCTACGCGTGATGCTGTCCCAGTGTACAATCCTAGGCAACTGTTTACCTCCTCTGCGGCCCCTACAATTCCGATGTCTGCTTCTGCAGCGGAACTGAAAAACGGTGTGACAGTAGAAGTTCAAACGGAAGCATGTTTGTCCACTGCATGCCCCCCAACTCTGATGTCTGCCTCTGCAGAGGTATGAAAAACTGCTGTGACTGCCGCAGCCCGAACACGACTATCCACGGAATGCCGAAACGAGCACTCTTCTCATAAAGGCACTGACACACTGGGGAAGGCATTACTAGTTAGAAGTCCCTTCCGAAATGTGCGGGGGACTATTTGAACTACTCACAAGTAGTGGATTTTTTTCAATCGATTATTCCATTATGTATTGTCAGGAGCAGTGGCATTCAAATAGTTCAACAATGTGACGAGGAAGAGTTTGTTACATCATTATCATATTTCTTCACAGATGCCATGATTGATTATATTGCAGACCACTTTCAATTATTCTTTCGAGTTGGTTATGAGTATATGGTTGTGAAAAGTAGAGGGATTGCAAATTTGGGCAATACGGTTCGTTTCAGACAACCACATGACATAGCCACTGCCCAAAGGGAAAATCCTCCTTATTTCATCTGTGACCCCGGGAAGGCAGTTATTTCATTTGGCGCTAGATTTATGAATGATCATTTAGCACCACAAAGCTTGTTGGGTAGCGGACACTTCCTCAATGACGCAGTAAATCATTGGGAATGGCTCGCTCAGATGGTAAGACAGAATATGCAGCAGTCTGCCTAGCTTTCCTTTCTTGATGATGTGTTGGAACACCAAAGGTCACCAGCATCAGTATGAGCAAGGCGGTCCTTTTGATCATGAGCCGGTCAAGTGGCACAGCGAGTAGAGCGCTCGCTTTGACACCCGTGCAGAGCCTGCTAACGCAGGTTCGAATCCCGGCGGGGCCAAACTCAGCCTTTCATCCTTCCGAGGTCGATAAATGAGCACCACACACCGTGGGTAATAATAAGCAGCGCTCGGATACCTGAGGGTTTGTAGCGCTATATAAAAGCCTAATTATTATTATTATTTATTATTATTATTATTATTATTATTATTTATCATGTTGACAATTTTAGCGTTGTTGCCTTACAGGAGGCCTGGCTCATTGAACCCATGGAATGGAATTGGATGGGTGGAGTACCATTAATAAACTGGCGGTCAAGGGAAAGGTTGGGAGGCAAAAGGGAGGCTTGGTATTGTGCATAAAGAACCCCTTTGTGCTGATTGAAATACACTGTCATTCCCCCAATATTCTGTCAGGTAGAATGATCCATCAACATGCAGAGAAGAGGAGATTCTTCTCATTCATTTATATGATCCACCATAGGCGGGATGGGCTCCATTAAACTTGATTGCCTTAGGGTAAGAATGGCACAAACAGTTGGTGGCATTACCTCGCGTTCATATAAAGTGGAAGGCTACTTAGTTGGGATATTGACACATGTTAATGAAATATTTATTAAAATCCCTTGCCACTGAACAGTTGTACATCACCCTTGCTTCCAAATCCACTGGACAATGCTTCTTTTTATATATATTAGAACGGCAGGTGGTCCCGGCATATATAAAGCACTTTATTGGAAATAGAAAATCTTTTGTTTGGGACTACATGCAATTTATATTCAATGCTGTGAAGACACATGAGATTATTGGGGGATGGTACAAAGTTCAGAGGAATGAAAGTTTATGTCGCTGTTGTAGCAAACTTGAAATGGAGTCAGTTCCTCACCTTTGTGACGACATCAAGCCATTGTAGCAGCGGGAGTGAACGAGTGTACTGCTGCTGATGATCTCTGGTCACTTCTTTATCTCAGGGACTAACGAAGGCTGTATTATACATTTTTCACAGATTTTATCAATTTTAGAATAAGTATGTTTTGATGAATGATGTGTTTAACTGTGATGAATTGGCATGTATTAAAAGTTGTTCATTCTAACTGTGTAATACTATTACAAAATATATTTTTTTATTTTTAAAGTTATTAAAAAGCCAAGGCAAGAGGATAGAGCGCTGAGGGACTCCGCAGGTGGAGAGTGAGATGGCAGAGAGAAAGGGCTCAGTTGAACCTGGGAGGATCGGTCTGAGAGGAAGGAGGTCAACCAGTCCAGAGCCAGGTCTGTGATGCCAAGAGTATCAGAGAGCTGATTTATTAGGGTGACATGAATGACCTTATCAAAGACAAAGGAAAGGTCAAGAAGGATGAAAATGGAAGGAGTGCTGGAATTGAGATTAGAGAGCAGGTCTTCACAGGTGTTCAGGAGAGCAGTTTCTGTGCCTCTGGCGGCTCTGAATCCAGACTGGTGGTCATGGAGACAACCGACAGATTCAGTGTGGTGGATAAGCTGGGAGTTGGCCAGCTTCTCCAAGAGTTTGAACAGGAAGGGTGTAATGGGAATATGGCAGTAGTTTGCTGGACAGAAAGGGTCGGCAGAAGGCTTGCCAGTTTTGAATTTTGATCCCAATCTATCACAGGTACACCAAGTATGTGCTTAATCCCACATCTACTGAGGTTGCAGTGAACAAGGACAAAGTGATCTGAATGACAATGTGCTAGAAAATACATCTTGCATTATGCTCTCCTCCCAGGTGCAGTGTGTTTGTGACCATTGCCCAGGCATAATGGTGCAGGTGCGTCAACCTCCGTTTAATGACAAAGATCCATCTCATGGTGAAATGATGAAGAGTCCCCCACGTCTACGCCCAGTGTTTATCAGAGATACATTGGGCCCCAAATGTGGCATGTGTCAGTGAAGGCGGCCAATTTAAGTGATACACCATTTTAATAAATGTTTCTCTCAAGTAGAGCAGACCAAGGAAACTAAATCAGTGAGCCGAGTAAAAAGTGTTGATCCAAATAATAAAATACTGCTGAATGGACAACTATTAAAATTGTATAAGATGTTTTTGGTTCCCTAGGAAATGCTGCCACCAGTAAAATTACTGCATTTGTTGTTTGATTGAGCATGCGTCTGGTATCAGGAATCCACAGTGTAGGGAGTAATTGAGGCATTCAATTTGAAATTAAGTAACTAACAACTTCATAGTCCACTATGATTACAGAGTTTTAAAAGAAGATTGAAGAATGTGATCCCTAACCTACAGCAGATGCATTTTAAAAACTACATGATTCAAGAAGCAGGAGAGAATGTTAGAGAGATTATATGTCTTGTAGCCGAGCTCTCTATAACATAATATGTTGTACATGGAACACAGGGGTGTGCAATGTTCAGTTGAGTTGGACTACAGGACAGCGGCCCAGGTGTTGAGACAGTAAAAGTCATGGCACTGCACAGTATTACATTACAATGCACATATGTACGATTTCAGGCACAGGATGTTGTCTAAAATATTATGTTTTCTTTTTGTAAAATGTTGCAACACGAATCCCGGGTCTCAAGGTGTGCCACTTGCCAGCATTTCTGTCACCTGGCGCAGAAAGCAGTGCAACTAGAGGTGTGGGTTCAATCATGTTGGTTCTCAGTGATTATGTATCTAACAGTGAAGATGCACAAGGAAGGCAGCTCACACAGAGAGAAAAATTAATCTCTGACTGTGATTACTGTACCTAATATTGTATATTCCTCTCCTCGGCACAATTACTAATCCAAGAATGTCACCTGTGATATTTTTGCATAGGATCACCACAGCAAACAATACTGAAAGTGTCCTGGATTATTACACACACATTTTAGAGTTTTGGAAAAAATGACCACGTTTGAGCTTTTGTTTGCACCTTTTAAGGCATGCCATGAAGGGCTATCTTACCTAGATAAATACCAGCACCCAGGAAACTCATTGCTCCATCAACACTCATCATCAATCCTTCAGGTTTTATATTTTGCCTATCTTTCTCCCCAATATTGTCCCCTGCCCTGTCTCCTAAAAGATCTCCAGTTAATAGTCTGCCAAAATGTCCATCTCCTACCATTACCTTCAAATTCATTCTCTCCCGAAACATCTCGAGTTAAAGTTAATAGGCTACCAAAATGTCCATTTCCTCCCAATACCTTCCTCTGCCCTATCTCCCACAGGATCTCGAGATAATAGGCTACCAAAATGTCCCTCTCCTCCCAATAGCTCCCTATGCCCACTCGCCTACAGTATATCGAGTTGACAGGCTACCGAAATGTCCATCTCCTCCCAATATCTTCCACTGCCCTCTCTCCCACAGGATCTTGAGACAATAGGCTACCAAAATGTCCATCTCTCCCCAATAACTTCCTCTGCCCTCTCTCCCATAGGATCTCAAGATGATAGGTTACCAAAACGTCCATCTCCTCGAATTACCTTGTGATGCCCTCTCTCCTACAGGAGCTCGAGTTAATAGGTTTCCAAAATGTCCATCTCATCCCACTACCTTCCCTCAACTTATCTCCCACAGGATCTCGAGATGATAGGCAAACAAATTGTCATCTCCACACAATAACTACCCATACCATCTCTCCCACAGGATACCAAAATGTCCATCTGCTCTGAATTCCTTCCTCTGTCCTCTCTCCCATAGGATCTCAAGATGATAGGCTACTAAAATGTCCATCTCCTCCAATTACCTTCCCATGCCCTCTCTCCTACAGGAGTTCGAGTTAATAGGCTACCAAAATGTCCATCTCCTCCCACTACCTTACCACAACTTCTCTCCCACAGGATCTCGAGATGATAGGCAGCAAAAATGTTCATCTCCTCACAATACCTTCCCATACCATCTCTATCACAGAATCTCAAGATGATAGGCTACCAAAATGTCCATCTCCTCCCAATACCTTCACCTGCCCTCTCTCCCACAGGATCACGAGATGATAGGTTACCCAAATGTCCATCTCCTGCCAATACCCTCCTCTGCCCTCTCTCCCACAGGATCTATAGATGAGAAGCTACCAAAACGTCCATTTCATCACATCACTTTCCCATGCTATCCAGAAGTGTAGCCAGGATTGTCTACGAAATAGGGTCTGAAGCTAATGTAGTTGGGCCCACCTCAGTGATATTAACATCTGTGAATGCCCACACAGTGATGCTGAGTGGGCATTTACAGATTTTAGGTGGGCCTTGCCCGCTTAGGCCCTAGCCTGTCTACACTTCTGTCCTTATGAACTTCATAGCTGGCCGTCGACTGTGGTCCAACCTTTTGTTGCAAAAGCAGTTCTCTTTGATGGATGCCAGGGGACACACTTAGGGATAGAAGAAGCTTTGGCAAGTGAGGACCGTGTAGGGAATCCATAAGCGAGGGTATACAGTGAAGACAGGAAGGGACCCACTTTAACAGTTGCTGACCAGGCCCTTAGAAATGATCCCTCTACTCATAGTGAGTTTCATTATTTTAGTCTTTCTGTGAAAATTCCATAATCAGCCATTTTATATGAGGACACTGTGTCTAGGATGAGAAGCGCTGCAAGTTAGAGGGAGTCAAAGGGTTTTAGAGAGTTCTCTCTTATGTCTAGAAGTGTAATAGTAATACTTCTGCAAGTTTTTAAGCCAGATTGTTTGACATAGAGGCTGTGGCTCTGTAGCTGGCAATTTACCACTTTCTCCATTAACTTGGCCATGATGAACAGTTTCAATATTGAACTTAACTAAAAAGACCACTGGGGTATACACTAGGTGTCTTTAAGTGAGTGGAACAATGCTTGATGTATTGTCTTTGGGAACATCGATTTGTTATGAGAGGTGCTAGTATGCAGACTTGGTCTTCAATCATGGCAGCAAGGGGGCGAAAAAACAGCAATGCAGCGATCATATGTTAGACAGATTTGATGATACAATGTGAGTTATTGGATTAAAGAGGGTGAAATTGATATGTGGCACAGAGGAATGACAGAATTATTGATATGATGTTTTTTTTACCTTGTTTTCAAAGACAAGTACACATTTTGATTGGCTGTTTCTTTGAAGGTCTTAAGCTATTCAGGGTGTGTCATCTCTCTCGTGGTTTTAAGGGCAGCCTTAGTTTTATTGGAAGCTACTGCACTATAGTTGGGGAAATACCCTATTTTCCTCCATTGGATGGCCCATTGAAGCCCTGGCAGGGAACTTTAGAGGCTAGTTCATCTTCTGGAAAGCTTGATTGGCACTGTTCTTTCTTTGGACTCATCTCATTTATGTTCATAAAATCATGGTCTTTGTTAAATCATGTGTGTCTGATATAAGATTTGGGTTTTTTATGGCGGCTTGACTGAATGTTTCAAAACACTGAGTTACTAGCACAGTAAAGGGCACTTTTGAATGTGCTAGGCTCCAGATAGAGCTCTGTCCCGAAGTGGTGTGTGACAGTGATTAGTGAAAGGGGAAAATGCTCGATCAGAAGATGACATCAATGATGTGGGCCTCACTGTGAGCGTGTTTAAGATTGTTAGAATAAATCCCAAGACACTAATTTTAGTAATGTTCCAGTGACCTGTGCAATCCTCATCTACATCCAGCCACAAGATTAGGTCCCCCATAACATTGTAATTGTGATTATAATTGTAATTGTTTATTTGTACAGCACTTATACACAAATGAAGTGCTTCGAATCACTTCAAGGCGGTAAGGGAACAAGGAAATACAGTAGTCATTTTTAGGCCTTGAAGTTTCTGAATATTCTAATAAAAAAGTAACTAGCGTGCTAGGCCTGACGGCATTTCTCCTAGTGCAAGTGCATGAACTGTATCAAGCGAACCAGATAAAGGAGGGGAGACAAAGGGGGGGACAGGACAGAACTCACAAGGCCTAGTAAATTCAGGTCATGCAAGTGCGCCCCGTCCAGTTGGGCCCAGGGTTAAGTGCTCATAGGTAACCCCTCTCCCGGAGCGTATGCTGCAAGTTAAGTAGTGCTGAACATAGTTCAGAGACCCAGATGCAAGTGCAAAGACTGGTGGGGGAGCCTGGGAACTGTGAGGCTCTGGAGGTGAGCCAGGCCACCAGTCAGCAAGGCGGAACAGAGTCAGGGGAGAGATGTAGGAGTGATCATAACTATGATCATATTACAAGTAATGAGTATGCTGACATTATCCATTACTGGTGGAAGGATGTATCGTGGCTATAAGGATTGTGATTGTGATATTTTTTTCCAATAATTCCTCGACTGTTAGGTCTTTGAAAGAAGGCTGGTCATTGGGTGGACAAGGCTTCAACTGCATTGATCTATATACGAGTGAAATCCTGTCTCATGTCTTCCTTGCTTAATTCATTACCAGAAAGCTAGGAGGGTACTGGTGAGATGTTTCCTGTGAGTGATGTTTCTGTGTCTCCTGATAGGTCTTGGGAATGTACTTCAATGAAATCATCTGTGCCTCCTGATTTTTTGATGAGCTATCTAGTATTACCGGTTCATATTGTTATGTTCAACATGGGTAGTCAACCTTGCATCTGGCAGGTGTGGGCTGAATAGTTATGCTTACATGGATCCTATTACTAAGAGAGAGGGGCAATAGTATGGTTGTAGGATTACCTCCCGAATTGGGGAATCACATCCAGTTAAGTACTGATGAGGCAAGCAAGGGTTTCTCTCATCTGTGTCTTAATGGGAACTATTTCAAAACCCAATTAGAACTATAAACAATTAGGCTGGAGATTGTAGGTGTCATGCTTCTTTGTAGGGTGGACCCATCTGTGCATCACTAGGGAGCATAATGTTTGAGCAATTTCGAATTAACTGGGACTGGTGAGGAGGGTTCTGCATGTGTTCAAGGGCGTCCTCCTGCCTTGCTTATATATAAGTGGAAATCTCCAAAAGTGTTTATCATTTCACAAAATTAAGAAATAAAACATGCACTAATTTGTAAAAATACATGGGATGAGAGACACAACTACAATGCAAAATCTTCAAAAAGTATTCATTGGGGAAAAAACATAATCAAATTTAAATTTACTAAAATGAATACTTGTCACTTTAACTCGTTTAAAAGTCCAAGAAATCTACTTGTATTAAGCTCTAACAAGGACACAGTTAAGGTGACTTGATGGGGTTGGATGGAGGGTTGGTATCCCAACAGTTTTCTACTTGACCAACAGATAAATGATTAAATAACTGCTAATGCATATTATACCTACTTTAGAATGTATGCACATTCACAGTTTTGGAAAGTTTTTGTTTATATATTTCTATAGTGTTGGCATTTTCAACATGAAAATTACTGCAATGTATTGAAAGAAGCAGGTTAACAGAAATCTCACAAAAATCAAAATATACTCCAAATGTCACAGATGTGCTCAATGGGCACTATCCTCGAAAAAGCGTGCATCCAAAAATAGCCAGATTTGTGAAACAGTGCAAGGTATCTTGTTGATGAAGGTGACCTGTACATTTGCGTGGGTCACTGGCCATCTCCATTGCACATAGTTGGCCTTGGGGCATGTGGCGGATGCTGGTATTGCATTTCACAGATACTGGCCCTTAAAATGCCTAACCTTGTGAAATGTCAACAGAAGAAACGAGCATTCCTACCTAAGGTCGACAGCAGCATTTCACACCACAGTTCATTCACTTAAAACTTGGGGCCTGATTCATGGAATATTTCCCCGGTTCAAAGTGAATTTGCACTGCTGAAAAGTGACTTTGCACTGCCGATCCAAACCCTGATTCATGAAACCTTGCAGCGTGCATTTTTGCTGTGCAAAGTCCGGACAAAGTCATTTTGAACTGCATACATGACTATGCGCTGACTCTGCCCGGACTTTGCACTGCAAAAATACACTTTGCACGGTTCCATGAATCAGGATTTGTGTCGGCAGTGCAAAGTCACTTTTCAGCAGTGCAAATTCACTTTGAACCAGGGACATATTCCATGAATCGGGCCCTAAGCATGAAAAGTATCCGAAAAACGCAGGGGAATGCATTTTATCTGCACTTTGGAATGCATATCCCATGTGGGAATTTGAGTTGAACTTTGAAATGCACAGAAACACCCTTGTCCCCCCTGTTTTGTGAAATTGTGCCGAGGATGGGGAAAAGCCAGATGAAGATGTGCACTTATTCATTGGACATAACCTTTCTTCGTGCAGATGAAGGGCTTTCACTGGCATATCCCATCACTGGTGTGAAAAATGTTTGAGAATCAAGCCCAAAGATTTTTTTTTTTTTATTGCATATGCAGACTGACTAGAATGGAAAATTGCAGCTGTGAGGAAGGTGTATGTTGAGTGATCTCATAGAGGCACAATCATAAGTCCCCCCCCACCCACTCGAGGAGGGAAGGTTGGTTGGGTCATTAGCAGTGCATGTTTAGCGCCAGGGACCTGATCAGCATTCACATGGCACTGAACGCAGGAATAATGTTTTTCATCAAAAGACAATTGAAGAATGGGACTCACGTTTTATGCAGGGTATGTTTTCAACACAGATTTAGCTTCAGGGAGCAGCGGAGCTCCGCACAACAATGGGCCTCATTCCGAGTACGGCGCTAACCAATGGCGCTATTAACGCCTTGGTTGACGCCGTACCCGGACCGGCAGCGCCTTGGTGGATGGCGGAATTACTGCCCCATTCCAAGGTTGGTGGGGCGGTAATTCCCCAATCCCCATTTACCCTTCCCCATTCCCATTCTTGCCCCATAGGGCATAATGGGAGTGGGGAAGGCGTTAATTACGCCACCGTAAATTACGGTGGCGTAATTAACATCAAGGTCCCTTAGCGCCATGGATTTTAACACCTGCTAAAAGCAGGTGTTAAAACCTCCATGGCGCAAAGGGAACTCGGAGTATGGCGGTAAGAGATTACCGCCACCGCTCTCGTTAGCGGTGGCCGCTATCCCTTACCGCCATACTCGGAATGAGGCCCAATGGGTTAGTAGGAAGACAGCTAAGGGGGCACATGTTACAGTAGGTCAGTGCAATATTACAGTAAAGCAACAGAAGCAGTCATTGGGGGTGAGGTGGGGTTGGCCAGAAAGTAGGATTGGCGACGTGTATGAGGTGTGTTCCTTGAAGAGGGCCATCTTCAGCTCATTTCTGCATAACAGATGGATGGGCACAATTCTAAGTAGGAGGTTCCCAAGACAGGGGGCGAAGATGAAAAATACCCTTTTTTCTATTTTTCATGTTGGCAGCTCTACTCTGACCAGTTACTGGGTTCCTGTGAAGCACTGGCCACCAGAGATAGTGACATTGTGGTTACATGTCTTTTCACTGAATTTTTTTCACCTACAGATTTTTTCATCGAATTTTTTTCACAACCATTTTTTTCACCTAATGTAGATTAATAACACTATTCGTCAAAAACCTGTATAGCGTTTTTTTTCTTTTTTCTTTAATTGGGCGTTGCTCCCTCAAACCCCTGTTTTTGCACCATTAAAAACAACCCAACATTCCCAAATATTTTTTATTTTTTTTAATTGGGGGGTCCCTCACCCGAATCCCTGTTTTCAAAATGTAACCCTTTACTCCACCCAAACATACATACTTATATTTTAAATTAAATACAATTCAGTGAAAGATTTTTTCGATGAAAAAATCTTTCAATGAACATTTTTCGGTGAAACAGCTCTCAGTGAAAAATCTGTAGGTGAAAAGACTGTATACCTGACATTGTTAGATGTTTAGGATGGAGCAAGCAAGGAGAGGACGTTTTAATTGATGCAAAGCGCCTTGAAGGCTTGTCGGGGCAGCCCATGTAGTTCGATGAGTATGGGCCCAATGGGGCAGCAATTTGCAGAGGCCTTTGATTATCTGGGCCGAGGCATAGAGAACACTAATAATCGGTGCTAGGGCAGGTGTGGGTACACCAGTGAGTAGGGTGTTTCCGCCGTCCAGGTGAGAAAGGGCGAGGAACTGTGCTATGAATCTGAAATTTTTGTTTGGAAGGAAGGGCTTACTTTTCTGCAAAAGACAGACTTGGCACCAAGCCGTATGGATGTTCATTGCGATATGGGTATGAAGAAGACATGGCTGTCAATGTGAAATCCTAGGGGTCGGTGCATGGTGTCAGCTGCCGGGTGCAGACTGTATGTTCATGGCAAGGCCGGTCTGAATGTGGATGTGTTTGTTGTCATTGGATAGGAGAAAGAATTCTGTGTTGGTGAAGTTGAGTTTGAGGAATAACAACAGCACTGTATTTGTTTTTACATGGCAGAATCTAACATACATGTGATGTTTGTAAATGACACCAGATATTAACATGCAGGAAAGGATGCCAGAGGCGTCACTAGGGGAGGAATTGGGGGAGGGGCCTATTGCCCCGGTTCTTTTGGTTAAAGCCTCAGATAGAAGCTCAGGGGCTTCACCCAAAAGGCTGGCTAGCCCCAAGTCCAGACTGTCCCGACATTAGCCTAGCCCCAGATCTTTTCCAGACCTAGCAACACCCCTGAAGGATGCACAGGTGTTTGGGGCAATATTAGAGGGAGTGTGGTATCGGAGTAGCAATTGTATTATTGTGTGATACAGCGCACATCATTTACTGTCACCGTATCAAAATATTTGTAAATCCCAACTGCTTAGTAAAGTTTCCATTTTGAAAAGGAGTGGGCCTCTTTGCTTTTTGGAGCATTCAAATGACTTGAAACTAAAGCAATTGCTTAGTTTGCTCCACAGTCCTTTAATTCCCAAAGACTTGATGAACAAAGCATGTTTGTCTGAGAGGAGTTAATGATTCTGACTTAGGCGTCTTGGAGTGGAACTAACGTGTATCATTAGCTAGAGCAAGAACAATGGCTGCCACAAACAGTCCCCTTTCTACAACAATACCTTCCTTGATCCCCATCTCCCGCGCACACTTCCCCATCTTCAGTTCTGATTGCATTAACCTGACCTCGCACTTGAAATTAAATTAATTAGCGAGCGCCATTAATTTGCAGATAACATTTCCTTTAAAGAGGCACATTAACTAAGATGCATGGAGCTGTAAAATGTAATGGCCTCTGGTATCTAAAAAAAATGCCTGAACATCACTATTTCGTTAAACACACTAATGAACTGGTATCTTAAACATAGTTGATAGTAATCGAGAACAGTATTTTAGTACTCGTTTTATGTGCACTTACTCTGTTTTATTCACTTGGAATGGATGGCCCAAGCATTTTGATGCTGCAACACACACCAGAGCACTGAGAGTTAGGGGATAATTCAAGGCAGATGGAAATTTCATCTCCGACAGGATAGGAGACTGCTGTGATCGTGTCTTCTCATTTAAAATCATTAATTTGATGTCATGATATGAAGAATTCCTCTTAAGCATTTCTTTTCCCTACACATGTATAGAAACAGGACTGCGACTCCCACGATTCCCTGAGCAACAGGAGCCCACCCTACACCAGCGACAGCAATGCAGATCCAATACATTCAAAGGTAAACAGCAAGGTAACCTTTTTTCTTTTTTCTTCCAAGATAAGTACTATTAATTTGTAATGTTCTCCAATTGTTTTTTGTTAGTTTACTATGCGTTCTTCAGTATTTTTAAATTAAAGCAGGTTCGTGGATGGTCAGTGTGCAGTTGTGTTTAGTACATTTTTTCACTAAGTTGTTATGAATATTTCCCACTAAAGCATGAACAACAGAGTGTAGAGAGAGAGCGCCTCAAGCAAATTAGTGTGGTTCAGGGCTATTAGCCGCAGAATATTATTTGAAAAGAATGGATTAGAAATATACATTATACAGTATGTTTTAATAAAAAGAAAACATTTACAAAATCCATACAATTTACAATCAACTATGTAGGGTAACAAATGTTTGCTGCAGCAATTTCTAATGCATATTCGGGATGCCTTTACCTGCTAAATATGGCAACATTGTTACTGTAAAACACACTTCATGAATCCTTTGACCCCAATATATGCCACAATTGTTACTGCAAAACACACACTTCATGATGCCTCTGCCCTCACCTCAATATGTGCCAGTACTTTACCACTAAACAAAGTCATTTTAATCCTGGCTGTGCTCATTTATGCCATCATTGACCTTGTAAATACACACGTGTCCTTGCAATGTCCAGTAATGCCAGTATTTTGATCAGGTAAGACCTCTAGCACTGTAGACCACAGTAAGCAAACGTATGTCGAGTATATCCAGTAATGCCAGTATTTGCCACTGAAGAACACTCATGCTCACAGTGCTCAGTAAGGCTAGTATGTGCTACTGCTCTTGAAGACACGTTTCCATAGTGTGAGGCACCATCAAACAAATTGAGGGAGAGGATGCACTGCCATGCACCATGGAAACATCCGACACACACAGCACACCCACTCACTAAAAGACACACACACACACACACAACACACACACACACACACACACACTTTGTACAAACAAACACACACTCGCAGACACAGACATCCATACATTCACACAAATAGGCACTCACACATATACACCCATTCTTTAAGTAACATTTGGGGACACACTCCTTTTCAGTAACTTCAAGCATTATGCCATCAGTTGCCCAAATGTAGCTTTTACTTCACGGCAGTATTAAGCAGGCGCATGTTAACTCATCTGCCTGCTTTTCTTGGCTCGCCTATGTGATCTGAGGTAGCACATTCGTTGTTTACTATTTATTCCAAACATATTGTCAAAAACAGTCACAGATTTTAAAAGCGGATTAAAAACTGAGTTCATCGTTGCATCCAATGCTTGTAGAGCAGCCAAAGGTTCCAGATTCTATTTGATTTATTTGATAGTAAGCCGATTAAACAACGATGGGCAAGCAAACTAAATTTCCTCTGGCTGAACCAATGGGAAAATAGCATGGGGTCAAGACTTCATTAAAAACTTGTTTTAAATGTTTTATTATGTATTTTGTATTTTGATTTTGATTATGTAAAAGTAATATGTGTAAAGTTTGAATTTTTTCAATCTATATCACATTAAAGTATTATTATTATTATTAAAAACTTTAGTTTTCAGTTGCCTCCTGAAACAAAACAAACTAGTGATATGATATGATATGGTATTTGTATCGCGCCTATACAGAAGTCTTTCAAGGTGCGACAAGGCAGGGAGGGGGAACAAAGGGAAGACAGACAACGATCCTACTAGGCCAGGTGTCATTCAGATCGCGCAAGTGCATGGGTAGAGGGAAGGGAAAAGTGCAAGGGGAAAGGGAGAGGGGAAAGTGCAGTACAGGGGTAGTAGAATACAGATAAATAATAAGGGCCAGCTGGTAGCAAGTGCAAGGTAAGTGCAGACAAGTGCTGGGAAGGGGGGTTGTAGGGATACAGAGACAGTCCCGCAGCTTCTGGGGGAAGGAGATGAAAGGAAGAATACCTCTGAGGAGGTGCAGCTGGTAGTGTGACTTCTTAGAGACATCAGATATGTGAGGAGAGAAGGAGAGTGTGGAGTTGAAGATGACCCCGAGGTTTTTTGTCTTGCAGGTAGGAGCAGGAAGAGGGCCAAGAGAGGCCGGCCAGAGAGCTGCAGGGAAGGTGGGAGTGGGTGTGCCGATGAGTAGAATCTCAGTCTTGCTGGCATTAAGGCAGAGGTCATTGGTGGCACACCATTCCTGGATAGCAGACAGACAGTCAGAGAATAGGAAAGGAGAGAAGGAGGCTGAGGGTAACCTGAAAATGAGCTGGGTATCATCCGCATAGCACTGAAAGTTGGGGCAGAGAGCGGCGATGCGGTGGGAAAGGAGTGCCAGATACTGGTTGAACAGCCAGGGAGAGAGGTTAGATCCCTGGGGGACACCACAGGTAGAGAAAAAGATGTCAGAGAGGAAGGACCCCAGTTGGACCTGGGAGGGTCGATTGGAGAGGAAAGAGGTCAGCCATGCCAGGGCCTGACCAGTGATACCCAGGTTATCACGGAGACGGTTGAGCAGGATGGCATGGTTGACAGTATCAAAGGCAGAAGAGAGATCGAGCAAAATGAGAACACACGGAGTGTTAGAGTCAAGGTTTGAGAGAAAGTCTTCACGGATGTTCAGGAGAGCAGTTTCCGTGCTTCTGGCAGCTCTGAAGCCAGACTGATGGTCATGAAGACTACCAACAGATTCAGCATGGAGATTAAGCTGGGAGATGGCCAGTTTCTCCAGGAGCTTGCCCAGGACGGGAGTGATGGAGATTGGGCGATAGTTAACCGGGCAGGAGGGGTCGAAGAGGGTTTCTTAAGAAGGGGGTGCACAAGGGAGTGCTTAAGGGGGATGGGAAGACTCCAGAGGTGAAGGAGTGATTGCAGAAGTCGGCCAGGGCAGGAGCCAGGGAGTCGATGTGGTCCTTGATAGTTTTGGAGGAACAGCGGTGAATCTGTTTTGACGAGACTTTTATAGATCAGACTTGTCTGGAAACCTTGTCAGCAGAAAAAAGAGGAAAGGCAGATAAGGAGGGAGGAGGGGTGGCTGCAGAAGGGCCAGAGGAAGAGCAGGGAATAGAGGGAGGGAGGTGATAGGAGGAGAGAGAGGACAGGATGTCCTGAGTTTTTGAAATGAAGTGAGAGGCCAGTGCCGTGCAGAGGGCCTGGGAGGCGACAGGCGAGGTAGAGACTGCAGCAGGGTTGGCCAGTTCCTTGCAGATTTTAAAGAGTTCAGCCGAATTGTTAGATGCCCCAGAGATGCAGGCTTGGATAAGGGCTCTCTTCTTGGTGAGAACGGAGAGCCGGTAGTGAGCAAGCAAACAAAAACAGCAGAGCATTCCAGAGCCGAGGGCCCTTAACAGAGGAACTCCTGACACCACTATTTTTGCATTTACGTAGGGAAACTACCAGGAGATTAAGCATTGAAAATGGCAAGATCTTGTGGGAAACGATCTGACTAGCCAGAGAAGCCATTATAGGGCTATGGAAACATGAGTGTGCCAGGCAACACACCTTAAACACAATTTGCCTGTGAAGCCGCATCCAACACAACACCTTGCAGAGGACAGGCATAACATCTGGTGTATTATTCAATCTGAAAATAGCGCCGCAGATTTCTGAGCCAGCTGAAGGCAGGGTCGCTGAACGTTGGGGAGACTTGCATAGATCACCTTGGCATAGCCAAGCAGAGTTATTCAAAGCCCCTGCCACGAGCCCCGGGGTTTCACTGAGAATGCCTGGCTCAGTCTGCTTCAATTGGCTTAAAGTGGAGAAATAACATTACACAATGAGAGTGGCCTCTGCGTTTAGCCTATCAGCCTGCCAAATGACGCACAAGTTTCTAACTTTACAACCCAAAGGCTCTCAGGAGGATAGCTCAGAGGCAATGCACTCGCCTTGTAAGCAAGACGACTTGGTGCAACATAGGTTCGATCCCCGTTTCCTCTGGGTATGCACGTTATAAATAACCAATTACATTTACTTGATGACCCAAAGGGATATCTGGAGAAGGACTAGAAGTAGGAGCATTCTATACATGGCACGGTCCGAACAGGATAACCTGTCTTTTTTTATTGTAAACTTGAACATGTTGGTCCACATCCATACACCAGCAAGACCCAAGCTGAACCCAGAACATCCTGTAATGGGCCACCCTCTCACAGCATGATCTGAGTGTCATGTGCCAACAAGTGCTACTGAAAGGCCAAACAGTCAGGCAATGCCAGTCAAGGGATCAGATACACATTACAAAGGAGTGGTGAGCCCCCAGTCACCAGAGAGGCAGAGGATTGAAGAGGACCCAACTGGACCCTCTGCTCAGGATTAGCCCCATACATAAGAGACTATTCTAGTGCACCACTGTTAGCGCCAAGTAGCTGCGCGAGTCACGCAACCAGTAGATTACAGGTCCCAGTATTGAGAACCGCAGAAAGATCGAAGAGAATAATGAGGGAAACCTGGCAACTATCAGACTGAGTAAGAATGTTGTTCCAGAAATTCAAGAGTGTGTTTCTGTCCCATGCTGAGAGGGAAAGTCATATTGAAAGGGGTCCTAAATATTAGCATTACCCAGGTGTTCTTGTAAAGGCCTAACTTCCGCACTCTCCAAAACCTTTGAGAGCCAGAAGTCCTGCAATATGGTGGAAATTATTATAGTTTACTTAATCTAAACCAGAATTTTTTGGCACGGGAGAACAGACTGGAGAACAGTCTGTTTAAATTAATTACATTAGCACAAGGCAAGACTGCAAAGGCAGATGTATACATTGGGACACCCAGGGGGCAAGGGCTTCAGCATGATGTCTTGTGGCGAGTGGTAGAGGTCCGTCTGTCAAATTAGAACTAGGGCAGGGTGTAACCAGAATAGACTGGAGCATCGCCAGAAAAGGTATTCGATAAAGAAACAGAGGCGGATAATCCTGTGAAGGAACGAGGGCCAAACAGGGCAATAATGCCCGACAAGCATCAGAATCGACGTCTTATTGAATTCGTTAAACTTTATAATCAAGGAAGAGTTTCTGAGCCTTCCAAAACCTCCGACTAAGGAATCAAATCTCCTTTAATACACGCAGGGCCAGACAAATCCTCAATTACTTCAAACTGTTGTTTTGGGCTATTTAAGGCATCATTTATATTCTCATGGAGACATTATTTTTTTCTCCAAATATTGCCATTATTAAGTAGTAAGGCGCAGCTTTAGTTGAGGCAAATCCTCCAGATCGCTGCCTTTCCTCCATGTGGCTTTGAGGCACCTATGATTCCACTTCAAAGCTAATAGCTATTGATTTAACTAAGAGGGAGATTTGCATTTTGATTTCATTCGGGTAGTATTCAAAAGAGCAGTTTTAATAGTGGCCTCGATCAGGCCTGTATGCAAAGCATTAAAGAAAACGATACAAGGAATAGAGGGTTCAAAATGAACACTAAGCCCTGGGATTCTTAAGCATGGAGGAAAGTAGTTTATTTTTACCCAGGCACAATCTTGTACTGTAGCAGCAGGTGCATTCATAAAACAATCAAGACATTGTGGTACTCATTTTCGATTTCCCCGGAATTTGACAGCGGGGAGCCATCTCCGCGCTGCCAGATTGTGGTCATTTGCACGGCAGAGTGCAAATGTACAAAGCAAAGGGTGGCGTACACCTGTGTACTCTGCCTTTTGCCCTGCACTTTTGCGCTCTGGCGTGCAAATGAATTAAGCACTGCCTGCCATGCACGCATGGCAGGCAGCGTTTAATTGTACTTGTAAATGCACGCATGGCAGGAAGCATTTACAATGAATCCCTATGGAGTCCTCCGACTTTATGCTGGCGCATAAATACATGAAAATGGAGAGGAAGGGAGGTGGCAAAAATGCAAGCTGCATTCCACACCTCCTCTCCTCCATACAAACGGACAAACATGGGGCGTGCCATTAATGGAAGGTATAAAAAACCTGGTGCAAGGCTTTCATTAACGTTTCGTCTCTCACCAAAATAGGTCCCTGTGTGTCCAGTCGAAACAGAGTACAGAAATGTGCAGAAAGGTATTTGCCACAGCAAGAACACTTTTAATGGCTGTGCCCTGTACATCCAGCATTGCCTGCGCTCAGCAATCCAAAATGCATCAATGTAAGGACATCTCTTTTGGCGTGCCCTCTAAGGCTAGTATTATATTTGCCACTATAAGACCCTGTGTTGGTTGTACCTTTTAATGCCTGTATTTCTATACAAACCCCATTTCCATGGTGTGAGGCAGGCTCCCTACCTCGCCAAATACTTTGCAGGGGAGAGGGAGGGGCATGCTGCACATCATCGACACCTCAACCAGTCAGACACACTCAGTCACTCATGCACTTATTTAAAGTTCTTCATACACGCACACATAACACAAACATACATACTACATTTAAAAAACGCACGCTCATACATGATACACAACCTCTCTCAATATCTGAGAGACACTCCAATGAAGTGACATCCAAGTCATCGTCACAAAGACCTGGGGATGCCATCAGGGAAGTGACCCTTCCTTCCTCAGTTCCATGATCTATACTCTTCATTATCAAGGGTGGCATTTGCACCTGCTCCTGAGCACTTCAAACTGAGCATCTTCCATTGGCTTTCCCTTCCCACCAGCTGCACTTGTGTGTAGTTGCTTTATGTCTTGAGTGTTTGTCGCTTCTTTTCTTGATGTTCTGGCTTTAAATAATGCGAATGTACGGGTCAGCAAATGCAGGAAGCGCCATTTTACCTCGGAGGGAACGCCTCTGACGGCCAGTTTTCATTTTATTGTGGGATAAATATTCCAATTTCTTTCTTGGATGGGTCTGTTCATTAAGAACAGCACAAGAGGAAGGGGACTATTCTCCAGAATTTGGATGCTAAAGAGAAGAGATGTGTTTATCGTTTGCGCTAGTTTTATCTGGATTATGTTGTGTTTGCTTCCTTTTGATTCTGAAAACTTTCTGGTCAATAGTTTTCTATGGAACTCTCATGTAAAGCTCTTTAGGTTCCCCCTCAGCACAGAGTAACCCTGAGAGGAGAGAGGAAGAAGCACGCATGGGTGAGTTTATTGACTTCTGGGCTGGATCGGTTCTAGAGAGGGGTGTTGCTAGGTCTAGTAAAGATCCGGGGCTACGCTAATGCCGGGACTGTTGGGACTCGGGGCTAGCTAGCCTTTTGGTTGTAGCCCCTGAGCTTATATACGGGGCTATAACCAAAAGACCGAGGTTATAGCACCCTCGGCCCCCCACCCTACCAATGCCTCTGGTTGTAGATGCAACAGGTCATCTGGTAGCTTTATCCTTTAATAGGTTATCAAGGGAAATTTGTAAGTCTGTCACAGAAGTTATTTCTCAAAGAATGAGGTGTAGGCCACAGTGGATGCCATCAAAATGTGCGCATTTTGTGTTGGGTTTGTTTGGTTCGAGGGGGAAGGTGTGTAGTGGGTTCTATCAGCTGGGGTTGTGCCATGAGCTTGCCTTCGAGTGTAGTCCGGCTGCTGTCTCCCCACGTCGTGTCACACAGAGCAGGGTTTCAGAGCTGAGTTGTTGTCCCATGTTGGGAGCTTGGGAATAAAGCAAAGTTACCTGCAATCTTCAGTCTGCCGCTTCCTTCCCCCTGGATGCTCCTGCGTGGCATCGGACATAACAATTTTCACAAGTTGATATTAATCCAGATCATGGAAACACAAGCCTAGGGCCTATTCAGGGCTATAATGGTTGTTCCTCCTTGTAGATATTTATGACAATCTCAATCTCACTACCAGAAAAACACCATGTGGTGAAAGTTCCAAGACATGGGATCGTTTTCAGATGCGAATTCACAAGCGCCTGATTGACCTTCATAGTCCTTCTGAAATTGTTAAGCAGATCACATCAATCAGTATTGAGCCTGGTGTAGAAGTGGAAGTTACAATTGCTGATGCATAAATTCCCTACATTTTAATAAATCTATTCACTTAAAAAAAATATATAAAAAAAAGAGAAAGGCACCTTCTGAAAGGAAGCACCTGGATTACAATAACAAGGATGGATTTGATTTCTTTCCTTTCAAGCTCAACCCGGTGTAATGTTGTGTATCAAACTATCGTTGGCTGTTGACAAATATGCATATTTTAGAGCTAGGAGCCACACAAAATTCAAGAGAAGTTGATTGTCTCCATGTCTACGTTCATCACCTGAGGAATCCTGGCCTTATTCCTCTTCTAAGATTTCTGATGGCAGCAGGTGGTTTCTGTTGATGACTAATTCAAGACTGAGGATGTTCAAGGCCCATCAGACATCAAGGATAATCTACATGACGTAATTTTTACCTGTTTTTCTTTAAGAGGCGAGGTCTGGGTCATGGTCACTTTGACCCATATAGATATTTATGACAAGGCCAATCTCAAAAAGAAATTGGAATATTTTTTCAACAATTAATTGACATATGAGTGTCCGAGAACCTTCCTCCCAGTTAAAGTGGCAGTTACTGTCTCCGTTGACCCATATTTTTGGATTTTTTTGTCTTCCGGAAGATCTAGGGGTGTGAGTCCATGTCTCTGTGTCTCTTTTGATTTTGTGTTATGATCTAGAGTTTATACTTGGGTTCAGATTCTGAGGGATCTATGCATCATGGAAATGATTCAGGCTTTCTAGTTTCCCAAAACCCCATTTAAGTCCACCTGACAGATTTCTCTTTGAATTTCTCTGAAGGCTCAAGCTCCTATTTCATGGGTGGTCCAGGAACAGTTGATGACGGGCACAAGAAAATACATTCAAATATTGAATTGTTTGCCAACACTTTCTCTGCCAGCGATCACATTGCTCTTTGAATTTACAGACCTTCCATCGACACAGACATAACTGCCACTATAATATGCATGTATATCTGGCATAAACCTGAACCAGTATTCCAAGTTGCCATTATTTGAAACCACTGATTGTGCTTACCAGTTGCTGCTTTGGATAGATTTTAACCTGATGAAAGACCCTTGATGGTCTGAAATGGATTGGTCACGACTGTCTGCCTATCAACACCTGAAGAAGATGCAGTTATGTTAAAGGCGCTATAAATATGGGATGATCTCTGTGTGCGTTTCAAACATTTTTTGTAGTGCTTACTAACAGGGTGATGTCAGCACCTCGGTTAACGTCCTCAGTCTATTCGTGGTCCTTCATCCACTTTTGTGCATGAGTGGTTTACTTATTTCAACCTACTAATGTGCTTTTACATGGTTTGGGCATATAAAGTGGGGTATGGTGGTGGTACATATGTACAGAATTTGCAGATAATACATGCTAGGAGGGAAACTGAGAAAGAGCTGCAATATATGCTCTCTTATACCTCATGGGATGGGTGCACTCAAGTTGTTCATACCGCAAGAAATGCCACCTCTTATAGCCAATTTTTAGTACACCTGGCCCTGTGCAGAGTATGAAGGCTTATTCAAGGGCACATGGTCCAAGCGGTTATGGAAAGAGATGACAAAGAGTGTGCCAAGAACAAAGAACAAGCCCAATGCTAAATAAAACCACTGTTGAAAATGGAAGGTACGCTGTTTTCCAACAATAGGTGGGCGATAAGAGTAGTGACTTTGACCTCCCCTCCGCCTGACCTAGAGAATTAAGTAGAGCATTGGGCTGACCTAGCAAGAGATGAGGGGGTGTTGTTTTATGACGTGGACTCTGGAGGATTATGCCCAAAGTGGGAGAAGCTTACTCCATGTGTGTACGACTATGGTGCCCTCAGACAATGACTATGGAAGAAGGGAAGCAGCTGGGTTAGTTAATGTAGTATTAACTAAAGGGGGACGGTTGAGATGCATGTACAACATCCCTGCCAGGCAAAAAGGTTCTGATCTATTAGCGCTGCAGTGTGAGCAGTTTGGGTTTTGCATGGTAGAAGGCGCATGTATCACTTGTAGTTAGTATTGACACACATTAGATATATCATATAGCAATACAGAAAGAGCAACACATGTATTACTGTTGTAGTTGCAGAGGTTATAGATAGGGCAGTGCATTATAGGCCTTGTGTTTAGAAATAGTATACAATGTTATGTTTAGAATAAGATACGAGAGGGGAGCTGAACTAGGTGAAGAGAGAGACGATGGAGTCAGAAAGGTGATGCAGTAAAAACGAGGACAGCGGGACGACATGGCAAGAGTATTGCCATATTGGATTTCACGTTCTAGCCACAACTGTGGCTCTGTTTAGCTCAGTCCCAAGACAGACCCCCTTTCCATTCCCCAAGAGAGAATTTGAGGTCAGAGGAACCCGTGCTGTTCAGATAGATGCTAATTGTAGCCAGCTGCAGACCTTGACGGCGCTGGGAATGGAAAGTTAGATGTGAGGAAGGAAGGTATGGATGTGCCCTTTGAAGGAAAAAGTCATGAGAACAGGGCATGAGGTTTTATGATGCCAACAGACCAGACCAGGATTTAGAGCACTACTGCCCACACTCAATGAATCATCATACCATATGAATTACAAGTAGATGCATAACCAAAGCAAACAAATCCCTGAAATGTAGACTCAAGAGTGGTGCCCTGGTCATGTCATTACTGGGCATCTGGGTTTAAAGAAGATAAGGTGGAGCTGTGTCTGGAACATGCTGTGATTTGGGATATGAGGTTCAGAGGTGATTTTAGTACAAGGTTGAGGGTGCAGCTTGCGTCTGCTGCAGCGTGTGATATAATGAGGCCCATTGTCTTATCAAAGCAGAGCTGGCCTTGCCATCCTTACTTTGAACACGACTGGGTCTGAGGGGTGCACATCACGTGATGGTCAAAACATATGAGTGTAGTAGTGTACCTTCACACCAATCATTTATTAGGATTCAACCGTGATGATGTAGTGGACCACGTGTACAGGGGAATGGGATTAGATAAGGTGTGGCCAATCAGTTCAGGGACTATAGGGGGGTATTAGCATGTCATATAGGAGGTAGCCTATGAAGGTGGTGGAATGACTTTGTAACCTATGTAAGGAAATGTGTGGATTTCCGCTATATAACCTGTAACGTCTTGGGGCATGATGAGCTCCATGTCAGTTCGGTTCTACAGGACCGTCTGAGACCTTTGCATATAATAAACCTTGTTTTCCCTTGCAAAGCGGTACAGTGGTTATTTGGACTTTGGATTATTTTTATCGTACAGGTTTTGGGTCACACCCCTCTACATTAGAAATTAATCTAATGCAACCATGCATGCAGTAACTTATCTATTGCAACAATAATGCAACAGTTAATCTGGGTTGTGGAAATGCAATGGGCAAGAATTCATTTAACACATTGTCAGTCTAGAAATACGGATACCTCTACTTTGAGACCGCAAACGCATTTTGGTGGCCGTGGACCAACCGTCTCATGCACAATACGACAGAATATAGGTTTTTCAGTTTGCAATGAACGGCCATTTTGATGTAGCAAGAATCGCCATTTTGTTTTCTAACCATTGCTCATTGCTTTCTGCTCCTATTGCTTCGCAGTATATTTTCCGCTTACACTGCTCGACTGTGGAACATTGTTGTCTGTATGTGAAAAGGACAAGGCCGCAGGGCCGTGAGGATAACAAGAGTTCGCTGAAACACAAACGTAGGCAGCGCCAGGAAGAATGCCCGGCTCCCTCCCGAATGTAGCCTTGAAGCAGAGCTGCAGGGCATTTAATCATTTCACAGCTACGAGCCAGTCTCGTTATATTGTAGAATATGTTAGAATAATACCGCTAAAGGCTTGAATTATGCCGTTCTAACGGCCCCCCTTTGCTGAGCCTGCAAGAGCATGTCAGCTCCCAGGACGCGAATAGCACCTGATAGATAGCAAGGTCCGGAATGCAACCCCCTCCCCCCGTATGTAGTTCGCTTCCAAGAACAGAAGCATTGTGTTCTATTCAATAACCAAAAATGCCTTCGCACTCACAAATTATAATTGTTACTAGAATAGATGTTTGAAGGTGTCATAGTGGTCGGAGATGTCCATCATCACACCAAGTTCAAAGAAACCCAATAAAGGGGGGTATTAACCATGTCATAGCTGATTGTTTGATATGCATTTTGTATATATGTAACTGATGTACGTAATTCGCTCTCTTGCGTCCCTCGAGGTCTAGGGATACACGTCGCGGGGCGTGAGACCGAGTTGGCCAACTGAGACTTTTGCTTTGCAATAAAACCCTAGCTTTGGGAATACAACCTCGTGTCTGGCGTCTCTATCGTGTATGGTGACCCGCCTTGTTTCCATAGACGTCAGGGTCCCCTAGGGGCCCCTTTCAAGATGGTGCCCGAATAGGGACCCTCACCCACTTGCTCCTTCGTGTAACGTTGTAATTGAGAAAGGCAGAGAACGGCAAGGACGGGACGATCGAGCCGGGATCAAGAGGTGTTCGGGGCGCCCTGTAAAAGTGATGAGAGACTCCTTTGCAGATCTGCACACATCTGATCCCTGATCGACGTGCCTGGCTAGAAAACAAGGAGGCGAGGGTCCCGAAACGAGGCGGAAGCCAAGAAACGCAGACACGACATCCTTTGGTGCATCAGTATACAGACGACGTGATTTATCAGGTGAGTCATTCCCCGATTCAAAGCATCCTGATATTGGTTGAGAGTTGACTTTGCAAAATCAAACGCCCTAGGTAAGGTTGATTAACCAGGGGGAAGGTTGAAACATGCCTGGGGTATTGTCCACCCTAGCAGGGTTTTTCCGCTGTGGTAGACAATCTTTGGAAGATGGCTAAATTGTACCACCTGGGGGAACGCCGGCGTATGAGATGTATGGAGTGGGTGCGATAATATTCTGTGAGACTTGGCATAGGCAAACCAGAAAGCAACAAGACCATCAGTGGCCGATTAATGGTAGTTTTGAGATGGCGAGGATAGATAACTTGGAAAGGGTGTTGATAAGAAAGAAAGCGTGTCCTGCAGCATTTGAGACTATTAAAGACTGGAGAAAGGAAGCAAAGCTCCGATTGAAAAGCAGAGCAAAGCATGCGCGCAGGCATAAATCAAAAGGTGAGGTAGCGGAAAAAAAAGAAGAAGAGGAGTGGACTGAGAGTCTGAGAAGGGCAGGCAGGCGTGACCAGTTGAATATAGAAAAGATATACCCACAGCGAGAATTACACATAGCAGATGAATTGATAGAAAATATATTGACCCATACAAAACAAGGCCCAAGATCAGAAGTAAGACCAGACACGTCAGTAGCTATTGCCCAGACCCCGCCCGTAGCCCAAGTTCCCCCTCCGGTAGCTCAAGCCCTCCCACAGCCACAGACCGCGCACGTAACTCTTCCTATTAGCAAACCAGGCCCACAACAGACACTCGCTGTTCCCATTGTCCCATCCGCACCTCCCGCCTCAGACACAGACTCGGTACCGTCCGTTCCTCCTGGGGTTGAAGTTAAACCGCGGGGGCAAGAGGCGGGACTGACCAAAGGGAGTGCACGAGGGTAACCCGCAGTGCAATCAGCAAAGAAAGGAAGGTGGAATTGCAGCAACAGGCAGAGATGTATATAGACGGGAATGATGGGACGGCAACATTGGCTTCGATATATGACTTTCGTAGAAGCAACGAAAGACAGGTAGTGTTGGAATGCATGGGTGAATATCTGGTGGAGAAATGGAAACAGCTAATTGGGAAATTACCACCGCAGCGATTGTTAGATTTGAATGCATTAGCACGCTGTAGGAAGAGGGATGAAGAAGTGAGAGAACATGTGTATAGACTTTTTGAGCTTAAAGATGAATTAGATAATGAATATGCTGAAATGTTTACTGCACCTGGCTACAGGAGTAGAGATATCGGGAGAAATAGGAAGGAAACTGTAGAGCCATAGATACAACGACGACATTCGATGTCGTCAGTACAAAGGGGCGACAAGTTAAAAGTATGTATGCGAGAAGCGTTTAGATGGATGTCAGATCCTAGTATTCCCACAATGGAGATACACGAGATATTTGATGAATATTCCAAGCCTATGAAAAGAAAAGCGCTACAATCGATGGTTGAACATTTATTAGATAAAGATATGAAAAATGATAAGGCCAGCCCGCCTGAAATAATGGCAGTATATAGAAGAGCACTAGAGCGAGGGACAGGAGAAACAGCCCTATCATTGGATCTGGGAATATTATTACATCTAAGAGAAGGGGGAGGGACAGTAAGTGGGGCATTTCCTATGAGAGAGGTCCCACCTACCTTTGTGCCCAAAGTGGAGGTTCCCGCAGTGGCCGGTGCAGCGGCGCAGGTGACACCAGCCCATTACACTGCCCAAAATGTGCATGTCCCCTTTTCCAGACAGGAGGTGAACAACATAAAGCAAACTATTGCTGATATAAGAAAGAATCCTGCAGGGTTTTACAAGGAAGTAGTGTCCTGCCTACAATCATCCGTGCTTACCATGGGTGATATAGACCTAATATTCCCAGTGATCTTGCCAGCAGACATATGGAAACAAATAAGAAAGGTAGATGACACAACAGCCTTTGGCGCCACATGGCGGACTTGATAATAGAAGATAGAAATAAAGCGGTTGGAGGGACACCAGGACCGAACCTGGTGGCATTACCAGCACGTATAGTACAGAAGTTAAAAACGATTGTCCCAGAGAAAATAATCCAATGGGACAAATTGACTGCATGTGTATAAGGCAAAGATGAGTTGGCTACAGACTATTTTAATAGATTTGAAGAAATATTCACAGACTTCAGCGGGCAGGATGTGAGTTCAGAAGCACGAAAGAGGTTATTTGTTGACAAATATGTGAGGGGGTTAAAACTTCCAATTCAGGATCTAATAATGACATCAGAGAGTGCATGGCAAGCAAAAACGTTGGGCGAAGTACTGCATATGGCCCAATATTATGAGCGCAGAGTGACTGCAGGAAAAGAAAAAGAAGAGAGGGATAGGGTAAATCTAAAGACACAAGTATTAATGCAGCAAGTAACAGGACATAATAGAGGGCGAGGGAACGCACAAGGAAGGAGTAGTTCGAATATGCATGGGGGAACAGTGGGGCCGAATCAGTGTGCATATTGTAAAGAGGAAGGACATTGGCGAGCGCAATGCCCGCATCTGCAGAATAGACATGGGTCTGGTCAGAGGAAACAGCATAGAGGACACCCTGGAGGGAATGGACCAAATAGGAATAGTATGCAGCAGCATCATAATAACGGAGGTAATCAAAAGCAAGGCCAAAACCAAAATGCCCCAAACCAGAGTCAGGGAGAGCAAAATCAACAATATGGAAATCAGAGTGGGGGAAATAGAGGGAAATGTGGAAATGTTTTCGATACACAGCCAAACACGTATTACAGTAATAGTAATGATTACACATCGGACGATGTGTTATTTCCCCAATAGGACAGCCCAGGACAGGAGTCAGAACCAGTGTCTATTCCCGTGAATCAGAGAGGACCCTACGTAGAAATGAGAGTCGGGAATGAGGAGCACCGCTTTCTTGTAGATACAGGAGCACAGAAGTGTTCAATAGACCATCACTTGGTTCCGAATATACCACTGTCAGGGCAAAAGAATATTTCCGTAGGGTTCGCAGGTACACCAGTCATAAACCCAGTGTCCAAACCAGTCCCAGTTACCATAGGACCATTTACCAAACACTGTCCTTTCCTTCTAACAGAAAATTGTGGAGAAAATTTGTTGGGATTAAACTTGTTGAAAAAACTAGGTTCTGTTATACATTGCACGGCATACGGAGTGTTTCTAACGATATGGCCACACGATGCCCCTGTGTCAGAATTCATGTCCGAAGCGTTACCAGGGGAACTGACAGGGTAATTCCTAGAATTTCGCAGAAAAGTGTCGCAAGCGGCTGGCGCAGAGTGTCCGCGTGCGATTGAATGCGCCAGGCACGTGCGCTAAAACCGATTTCCGCGCACAGCGTATTCATGGATTTTAGGCTTCCAAACCAGCCGTGGCGCAGAGAATCGCAGCGACCCTGCAGCAGCGCCAGTAACGCCCCTAAGAACGCCCTCGCGCAAGGAAAAGCCATCAAAATCGCTAAATCATCGCAAAGGGCTGCGCTAACCCTGGACCAGTTCAGCGGGCTAGCAAACAGCAAACGCCAAGCGGGGAACGTGTATTGCAGGGGTGCGCGGGAAGTTCCACACACGACTGGCCCTGTGCAAGCAGGATACGTGTATTTCAGGGGTGCGCGGGAAGTTCCACACGCGATTTCAGCAGGGTACGTGTATTTCAGGGGTGCGCGGGAAGTTCCACACGCGATTTCAGCAGGGTACGTGTATTTCAGGGGTGTGCGGGAAGGTCCACACGCGATTTCAGCAGGGTACGTGCATTTCAGGGGTGCGCGGGAAGTTCCACACGCGAATGGGCCAGTGCGAGCAGGGTACGTGTATTCCATGGGTGCGTGGGAAGTTCCACACGCGATTCCATCAGGGTACGTGTATTTCAGGGGTGCGCGGGAAGTTCCACACGCGATTGTCCCAGTGCGAGCAGGGTACGTGTATTTCAGGGGTGCGCGGGAAGTTGCACACGCGATTTCAGCAGGGAATGTGTATTTCAGGGGTTCTGGGGAGTACTACACGTGAATTGGCCGTGTGGGTCCTCCCAGGTGTACGCTCCACAACCTCCACGGCCCCTGCAGGCAGCCCACACCACGGGGGACTACCCTGCACCCCTGCTCATGTCCCGCAGGCAGCCCATCTACCATGGGCATGCCCCCCAGCCAACCCACATGTCACCTTGCACTACTGATCAACAATGCATGTCTCCCACCACCCCCACCCCCCCAGCACTGTGGGGCACCTGCCAGCAGGCCCCCACTCATGTCCAACTCATGTACCCCTGCACCCCCACCCCCCAGCATTGTGGGGCACCCTCCACCAGGCCCCCACTCATGTCTCCCACCACCCCCACCCCCCAGCAGTGCAGGGGCAGCCTCCACCAGGCCCCCACTCATGTCCCCCACCACCCCCACCCCCCAGCAGTGCAGGGGCAGCCTCCACCAGGCCCCCACTCATGTCTCCCACCACCCCCACCCCCCTGCCACCATGGGCAGCACCCACCAGGCCCCCACTCATGTCTCCCACCACCCCCACCCCCCAGCAGTGCAGGGGCAGCCTCCACCAGGCCCCCACTCATGTCTCCCACCACCCCCACCCCCCAGCCACCATGGGCAGCCCCCACCAGGCCCCCACTCATGCCTCCCACCACCCCCACCCCCCAGCAGTGCAGGGGCACCCTCCACCCGGCCCCCACTCATGTCTACCACCACCCCCACCCCCCAGCAGTGCAGGGGCAGCCTCCACCAGGCCCCCACTCATGTCTCCCACCACCCCCACCCCCCAGCCACCAGGGGCAGCCTCCACCAGGCCCCCACCCATGTCTCCCACCACCCCCAACCCCCAGCCACCAGGGGCACCCTCCACCAGGCCCCCACCCATGTCTCCCACCACCCCCACCCCCCAGCCACCAGGGGCACCCTACACCAGGTCCTCACAATCCCCAATCATGTGCGTAATGGTCAGCCTCCACAGCCAAAAAGCCCTACCAAGTAACCCATTCACCCACATGGAAATGGAAATTACATGTTACACCCCCAATGTTCGACTCCAAATCATAATAAGAAACAAAGGAAACCTAAAACTAAAGAACTATATACAAAGGCGGCGGGCAAGTCCAGCGGCTCACTCCGTGGTGTCCCGGGCCAGGGCATCATCGAACTCCTGTTCGATGTCCCGGAGGCGGTCCAGTTCCATGGCCCCGAGGGTCCGCAGGGACGACGCCGTGTCCTCCTCCAACCCCCTGTGGATTGCCTCGAGGCACTCGGCCCGCCTCAGGGCCCTCCGCATGGAGTTCTCCGCCCTGACCATTGTGAGCCGCGCCTCTTCCGCCCGCCGCCGCTCCGCACCTATGGCGTGGCCCAACCGCTGCCACACTGAAGACACTCTCTGTCCTGGGTCCCCCTGCCCTCCGGCCGATGCCTGCCCCTCCGATGTGGAAAGCCCCGAGCCTTCATGTCTCCCACCATGTTGCTGCTGCTGCACTGCCTCTGCCCGTGCACTGCCTCCTGCTGCCTGCACATCCTCCGCCGGCTGGGGTGCAGTTGTTGATGTGGCCACCCCTGCTGAACCTCCGACTCCTGACTGTGGCAGGGATGCCTCCTCCACCAGCCTGGCCGCACCGTCAGAGGCAGCTCCACAGGGCACCCAGGTGACTGATGGGTGGGAAGATGGCACAGAGGACGACTGGCGCGTAGGGGGTCCAGTTGAGGAGGGGGTCGGAGCAAGCCCCATCAGACGGAGGAATCCGGGCTGGGTGACCTGTCCCAGCAGGCTGACGTGCTCAACGAGCCATTCGAGATGACGTGCAGTCTCTCCATGAAAAGACTGCAGGTCACCTCGCATGGCCCGTTGACGCAACGCCACACCAGCCAGGACAGGCTCAACCCGGAACTGGATGGCCACGTCCGCAGGCAGAGGAAGGCCAGTTGACGTCAGCTCATCCCCTGCCTGAAAACGGGTCTGGACGTAGGCCTCCCTGCTGGTGCAAGATGATGCAGGGACAGGATCGGGGACAGGATTGCACACAGGCAACTCCGCGGCGGCCTGTGCTGCCTCCTGTCCCTGGTCCTGCACTGCACCACTAGCACCAGTGGGATCCCCACCTCCAGACCCCGTCTCTGGTGCTTGCACGGCCTCCTCCTCCACCAAACCACCCACCAACCTGGATGACTCTGTGCCATCTTCCCCTGTTGGGCCCTGTGGGGTCCCAGCTGCCCCTTCTGCTGCCGAGGAGTCCAACTGCAACCTCCGCCTCTTGGACCTCCACCCGGCAGCTGCGGCCTGGGACGCGGCACCAGACTCCTCACTCCCCGACGAGATGACAACACGGGAGGGGAGCCGGGCCTTGCGTCTCCGGCTGGCGGTCGGATCCCCGCCGCTGTGCTCCACAGCACCTTCTCCGCCCTCTTCATCAGTTGACGCTGCAGACAGGGAGAAACAAAACACAGGCATCAGGGCACTGTACAATGGACACATACACACATGACAGTTGCACATGAGTGGCATTGGCAAACCTCAGACATGTCATCACAATCCCCAACACACATGTCATTGCAACTCGCACACATGAGCCATACCACAGCCATATCGCAACTGCCAGCACCATCCATACACATACAACAGCATCAGCAGCCAAAGGGGAGCCAGACATCACATGCAACACAGGAAGTGCACCACACATGTACACACACCACCACACTTGCATGCATGTGTACACCTCTGCCAAGTGTCGCACTGTTCAGACGGCCATCCATGTCACATCTGCCAATCAGGCTTCCACATACCGCTGTCACATGCATCCATGTTGCATCACTGTTGCACCCTTGTCAAATACACACACATGCACATGTACACAGTGCTCATACATGCAGCCGAAAACAACATACATGCGTGACATCACGGACATGTCTACTTACATACACATTCATACAAACATGTGTGCACGCACAACTGCATTTGCCATGCAAGCCTACACACACAAGCACCATCCATGTCTCACACATTACAGCCCTCGCATGTGTCAGCCCCACGGCCCTGTACACCCCCACCCATACTCGACCCCATACAAACAGATGTGCAACCTGCACAATACCGAATAATCACCACACGCACTGCTCACAATCAGGATGCATGTACACTCACCGCTCGACTCCAGATGGGTCTGCTTCTCTAGGACCTGGACGTGGAGCGCTGGGGATATGCGTTCCAGGACCCCCATCTGTTCTTCTGACAAGTGGCCCCGGCGCCCCTTGGCATCCGCTGCCTTCAAGAGGCGCCGGGCCTTGTTCAGGGTCCTGGACCTGTAGTCCTCCCAGCGCTTCCTGACATGTTGTAAGTCCCGGACTGCCACCCCCTCCGCGTTGATGGCAGTCACGATGCCAGTCCAGATCCGAGTCCTACCTTCCTTGTCGGCGCGGGAACTTCCGAAGAGGGCATCATACTGCCCCAGGACTTGCTCCACCAGGACACCAACTTCGGTGGCACTGAAGCTGGTGCCCCTCTGCCTCTCTGGCCGGGGGTTGTCAGTGGTCACAGATGGTGTTTGCCCCGACATGACAACCCCAGAGGCAGGAGTGGGTGGGCAACTGGGTCCTGGGGCTGGGCTGTGGAGCGATGGAATTCCAGTCGGGAGTCTTCGGTTCCAGCAGGGGTGGTCACAGCAACAGCACCCCTGGCTGATGTGCAGGCAGCAAATGGCAGTGCACGTGGGCAGCAGGCAGTCAGGCAGCAGCAGATGGCAGGTGGGAGCGTGCTCGGGGCTCTGGGGGCAGTAGTTCGGCCTTCTGGGCAGGAGCGTGGTCTTCTGTGTGCTTACGCGTGGCCAGCGTGGTACGGAGTGATTTGGCACGTGAAAATCCTGCACGTCAGCGTGAAAATCGAGGAAAGGCCCTTAGCGCGTAAGCGCGTCAGCATGCATACGCGATTCTATTGGACCAAAGGCCCTTAGCGCGTAAACGCGTCAGCACGCATACGCGATTCTATTGGACCAAAGTTCCTCAGCGCGTCAACGCGTCAGCACGCATACGCGATTCTATTGGACCAAAGGCCCTCAGCGCGTAAACGCGTCTGTGACGTGACCCGCACGGGTGTTTACCACACAGCACGTGATGACAGAGCACACGTGGAAAGACTGCACGTCAGAGTGTCATCGCGTGTAATTGGACAGCACGTCAGAGTCTCATCACGTGTAATTGGACAAAAGTGCGCGTACACGCGATTGGCCTATGTACGTGTATATCAGGGGTGCGCGGACACTTACACACGCAAGTACGTCAGCGCACCTGTATCCCGGGGTGCGCGGGAATTTCCACACGCTATTGGACTGGGTACTGGATTTCAGGGGTGCGCGGGTCACACGCTCGCCTACAACACGCGCAACGCATTAATTTGCGCGCTAACAAAATAACAAGCTCAGACCCAGGATGAACATACCGTTCCTAGCAGCAGTGGGCGTGGCCTACCAAAGGAGGAGGAGGATAGTCAGGGCCAGAATATTCACACCCAGAACCAGCCTTTTCGGGATGCCTGATGACCAGGTGCATGGGAGGTACAGGTTTCCACCACACATCATACTGGACCTGGTGAGTGAGTGGGAGGATGACCTCACATCACCCACCCTGTGCTCCCAAGCACTCAGCCCCCTAGAGAAGGTCCTCAATGTACTGCACTTCTTAGCCACTGGATCATTTCAGCGGACAAGTGCCATTGTGGGTGGTGTATCACAGGCCACCCAGGTCACGCTGCCTACACCAGGTCTTGAACATCATCACTGCACGCCCATCAGTCCGCAGGCACATATACCTGCCCAGAACACCTGCAGAAAGGCATGCTGCCGCCCTGGATTTTTACGCTGTGGCACGATTCCCCAAAGTGCTAGGTGCCGTCGACTGCACCCATGTGGCTCAACGTCCCCCCAGGGCATCTGAGCACATCTATAGGAACCGCAAGCACTGGCATTCCATCAACGTGCAGGTAGTATGTAATGCCAAGGGAATCATCACCTCAGTATATGCAAACTACAGCTTCATTTACCGAATGTCCACCCTAAGCCGGGACCTAGAAGCTGGGCGGCATGGCGATACATGGCTGCTTGGTGAGTATGAATGCCACTGCACATGCATGCATGTCAGATACTGAGCAAGGTCACAACCCCATCAATGATACCAATCACCACCTCCACAGGGGACAGTGCCTACCCTCTCAGCCCCCACATGATGACGCCAATTCGGAACCCCACCACCCCACCCCAGGTAAGATATAACACAGCCCACATTACAACCCGGGGCATAGTGGAGCGCACATTCGGAGTGCTAAAGTCACGCTTTCGCTCCCTTGACCGTTCTGGCGGGCAGCTGTTGTACGCTCCCCCAGTAGTGTGCAGGATCATAGTGGCAGCATGTGTCCTGCACAACATTGCAACACGCCGGGGCCTGGCCGTGGACATGGTGGTGGCCCCACATACCCAACCACATGCACAGCCGCTGCGCATGGGAGGGGAAAGGCCACGGGGGGAGGCAGCCCGTACACAGCTAGTGGCTAATTACTTCACATAGAAATCACACCCCTGTGGAGTGCACACTGCCCTGGCACATTCCATCTGACAATCAATGATGACACAACCTGACACTGATCCTGAATGTCTGGAGAATGAACCGTGAAAACCATATCAGCCTGAGATTGTTCACCTGGAAGTGTCACAATGTGTGCATCCCTACCCACACAGACACCACCAATGCAGTTTTGTGAAGTAACACATTCAAGCAGCTAAAATGAATACCCACTTGCAAAATGCAACAAGAGGACAATGCCATGTCAGCCAACCCATCCCCAGCACCGCCACACCACACACCGTGCCATGTCATGCTATTTGCAGGTAAACAAAGTAATCCCCACAACATGACACTAGTGTCACAATGTAGAGTGTCCCTAATTGAAACTTGCAACACCTGAAATGCTCACAGTAATGCAGGACCAACAACAAACTTGAGCAGGTACTACCATTAAAATGAAATCACAAATGTTATATATTAGTAGTCTCACCACCTGGAAATGCCTGCACTCCCACCACTAGCAACTGTGCAGTGTTGGCGCCATGTAGAGTTGTAGGTGCACTGCTGCCAACATGGACCCCATCTCCAGACTAGAGGGCCTTGTGTAGACATGAGGAAGGGACCTGCAAATTGGGAGGTAGACACAGATGATGAGTTACACATCAATGCAACATGCAGTGTACAACACAACAGCAATATGCACTAGGAATGTATACACAGTATTGACTACAGACTGCCCACACAGCTCATGGGAGTCCAACGTCACTGTGTAATTCACTGTCACTTGGGCACACCCTTTGCAAGCCCATGGAAACGGGAAGCAGGAGGGGTGTGTGTGACTCAAACCCAAGCATCTGAACCAAATACATGACAAGCCTGCATGTGCCCAGCCACAATGCTGTGTATGCCCACAGGAACCATGGAAGCCAACAAATTATCCCAAAAAAATTGGGAAAAATTATTTAGAAATTAAAAATAAAAATAAAAATAAAAATAAAAATGTAAAAAAAAAAAGAAAAAAAATCAAAAATAAAAATAAAAAATAAAAATCAAAAATGGCCATTGATGGGCCCGGGGGGGTTTGGGAGGCCACCCAGGAGGTCCGAGGACAGGGTGCACACCACCCCTGTGTGGGTCCTGGGAAAAAAAAACACCTCCATGGGCTCATGGCCCACACGGCTACCCTATTGTGGGAGTATCACTGCTGTCGCTATTATCACCCTGTGCAGCTGCATCCGGAGGTGGTTGCACTATGGGAGGCAGCCCACGCAAGGCCCTAGTCTGCTCCTCCATGGCTGCAAGCATGCGGGTGTGGTAGGTCTGGTTCTGGAGGATGAGTGTGCGGAGGTCCCCATGCAACAACTCACGGGATGCCCGGACCTCCGCCCTCGTTGTCTGCATCTCAGCTGAGAGCGTACAGGTGAGACGCTCCAGCTGCTGTTCTGTCCTTTGGTGTGTTGAAGCCTCAAGCTCAACAAGAGTCGTCCTGAGGTGAAGGAGCTCCTGCCTCAGGGCTTCCCTGTGGGCCTGGGACTCAATGGAGATGGCCTCCTGCAGAGTCGCCAGTGCCGCCCGCCTGTCCCTGTTGGACCCCAACATGTCCTCCCTGTGTGACTGGCAGATGGAGTCGGTTGCCTGCTCTAGTCGCTCCATCAGCCTTTCAGGGGGGACAATGGAAGTGGCCACCCTATCCATGGCCTGAGCCATCATCTCGGATGATGCTGCCTGTTGTGTTGCCATACCGTAAATGGATTGCTGCCATGCGGTATTGCCAGGTGGCGTACGGCCACCAAGTCGTCGGGCACCACACCTGTCTGGGGCAAGGCGAACTGCGCCTTGCTGTGCCGGCACTGCCTGAGGCTGCAGGACTGCATTCCCCCTCTGATCTGCTGGCCCAGGAACAGGATCAGATGTCACGGAGTGTGACCCTGCATCCGTAACCACCAAAGGCATAGCTGCCAACACTGACATCCCCATTGAGGGTTCTGACCCTGGTGCAGGTGGGTGGGACAGAACAGAATCCCTCCCTGGAACACTCACCTGCGACGGCACATAGGTCTCATCCGAATCAACACCTGAGTACAGCTCAGGGGAGGTGCAGCCAGAGACACCCCTTGAGAGCACGACCTGCAGCACTTGTGGGTTCTCACCCACCACCACACCACGTCCCTCACTGGTGGTTGGTCGGCCCTCGGACCCCTCCTGGGTCTGCACCATCTCCACAACCCCAGCAGTATCAGGTTCGTCTTCCCCTGCAAAGACATAAAAACAGAGAAATGGAAACAGGCATTAGCACCATGGCACACAATGAGGGCTGAGAAGCAAGAGAACCAGTACTTGATTGACACATGTCCCACATGACTAAAACCCTCCCATGCATGCACCCTCACTGCATATGAAGGGCAGGCAAATGGCACACACTGATGACACCAAGATGGAAGATGAACACATTTTCTGCATGCTGCCTGGCAGTGGCATCACACATTGGCCTGTGATTGCCAGGTGAAACACACATGCCATCACACAGATGGCATGTACCATTGCTATTGAGTGAAGATGGAGAGGAGGGCAGCACCTATTCATTCAGTCCAGTTCCCGCATGTAATAGCTTTTCTAATTCTAACAGGTCAGATTTTTCACCTGGAGCTGCCAGTCTGAAATGGTCCAATTGCACAGGGACATGTGTGAACAAATGATATCCAGGTAACAAAGTCACTCCACTTTACCATAGCCATGTCAGACATGTGACTAGTGGACTGCGACATGCCTAGTAAAGGTGGTGGAATGCAAACAATCTGACTGAATGAACAGTGAAAAATAAGCAACAATGTTGTGGCAAGGTGACACTTCAAGGGCAACTGTTGGCAGAAGGGATACTGCTATGGCCAAATGCAGCTGCGCAGGATGTATTGCATGAAGCACATGGCTGACCCATACGACTCAGGCGCACACACTCTCACCTGGCACACAAACAGAAGCCCTCACACACACACCATGCACATGGATGACACACACATGCATGTGCACTCACCGGACAATGCCTCGTAATCAGCCAGATCTCCCACGCCTTGGATCTGTTCCTCCGTGACGTAGGTCCCAGCGACTGACTCATGTGGAGTGAGTTCCATGTCTACTACTGGAGACCCACCCCCAGTCACTAGAGTTGCGGCATGACTTGAGGCCAGCTTACTCTTTGCCCTGCGCTTTAGGTCATTCCAGCGCTTATAGCAATCATTGGCTGTGCGCCTCACGATTCCAAGGGCACTTACGATGTCCGCAACGGTCTGCCAGTGTGCCTGGCGTTGTGCAGGTGTGGTCTTGGATCCTGCAACAATGACCATCTCGTTGTCATGTGCGGACACATACTCGACAAGTGCATTCAGTTCGTCATCCGTGAAGCTGGGCTTCCTGGACGGGCCGGACTGTGTAGCCGTGTCTGGGGCATCAGCCTGTGCCGGACGAGCACTCTTCCTCTTCCGCTTGGAAGGTGGTGGTGATCCTGAGTGTCCTGCGCCGCTCTGGACACTAGGGGCAGGAGCCCTGGTGGACTCTGTATCAGGAGTGTGGGATTGCACACTCAGCATGGGAGTTGGTGCAGGCATTGGCTCTAGTGTGATGGTGCCAGGGGGAATGTCAGCAGCATGGACTAGGACCGACACTGTCCTGGCTGGGTGTGTGAGGGCTGGGGTGGATGGAGCCGCAGCTGCCCCTGCAGCCTCTCCGCCCTGCCTACTTGGTGCAGCAGATGACCTTGCTGCCCCAGATGCACGTGGCATGGTGACATCAACGTGCACCAGCGCACGTGTCATAGGCCTGCTGAACTGGAAGTCAGCCATGGAGTCAGCCAGGTCTGGTGCCACAATGGGCTGGTCCAACAAGGGCTGAGCATGGATGGTGTCAGCCACATCAGCCTCAACGGGAGGGGGGGGGATTATGGGTGCCCTTGACTGGTCCTCCACACATGGGGGGACAGGCTCACCCTGCAAGTAACGACCACGTCCCCTACCGGATCCACCACGGCCACCACTTGTGGCTCTTCCACCTTTGCCACCCTTACGGAATCCTCGCCTCCCAGCCATGGCACTGATGTAGATGTGCGTATGGGAGTGGCTGTAAACTATTGTCCTGGGCAATTGGGGGTCAAAGGGGTTGGGTACCAGATAGTAATTGTACCCTAGTGCTCTTGCAAGGCTGATTGTAACCCCTGGGGAAAGATGACGGGTCACGCTACGCACAGGAGCCCCAAAAAAGGGAGATGACGTGCACGCAACCCCTCCTAGACCACGTGTGCAGAAAGAAAAACCTGCACTGCGCTGTGGCACCCAGTAACACAAGAATGAATGTATGCGTGTCACACACAGCCTAGAATGACCTCTGAAGGGGTAGGCTACACACGGGGCAAGCACAGATGTTAGATACGTGCGTGACTCACCGTCTGCCAGGTAAAAGAGCGTGAAAAAGGAGCGCGTTTGGTTGGCAACACCCCCGCCAAAAGAAGATTTGTACGCTGTCTGAGGAGACAGGACAACAGTAGAAGGGAACACTGTTTGAGGGAACAGGCCCAGCTAAACAGTAAAAGAGAAAAAAGAGAAAAAGCTGTCAGAGGTAACAGGGAATACGAACTTGAAACGCCGTGAAGTAAATCGCGTGTGAAACGACAAGAAGTACAGAATTCACCCACTCGCTCTCCACGAAAAGCACGTACAAGGAAATGGTGTTCTACAAGTACCTTTTATACAGGCCCACACGTCCAGCGTCACTTACGCGGTGTGTACGCGCTAGGGCCATTTCCACCAATTACACGCTTTGTCACTTCTGCGTGTAGGGCCATTTCCACCAATTACACGCTTTGTCACTTCTGCGTGTAGGGTCATTTCCACCAATCACACGCGATGAGACTCTGACGTGCTGTCCAATTACACGCGATGACACTCTGACGTGCAGTCTTTCCACATGTGCTCTGTCATCACGTGCTGTGTGGGAAACACCCGTGCGGGTCACGTCACAGACGCGCTTACGCGCTGAGGGCCTTTGGTCCAATAGAATCGCATATGCGTGCTGACGCGCTTACGCGCTAAGGGCCTTTCCTCGATTTTCACGCTGACGTGCAGGATTTTCACATGCCAAATCACTCCGTACCAAGCTGGCCACGCGTAAGCACACGGAAGACCACGCTCCTGCCCAGAAGGCCGAACTACTGCCCCCCAGAGCCCCGAGCACGCTCCCACCTGCCATCTGCTGCTGCCTGACTGCCTGCTGCCCACGTGCACTGCCATTTGCTGCCTGCACATCAGCCAGGGGTGCTGTTGCTGTGACCACCCCTGCTGGAACCGAAGACTCCCGACTGGAATTCCATCGCTCCATAGCCCAGCCCCAGGACCCAGTTGCCCACCCACTCCTGCCTCTGGGGTTGTCATGTCGGGGCAAACACCATCTGTGACCACTGACAACCCCCGGCCAGAGAGGCAGAGGGGCACCAGCTTCAGTGCCACCGAAGTTGGTGTCCTGGTGGAGCAAGTCCTGGGGCAGTATGATGCCCTCTTCGGAAGTTCCCGCGCTGACAAGGAAGGACGGACTCGGATCTGGACTGACATTGTGACTGCCATCAACGCGGAGGGGGTGGCAGTCCGGGACTTACAACATGTCAGGAAGCGCTGGGAGGACTACAGGTCCAGGACCCTGAACAAGGCCCGGCGCCTCTTGAAGGCAGCGGATGCAAAGGGGCGCCGGGGCCACTTGTCGGAAGAACAGATGGGGGTCCTGGAACGCATATCCCCAGCGCTCCACGTCCAGGTCCTAGAGAAGCAGACCCATCTGGAGTCGAGCGGTGAGTGTACATGCATCCTGATTGTGAGCAGTGCGTGTGGTGATTATTCGGTATTGTGCAGGTTGCACATCTGTTTGTATGGGGTCGAGTATGGGTGGGGGTGTACAGGGCCGTGGGGCTGACACATGCGAGGGCTGTAATGTGTGAGACATGGATGGTGCTTGTGTGTGTAGGCTTGCATGGCAAATGCAGTTGTGCGTGCACACATGTTTGTATGAATGTGTATGTAAGTAGACATGTCCGTGATGTCACGCATGTATGTTGTTTTCGGCTGCATGTATGAGCACTGTGTACATGTGCATGTGTGTGTATTTGACAAGGGTGCAACAGTGATGCAACATGGATGCATGTGACAGCGGTATGTGGAAGCCTGATTGGCAGATGTGACATGGATGGCCGTCTGAACAGTGCGACACTTGGCAGAGGTGTACACATGCATGCAAGTGTGGTGGTGTGTGTACATGTGTGGTGCACTTCCTGTGTTGCATGTGATGTCTGGCTCCCCTTTGGCTGCTGATGCTGTTGTATGTGTATGGATGGTGCTGGCAGTTGCGATATGGCTGTGGTATGGCTCATGTGTGCGAGTTGCAATGACATGTGTGTTGGGGATTGTGATGACATGTCTGAGGTTTGCCAATGCCACTCATGTGCAACTGTCATGTGTGTATGTGTCCATTGTACAGTGCCCTGATGCCTGTGTTTTGTTTCTCCCTGTCTGCAGCGTCAACTGATGAAGAGGGCGGAGAAGGTGCTGTGGAGCACAGCGGCGGGGATCCGACCGCCAGCCGGAGACACAAGGCCCGGCTCCCCTCCCGTGTTGTCATCTCGTCGGGGAGTGAGGAGACCGGTGCCGCGTCCCAGGCCGCAGCTGCCGGGGGGAGGTCCAAGAGGCGGAGGTTGCAGTTGGACTCCTCGGCAGCAGAAGGGGCAGCTGGGACCCCACAGGGCCCAACAGGGGAAGATGGCACGGAGTCATCCAGGTTGGTGGGGGGTTTGGTGGAGGAGTAGGCCGTGCAAGCACCAGAGACGGGGTCTGGAGGTGGGGATCCCACTGGTGCTAGTGGTGCAGTGCAGGACCAGGGACAGGAGGCAGCACAGGCCGCCGCGGAGTTGCCTGTGTGCAATCCTGTCCCCGATCCTGTCCCTGCATCATCTTGCACCAGCAGGGATGCCTACGTCCAGACCCATTTTCAGGCAGGGGATGAGCTGACGTCAACTGGCCTTCCTCTGCCTGCGGACGTGGCCATCCAGGTCCAGGTTGAGCCTGTCCTGACTGGTGTGGCGTTGCGTCAACGGGCCATGCGAGGTGACCTGCAGTCTTTTCATGGAGAGACTGCACGTCATCTCGAATGGCTCGTTGACCACGTCAGCCTGCTGGGACAGGTCACCCAGGCCGGATTCCTCCGTCTGATGGGGCTTGCTCCGACCCCCTCCTCAACTGGACCCCCTACGCGCCAGTCGTCCTCTGTGCCATCTTCCCACCCATCAGTCACCTGGGTGCCCTGTGGAGCTGCCTCTGACGGTGCGGCCAGGCTGGTGGAGGAGGCATCCCTGCCACAGTCGGGAGTCGGAGGTCCAGCAGGGGTGGCCACATCAACAACTGCACCCCAGCCGGCGGAGGATGTGCAGGCAGCAGGAGGCAGTGCACGGGCAGAGGCAGTGCAGCAGCAGCAACATGGTGGGAGACATGAAGGTTCGGGGCTTTCCACATCGGAGGGGCAGGCATCGGCCGGAGGGCAGGGGGACCCAGGACAGAGAGTGTCTTCCGTGTGGCAGCGGTTGGGCCACGCCATAGGTGCGGAGCAGTGGCGGGCGGAAGAGGCGCGGCTCACAATGGTCAGGGCGGAGAACTCCATGCGGAGGGCCCTGAGGCGGGCCGAGTGCCTCGAGGCAATCCGCAGGGGGTTGGAGGAGGACACGGCGTCGTCCCTGCGGACCCTCGGGGCCATGGAACTGGACCGCCTCCGGGACATCGAACAGGAGTTCGATGATGCCCTGGCCCGGGACACCACGGAGTGAGCCGCTGGACTTGCCCGCCGCCTTTGTATATAGTTCTTTAGTTTTAGGTTTCCTTTGTTTCTTATTATGATTTGGAGTCGACGGACACTGCTCCACTTTTTGTATATAGTTGATTTTTAGTTAGGTTTTTTAGTAGGTTTCCTTTGTTCAGTTGGGCTCATGGACCCTTGTTAGTTTTTTACATAGTTCTTTATTGCATAGAGATTTTTTTACATTTGACTTTGGACGACATTTTTTTGGATTATGGTTTGCAGTTTTTTTTTTAATACGGACATGCAGCTTATTTTTTCTCATTCCCATTGTAGTTTGTTTCCTTTCTTTAGCATTCTTTATTTTTTTCAATACAATTTTGTTTTCATACTTCACTGTGTGGTATCATCTCATTAGTTTCATGCATGTCATGTTGGGTGTTTTCCCATTCAATTGCAACCATTGTGTGTGACGGACATGGGTTCATTAGCTTCATGAACATTGGGGGTGTAACATGTAATTTCCATTTCCATGTGGGTGAATGGTTTACTTGGTAGGGCTTTTTGGCTGTGGAGGCTGACCATTACGCACATGATTGGGGATTGTGAGGACCTGGTGGAGGGTGCCCCTGGTGGCTGGGGGGTGGGGGTGGTGGGAGACATGAGTGGGGGCCTGGTGGAGGCTGCCCCTGCACTGCTGGGGGGTGGGGGTGGTGGGAGACATGAGTGGGGGCCTGGTGGGGGCTGCCCATGGTGGCAGGGGGGTGGGGGTGGTGGGAGACATCAGTGGGGGCCTGGTGGAGGCTGCCCCTGCACTGCTGGGGGTGGGGGTGGTGGGAGACATGAGTGGGGGCATGGTGGAGGGTGCCCCTGCACTGCTGGGGGGTGGGGGTGGTGGGAGTCATGAGTGAGGGCCTGGTGGGTGCTGCCCATTATGGCAGGGGGGTGGGGGTGGTGGGAGATATGAGTGGGGGCCTGGTGGAGGGTGCCCCTGCACTGCTGGGGGGTGGGGGGAGTGGTAGACATGAATGGGGGCCTGGTGGAGGCTGCCCCTGCACTGCTGGGGGGTGGGGGTGGTGGGAGACATGAGTGGGGGCCTGGTGGAGGCTGCCCCTGCACTGCTGGGGGGTGGGGGTGGTGGGAGACATGAGTGGGGGCCTGGTGGAGGGTGCCCCTGCACTGCTGGGGGGTGGGGGTGGTGGGAGACATGAGTGGGGGCCTGGTGGGGGCTGCCCATGGTGGCAGGGGGGTGGGGGTGGTGGGAGACATGAGTGGGGGCCTGGTGGAGGCTGCCCCTGCACTGCTGGGGGGTGGGGGGGTGGGAGACATGAGTGGGGGCCTGGTGGGGGCTGCCCATGGTGGCAGGGGGGTGGGGGTGGTGCGAGACATGAGTGGGGGCCTGGTGGAGGGTGCCCCTGCACTGCTGGGGGGTGGGGGTGGTGGGAGACATGAGTGGGGGCCTGGTGGGGGCTGCCCATGGTGGCAGGGGGGTGGGGGTGGTGGGAGACATGAGTGGGGGCCTGGTGGAGGCTGCCCCTGCACTGCTGGGGGGTGGGGGTGGTGGGAGACATGAGTGGGGGCCTGGTGGAGGCTGCCCCTGCACTGCTGGGGGGTGGGGGTGGTGGGAGACATGAGTGGGGGCCTGGTGGAGGCTTCCCCTGCACTGCTGGGGGGTGAGGGTGGTGGGAGACATGTATGGGGGCCTGGTGGAGGCTGCCCCTGCACTGCTGGGGGTTGGGGGTGGTGGGAGACATGAGTGGGGGCCTGGTGGAGGGTGCCCCTGCACTGCTGGGGGATGGGGGTGGTGGGAGACATGAGTGGGGGCCTGGTGGAGGGTGCCCCTGCACTGCTGGGGGGTGGGGGTGGTGGGAGACATGAGTGGGGGCCTGGTGGGGGCTGCCCATGGTGGCAGGGGGGTGGGGGTGGTGGGAGACATGAGTGGGGGCCTGGTGTTGGGTGCCCCTGGTGGCTGGGGGGTGGGGGTGGTGGGAGACATGCATTGTTGATCAGTAGTGCAAGGTGACATGTGAGTTGGCTGGGGGGCATGCCCATGGTGGATGGGCTGCCTGCGGGACATGAGCAGGGGTGCAGGGTAGTCCCCCGTGGTGTGGGCTGCCTGCAGGGGCCGTGGAGGTTGTGGTGCGTACACCTGGGAGGACCCACACGGCCAATTCACGTGTGGTACTCCCCAGAACCCCTGAAATACACATACCCTGCTGAAATCGCGTGTGGAACTTCCCGCGCACCCCTGAAATACACGTACCCTGCTCGCACTGGGCCAATCGCGTGTGGAACTTCCCGCGCACCCCTGCAATCCTCGTACCCTGATGAAATCGCGTGTGGAACTTCCCGCGCACCCCTGAAATACACATACCCTGCTGAAATTGCGTGTGGAAATTCCCGCGCACCCCTGAAATGCACGTACCCTGCTCGCACTGGGCCAATCGCGTGTGGAACTTCCCGCGCACCCCTGAAATACACGTACCCTGATGAAATCGCGTGTGGAACTTCCCGCGCACCCCTGAAATACACATACCCTGCTGAAATCGCATGTGGAAATTCCCGCGCACCCCTGAAATACACGTACCCTGCTCGCACTGGGCCAATCGCGTGTGGAACTTCCCGCGCACCCCTGAAATACGCGTACCCTGCTTGCATGGGGCCATTCGCGTGTGGAACTTCCCGCGCACCCCTGAAATACACGTACCCTGCTTGCACGGGGCCATTCGCGTGTGGAACTTCCCGCGCACCCCTGTAATCCACGTACCCGGCCAAATCGCGTGTGAGACTTCCCGCGCACCCCGGTATACACGCACACGTATTTTTTGTCAGCGGGTGTCCGTGTTTGTGGGTACCCCTTTGCACGTCATTTGTCCTGGAGGGCCACAGTATAGGACATTCATCATGGCAGTATATAGGTGCTATTTGTTGGCGCACCTTTTGGCGCACATTTCTTACAGCCGCAGAGACGCTACCGCCTGCTTTCTTGTGGCGGTCGTGTTTGTGCCTGTGCGCTGGTTTGAGCGTGCGCTTTTTTGCCCTATTCTATTCCATGAATACGTGCTGTAGGCGAGCGTGTGGGCGTTCCGCGCACTTGTGCCCTGTACTTCCCCCGTGACGCCCACGTTTTGGCAAGTTGTTCCCCATTCCGAGTGTTACGCCCGTGTTCCGCCTACTTTTGTTGCGTGCGCCGCGCTATGTGCGATTTTCGCTGTGGCCTGTGCGATTTTCGCTGTGACCTGGCGCACGCAGTTACATGGCCTGTGCGCCAACGTGCGCCGCGCACTTTTTTATCGCACATCCGCTGGTTTTCTCGCGCACGGCCTTCCATGAATCGATGTGCGCTGCTTTTCGTGCGATTTTCGCACTTGCACTGCGATTTTCGCTATTCCACTGCGATTTGCACGTTTTTGCCCACTTGCGCCGCGCTAATTATTCCATGAATCGGCCTCTAAGTAAAGTACCAACCTGTATATGGGCAATGCATGACAAGGATGTGGGATGTTTAAAGATAGAGCCAGTAAAGATTATTTAAAAAGAAGGTGTACCCTACCGCGAATACCCCAATACAAAATTTCGGTTGAAGGTGAGAAAGGATTGAAGAGTATTGTTACCGATTTGGTGAAATTAGCGGTAATAGAGGAAATCACAGGCAGTACATGCAACAGCCCGATTCTTCTGGTTTATAAAAAAGGAGGTAATGAGGTACCATACCGTTTCATAATTGATCTACGTGCATTGAATAAGGTAGTAGATCCGCAATTTCCTCTAGTGCCAGATGTCACTACAATATTGACAATGATACCTGTTTCAGCAGAATATTTTAGTGTAATAGATTTGAAAAACGCATTCTTTAGTATTCCAGTGAACAAGGACAGTAGATATTTGTTCGAGTTAACATTAGGAGGATGATCATTTACATTTACGTGGATTCCGCAAGGTTATACGGAAAGTCTTTACAGTAGAGCATTAAAAGAACAGCTAGACATGCTGGAATTACCCGTGAGTTGTGTACTTTTGCAATACATAGATGATTTATTGCTAGCTGCAGACACAGAGGAGATTTGTAAAGAAGGCACTGTATTACTACTGTCACACCTAGCGGCAGATGGCCATAAAGCTAGTTTGAAGAAATTTCAGTATAATCGAAAGGAGTTGGCTTATTTGGGCTACCTACTTTCGAAAGGAGGGAGAAGACTAACGCCAGAACGCATAGAAAGTATTTCTTGTATGCCTATTCCAAAGACACAAAAAGGAGTCAGAGCCATAATAAGCATGGCTTCATATTGCCGACAATGGATTGGTAGTTTTGCGTTAATTGTGAAACCATTTGTGAATTTAACTAGAAAAGATGCGGTTATGCCTTTGCAGTGGGATGAGGAATGTCAGAGAGCATTTGATGGATTGAAAACTGCATTATGCTCGGCTCCAGTTTTAGGTACGCCGAACTATGAGAAAATGTTTAGACTATTTGTGTGTGAAAGTGAAGGATGTGCATTGGCGGTTTTGACACAGGAACAAGGTGGAAGAAATAGGCCGTGCAGCTATTTTTCTTCTGCGCTGGACCCTGTAGTGCGCGCACTACCACGATGTTTGCGATCTGTCGCGGCGGCTGCTGCATCAGTGAAACAAACGGAAGGGATGGTATTGGGGCACACTTTAATTATGATGGTGCCACATGCCATAGACGTTCTATTAAATAGGACACAGACGCAACACCTCAACTCTGCTAGATTGACAAGATATGAGATTATCTTGTTTGCGCCCCATATCCAAATTATGAGGTGTAGCGCTTTGAATCCTGCAGAATTAATGCCACTAACCATAAAAGAAATTGGGAAGAATGAATCACCCCCCAACGATTGCTTAATGGTCAATGAGGAAGAAACCAAGGGAAGAGTTGATTTAAGTGATATTCCACAGAAAGAGCCGGATGGAGAGTTATTTTGTGACGGCTCACGTTTTAAATTACCAGATGGCACGACAACTGCCGCATACGCTATCACTACCCTAGAGAGTGTTGTCGAAAGTAAAAGAATCCCCTATAATTCAGCACAAGCCACGGAAATAATGGCATTAACCAGAGCCTGCGAGATTTCTGAAAATTTGAATGTGAATATATATACTGATAGTATGCTTTTGAAGTGGTTCATAACTTTGGTCGACTCTGGGCTGAGAGAGAGTTTCTGACATCACATGGTGCCAGAATTCAACATGGCCCTTTGATCGTACGATTGCTGACTGCACTCACGTTTCCAAAGCGCCTAGCAATAGTGAAATGCGAGGCACATAAAAAAGTAACATGCAAAATAGGAGAGGGAAACGCGTTTGCAGACAGAATTGCGAAACAAACTGCCACTGATTTGAATACCAAGATGATGACGGTTCAGACAGAGGAAGTACCCTGTATGATAGAAGATGGAGTTGCGACTGTCAAAGGAATGCAGGCCGAGGCTACGGCCGATGAAATACAGGGATGGGCAGAGGGATCTGCTGAGTTGGGTTTGGAGGGTTGTTGGGTGGACAAGGGAACTAGAAACTGGAGGTTGCCAAATTCGTATGTGACTGCAATGGTCACAATGGCCCACAGCCCTACGCACATCTGTGCCAAGAAAATGATACAGCACCTTTCTACAGTATGGCAGAATGTAAACATAAAAAAGAATGCAGAGAGGTTGGTGCAGAACTGTATCACGTGTTTACAACACAATGTAGGAAAGGGAACAGTGACTGCAAGAGGCAGTTTTGGCCTGCCCTCCATGCTGTGTGAGGTAGTTCATTTTGATTTCATAGAGATGGAGAGGTGCCGAAACTTAAAATACGTCTTGGTGGTAATCTGTGCATTCAGTAAGTGGGTGGAGGCATATCCTTTGAAAGATTGCACAGCAATGAGTACAGCAAAAGTAATGTTGAAGGAGTATTTTTCCAGATTTGGCTTGCCCCTGGTCCTATGGTCTGATAATGGACCGCATTTTGTGGGTGCAGTGGTATTACAGATATGTGCTGGTCTCCAGATTGATAAGAGATTCCATAGTTCAAGGCATCCGAGTTCTACCGGTCTTGTGGAGAGGCACAACGGGATTCTTAAATCAAAGATTAGCAAAAATTGTGCGGGAAGCAAGTTGAGTTGGGTGGATGCATTGCCAATAGCACTATTATGCATGCGTACGTCTGTACAGGCTAAAAATGGGCTCTCTCCGTACAAAATCGTAATGGGGAGGCCGGCAAATGTTTGGTGCGCACCTCAGTCAAAACCACTCAGTGAGATAGAACATCCTGTGCTTAGTACTTATTGTGGCCTTTTAATGCAGAAATTGCGTTTGATTCATCAGCAGGTGCAGGAGGCATTACCAGTACGGTACACCGGTCCGGGGCACGCGCTGGAGCCAGGAGACTGGGTGCTGCTAAAAAACTTTGAAAGAAAGTCATCATTAGCACCCAGGTGGCGTGGGCCTCATCAAGTACTTTTGGTGACGCAGACGGCAATACGGGTGGATGGAAGGAAGTCGTGGATCCATGCCACCCATGCCAAAAAGATTCCATCTGCACTGGAAGTCTTGCCTGACACTGATGACCGGAAAGAGACAGCGGTCCCAGAAACGAAAGAAACTGTTGCCAGTGAGCAGCCACCGAATCTGCCAAAACGAGAAGTGAAACTCGAAACAAAGACTGAGACGATTGCCAAAAAGGGGGAAGAGCAAAGAGTGCCCCAACGTTGCCCAGCAGAATCAACATCACTGCTGAACGACGTGAAATCTGCCTTGCAGATACCAGCAAAACCAAATCGTGTACCCCTTTGGTGCCAACCAGCACGCCAAAAAACGGATCTGCATCATTGGCGCGGCGCACACCAGCACCTGCAGTAGTGCCACAGGCTGACTTCAAGCCTAAATCTGAAAGTGCACCCGCACTGTTCACGGATCATACGATACCAGGAGCAAGGCGATACAACCTGCGGCCTCGGAAGACAAAGTGATCCGCATTCTTTTTTTTGGTGTTTATGTCAACCTCTGGTCCAGCTCATGGACGGAGAAGGACCCAGGGGTGTAGAGGAGAGAAGCGTGAGAATTGGTCAAATCGGACAATTCAAGACTCGCGGCTCCTCGGTGCGATCATAAAAAGTACATGTGTCCGGAACCAGAGCGGACAAGCTGGGCGCACATAGTACTATGGCAAGTGAGATAATTGATTAACAGTACATGTGTCCGGAACCAGAGCGGACAAGCTGGGCGCACATGATACTGAGGCGATAACTGATCAAAGGTCCCCTGAGCAGTATAAGGAGGGACAAGTGATCTTGCCTAAAAACGAATAATCGAATCCAGGCTAAAAAGGATAGGCAAAACTGAACTGTGAGAATTCAATTGAACTTATAGACATCAGAGCAAGCACAACGAAGAGAGATATCCACAACGAAATGTGATAAGGAAGAAGAAGGATGACGAGAAACATGCCTGGACCGGTTCCAGCCTCCTCCTGCACCACCACCGCTGCGAATGAGTCAGTTATAAAGACTATAAGTTTAAGAAAAACGCATGGTAAAACAAATTGTATACTGGCACTAATGATAATAATGTGCTTTATGAGCGTGGTACCACCAATATCGACAGCTCTAATATTATGGTGGGTAGAAACAATACACCCATTAGAAATGTTTTTACCAATAATTAATATATCCACTACTGAAAGCCCGGTTCAGGTGATCACTTATACCCTACCCCCAATGGAAGAAAAACACAGGGAAGGTTTTGGAAATAACACCTTACTGCTAATAATGAACATGACACATGCAATCCTAAAGAAAACAAACTGCTGGATATTGTAAGAGGATTCAATTCAGCACTACAGCTAAGTTAACGCCTAGTCTAGAATACTGAATGAAAACCCTTATTGATATATCTTTAGGTCCAGTTCATGCGTTCTGGATGACTACCCCTATATAACACCCCTCTCTTGGAATCCCCCTGACCCCCACTGAGCCAAGAAGTAGTTCTGTTTTGCAAGTTAAAAGGGTTTATTTGATAATTTAAACAATAGATATGTATATGACACTTTATAATAAATTAATAATTGAATATCACACTTAATCTGATATGATACAGATTAACAACAGAGAATCTGGCACTAGCACACTTCTTTATAATTACTAAGGAGTTGAGATGAAATGGATAAGGTAGCACACTGGTAAATAGGTACAGAAGGATAATGTGGTAGAGAATGCTTTATAGGGTTCAAGGAAATGCAAGGTTGAATGAATGAAATGCAGTATAGAAAATACTCAATATGATTTCAACAAAACAATGTAATCACTTTTCTCTGGCTATTCACTCCCCCCCTCTTTATGCAATGCAAGGGAATGGGAGGAAAGCACACAGTTCTCAGAAATGCAATCAATGTAATCAGTTCAATCCCCCCCCAAGCTTAGACAACAGAAGTTTAAAACACAGATAGGAATTTTGAAAACACAGGCCCAAATGCTTTGATGTGTGCTAGCAATGGATGAGAAATATGCTGGAAATGCTTTTTAATTCCCTTTCAGAGGTTCAGGGTGAGTGGTATCTAGTTAATATTAGTCCAGGCTCACACTAGCAATGAGGCAGGGATAGTTAGCAGGTTAAACGAATTTCTGGCAAATGGAAGGCAAGCAGCAGCAGTTTTTTACATGTGAAGAAATTTGCAAATCGCGGCAAAATTCGCGGATGCGTGTTCCGCGATTGCGGTAAAACTATAAGGGGTAGGAATGCGGTTCTAGGTGCGATTCAAAGCTAAGATTCTAAGCTTTCAAATAAAAGTTATTGCAAGTCTCTAGCACAAACGGTTGCGGAGATATGAGCGATTTTGTGAAGGTCGTTTTTCAGATTTGAAATTTTAAAGTTCAAAAAGACAAGTGCAGCTTTACAAATGACAGGTGACAGTTAGGAGGCAGTTCTACTTATATTAAATAGGTTGAATTATATTATTTTAACTAGGAGATTGGATCTGCACAGTTTTCTAGGTACTCACACTATATTCTTGAGTGAAATGGGCCTCATCACGGATCTGGTCAGGGTTTTAGACTCGCCTCTGGTCTCTGCACTTCACAGTGATCTGGGTCAGCTCTCTCTGGTTCTCTGGTCTGGGTCTCTAGTTCTGGATAGATTGAAGTCTCTAGTTTGGCTCTCTGGAGGTTTGATGAATTTGAAGTCTGGATCTCTGGATGTTGTATGGTCCGGCAGAGTGCGTTGCAGCAAATGGAATTGAAGGTCTCTATCTGTCCTGTCTGTCTGCTTTTATGTGTTTAGAATGTGGGTGTGTTCTAGCATCACTGACCCTACCTCTCTCTCAGCTTCTAATTGGTCAAACTTCCATTTCTCATTTGATTGGCGAAGGAGCTGTGAGTTAGAGTGATGTCATCCATTTATGATCTCTTGAAACAACTCCCCTATCATCTGTGCACCCAAATCTATATATGATCAAAATCCATATTTCACAGTTACACAGTTGTTTGAAATTACACATACATGGTGTGGCTGAATTTAGCCATGTCTCTGTCCAAATCTGCTCTTTCTAGGAGCTTGCATTCAAAATGGCAACTTCTAGCACTTTTTCATGTGCTGAACAACATTGGATCTTCATTAAATTTTATACAACTGTTCCTCACATATCTACCCACATACCAATGCATTTTCGTTTGTCTAGCTGAAACAGGGAGTCTGTAATATTAATAAACAATGGGGTTTTGCCCCAGAACATCACACAAATTGGAGTTTGGGCTTGAATTAAAGGTACATTTTTTAAATTAAAGCTCTCAAAGTTATACATTTCTGTCATTTGATTACAAAGAGTTATCAGTGTTTTTGTAAAATATATATTTTACTTTCAGTTCAGTCCTCAGAGTGTTGAAGTCCGCCTCCAAGACTTGGGTGGGTCAGTCACAGATCTCTGCTGGCTGGCAGATCTTTGTTGACAGCAAACATCCAGAATTAACATATTCCTTTCAGAGGAAAGGGTCCTTTGTGTGGTGTCTGGCAAGCTCACATCAGGAGGCCAGGGGGCCACTTTGCATTTAATTAACAGAACCCTGTTATTTCCTGGCTTCTTGTGTTGAGTTCTGAAGTGTCAAGAGTTCTCAGGACAGGCAACCCCTTTGAACCTTTGATGAAATAAGACCCCTTTCTTTGCACTCATGCAGTTTGTAAGACAGCTCTCCTGTCAGAGTTTAGACCGCTAGCGCCACCATCAGGATTTTGTGGTTACTGCATCCATCCTTGGGATTTTTTCTTTTAGATTGATTCCTTTCAGCAAGTGATATTATATGGAGTAGATTGTCCATGTTCAGGACATGGCATTGGTGTGTTTCTGCAGTAAAGTAATTCTGTGCCCATGATTTTGCCATATTTGACATTCAAGAAAAATGAATTCCCAACAGTATGGGTTTGCTTTTGGCAATCAGCATTGCATCTCTGAACTCACAATATAGGCAAAATGGGATTTTCCTGTGCATTTTCTGGGGAGCTCTGGCCATTATGATGTTTTCAATGCCAGTACTGCACAGTTTTGAGGTAGGGCCCGGATGCATGGGTAAATACATCCCACAAGCCCCCCTTCTTGCGGTGGCCATCTGATCCTTCACTAATGGGACCCGCAAGATCTGGGATGTAGTTCTCATCTTCTTCCGATAAATGGCACAGTTCAGCATCTTTTCCTCCATCCGGTCGGATCGATCGGTTCTCCTCGCCGGTCCTGATGGGAATATTGGGCGGTCCACTGGGCCCATTGGATCTTCGTTCCCGGTCTCCGGATCGTCCTTCTTGGTCATTCTTCATGGTTTCATCTCTCCTAGGATGATAAAGCAGAAGCGGCAATATCTACTCATAGACGATTTTTCCACCACTGTTGAGATAGTGGGGCAGCATATGCATTTCATCATAATGAAACATTACATTCTTATTTTGAAAAAACAACAGTATAACTAAGAGACAGTTTCATGCAAATCACAGTATTTTTAGAGACTAGATGTGGTATGTTTTATGATTGGAACTGAATTAGTCTGAGACAGTACCCGCTAGGATTCCAGAGGATTCCTCCAGTTGTTGCAGAGTGTGCCTGGGATGGCAACACTTCAACTGGTTTATGTGGACCCACTTGTCTTCCCCCTCTGCCGAACCGCCTTTGGGGATGCGGATCTTGTAGGCCACAGGGGAGATCTTGTCGATGATCTCAAAGGGTCCTTTCCATGTAGGCAAAAATTTGCGCTGCTTGGCCTGGTTCCTTTGGAAGTTGTATAGATAGACCCGGTCTCCCACCTGATATTCCTTCCTGGAAGTTTTCAGGTCATAATGGGTCTTCATGCTATCAGCTGATCTTTCTAGATTCCGCTGAGCATAAGCAAAAGCATGTTGGAGGTGTTTCCTTAAATTCTCTACATACTCATGAGTAGTGGAGGCATTTATCAGTGTCTGCTCTTGGGTCCTGTAGAGCAAATGCTGAGGAAGCACCATCTTGCGCCCAGTCATCAACTCAAATGGTGACATTTTGGTTGCAGATGAAGGGGTAGATCTGATAGCCATTAGGACCAGAGGTAATCGGATATCCCAACTTGGCCCAGAATCTGCCACAAACTTCTTTAACATGCTCACAATGGTTCGGTTATATCTCTCTACTGCCCCAGAAGAAGCTGGTCTATAAGCAATATGCAGCTTTCTCTTGACCCCCAGTATCTCCCACATCTTTGTCATTACTTCACTGGTGAAGTGGCTACCTCTGTCTGACTCAATCCTTTGAGGTAGACCAAAACGGGAAAAGATGTGGTTAATCATCAAGGCAGCTGCAGTTTCTGCCTTGCAGTTTGGGGCTGGGAGACATTCCACCCACTTGGTAAACAAGCATGTCACGGTCAACATGTACTTATTCCCCCTAGCCGAGCGAATCACAGGGCCTACAAAGTCGATTTGTAAATCTGACCATGGCAGTGTCATTCCCCTCTTTTGGAGAGGCGTGCGGTGCGTGAGGGATGATGGCTGAAATTGTGCACACACAAGACACCCCTTCAAGTATTGGTCGAGGTCCTGCCCCATGTGTGGCCAGTATGCAACCTCTCTTAAGATTTCCAATGTTGTGTGAAACCCCCTATGACCGGCGGTGGCCGCATCATGGGCGTGACTTAACATCAGGCTTCGGAATGAGGTAGGAACCACCCACTGATCGTGGCCAGCTTTGGATTTCCTTACCAGCAAACCGTCTTGAATCCGGAACATTTTTGGACATTTCATCAACACTCTTACGTCCTCTTTCCCAATGTAATCGGTATCCGTCAGGGGAAAGTTCTCAGGGTCCTCAAGGTGCTGGTAAAATTTACCAATAATTGGATCCCCCTTCTGAGCAGTAATCAATTCATCATCAGGGGTCTCCTTACTCCATTGTGCAATTGAAAGGTCGTTGTGAGCATTTGTCTGGGACCTAGTGATAGCAGTGACCTGGATTTCCCCCAACAGGGACTCAATCTCAATTAGATCCCCTTGGATGGCCCCGGTTTTGGCCAACTGATCAGCTAAGTCATTTCCAGTTTTGTCTGGTCCCTCTACTTTGGAATGACCCTTAATCTTTTTCCAATAGATGGTCATCCCATTCGATGTGACCAGATCATCAATGTTTTGGATCAACTTCCCATGTTTCAAGGGTTTGTTGTTAGCACATAACATGCCTCTGGTTTTCCAATTAATCAGGTGCTCCACGAACCCGTTCCGTACATAATCCGAATCTGTGATTATGACCAGTTCGTGGAGTTGATGCTTGACAGCAGTGAGGATGGCATGATGCACAGCCATCAATTCTGCCACCTGACTACTTCGGGGACCAATTTTGTATCCAGCGGAGGGTTCTGGGGACTCATTCACCCATGCATTCCCTACGCCGGCCACCAGTTCTTTCTCCCCGATGTTGTCAACATGGTAAGAGCATCCATCCACATACACAGTGGGCATTCCCTCACACTTGTCTTCTTCAAAGACTTTGTGTGGGGAATGAAGGTATGCCTCCATGTTGTCCTTGATTTTCAGACTTTCGTCCTCGAGACAGTTTTCTCTGGCACAATCATGCAAGTCAGCCAGACCTTGCGCGAGGGGACTCTTCTTGTTTTGGCCATATCTGACCTCCACAGGAAAGCCTTGCATTGACAGAATCCAGGAAGTAATTCGGGAATTACTCACATTTCCGGCCCGGATTCTGTCACTTTGGAGATATTGCAGAGGCTGGTGTGGAGTCTCCACTATGATGTGCTCCCCCTGGATAAACGGGCGGTAATTCTTCAATGCCCACACCGTCGCCAGGAGTGCCTTCTCACAATCGTTGAATTTCTCCTCCACAGAGGATAAAGTTTTGCTCGCATATGAGATTACTTTATTGACCTTGTCATGCTTTTGGTATAATACTGCCGTCAAGCACGTATTAGAGAACCCTGTCTCCAGGAAGAACTCCTTGTTTCTGACAGGGTAAGCTAGGCAAGGCGCTTGTGAGAGGCTTCTCTTGAGTTGTTTTACTGCCTCGGCTTGTTCTGGACCCCATTCCCACTTGACCCCCCCCTTCAGGAGATGAATCAGGGGTCTGGTGATCTCTGCGTAGCCCTCAATGAACTTTCTGCTGTAATTAGTCAGTCCAAGGAGGCTCCTTAGTTCCCGCAGAGTTGTGGGGTCTTTCAGTTTCTGAAGTGCTTCCACTTTCTTTTCCTGGGGACAGAGACCCTGAGGAGTAATCTCATGCCCCAAGAAATTAACACGGGTACTACACCACTGTGCTTTCTGAAAGGAAAGTTTTGCTCCGGCGGCCCTCAACTGTGTCAGAACATAACGGATCTCCGCTATGTGTTCCTCCACAGATGAACTTTTGATGAGGACATCATCTACATAAGCCAGGTTACCCCTTGCACCCAGGTCGGGCATGGCCTTATGTAGGAAAATGTTGAATTCATTGCCGGAGTTGAGGTATCCGAAGGGAGTCCGGGTCCATGTGTACTGCTGGCCCCCAAAGGTAAAAGCCAGCTTGTATTGGTCCTCCCTACTGACAGGCACAGTCCAGTATCCATTGGTCAGGTCTATTGCAGTGAATACCTGTGACCCCTGAATCTGGGCCAGCCCTTGGTCAATGTAGGGCAGAGGCCATCGGGAAGTATGGACCCGTTTGTTGAGCTCCCTAAGGTCGGCGCAGAGTCTCCACTGGCCGTTTGGCTTCAATATTCCCAGCACCGGATTATTGAAGGTGCTGTGGACTGGACGGATTATTCCCCTGGACTCAAGGTTCTTAATTATTTCAGTAAGGGACTCCATTGATGCGAGAGGCAAGCGATATTGTTTAACAAACACAGGAGTCATGCCAGGGTCCGTGGGGATTGTGGTTGTGTGGATGTCGGTGCGGCCACAGTCATATGAGTCTACCGCAAAGAGATCTTGGAAATCCAAGAAAACTTGTTTCAACTTTTGCTTTTGTTCCAGAGTCACACAGGCATCAGCTAGGTTGACTCTCTCTTCCACCATCTGCCTGAAGCCTGGAAAGACTTCTGGTTTGGCTATTTCCGCGGCCTCCTCCAGCTGGGTGGAGAAGTCCCTGGTCAGAGTGCTGATTTGGACCGGAGGCTTCAGGTGGGAAAGGCAGCCCTCATGTACCTGGAAAATCACCTCATCCCTCCTGAAGTCACACGTCACATCTTCCTTACCATAAGGGCAGGAAGTGTACACCAGGAAGTTCCCCCCATGCCGGGTAAAAATCCTGTTTGGTGTTGTGTTGTCATCACTGTCACTGTCAAAGCAGTCCTTGGGGATTGGCCCTAACAGTTCATTTACAAGATCAATGGAGAAATGTCGGTCATCAACCGCCATTCCAATAATGGTGCCTGCGGCTAGAGTAATACTCTTTAAGTCGCTGTTATCCACCTCTATTGGAATAGTGTCATGTTCTATGTTGACTAATGGTGTTGGGTTTACCCCTAACCCTTGCTGTTGGAGAGAAGCATTTAGATGTATGTAAGCATCAGGGTTTTTCAAATGTTGTCCTCTTTTAACTTTCACTTCCAGGGAGAATTGTCGGGTCCTTTCTGGGATGGTGACTTCCTCTTTAATCTGAATTTCAACTGCATAAGGTAGCAATTGAGCTGACCTAAATGCTTTTTCTGGATCATCAAAGCCCATGGGATTATCCGCTAATCGGGACCAAGCTTTGAAGTTTATTAGGTCCAAACTAATGGCAAAGCGATTGAGAATGTCACTGCCTAAGTAAAAGGCGGCAGGGACGTCTCGCACGACCCAACAATTGTGGACTATGCTCTTGTTGCCAATGGAGATTTTGAGCATACACCTGCTTGGCAGGAGATGTTTGGAATTAGGTGCTTCCAGGTCCATTTCCCATTTGTCTATCAGTTTGAAGGTGGGAATGGCTGGATCTTTTGGAAGTTGGCGAAACATGGCTTCGCTGATGAAGCTCTTACCGTTGTTCACACACACTCAAGCGAGAACAGAGTCCTTCCCATCATTTAACTGAACAGGGATGAACAACTGCTCTCCAATTTGCTGAATATCAGCCAGGCTTTGAGCTGATTTCACATCTTTCTGGACTATAGGAGTGGGAGTTTCAGATTGTGGATTGGTATAGAATTTCAAAGTGTTTCCTTCCAGCGTGGAATACCACTTTAGACTGGAAGGAAGGTTGATTTTCAGAAATAGAGAGGACCCCCCATCACCAGTCTGTTGTCCTACTGCTATGACTGTCACGTCTGGAATTTGGTTGTTCTGGAAGTGAAATTCTACTTGGTCAGATTTTTGTTCAACCATGTGGCAGGTGCCGTTTAAACTAACATGGTTGACACTCTGTTTTAATTTTATCGGTCGGCTAGTCTGGGTCCAGAGGACCTTGTTTACGCAATCTATTAGGGGTGACAACCTTCTCAGGAGGTCATTCCCTAGTAAACAAGGGGTGCCCTCTGGGGTCACAACTATGACCGGGTGTTTCAACTTATGTCGCCCAATTTTAATGTCCAAGTCTGCAGTCCCCTCAACGGGAATTTCCTTCCCGTCAAAGTTCTGCAGTTGTCCAGGAAGAGAGGTGAGAGGAATTTGGTAATTCTCTCCCCTTCCTGCATTCAGTTCATCAAAGGCCCTTCTGGACAGAAGGGTAGCTTGAGATCCAGTGTCCACCAGTGCCAAAATTGTACCCTGTCCCTGTACTTGTACCGGGGCATAATATCTTCCCTCCTTCTCCTCAAGGGGGCACAGATAATGTACATTTTTGGACAACTGGTGGGCTAACTTTCTGGTTTTGGACATCGCTAGCGAAGAGATTTGGGCAGAATTCTGTGGAGAGTCTTGGGAATCTGAAAGAAAAATTTGGCAACTGGAGATCAGAGCCATTGTGGGTTCCCCTGGCTCCGGTTCTGGGCCGCCCCCCCCTTTTTGGAGGCAGTCACCAGGATGGGTTTGAACCAGGGGATTTTCTTGCTGTTGGTTCTGGGATGAGATGGTGGGCGGCGGTAGCTCAGTCTCCACATCTCCCCAGTCTGGATTTGCATCCCTAGGGACCCATTTTTCTTTGGGAGGAGTTCCCCCCTCTCTGAAGGAGAAGATCCTTTTCCCAGGATTCTCTGAGGATCCCTCTCCCTCAAATTGGAAGATCTGTACCTCCTCCTCAAACTGAGTCTGTTTGGGTCTTTTGTTTCTCCTACCCCCCCTCTGCTCCTTAGGAGGCAGACTTTCAGGGGCAAGAGATTTTGTTTCCGGTTCCTGGGTTTCCAGGGGCTGTTTACAAGTGAGGAAGGAAGCTTCCTCCAAGGCTTTACACCCCCCTTCCCCTTGTGCCTCCTCCCTGGGAACCGGTGAGTTATCGGGGTGCTGCCCCCGTCATTGTTCTGGAGCACCAGGTCCAGAGTTGGGTGCGTTCTGCGCCGGCATGCTGATCTGAGGGTTCTGCTGCGCCCTCAGTATATGACCCATATCCCGCGCCATGTTTTGAACCTGGCGCTCTAACTGGGAAACCCGCTCAGGCTGATACGGGGCCCTGTTTTCTCCCCTGGGCTGATCCCGGGAAGGGTAGCTATCCCTCCTCTGGTAATACCCCGGGTTGGGAAGATTTGGGTACCCCTCCACCCTTGGCCTCCCCTCTCCCGGATTCAGTGGTCTGGGCTCAGGGAATTGGGGAAAGAAGGATGGATGGTTTTGGGGCTGAAAGTTGGGTGGATACCTGGGGAAAAAGTTCTGCCCAGGATTTAGAGAGTTTCTGCCCTCCGGTGGGAAGTTAGGAGGGAAGTTCCCTGGGTTAGGTGCTTGGCTGGATCCCCCCCCTTGGGCTGGAGGAGTCCACACATAACCCAGGATGGGTCGATTTCCCTTGTAACGGGGACTTACATAATCAGGAGAGCGAGGGACCCCATTTGTGGGGCTGCCTCCTTGGCTCCCTGTCTGTGACTGACCCGAGGACCTCCTGGGCCTAGAATTATTAGGTGCAGGCAGGTTTTTAGGCCCCCCCCATCTCCAAATCCAAAACGGGGGTGACCTTTACCTCTGCCACCTTGGCAGCAGCAGGGGTGCTGTTGGCTTTGGGGTTTTTCTGGGCATTACTTTTGCTATCTATCGGTTTCTGCACCTCATAGATCCGGGTAGCCTGTTCAATGACCCAGTCTAAAGATCTTTTCTCGTGAAAATCCCTCACGAGCTGGGTCATGATATATTTGGGCAAGGCATGGAAAAACGTATTTATAAATTCTCTGCTATCTGTGCGCACCCTTCTGGTGGTCTGCGCAAAAGCACGCTTTAACTCCTGCACAAATTCTTGTGGGGCCTGATCCTCCCCACATTGCAAATTGTAGGCTGCCTTGCGAGCCTCTTGAGGATTTCTGTGAACAGAAAAATGTTTCAAGATGGCCGCCTTATAGGTGGACCATCTTAAATGATTTTGGTCCTCCAGCCCCGCAAAGAAACTGGAGTATTCCGGGGAGAAGGTCCACTTTACATATTGAATACAGCTTTGGCTGTCCTTCATATGGAAAGTCTCCATCATTTGCTCAAACAACTCTAAGTGCTCCCAAACAGAATACTTAGCGTTCTTATGGTAAGGCGTGATGACGCTCCTGATCGCCTTAATCTGCTTTAAAGGGTCCTTAAGCAAGGCCCTTTTTGTCTTATTGGCCCTTTTGGTCCGGGTAACCCTGGTCCAATCGTCCTCGGACTCAGAGGCACTGCTCCCAGAGGTTCCCGTCTGTTCTTCCAGGTTTTCCCGGATTCTGCGAGCCTGGGAATGGCTGGCAGAATGTGGGGACCTGGTCTCCTGTGTCCTGCGCAGTTCAGAGGAGTCTTCAGATTCCTCCTTGCTGCCAGGATTTGATGGGTACCCCCTCCACTGACCTAACTGGGCAGAGGTTTTCAGGATGCCCTTAATGGGCCTACTCTCCTGGGGTTCCCCATTGAACTGTACTGTACTTGGGTGCCCATACCCAGATGCCCACCCCTCCATTCCTGAGTGGTACTGGCCTATGAGCCCCATACTCTTAGCTGGATAGTAATCTGCCATCCCTGCGGCCCTGTGCTCATGTGCGCCAGGGGACATGGGGGTGGCAGAGTCCAGGGACTGAGAGGTATGAGGGCCTCTGGTACTAGGGCTCCTGAGGTTATGCTCCGGAGTTTCCCTTTCCCAGCGAACCTCATCTCTATCCGCCCCTGCTCCCTGTTGCAATGCAAGAGCCTGCATTTGTGCCTTCAGTTCCTCAGTTAAGGCCTTACTGGACTCTATCAGTCTCTCCTGCATCGCTACCTGTTGTTGGAGCCTATCATTGTGTTGACAGAGGGCCTCATTTTCCCTCTGTGCTTCCTGGGTGGTCCTGGAGAACTGGGCCAGTCTTTGCTGCAGGAGGGTTACCTCCTGAGCTGTGTCCCTATTGGCCTGCTCCTTTCTTGCTAGAGCATCCTCCACCCTCCTGGTGTGCTCTAGCAAGTTCTGGTGTTCTTTTGGAGGTCACCCAGTCCCTGGTGGGCCAGGTGATTTTCTTCCATTTTCCTTTTTAAATGGCAGACTTCCTGGCCTAAGGCGTCTCTTTCCTGACTAAGAACCTGCATTTGTGCCGCCAGGTCGTCCCTTTGCCTTTGAAAGGCACCAGCTTTCTGGCGTTCTTCATCAAACTCTGCCTGGGTATCCAGGTCTTTCAAGATCAGCTTGTTGCTCTCTACCTTCACTCTATCTAGATGACTTTGCAGGGTGGCTACCTGCTCCGTGCATGCCCTGTTAAAGTCTAATTGTTGCTCCAGCTTTTTCTGGCTCTGCAGTAAGGAGTCCAAACTGTCTTGGTGCTCCTTCTGCAGGGCCAGAAATCTAGTATCCTGTTCTACCTTTTCCTGTTGCAGCACATCCGTATCCTTCTTTATTTTAATGATGTGCTGCCTACCATCATCTTCTGACTCCTGGCTCCTCTGCAGCCTCTGCTCAGAAGAGACCAGGTCAGATTGGGCCTTCTCTAACACCATCTGTTGCCTATTTGCCAGATTTTGGCTTTCAGCACATCTATCCTGCATGTCTCCCATATATAGGTACAGGTATGCTGCTATCCTGGCAATCTTATTGTGTTCCTCTTTGGCTTTAGGAGCCATATATAGTTCACTCAGGGCCACATGTAATGGACCCTGATCTCTCCATAAGTCTGACCCTGTTTCAGTGGCCTGTCGCGTGATGGCCTGCAACCAGGCATCCTGGCCCTGCTCAGCCCATTCACCTCTCACAAATAGTTTATGTAAGAAGTGCTCTCTGGCTATTTTCATGTCTACTAAGGTCGTCATTCTAGAGATTGGTCTCTGTCCTAACTTACAGAAGTTAGTATTTTATTTTTTTGCAGAACAGAACTTTTCTTGGAGTGTCCCTTTTGAGGAATGCTTCACAGCGTAATGCAGCGTGGTGATCCGACCGGATGTATGTATCCCGTCAGTTAGCACACTGTATTAAGCTGCACAAGTGGTAAATCTAACCCAACGTCTCGGCTCGAGCCCCCAATTTGTAAGAGGATTCAATTCAGCACTACAGCTAAGTTAACGCCTAGTCTAGAATACTGAATGAAAACCCTTATTGATATATCTTTAGGTCCAGTTCATGCGTTCTGGATGACTACCCCTATATAACACCCCTCTCTTGGAATCCCCCTGACCCCCACTGAGCCAAGAAGTAGTTCTGTTTTGCAAGTTAAAAGGGTTTATTTGATAATTTAAACAATAGATATGTATATGACACTTTATAATAAATTAATAATTGAATATCACACTTAATCTGATATGATACAGATTAACAACAGAGAATCTGGCACTAGCACACTTCTTTATAATTACTAAGGAGTTGAGATGAAATGGATAAGGTAGCACACTGGTAAATAGGTACAGAAGGATAATGTGGTAGAGAATGCTTTATAGGGTTCAAGGAAATGCAAGGTTGAATGAATGAAATGCAGTATAGAAAATACTCAATATGATTTCAACAAAACAATGTAATCACTTTTCTCTGGCTATTCACTCCCCCCCTCTTTATGCAATGCAAGGGAATGGGAGGAAAGCACACAGTTCTCAGAAATGCAATCAATGCAATCAGTTCAATCCCCCCCCCAAGCTTAGACAACAGAAGTTTAAAACACAGATAGGAATTTTGAAAACACAGGCCCAAATGCTTTGATGTGTGCTAGCAATGGATGAGAAATATGCTGGAAATGCTTTTTAATTCCCTTTCAGAGGTTCAGGGTGAGTGGTATCTAGTTAATATTAGTCCAGGCTCACACTAGCAATGAGGCAGGGATAGTTAGCAGGTTAAACGAATTTCTGGCAAATGGAAGGCAAGCAGCAGCAGTTTTTTACATGTGAAGAAATTTGCAAATCGCGGCAAAATTCGCGGATGCGTGTTCCGCGATTGCGGTAAAACTATAAGGGGTAGGAATGCGGTTCTAGGTGCGATTAAAAGCTAAGATTCTAAGCTTTCAAATAAAAGTTATTGCAAGTCTCTAGCACAAACGGTTGCGGAGATATGAGCGATTTTGTGAAGGTCGTTTTTCAGATTTGAAATTTTAAAGTTCAAAAAGACAAGTGCAGCTTTACAAATGACAGGTGACAGTTAGGAGGCAGTTCTACTTAGATTAAATAGGTTGAATTATATTATTTTAACTAGGAGATTGGATCTGCACAGTTTTCTAGGTACTCACACTATATTCTTGAGTGAAATGGGCCTCATCACGGATCTGGTCAGGGTTTTAGACTCGCCTCTGGTCTCTGCACTTCACAGTGATCTGGGTCAGCTCTCTCTGGTTCTCTGGTCTGGGTCTCTAGTTCTGGATAGATTGAAGTCTCTAGTTTGGCTCTCTGGAGGTTTGATGAATTTGAAGTCTGGATCTCTGGATGTTGTATGGTCCGGCAGAGTGCGTTGCAGCAAATGGAATTGAAGGTCTCTATCTGTCCTGTCTGTCTGCTTTTATGTGTTTAGAATGTGGGTGTGTTCTAGCATCACTGACCCTACCTCTCTCTCAGCTTCTAATTGGTCAAACTTCCATTTCTCATTTGATTGGCGAAGGAGCTGTGAGTTAGAGTGATGTCATCCATTTATGATCTCTTGAAACAACTCCCCTATCATCTGTGCACCCAAATCTATATATGATCAAAATCCATATTTCACAGTTACACAGTTGTTTGAAATTACACATACATGGTGTGGCTGAATTTAGCCATGTCTCTGTCCAAATCTGCTCTTTCTAGGAGCTTGCATTCAAAATGGCAACTTCTAGCACTTTTTCATGTGCTGAACAACATTGGATCTTCATTAAATTGTATACAACTGTTCCTCACATATCTACCCACATACCAATGCATTTTCGTTTGTCTAGCTGAAACAGGGAGTCTGTAATATTAATAAACAATGGGGTTTTGCCCCAGAACATCACACAAATTGGAGTTTGGGCTTGAATTAAAGGTACATTTTTTAAATTAAAGCTCTCAAAGTTATACATTTCTGTCATTTGATTACAAAGAGTTATCAGTGTTTTCGCAAAATATATATTTTACTTTCAATTCAGTCCTCAGAGTGTTGAAGTCCGCCTCCAAGACTTGGGTGGGTCAGTCACAGATCTCTGCTGGCTGGCAGATCTTTGTTGACAGCAAACATCCAGAATTAACATATTCCTTTCAGAGGAAAGGGTCCTTTGTGTGGTGTCTGGCAAGCTCACATCAGGAGGCCAGGGGGCCACTTTGCATTTAATTAACAGAACCCTGTTATTTCCTGGCTTCTTGTGTTGAGTTCTGAAGTGTCAAGAGTTCTCAGGACAGGCAACCCCTTTGAACCTTTGATGAAATAAGACCCCTTTCTTTGCACTCATGCAGTTTGCAAGACAGCTCTCCTGTCAGAGTTTAGACCGCTAGCGCCACCATCAGGATTTTGTGGTTACTGCATCCATCCTTGGGATTTTTTCTTTTAGATTGATTCCTTTCAGCAAGTGATATTATATGGAGTAGATTGTCCATGTTCAGGACATGGCATTGGTGTGTTTCTGCAGTAAAGTAATTCTGTGCCCATGATTTTGCCATATTTGACATTCAAGAAAAATGAATTCCCAACAGTATGGGTTTGCTTTTGGCAATCAGCATTGCATCTCTGAACTCATAATATAGGCAAAATGGGATTTTCCTGTGCATTTTCTGGGGAGCTCTGGCCATTATGATGTTTTCAATGCCAGTACTGCACAGTTTTGAGGTAGGGCCCGGATGCATGGGTAAATACATCCCACAAGCCCCCCTTCTTGCGGTGGCCATCTGATCCTTCACTAATGGGACCCGCAAGATCTGGGATGTAGTTCTCATCTTCTTCCGATAAATGGCACAGTTCAGCATCTTTTCCTCCATCCGGTCGGATCGATCGGTTCTCCTCGCCGGTCCTGATGGGAATATTGGGCGGTCCACTGGGCCCATTGGATCTTCGTTCCCGGTCTCCGGATCGTCCTTCTTGGTCATTCTTCATGGTTTCATCTCTCCTAGGATGATAAAGCAGAAGCGGCAATATCTACTCATAGACGATTTTTCCACCACTGTTGAGATAGTGGGGCAGCATATGCATTTCATCATAATAAAACATTACATTCTTATTTTGAAAAAACAACAGTATAACTAAGAGACAGTTTCATGCAAATCACAGTATTTTTAGAGACTAGATGTGGTATGTTTTATGATTGGAACTGAATTAGTCTGAGACAGTACCCGCTAGGATTCCAGAGGATTCCTCCAGTTGTTGCAGAGTGTGCCTGGGATGGCAACACTTCAACTGGTTTATGTGGACCCACTTGTCTTCCCCCTCTGCCGAACCGCCTTTGGGGATGCGGATCTTGTAGGCCACAGTGGAGATCTTGTCGATGATCTCAAAGGGTCCTTTCCATGTAGGCAAAAATTTGCGCTGCTTGGCCTGGTTCCTTTGGAAGTTGTATAGATAGACCCGGTCTCCCACCTGATATTCCTTCCTGGAAGTTTTCAGGTCATAATGGGTCTTCATGCTATCAGCTGATCTTTCTAGATTCCGCTGAGCATAAGCAAAAGCATGTTGGAGGTGTTTCCTTAAATTCTCTACATACTCATGAGTAGTAGAGGCATTTATCAGTGTCTGCTCTTGGGTCCTGTAGAGCAAATGCTGAGGAAGCACCATCTTGCGCCCAGTCATCAACTCAAATGGTGACATTTTGGTTGCAGATGAAGGGGTAGATCTGATAGCCATTAGGACCAGAGGTAATCGGATATCCCAACTTGGCCCAGAATCTGCCACAAACTTCTTTAACATGCTCACAATGGTTCGGTTATATCTCTCTACTGCCCCAGAAGAAGCTGGTCTATAAGCAATATGCAGCTTTCTCTTGACCCCCAGTATCTCCCACATCTTTGTCATTACTTCACTGGTGAAGTGGCTACCTCTGTCTGACTCAATCCTTTGAGGTAGACCAAAACGGGAAAAGATGTGGTTAATCATCAAGGCAGCTGCAGTTTCTGCCTTGCAGTTTGGGGCTGGGAGACATTCCACCCACTTGGTAAACAAGCATGTCACGGTCAACATGTACTTATTCCCCCTAGCCGAGCGAATCACAGGGCCTACAAAGTCGATTTGTAAATCTGACCATGGCAGTGTCATTCCCCTCTTTTGGAGAGGCGTGCGGTGCGTGAGGGATGATGGCTGAAATTGTGCACACACAAGACACCCCTTCAAGTATTGGTCGAGGTCCTGCCCCATGTGTGGCCAGTATGCAACCTCTCTTAAGATTTCCAATGTTGTGTGAAACCCCCTATGACCGGCGGTGGCCGCATCATGGGCGTGACTTAACATCAGGCTTCGGAATGAGGTAGGAACCACCCACTGATCGTGGCCAGCTTTGGATTTCCTTACCAGCAAACCGTCTTGAATCCGGAACATTTTTGGACATTTCATCAACACTCTTAGGTCCTCTTTCCCAATGTAATCGGTATCCATCAGGGGAAAGTTCTCAGGGTCCTCAAGGTGCTGGTAAAATTTACCAATAATTGGATCCCCCTTCTGAGCAGTAATCAAATCATCATCAGGGGTCTCCTTACTCCATTGTGCAATTGAAAGGTCGTTGTGAGCATTTGTCTGGGACCTAGTGATAGCAGTGACCTGGATTTCCCCCAACAGGGACTCAATCTCAATTAGATCCCCTTGGATGGCCCCGGTTTTGGCCAACTGATCAGCTAAGTCATTTCCAATTTTGTCTGGTCCCTCTACTTTGGAATGACCCTTAATCTTTTTCCAATAGATGGTCATCCCATTCGATGTGACCAGATCATCAATGTTTTGGATCAACTTCCCATGTTTCAAGGGTTTGTTGTTAGCACATAACATGCCTCTGGTTTTCCAATTAATCAGGTGCTCCACGAACCCGTTCCGTACATAATCCGAATCTGTGATTATGACCAGTTCGTGGAGTTGATGCTGGACAGCAGTGAGGATGGCATGATGCACAGCCATCAATTCTGCCACCTGACTACTTCGGGGACCAATTTTGTATCCAGCGGAGGGTTCTGGGGACTCAGTCACCCATGCATTCCCTACGCCGGCCACCAGTTCTTTCTCCCCGTTGTTGTCAACATGGTAAGAGCATCCATCCACATACACAGTGGGCATTCCCTCACACTTGTCTTCTTCAAAGACTTTGTGTGGGGAATTAAGGTATGCCTCCATGTTGTCCTTGATTTTCAGACTTTCGTCCTCGAGACAGTTTTCTCTGGCACAATCATGCAAGTCAGCCAGACCTTGCGCGAGGGGACTCTTCTTGTTTTGGCCATATCTGACCTCCACAGGAAAGCCTTGCATTGACAGAATCCAGGAAGTAATTCGGGAATTACTCACATTTCCGGCCCGGATTCTGTCACTTTGGAGATATTGCAGAGGCTGGTGTGGAGTCTCCACTATGATGTGCTCCCCCTGGATAAACGGGCGGTAATTCTTCAATGCCCACACCGTCGCCAGGAGTGCCTTCTCACAATCGTTGAATTTCTCCTCCACAGAGGATAAAGTTTTGCTCGCATATGAGATTACTTTATTGACCTTGTCATGCTTTTGGTATAATACTGCCGTCAAGCACGTATTAGAGAACCCTGTCTCCAGGAAGAACTCCTTGTTTCTGACAGGGTAAGCTAGGCAAGGCGCTTGTGAGAGGCTTCTCTTGAGTTGTTTTACTGCCTCGGCTTGTTCTGGACCCCATTCCCACTTGACCCCCCCCTTCAGGAGATGAATCAGGGGTCTGGTGATCTCTGCGTAGCCCTCAATGAACTTTCTGCTGTAATTAGTCAGTCCAATGAGGCTCCTTAGTTCCCGCAGAGTTGTGGGGTCTTTCAGTTTCTGAAGTGCTTCCACTTTCTTTTCCTGGGGACAGAGACCCTGAGGAGTAATCTCATGCCCCAAGAAATTAACACGGGTACTACACCACTGTGCTTTCTGAAAGGAAAGTTTTGCTCCGGCGGCCCTCAACTGTGTCAGAACATAACGGATCTCCGCTATGTGTTCCTCCACAGATGAACTTTTGATGAGGACATCATCTACATAAGCCAGGTTACCCCTTGCACCCAGGTCGGGCATGGCCTTATGTAGGAAAATGTTGAATTCATTGCCGGAGTTGAGGTATCCGAAGGGAGTCCGGGTCCATGTGTACTGCTGGCCCCCAAAAGTAAAAGCCAGCTTGTATTGGTCCTCCCTACTGACAGGCACAGTCCAGTATCCATTGGTCAGGTCTATTGCAGTGAATACCTGTGACCCCTGAATCTGGGCCAGCCCTTGGTCAATGTAGGGCAGAGGCCATCGGGAAGTATGGACCCGTTTGTTGAGCTCCCTAAGGTCGACGCAGAGTCTCCACTGGCCGTTTGGCTTCAATATTCCCAGCACCGGATTATTGAAGGTGCTGTGGACTGGACGGATTATTCCCCTGGACTCAAGGTTCTTAATTATTTCAGTAAGGGACTCCATTGATGCGAGAGGCAAGCGATATTGTTTCACAAACACAGGAGTCATGCCAGGGTCCGTGGGGATTGTGGTTGTGTGGATGTCGGTGCGGCCACAGTCATATGAGTCTACCGCAAAGAGATCTTGGAAATCCAAGAAAACTTGTTTCAACTTTTGCTTTTGTTCCAGAGTCACACAGGCATCAGCTAGGTTGACTCTCTCTTCCACCATCTGCCTGAAGCCTGGAAAGACTTCTGGTTTGGCTATTTCCGCGGCCTCCTCCAGCTGGGTGGAGAAGTCCCTGGTCAGAGTGCTGATTTGGACCGGAGGCTTCAGGTGGGAAAGGCAGCCCTCATGTACCTGGAAAATCACCTCATCCCTCCTGAAGTCACACGTCACATCTTCCTTACCATAAGGGCAGGAAGTGTACACCAGGAAGTTCCCCCCATGCCGGGTAAAAATCCTGTTTGGTGTTGTGTTGTCATCACTGTCACTGTCAAAGCAGTCCTTGGGGATTGGCCCTAACAGTTCATTTACAAGATCAATGGAGAAATGTCGGTCATCAACCGCCATTCCAATAATGGTGCCTGCGGCTAGAGTAATACTCTTTAAGTCGCTGTTATCCACCTCTATTGGAATAGTGTCATGTTCTATGTTGACTAATGGTGTTGGGTTTACCCCTAACCCTTGCTGTTGGAGAGAAGCATTTAGATGTATGTAAGCATCAGGGTTTTTCAAATGTTGTCCTCTTTTAACTTTCACTTCCAGGGAGAATTGTCGGGTCCTTTCTGGGATGGTGACTTCCTCTTTAATCTGAATTTCAACTGCATAAGGTAGCAATTGAGCTGACCTAAATGCTTTTTCTGGATCATCAAAGCCCATGGGATTATCCGCTAATCGGGACCAAGCTTTGAAGTTTATTAGGTCCAAACTAATGGCAAAGCGATTGAGAATGTCACTGCCTAAGTAAAAGGCGGCAGGGACGTCTCGCACGACCCAACAATTGTGGACTATGCTCTTGTTGCCAATGGAGATTTTGAGCATACACCTGCTTGGCAGGAGATGTTTGGAATTAGGTGCTTCCAGGTCCATTTCCCATTTGTCTATCAGTTTGAAGGTGGGAATGGCTGGATCTTTTGGAAGTTGGCGAAACATGGCTTCGCTGATGAAGCTCTTACCGTTGTTCACACACACTCGAGCGAGAACAGAGTCCTTCCCATCATTTAACTGAACAGGGATGAACAACTGCTCTCCAATTTGCTGAATATCAGCCAGGCTTTGAGCTGATTTCACATCTTTCTGGACTATAGGAGTGGGAGTTTCAGATTGTGGATTGGTATAGAATTTCAAAGTGTTTCCTTCCAGCGTGGAATACCACTTTAGACTGGAAGGAAGGTTGATTTTCAGAAATAGAGAGGACCCCCCATCACCAGTCTGTTGTCCTACTGCTATGACTGTCACGTCTGGAATTTGGTTGTTCTGGAAGTGAAATTCTACTTGGTCAGATTTTTGTTCAACCATGTGGCAGGTGCCGTTTAAACTAACATGGTTGACACTCTGTTTTAATTTTATCGGTCGGCTAGTCTGGGTCCAGAGGACCTTGTTTACGCAATCTATTAGGGGTGACAACCTTCTCAGGAGGTCATTCCCTAGTAAACAAGGGGTGCCCTCTGGGGTCACAACTATGACCGGGTGTTTCAACTTATGTCGCCCAATTTTAATGTCCAAGTCTGCAGTCCCCTCAACGGGAATTTCCTTCCCGTCAAAGTTCTGCAGTTGTCCAGGAAGAGAGGTGAGAGGAATTTGGTAATTCTCTCCCCTTCCTGCATTCAGTTCATCAAAGGCCCTTCTGGACAGAAGGGTAGCTTGAGATCCAGTGTCCACCAGTGCCAAAATTGTACCCTGTCCCTGTACTTGTACCGGGGCATAATATCTTCCCTCCTTCTCCTCAAGGGGGCACAGATAATGTACATTTTTGGACAACTGGTGGGCTAACTTTCTGGTTTTGGACATCGCTAGCGAAGAGATTTGGGCAGAATTCTGTGGAGAGTCTTGGGAATCTGAAAGAAAAATTTGGCAACTGGAGATCAGAGCCATTGTGGGTTCCCCTGGCTCCGGTTCTGGCCGCCCCCCCCTTTTTGGAGGCAGTCACCAGGATGGGTTTGAACCAGGGGATTTTCTTGCTGTTGGTTCTGGGATGAGATGGTGGGCGGCGGTAGCTCAGTCTCCACATCTCCCCAGTCTGGATTTGCATCCCTAGGGACCCATTTTTCTTTGGGAGGAGTTCCCCCCTCTCTGAAGGAGAAGATCCTTTTCCCAGGATCCTCTGAGGATCCCTCTCCCTCAAATTGGAAGATCTGTACCTCCTCCTCAAACTGAGTCTGTTTGGGTCTTTTGTTTCTCCTACCCCCCCTCTGCTCCTTAGGAGGCAGACTTTCAGGGGCAAGAGATTTTGTTTCCGGTTCCTGGGTTTCCAGGGGCTGTTTACAAGTGAGGAAGGACGCTTCCTCCAAGGCTTTACACCCCCCTTCCCCTTGTGCCTCCTCCCTGGGAACCGGTGAGTTATCGGGGTGCTGCCCCCGTCATTGTTCTGGAGCACCAGGTCCAGAGTTGGGTGCGTTCTGCGCCGGCATGCTGATCTGAGGGTTCTGCTGCGCCCTCAGTATATGACCCATATCCCGCGCCATGTTTTGAACCTGGCGCTCTAACTGGGAAACCCGCTCAGGCTGATACGGGGCCCTGTTTTCTCCCCTGGGCTGATCCCGGGAAGGGTAGCTATCCCTCCTCTGGTAGTACCCCGGGTTGGGAAGATTTGGGTACCCCTCCACCCTTGGCCTCCCCTCTCCCGGATTCAGGGGTCTGGGCTCAGGGAATTGGGGAAAGAAGGATGGATGGTTTTGGGGCTGAAAGTTGGGTGGATACCTGGGGAAAAAGTTCTGCCCAGGATTTAGCGAGTTTCTGCCCTCCGGTGGGAAGTTAGGAGGGAAGTTCCCTGGGTTAGGTGCTTGGCTGGATCCCCCCCCTTGGGCTGGAGGAGTCCACACATAACCCAGGATGGGTCGATTTCCCTTGTAACGGGGACTTACATAATCAGGAGAGCGAGGGACCCCATTTGTGGGGCTGCCTCCTTGGCTCCCTGTCTGTGACTGACCCGAGGACCTCCTGGGCCTAGCATTATTAGGTGCAGGCAGGTTTTTAGGCCCCCCCATCTCCAAATCCAAAACGGGGGTGACCTTTACCTCTGCCACCTTGGCAGCAGCAGGGGTGCTGTTGGCTTTGGGGTTTTTCTGGGCATTACTTTTGCTATCTATCGGTTTCTGCACCTCATAGATCCGGGTAGCCTGTTCAATGACCCAGTCTAAAGATCTTTTCTCGTGAAAATCCCTCACGAGCTGGGTCATGATATATTTGGGCAAGGCATGGAAAAACGTATTTATAAATTCTCTGCTATCTGTGCGCACCCTTCTGGTGGTCTGTGCAAAAGCACGCTTTAACTTTAACAAATTCTTGTGGGGCCTGATCCTCCCCACATTGCAAATTGTAGGCTGCCTTGCGAGCCTCTTGAGGATTTCTGTGAACAGAAAAATGTTTCAAGATGGCCGCCTTATAGGTGGACCATCTTAAATGATTTTGGTCCTCCAGCCCCGCAAAGAAACTGGAGTATTCCGGGGAGAAGGTCCACTTTACATATTGAATACAGCTTTGGCTGTCCTTCATATGGAAAGTCTCCATCATTTGCTCAAACAACTCTAAGTGCTCCCAAACAGAATACTTAGCGTTCTTATGGTAAGGCGTGATGACGCTCCTGATCGCCTTAATCTGCTTTAAAGGGTCCTTAAGCAAGGCCCTTTTTGTCTTATTGGCCCTTTTGGTCCGGGTAACCCTGGTCCAATCGTCCTCGGACTCAGAGGCACTGCTCCCAGAGGTTCCCGTCTGTTCTTCCAGGTTTTCCCGGATTCTGCGAGCCTGGGAATGGCTGGCAGAATGTGGGGACCTGGTCTCCTGTGTCCTGCGCAGTTCAGCGGAGTCTTCAGATTCCTCCTTGCTGCCAGGATTTGATGGGTACCCCCTCCACTGACCTAACTGGGCAGAGGTTTTCAGGATGCCCTTAATGGGCCTACTCTCCTGGGGTTCCCCATTGAACTGTACTGTACTTGGGTGCCCATACCCAGATGCCCACCCCTCCATTCCTGAGTGGTACTGGCCTATGAGCCACATACTCTTAGCTGGATAGTAATCTGCCATCCCTGCGGCCCTGTGCTCATGTGCGCCAGGGGACATGGGGGTGGCAGAGTCCAGGGACTGAGAGGTATGAGGGCCTCTGGTACTAGGGCTCCTGAGGTTATGCTCCGGAGTTTCCCTTTCCCAGCGAACCTCATCTCTATCCGCCCCTGCTCCCTGCTGCAATGCAAGAGCCTGCATGTGTGCCTTCAGTTCCTCAGTTAAGGCCTTACTGGACTCTATCAGTCTCTCCTGCATCGCTACCTGTTGTTGGAGCCTATCATTGTGTTGACAGAGGGCCTCATTTTCCCTCTGTGCTTCCTGGGTGGTCCTGGAGAACTGGGCCAGTCTTTGCTGCAGGAGGGTTACCTCCTGAGCTGTGTCCCTATTGGCCTGCTCCTTTCTTGCTAGAGCATCCTCCACCCTCCTGGTGTGCTCTAGCAAGTTCTAGTGTTCTTTTTGGAGGTCACCCAGTCCCTGGTGGGCCAGGTGATTTTCTTCCATTTTCCTTTTTAAATGGCAGACTTCCTGGCCTAAGGCGTCTCTTTCCTGACTAAGAGCCTGCATTTGTGCCGCCAGGTCGTCCCTTTGCCTTTGAAAGGCACCAGCTTTCTGGCGTTCTTCATCAAACTCTGCCTGGGTATCCAGGTCTTTCAAGATCAGCTTGTTGCTCTCTACCTTCACTCTATCTAGATGACTTTGCAGGGTGGCTACCTGCTCCGTGCATGCCCTGTTAAAGTCTAATTGTTGCTCCAGCTTTTTCTGGCTCTGCAGTAAGGAGTCCAAACTGTCTTGGTGCTCCTTCTGCAGGGCCAGAAATCTAGTATCCTGTTCTACCTTTTCCTGTTGCAGCACATCCATATCCTTCTTTATTTTAATGATGTGCTGCCTACCATCATCTTCTGACTCCTGGCTCCTCTGCAGCCTCTGCTCAGAAGAGACCAGGTCAGATTGGGCCTTCTCTAACACGATCTGTTGCCTATTTGCCAGATTTTGGCTTTCAGCACATCTATCCTGCATGTCTCCCATATATAGGTACAGGTATGCTGCTATCCTGGCAATCTTATTGTGTTCCTCTTTGGCTTTAGGAGCCATATATAGTTCACTCAGGGCCACATGTAATGGACCCTGATCTCTCCATAAGTCTGACCCTGTTTCAGTGGCCTGTCGCGTGATGGCCTGCAACCAGGCATCCTGGCCCTGCTCAGCCCATTCACCTCTCACAAATAGTTTATGTAAGAAGTGCTCTCTGGCTATTTTCATGTCTACTAAGGTCGTCATTCTAGAGATTGGTCTCTGTCCTAACTTACAGAAGTTAGTATTTTATTTTTTTGCAGAACAGAACTTTTCTTGGAGTGTCCCTTTTGAGGAATGCTTCACAGCGTAATGCAGCGTGGTGATCCGACCGGATGTATGTATCCCGTCAGTTAGCACACTGTATTAAGCTGCACAAGTGGTAAATCTAACCCAACGTCTCGGCTCGAGCCCCCAATTTGTAAGAGGATTCAATTCAGCACTACAGCTAAGTTAACGCCTAGTCTAGAATACTGAATGAAAACCCTTATTGATATATCTTTAGGTCCAGTTCATGCGTTCTGGATGACTACCCCTATATAACACCCCTCTCTTGGAATCCCCCTGACCCCCACTGAGCCAAGAAGTAGTTCTGTTTTGCAAGTTAAAAGGGTTTATTTGATAATTTAAACAATAGATATGTATATGACACTTTATAATAAATTAATAATTGAATATCACACTTAATCTGATATGATACAGATTAACAACAGAGAATCTGGCACTAGCACACTTCTTTATAATTACTAAGGAGTTGAGATGAAATGGATAAGGTAGCACACTGGTAAATAGGTACAGAAGGATAATGTGGTAGAGAATGCTTTATAGGGTTCAAGGAAATGCAAGGTTGAATGAATGAAATGCAGTATAGAAAATACTCAATATGATTTCAACAAAACAATGTAATCACTTTTCTCTGGCTATTCACTCCCCCCCTCTTTATGCAATGCAAGGGAATGGGAGGAAAGCACACAGTTCTCAGAAATGCAATCAATGTAATCAGTTCAATCCCCCCCCAAGCTTAGACAACAGAAGTTTAAAACACAGATAGGAATTTTGAAAACACAGGCCCAAATGCTTTGATGTGTGCTAGCAATGGATGAGAAATATGCTGGAAATGCTTTTTAATTCCCTTTCAGAGGTTCAGGGTGAGTGGTATCTAGTTAATATTAGTCCAGGCTCACACTAGCAATGAGGCAGGGATAGTTAGCAGGTTAAACGAATTTCTGGCAAATGGAAGGCAAGCAGCAGCAGTTTTTTACATGTGAAGAAATTTGCAAATCGCGGCAAAATTCGCGGATGCGTGTTCCGCGATTGCGGTAAAACTATAAGGGGTAGGAATGCGGTTCTAGGTGCGATTCAAAGCTAAGATTCTAAGCTTTCAAATAAAAGTTATTGCAAGTCTCTAGCACAAACGGTTGCGGAGATATGAGCGATTTTGTGAAGGTCGTTTTTCAGATTTGAAATTTTAAAGTTCAAAAAGACAAGTGCAGCTTTACAAATGACAGGTGACAGTTAGGAGGCAGTTCTACTTAGATTAAATAGGTTGAATTATATTATTTTAACTAGGAGATTGGATCTGCACAGTTTTCTAGGTACTCACACTATATTCTTGAGTGAAATGGGCCTCATCACGGATCTGGTCAGGGTTTTAGACTCGCCTCTGGTCTCTGCACTTCACAGTGATCTGGGTCAGCTCTCTCTGGTTCTCTGGTCTGGGTCTCTAGTTCTGGATAGATTGAAGTCTCTAGTTTGGCTCTCTGGAGGTTTGATGAATTTGAAGTCTGGATCTCTGGATGTTGTATGGTCCGGCAGAGTGCGTTGCAGCAAATGGAATTGAAGGTCTCTATCTGTCCTGTCTGTCTGCTTTTATGTGTTTAGAATGTGGGTGTGTTCTAGCATCACTGACCCTACCTCTCTCTCAGCTTCTAATTGGTCAAACTTCCATTTCTCATTTGATTGGCGAAGGAGCTGTGAGTTAGAGTGATGTCATCCATTTATGATCTCTTGAAACAACTCCCCTATCATCTGTGCACCCAAATCTATATATGATCAAAATCCATATTTCACAGTTACACAGTTGTTTGAAATTACACATACATGGTGTGGCTGAATTTAGCCATGTCTCTGTCCAAATCTGCTCTTTCTAGGAGCTTGCATTCAAAATGGCAACTTCTAGCACTTTTTCATGTGCTGAACAACATTGGATCTTCATTAAATTTTATACAACTGTTCCTCACATATCTACCCACATACCAATGCATTTTCGTTTGTCTAGCTGAAACAGGGAGTCTGTAATATTAATAAACAATGGGGTTTTGCCCCAGAACATCACACAAATTGGAGTTTGGGCTTGAATTAAAGGTACATTTTTTAAATTAAAGCTCTCAAAGTTATACATTTCTGTCATTTGATTACAAAGAGTTATCAGTGTTTTTGTAAAATATATATTTTACTTTCAATTCAGTCCTCGGAGTGTTGAAGTCCGCCTCCAAGACTTGGGTGGGTCAGTCACAGATCTCTGCTGGCTGGCAGATCTTTGTTGACAGCAAACATCCAGAATTAACATATTCCTTTCAGAGGAAAGGGTCCTTTGTGTGGTGTCTGGCAAGCTCACATCAGGAGGCCAGGGGGCCACTTTGCATTTAATTAACAGAACCCTGTTATTTCCTGGCTTCTTGTGTTGAGTTCTGAAGTGTCAAGAGTTCTCAGGACAGGCAACCCCTTTGAACCTTTGATGAAATAAGACCCCTTTCTTTGCACTCATGCAGTTTGCAAGACAGCTCTCCTGTCAGAGTTTAGACCGCTAGCGCCACCATCAGGATTTTGTGGTTACTGCATCCATCCTTGGGATTTTTTCTTTTAGATTGATTCCTTTCAGCAAGTGATATTATATGGAGTAGATTGTCCATGTTCAGGACATGGCATTGGTGTGTTTCTGCAGTAAAGTAATTCTGTGCCCATGATTTTGCCATATTTGACATTCAAGAAAAATGAATTCCCAACAGTATGGGTTTGCTTTTGGCAATCAGCATTGCATCTCTGAACTCACAATATAGGCAAAATGGGATTTTCCTGTGCATTTTCTGGGGAGCTCTGGCCATTATGATGTTTTCAATGCCAGTACTGCACAGTTTTGAGGTAGGGCCCGGATGCATGGGTAAATACATCCCACAGTATGTGCCCATTTACCACAGCATGCCGGAAAAAGGAATAGGGTGGTATGTACAGCCATTACCATTAAGTACTGCATGTAGTGCATCTTTAGGTGCAATGTTCTATGGGAAGTGGAATGAGAGTGATAGGGGTCAATTAGACAGAACCAACATGAATAAGTTTGAGGAGATAATAATGAAGCCTGTGGGTTGTTCCATTTTCCATAAAGCACAAGTAATAGCCCCAGAGCCCACGAGGAAAAGTACACGGAAGATAACACGACAAAATAGACGAGATAGATTGTCCCCGCCAGAAAAAACATCTGTAATGACGTTTCGTGTAAGAACAGAAGGGGACAAAGATGCAATTCCCCCATTTTACATGGTGAATTATAGCCCAAGAACTGTCCCTTTTTGTCTAAAAAAGAAAGGCTCTTTTTCAGTCGGAACATATACTGGTTGTATGAATACAGTGGTACTAAAATGGGAAATAGAACCAGTATACGTAGGTGATCCAGTTTATTTTATATGTGGAGAGAAAGCATACCCTTGGTTGCCCAGAAACTGGGGAGGTACATGTTACCTACGGCTACTGTTCCCAGGAGTATTCCTCTTAGAAACAGCAGCCATGGCCAGATTATCCAGAACTAGGGTCAAAAGGACTGACGAAGGTATTTTAATAGCAACTGATGTAGCGAAATCATTCATTCCATTCTTAGGACAGATAGTGAACTCCTATAATATAAGGCAACTGTCCAGAATCCTAAAGAATACAATAAACACAACAACAGATATATTATTTAACATGACGCTGGAAGAAAGAGGAATAAGGTTAATGACGCTGCAAAATAGAATGGCTCTCGATGTAATCCTGGTTGATCGTGGGGGAATTTGCAAAATAGTGGGATCAGCATGTTGCGTTTATGTCGATGACTATTCCCCTACGATCTTTGAAGCAATAAAGAAAAGGCATGTTCTAAGCTCTGAACTCCCCACGGGAGAAGGGAGCTGGGGAATAGGATCTTGGTTTTGGGGAATACTACGATCTTGGGGATGGAAGTTGATCTCAATATTAGTAGTGGCGTTCACAATAACGTGCTGTTGTTGTATACATTGTTTACCCATAGTTTGCACAGAGGTAACTGAGGGATGTACGGAAGGATGCATGCATATGATAATAAAGAAAAAACAACCTCATGATCGAACTAGCCCAGACCCAAATGAGATGAGAGCAGTGAAAGAGTTGATGGCAATAGATATTGATGAAGACGATGATGTCCACGATAGCATGCAAGACTCAGACATAAGTACTTCAGATTCATCATCACTAGAGGAGGTTTCAATAAATAGTTGAGACGTTTGGCATACGGCCAAAGGAGGGTTTGTCAGTCTAGAAATACGGATACCTCTACTTTGAGACTGCAAACGCATTTTGGTGGCCGTGGACCAACCCTCTCATGTGAAATACGACAGAATATAGGTATTCGAGTTTGCCAATGAACGGCCATTTTGATGTAGCAAGATCCGCCATTTTGTTTTCTAACCATTGCTCATTGCTTTCTGTTCCTATTGCTTCGCAGTATATTTTCCGCTTACACTGCTCGACTGTGGAACATTGTTGTCTTGTGGGATGTTTTTACCCATGCATCCAAGCCCTACCATAAAACTGTGCAGTACTGGCATGGAAAACATCATGATGGCCAGAACTCCCCAGAGAGTGCACAGGGAAAACATGAAGAATAGGCTGCCACCCATTTTTGCCTATGTTGTGAGCACAGGAGGGCACCGCCTAAAACCACCATTGGGCTACACACACAGTAGCCTGAAACCATTGAGAAGGGCAATGCTGATTGCCAAAAGCAACCCAGAACTGTGGGGAATTCATTTTCTTAATAACAACATTGATGCAATACCGGTACTCACCACTATCAGAAAGCCGGCGTTTTAAAACCACCAGACTTTTGTGTAAAACTGAACAGAGGAACCCAAACCAGGCCAAAGAAAGACTTGCTAAGAGGTGGATACAATGTAAAACTATATTCTGAAATGACTTGAAGGAAGTAATTATTTAATGTATATGTAAAAATTGTAAGTTTTGATTTAAACTGGGAACTAAAGTGACATTTAGCTGAATTCTGCCTGACAACTACCCCCGACAGGAGAAACCTGCTCAGCCACTCTTCCCAGGCCTAGCTGCATCCTGCTTCCCCACCAAAAGGAGTTTACACCTCTCTGATTAGATTAGGGGAGGGGCACCTGCAGGAGGTTGAACAAAGCCTTGTCCTGGACTCAGGCAAATGTTATATTGGGGGGGCCGTAAAGCGGCTTCCTCTTGGGAGAAGTGGGAGGAGAAGTGCCTCTGGGAGCCACCCGAGCTGGAGGCGGGGGCAGACAGAAGCTTCCCACATGTGCTTTGGAACCTAAACCACACCCATCTGGGCCAGAGCATAATTCTAAAAAAGATGGATAATTCATAGTACGGACTTGTCAGAATTATATAAGTAATATCATTATTCTGGTGATTTTTCTGTGCACGTTTTAAGAGGTGTTAGGACCCTATGGTGTATTCTAGGGGGTTGCTAGCGGAAAATAGGGTCTTACTCCAAATGTCTGCATGTTAAAAATCTGACACTTCATCAATTAATGTCCATACTCCTTGCGCACATGTGTGTAATTTTTGGTAAATGTCCGATATTGGTAATCCAGTCAAAAAGCGCAAAATGTTGTCATTTTTGAATGCAAGCCCCCAGGAAGATCAGAGGCGGACAAGCATGGACCATAAGGAATATATAATGTGTACATGTAATTTCAACAAATTGTGTATCTGGGAAATATGTATTTGAATCAAATATAGATTTGTGGGCAAATTGACCAGGGGAGGATTCTCTGACCCATAAACAGACCTCATCATGATGACAATCCATTTCCTTACCCCAATCATGGGAGAGGGGAGAATTGGGCCAATGACAAGTAGAGAGTGGCAGGCTCAGTTATGCCACGCACACACCCACTTCCAAAACACATAAAAAGAGACTGCTGGGACAGGTAGGGACATTCATTTTCCATTTCTGCGGAGCATTTTGACGGCCGACATCCCATCCAGACAGAGACCAGAACTTTATTTCAGAACCTAAAGCAAGGGCCTAAACCCACAAACTGAGAACTCTTCTCAGCAGGCCTCAGCATCCTTAAAATCATTTGCAAACTATTCAACAGCCGGGCGAGCTGTTTGAATTCTTTGCCAAGAACATTTGCCGGAAACGCAGACCAGGCCCAGACCGCTGTGAGCAGAACCAGAAATCCAGATCGCTGTGAGCAGAACCGGTGCCTGATTGACCCACCGTGCAGAGAGAACCGCCGCTGGACGTGCTGACCAGATCTGTGACGAGGCCTATTTCAAATTTATATTGTGAGTACCTAGCAGAACTGTGCAAAACCAATCTCTTAGTTAAAATAATCTAATCCAAACTATTTAACCTAAGTAGAACTGCCTTCTAGTAATCCTGTCATCTGTCATTCTGAAGCTGCGAGCTGTCATCTGTCATTCTAAAGCTGCAAACTGTCACCTGTCATTTTGAGTTTTACTTTAAATCCGAAAATCTACCTTTATTAAATCGTCCGTATCTCTGGAACCGTTTGTCCTAGGAACGAGATTTAACTTTCCTCTGAAAGCTTCCTCTGAAAGCTTAGAATCTACTCCCTATACTTTTTCCCCAATCGCGATTTACGCACTCGCGAAATTTACCGCGATTTGCGATTTTGGATCAATTTCTCCACTTGTCAAAATAGCAGCTCCATTCCTTCCTTTGTTAAAATCCGTTTGCAACCTGGTAATAACTTATAGAGCATTGCTAAAGTGAGCCTGAACTAATACCAACAAGCATCTCTCACTCACCTTGAATCTCTAGAGGGAATTAAAATCAGTTAGCACATTTTCCCATCCATTGCCATCACATTTAAAAGCATTTTGGGCCTGTGTTTCAAACTTCTACCTGTTTCCTCTAAGCTTGCTGGGGGGGAACTGAATTCCGTATTGTATTTGATTGTATTCCTGAAGACTGTGTGTGTTACTTCCAACTCCTTGCATTGCATATAGGGGGGGGTGAATTGCCACCAGGGGAAAAGTGAACATATGATCTCTTGTGTAACCATATCAGTTGTTTTTCTGTACTGCATTTATTCCACCTTGCATTTCCTTGAAACCATAAAGCATTTCAGCTACCTCATCCTGTATACTACTTCTAAGTAACCAAATCAGTTTACCAGTAGAACATTATCCATTGTTGATCACTGTCATATTTTAAGTGTGATATCCAATATTAATTTATTATAAAAGTGTGATAGATATATATATATTGTTATATTTCTCAAATAAACCTTGAAAATTTGCAAAACAGACCTACTTCTTGGCTCAGTGGGGTCAGGGGGATTCTAAGAGAGGGGTGTTATATAAGGGTTGTCATCCAGAATACATGAACTGGACCTAAAAATATATCAATAAGGGTTTCCCTCAGCATCCCAGACTAGGGATTGACTTAGCTGTAGTGTTGAAGTGAAGCCGCTTAACAGTCTGTATGTGAAAAGGACAAGGCCGCCAGGCCGTGAGGATAACAAGAGTTTGCTGAAACACAAACGTAGGCAGCGCCAGGATGAATGCCCGGCTCCCTCCCGAATGTAGCCTTGAAGCAGAGCTGCAGGGCATTTAATCATTTCACAGCTGCCAGCCAGTCTCGTTATATGGTAGAATATGTTAGAATAATACCGCTAAAGGCTTGAATTATGCCGTTCTAAGGGCCCCCCTTTGCTGAGCCCGCTAGAGCATGTCGGCTCCCAGGACGCGAATAGCACCTGATATATAGCAAGGTCCGGAATGCAACTCCCCCCCGTATGTAGTTCGCTTCAAAGAACAGAAGCGTTGTGTTCTATTCAATAACCAAAAGATGCCTTTGCACTCACAAATTGCAAATTGTTACTAGAATAGATGTTTAAGGGTGTCATAGTGGTCGGAGATGTCCATCATCACACCAAGTTCAAAGAAACCCAATAAAGGGGGGTGTTAACCATGTCATAGCTGATTGTTTGATATGCATTTTGTATATATATGTAACTGATGTACGTAATTTGCTCTCTTGCGTCCCTCGAGGTCTAGAGATACACGTCGCGGGGCGTGAGACCGAGTTGGCCAACTGAGACTTTTGCTTTGCAATAAAACCCTAGCTTTGGGAATACAATCTCATGTCTGGCGTCTCGATCGTGTGTGGTGACCCGCCTTGTTTCCATAGACGTCAGGGTCCCCTAGGGGCCCCTTTCAAGATGATGGAAAAAAATGAATGTTGGGAGTAGAAATACAATGGTACAGCATTTCTTCTAATGCAGCAAATAATGCAACAATGAAATTAGTGTTTAAAATACAGTGGTGCACCAATTGATCTTATAGCACCAAAAATACAACATTACTCTGGGGCAAAGTTAAGTACAAGAATTAACACAGACATGCATTTAGCAATAAGTTTAGGACAAGGGACATTCCTATTCTGAATCATTATTTGATTGACATGGGATACATACCTCCAATATTATCTCACCATCATTATCAGCATCCTCGAACAACTGCCCGTCCGTCACTGTACTCAGTGGTTGGACTGTGTCAACACATAAAACTGTATGCCACTCATCTCCCTCCTCGTCAGTCTCTATCAATGCTATCTTACAATCTGCCATCAGCACCCCCTCCAGATCTAACGTGATAATGGTCCCTGGAGCATGTCCTTGGGGCACAGCTGGCCTAAACAATCATTCAGAGTGAACTCTCCATGGTGTGTTCCTGATGCCTGGCACACAACTCAGCAACACCGTTTGCTCCATACATAAACCAATCTGGGTGCAAAGGTACTTCTCTAGTGGTGCCATCACTGCACAATGCTCGTGTTATCACCAGGAACCTAGCATGAAATATTCCTGGTGTGAAGCACACCCGCCCTTCTTCCGAAAAAAGAGATTGTCATATTCAACTTGCTGAACAGATCCCTGCCTAACAAGTTGCCTGGGGTTGCAGTAGAAAAAAATAATAGGGCTAACACCTCTTGGTTACATACCTTGATGGGTAAGCATTCTGTAAATTGAAATGAATGTATTGCCCCAGAGAACCCTTGCATGCCCATTACCCTTCCGATAGGGGAAAGCGTGCTTCTTGTATGCATGATTTTGTTGCACCTGTGTCAACAATATGAACAGATGATCTGTTGCCTATCTCTACACCTGCCAGGGGTTCCTCTTCCGGGTCAGCAATAACTAATAGGACTGGGCACGCCAAAGCTCTGTGTTGGCTGTCCTAGTCTGGTTATGTGTTCCACTCTGGGAACACAAATGGATTATCACCTAGCACACTTGCCCCAGTTTACAGTGTCACTGTGCCATTGGGCACAGCATTTTTAACCGACAGCTGTGGTGCTGACTGTTGTGTGGCAGACTGTTGCGATGTGGCTGTGCGTACACCGGCATGCTGTTCGGCGCTGGGAATTGCATCTGTGGTGCCACCGGTGCCCGATATTGATATTTGGTCTGTTGGACCTGCTGGGTCACTTGTGCTGGCACCGCACCATACAGGGCACTTGGAGGCATCATCCCATACTGCTGTGGATATGGGACCGGAGATACAGGACCTGGGCTACCGGTCCACTAGGCTATGCTCTGGGATCTTGCGCTGCCACTTGCCTACTCTTATACTCTCCCGCTAAATGGCCCATTCTCCCACATGACCAACATGGTTGAGGTCCACCAAATATCGGCCCACTCCGCAAAATCCTCCTCTACCTTCAAAGAATTCTTCTCTCCCTCGTGACTAACCTTCCTGATACCTTTGCTGGTAGCCCCACTGAAACCCACCCTGGTACCCTCTTTTGTAAGGATAACTTTCATACCATCCTGCCCACTGTGGACACATTCTTTGCTCCACTGGTGCCGTTCGTGAAACCACTTGCCCCACAGGTTGCCCCATAATCACTGCCCCTTCAATGCTCAACTTCACTCGTTTTTTCTGTAACAACTTCGCTTCACTGTTCTGCAACCTGTTCCCCACCTCCTTCTCTCTCTCCAGCCTTCTTCTACAATGTTGTACTATGATTGCCTGAATCTCTGCACATCCCTTAGCCTCCATCTGCACTACTATATCCAATTATTTCTGCAAATCCTTTGGAAGTCCTTTCTTTAGCATGTGATAAAATATTGTAATAGTCTTGTTCCATGGTTCCCCTGCCTCAGCCCGCCACATCTCTTGAATTTTTAATATATAGTGTGCTGGGTCTTCGTCCTTTTTTATGGACCTTGCCATTATCAAATGTATGTCTCATCTGTCGGGATACGCTGCTTGTAGGTCAGCCCATACTTTAGCTCGACAATCATTAAAATGTGCACCATCATGCATATAATCACCCATTTGTATCTCTGGATACCCATATCTTTCCAAATGTTGTCCGATAGATCTCCTAATAACTTGGTGAACAAAACTTTCATGTCCCCTATCACTAGTGTAATACCAGCGTTTTTTTTAAGTGCATACATCCATTTACCTGCCCACGCTAAGAGTCTGGAACTGTTCTCCCTCCTGCTTATCCAGTGACTTTCCCCCCCCGTGGCTACCCCTTCACCACTGCCATGTGACCTGGTGATGCCCTAAGCATAGGACCCCACAAAAGTTCTACCCTCGGGATCATTCTAGGCAGTCCCTTGTCTACCTGTTCATCACCCGAGCCCCACTTCTCCTCCTCTGCTCCCACATCAATGTCCGACTTATTGACTCATAATCTAGACCGCCCTCCCTTGGAAATCCCTCTCTATACCTGTTATTGTTATATCTTCATCCTCTTTTTCAACATGCACATGCCTACATCAACGTCCAACTTATTGACTCATAATCTAGACTGCCCCTTTATACCTGTCACTGTTATATCCCCATCCTCTTTTTCAACATGCACATGCCTAATAGCAGTGCTATCGATCCTAAATGAAATATTGACTGCTCTCCATTCATCGGTGCTGAATGGGGCTCTTCAATCGGGGTGCATGCGGAATATTCTGCTGGGGGCTCCATGATGTTTTTATAGGTCACAGTCCTTCTGTCGTGGCACTGTGTGGGGCACGCACTTGTGGTTGGCGTAACCTGAAGCTAGTTTCATAGGATAACACCTCTGTGGGGCTGCAGGGGATGTGATTGTTGTCAGGGTTTCACTGGACTCAGGGTCTATACCAGGTGCTGGTGTGACACAGGACACAAATATAACAATTCCTCCCCTTCTAGGCTCCTCAGGGATGTCTTCCGAATCCTCAACCATCCTCCAGAGCTCCAAAATGCTATTTCTATTCTTTAGCCTCTGCCACTTATACTTTGCAGCTAAATATGAATGCATGTAGCCCAGAACATCTTTGTTATTCATCTCTCCTTCGGCCCACGGCTTGTTATCCCTCTTCTCAAATCAGCAACCCACTCCCTATGATATTTCATTATCTTCTCTCAGCACAGCGGAAGCACTGTACACATATATTCAAGTTGGGTTAGGGAACTCTTAGTTACGTCAATTCTACACTTATAACTATACTTTGTTTAATATACACTGATCCAGCCAACTACATGCCCCCTCCCAATGCTGTCCACACTCCCCGTTGCACCCTCCATGTCCTTTTTACCGCACACAACACACACTTAGCACATCTCACCTCTCTTCACCGCTCTTCACACTACTCAAACACCACCAATCCACACAGCACTGGTAAAACAAGTGCCAGTAATATGGGCTATTTTTGCCTGTAAGGTGCTTGAATTCCCTCCAGCTCTGGAGGTAAATCAGGCACCTCACCGGTAAACTTGTAGTTCAAATCATGCTGGTATAGGGCTATGTTCATTCATCCCGGTTTTTTTCTATTCATTTTTTGCTGAAAATCTTTGACTGAAAAAACTAATCAGAAATGTGTTTTTTTATATTTGGTGGGGGTTCCCCCAAACGGCCCCTCCATTATGTATTCACTATTCCCCACCCCTCCACCCCTTATATGCACCTACCCCCTGCACTCAGCCCCATAGCCAACATTTATGGGCAAAAAACTCATTAAAAAACATGTTCATACGGTAATACATGCAATTGTATTTGATGTAATTGATTATGTACCGGCCAACTCATAATGAGGGCCCTTAACTCACAACTCAATACTATAACAATTATATACAAATGTTTTAGACCCTTCTGCATTCTCCTCTTCGAGACGAGGGAATTTACCACTTTACACTCCCTTATGCCAGGCAACGGGATCACTGGGCCTCCATATAATGGACCTCACCACTATTTTATTTGCAGTGCTGTCTTTCCTCCATAATGGAGAAGGTTCCTTTTAATCTCTTTTTCTTTACCTCATCAAATACCGTGATGTCACCTTTCCTCTCAACGGAAGAGATCCCCCTGGCCAATTCTATATACATAAATCATTATATATTGCCACATGGTCTTTTACACCCCTCACACTCACCATTTACTCACTCCACACATACACACTCTCCCCTGTTGTTTTCTTCCACAAAGGTGTGCTTTCATCTATTTATCCTCCTGAGCACCTCCAATATGGGGCCTTGTCAACAGCATCCCCAATCTGAAAGCAGTGCCCCATTCCAAGGAGCAGATAGGCCTTCTGCAAAACAGCCCCTGCGAACCTCTTCAGATAGTGCACGGGATCTGGTTGCTGCAGATGGGTGCCACACCCCAGGATGCATGGCTGGGACACTCCAGACCTCACAGAAAGTCTTGGATCAAGTCAGGGTCACTAAATTGTAAAGAAATAATGACCCAAAAACCAAACGTGAAAAATAATTAGAAAGGCCAAATAATCACTTCAACTTTTTGCAAAGGAAAACAAGGTTTATCACATGCAAACGGTCTCAGACAGTCCTGTAGAATTGAACTGACACAAAACTCGTCTCATCCCACAAGATTACATCTTTTATAATGGGGAATCATAACATTTGGTTATATTGGTTACAATGTTATCCCACCACCCTCATTGGCTACTACCTATAGATCATGCTAATGCCCCCCTATAGTCCCTGGACTGATTGGCCACACTTTCACTATGCCTTAACACGAGGTCACCCTACATCATCACTGTGGGATCCATGTACGGGATTGGTTGTTCAAACGTATTGATACATTAAAGAATTGAGACTGCCATGTGATGTGCACTCCTTCGTTCCAGGTGTGACTGCCAGAAGGCTGGTGAGGCCAACTGTGCTTTGATAGGACAACAGGCCTTCTCATTATACCCAATGCCATGACGCACACAAGCCACCTCTCCAACGTTGTACTTAATTTGCTGTTATCGCCATTGCTCCTCCTATCCCAAATAACAGGACGTTCCGGACACGGCTCGCCCCCTTATGTGCTTCAAGCCCCAGGTGCCCAGTAATGACGTGACTGGGGAACCACTCTTGAGTCTGAATTTCAAGGATTTATTTGCTTTGGTTGTGTATCTTTGTATAATTCATATGGGATGGCCACTCTTGGGGAGGGTAGCAGTGCTCTCAAATATTTGCTTCGCCTCTTGCATCAAAGGAAAGGGGGTTTGCTTTCAGAGCTGAGCTACACAGAGCCTTAGCTCCACATCAGGGCCTGCTTACTTCGGACTATTTCTTTGAACACAACAACTAAACACATGGGCCCTCATTACAACACCGGCGCTAAACCATGGCGCTATTAGCACCATGGTTGCTGCCGGTATTGTAACGAGTCCGCCATGGTGAAATGGGGAAGTACCACCCCATTCCAAGGTTGGCGGGGCGGTACTTCCCCATTTCACCATGGCCCTTCCCCATTCCCATTTGTGCCCCATAGGACATAATGGGAATGGGGAAGGCGGTAATTACGGTACTGCAAATTGCTGTACCGTAATTAGCACCAAGGTCCCTTTGCGGTTTCATTCCTTAACGGCTGGTAAAACCAGCTGTTAAGGTGGGCACCTGCAAAGGGACCTCATAATCAGGCGCTAAGGGATTACCGGTACCGGCACCCTTACCGGTACCTGTAATCCCTTAGCGCTAGGGTCGTAATGAGGCCCATGGTCTATGAAATTGCCCTATCTATAACTTTGTCGACTACAACAGTACCACAACAGTAAGTGTTGCTCATTCTGTGTAGCTATATGTGAGTATCTAATATCTGTCGAAACTAACTAAAAACAATATGTGCTCCTTCTTCTGTGCGAACCTCGGTCTGCTCTTGCGATAGGCTCGTGTTATAGATGCTAATAGGTTTTTCCCAACCTGCACCTTTTTGCCCTGCTGGTACGCTGTACGTGCATCCCAACACTGGCTTAGCTTTCATCTTTTGTATTTTTTGATTCTCCCTAGTGTTGCCAAGTATTTCTTATTTCTCCCCCCACAGTGCTTCCCTCATTCCCAGGCGCTGCCTTTTACTCCCCCATGCTGTCATGTCTTCCTCCATATCTGTCATTCCTATTCTATAAGAAAACATGTTCATGTTTGTTTTGCCAATATATGGTTGTATCCGCACTCCAGTTGGCTTTACCATTAAAAATGCATGCCACAGTATGAAAACGTGTTCAAACTTGCTGCACCAAAATACCAGTCTAGCTACATAGCAAAACCTATCATGCTTGCTTTATCAGGGATGCCCAATACAAAATGTCATGCCACAGTATGAAATGGCTAGACTAGTGCATACGCCAGTCTTACTTCATAATAACACTTATCATGCTGGTTTTACCAAATATTCCCAATACAAAATGTCATACCACAATAAGAAATGGCTACACTAGCTGCACTCAAATGCCAGTCTAGCTATGTAATAACAGTAATAATGCTTGTTTTATCAAAGATGCCCAACATAAAGGTGCATGCCACAGTAAGAATAATACCACTGATCATGCTTGCTTTTTCAAAGATGCCTAATACAAAATGTCATACTACAAAAAGTAATGGCTATATTGGCTGCATTAAAATGCCAGTCTAGTAACATAATAGCTTTAGCTTGCATTCCCAGTAAAAAATGGTGTGCCAGCGCCTCACACTCGTGTTTATGTCTGAGTGCGAGGCACTGAAGGTCCAGAGCGCAGATGTGTGTCAGGTGCTGGAGTCTCAGGGTACAGCCATGGCATTTTTTACTGGGCATTGATGCCGAGTAAAAACTGCCATGCCTGCCGCCTGGGGCACTGATCACCCCGCAGGCACACAATCAATTGTGTGCGTGCAAGGTGCTGGGGGGTCCAGGCAAAGCATCTTCTATCACAGATACCCATTAATATATGGCATGTCTTCGCCTTGGACTCTCCAGCACCTCACATGCACAGATAATCAATTATGTTTGCATGCAAGGCGCTGGAGGGCTTAGGGGTCAGGCATGACATTGTATGTAAGGCGCCGGGAATCCCAGTATATTGGGCTGGCATTCTTTACTAGGCATACCCAGTAAAAAATGCCATATCTGCCCCCTGGGCCCCAGTGCCTCACCCGTGCACAATGAGTGTGATTGGGTGTATGCAAGGCGTTGAGTGGCACAGGGGTCAGGCATGGTATTTATTACTGGACATCTATCATAGATGCCGAGCAGAAAAATGACATTTCTGCCCCATGGGCCCCCAGCTCCTCACACACAAACACAATCAATGTGATTAAGTGTGTATGTTAGGCCCTGAGGGCCCAGGAGGCAGGCATGTTATGGTATTTTTTACTAGACATATATCATAGATATCCAGTCAAAAATATCATCCCTGTCCCCTGGACTCCACACTGCCAACAAACGCACACATTCAACATAATTATGTGTGTATGCGAGGCGCTGGCGGGCGCATGGGGCAGGCATGGTACTTTTTAGTAGTCATCTGTCATGGATGTCCAATACATACATACCCTCCTGTCCCCTGAGCCCCAGAGCACCTAACACAAGCATAACATCAAGGTGATTATGTGTGTATGCAAGGCACTGAGGGGCCCAGGGGGCAGGCATGGCATTTTTTTGTGATCATCTATCATAGATGTCCTGTAACAAATACCATCCCTGTTCCCTCGGGTCCCATAGCAGCTAACAGACACACACAATCAATGTTGTTATGTGTGTATGCGATGCGCTGGGGCGGTCAGGGGAAAAGCATTGCATTTTTTACTGGACATCTATGATAGATTTTCAGTTAAAACAATTATCATCCCTGTCTCCTGGGCCCCACAGCGCCTCAGAAGGAGAGTTCAATTTGGCTGGTGGGGAGGGGGATCGGGTAGTAAAGGCGATAGGCTCGTGTTATAGATGCTAATAGGTTTTTCCCAACCTGCACCTTTTTGCCCTGCTGGTACGCTGTACGTGCATCCCAACACTGGCTTAGCTTTCATCTTTTGTATTTTTTGATTCTCCCTAGTGTTGCCAAGTATTTCTTATTTCTCCCCCCACAGTGCTTCCCTCATTCCCAGGCGCTGCCTTTTACTCCCCCATGCTGTCATGTCTTCCTCCATATCTGTCATTCCTATTCTATAAGAAAACATGTTCATGTTTGTTTTGCCAATATATGGTTGTATCCGCACTCCAGTTGGCTTTACCATTAAAAATGCATGCCACAGTATGAAAACGTGTTCAAACTTGCTGCACCAAAATACCAGTCTAGCTACATAGCAAAACCTATCATGCTTGCTTTATCAGGGATGCCCAATACAAAATGTCATGCCACAGTATGAAATGGCTAGACTAGTGCATACGCCAGTCTTACTTCATAATAACACTTATCATGCTGGTTTTACCAAATATTCCCAATACAAAATGTCATACCACAATAAGAAATGGCTACACTAGCTGCACTCAAATGCCAGTCTAGCTATGTAATAACAGTAATAATGCTTGTTTTATCAAAGATGCCCAACATAAAGGTGCATGCCACAGTAAGAATAATACCACTGATCATGCTTGCTTTTTCAAAGATGCCTAATACAAAATGTCATACTACAAAAAGTAATGGCTATATTGGCTGCATTAAAATGCCAGTCTAGTAACATAATAGCTTTAGCTTGCATTCCCAGTAAAAAATGGTGTGCCAGCGCCTCACACTCGTGCTTATGTCTGAGTGCGAGGCACTGAAGGTCCAGAGCGCAGATGTGTGTCAGGTGCTGGAGTCTCAGGGTACAGCCATGGCATTTTTTACTGGGCATTGATGCCGAGTAAAAACTGCCATGCCTGCCGCCTGGGGCACTGATCACCCCGCAGGCACACAATCAATTGTGTGCGTGCAAGGTGCTGGGGGGTCCAGGCAAAGCATCTTCTATCACAGATACCCATTAATATATGGCATGTCTTCGCCTTGGACTCTCCAGCACCTCACATGCACAGATAATCAATTATGTTTGCATGCAAGGCGCTGGAGGGCTTAGGGGTCAGGCATGACATTGTATGTAAGGCGCCGGGAATCCCAGTATATTGGGCTGGCATTCTTTACTAGGCATACCCAGTAAAAAATGCCATATCTGCCCCCTGGGCCCCAGTGCCTCACCCGTGCACAATGAGTGTGATTGGGTGTATGCAAGGCGTTGAGTGGCACAGGGGTCAGGCATGGTATTTATTACTGGACATCTATCATAGATGCCGAGCAGAAAAATGACATTTCTGCCCCATGGGCCCCCAGCTCCTCACACACAAACACAATCAATGTGATTAAGTGTGTATGTTAGGCCCTGAGGGCCTAGGAGGCAGGCATGTTATGGTATTTTTTACTAGACATATATCATAGATATCCAGTCAAAAATATCATCCCTGTCCCCTGGACTCCACACTGCCAACAAACGCACACATTCAACATAATTATGTGTGTATGCGAGGCGCTGGCGGGCGCATGTGGCAGGCATGGTACTTTTTAGTAGTCATCTGTCATGGATGTCCAATACATACATACCCTCCTGTCCCCTGAGCCCCAGAGCACCTAACACAAGCATAACATCAAGGTGATTATGTGTGTATGCAAGGCTCTGAGGGGCCCAGGGGGCAGGCATGGCATTTTTTTGTGATCATCTATCATAGATGTCCTGTAACAAATACCATCCCTGTTCCCTCGGGTCCCATAGCAGCTAACAGACACACACAATCAATGTTGTTATGTGTGTATGCGATGCGCTGGGGCGGCCAGGGGAAAAGCATTGCATTTTTTACTGGACATCTATGATAGATTTTCATTTAAAACAATTATCATCACTGTCTCCTGGGCCCCACAGCGCTCAGAAGGAGAGTTCAATTTGGCTGGTGGGGAGGGGGATCGGGTAGTAAAGGCATTTTTAAAAAGCCTTTTTTGAGCAAACCTACTCCCCCAACTCACCAAAATCAGCTCCTTGCACCAGCACAAACACACAGACACACACAGACACACATACACAGACACAGACACACACACACACATACACACACCCACAGAAACATTCACACCACTTACTCAGCAATCACTCAATCACATGAGCACCCATCATCATACACTCACTCATAATCAAGCATACACTCATCCATACACATATTTAAATAATAGACAAATGAACATACACACACACGCATTCACAGTGCATGCACCTGCTCATTCACACAAGCACCAATCATCATACACTCACTCATAACATCACAAGCATGCGCATATCCATACACATATTTAAATATTTAATGAACATACAAACACCCACACATTCATATAACATTCACACAGCAAGAAGCACACACTCATTCACACAAGCACCCATCATCATACACGCACTTATAACAACACAATCATACACACATCCATACACATGGAAAAAGCAGACGAGGCAGCACTCATTGTTTCACTGGGCTGGCGCCTTAGCTCCTCCATAATGGGCAAGGGGGCCGGTGATTCGACACCCGCTCACCCATTATGGATGAGGTGATCCTGGGTTTTATGGAGAGTTTCTTGTTAGATGAGCGCCTTGTAATGGCTATGTCATTTATTTTCCAAAATATCTAAATCAATTTACCAGTATGTAGTGTGAATATTTGATTCTTCTGCAGGTGTTGCCGATGTATTTTACATGTCTGCTATCATGATCATCACAGCATGTTTATCTCAGATTAGTTTTATCACATTTGGCTATTGGCTCAGATTGCTGTTTACAGTTTTTTTTGCAACAAGATAGATTTCAGTCGCTGGTGGTTACAGAGCTCATATTTTTAATGCCCTGATTTGTATTTTAGGTCTTCATTTTGGAAAAGGTCTTTTATAATCCAGGGCCCCAGTATCCTGTTCAAGCATCACAATGGGTAGACAGTCTATTTTCCTGGCCATTCTCTAGTTCTCAGTTGTCACTTTCCTTCTGGCCTGGTCCTGACTCAGCTTTTATGGCTTCTCTTTTCTTACTGCTCATAATTTCCTTAGCGCCAAGAAACTCTTTGGTTGAATGAGTACTCTGGAAAGGCTGTACTTACTTACTGTGGCACTGTCCTTAGATAGCAAAATGTACAATAGTACAGAGCACAATTTTAACTGACACAAACATCAAACATTGTTATAGCCAATAGATCTTGCTTTTGTGCAGGCAGTGTTAGGCACTTTGCATCATCACAGCCCCTAAGCAGCACTGGCTCTGCACCAGGTCAGTGCACTCTCAGATTTTGTAAATTGGCATCTTGTATTTTTGCAGCCTCACTGATGACAGCAATGGTGAAAAACAGGGTTGTCGTGCACATCTAATGCTGCTTTCAGAAAGCGTAAAGCATAACATCCATGCATTTTCATTCTACAGCATTCATACTCTATGCATCTGTTATTGCTTGCACTCACGCAATTCATTGCTGTTTCTGTATTCTTTCCTTGGACTATGTGAAAAGGATACACACAGCAAGGAATATTTGACTTTCTGCTCTCTCTCCAATCGGTTAGCTCAGACCTTGGCCCCCAACATGGCAACCAATCACGCAGGTCGAAGAATGGGAAGACTCATCATCTTAGTGTTCACAATGTGTCTCGTGTAGTTTACTAGACTAAGGGCCTCATTATGGGTTTGGTGGTATCTGGGCGGTAAATCCATCAGGTTTGTTCCCCCTCCAATCAAAAGCTCCACATCAATATATAAATATTTTTGGGTTCTTCACTAAGACTGTCTTTAATATATTTAACACCACTATTATCTCTCACCCATTTTCCAATAGGCAAACCAAGAATCAGGCCAGTGTACAGAAAGAATGTATATTTATTATTTAGTAGACACAATTCTTATCACACAATAAGTATCAAAATGCCCACCACTCTGTGGCTCACCACCTTTCCTTCCTACAACTTCAATACAAAAAAGTTGGACACAATTCACTTTTGGGTGTACAATTGGCAGAACACCTACAACACAACAACATGTGAATTTTTTAATCTTTACTTTCTTATTAACTAGAAACACAGGCCTAGAGAATACTTCATATGCTAGGGTCACTCACAAAATACTCTTAATATCAAGTTAATTTAGGCAGCGCCCGAGAACATGACATGAGAGTTTTGCTTTACCATACAGATTGTAAATGGTGTGACTTTAAATTAAATGTAATGCTTTTCTATTTGACAACAGAATAGACATGCACAGCACTCTTTATTTTGGTCCTCGCTGCGCACTTTTCACTTCTAGCAAGATTCTGGCACAACAAATTCAATCAATAACCTCTTTTTTCAATGCATAATGAACCCTTTTCCTTTACCCCGTGGCATTGACTAATCTCTCATTCAATGTGGAGTCTCTACCTCTCATTAGAGAGTGTGCTTTTAACTCAATTGTTTCACTTTGTTTGACCTAGAAAACATATTCCTGAACAGCACAGACTCAGATATTCAATTGGTATTTGGCACCTTGTCTGCTTTAATGCAAAGCGCAGGGAGTGTTCAACAGTTTGAAATTTAATTTTGCATTCCCTTGCCACAAGGGAAATGTTGAGGTTTGCAACAGGGATGTAAATGGTCAAAACGAATATACTGATATTCACACTTGGAGAGATTTTAGAGATTTTGAACTTCTCGAAGATTGCCCCCTGCCATTTGGCTATGTGGGAATTAAATACATTGTTAATAAATCACAATGGTTAGTGATGCCCTCCCCATAAATTATATGATATGATAAGTCATTCATGATGCGCCTGTACACAAGTGTTTCTATGTGCGACAAGACAAGGAAGGGTAGACAGAAGGACAAAACAAACAATCTTACTAAGCCTTGTGTCAATCATATCATCAAGTGCGAAGAGGAGGGAGGAGAATTGCCAGGGCGAGTGCAATGGTAACACGGTAAGTGCTGCCAGGCAGGTGGCTCAGTAAGTGCAGGGAGTCAGGGGACTGTAGGGATTCTGACACAGTTCCTAAGTGGTTGGGAGGCCCAGAGGCAGTGCAAGGGGCAATTGTTCATGCAGGTCATGCAGGAGCCTGTCCCCGTAGGTACAGTTGGGTGGCCAGGTAACCAGTTAGCACAGCAGACAAGAGCATCGGCAGGAGAAAGGGAGAGAAATGGGAAGAGAAAAGGAAGGGCTTGAGTTGCTTCGGGAACCTTAGGGAGTCCTGCTCAAGTTTGAGAGACACAGGGAGGCTGTTTGAGAGGGAGGTCCCAGCTGAGGACAGAGATCTACCCCCCAATATCTGCCTGCAGAAGGTTCTCACCCTCAGAGAGTTGAAGGTGGATGAGTGGAGGTCTCGAGAAGGAAGGTGCTTAGCAACCAAGCGTTGAATATAGTGTGGTCCCTGGCCCCAGAAAGCCTTGTGGATGATGCAGAAGGTCTTGTACTTGATCCTTGATCCTTGCAGGCACAGGAAGCCAGTGGAGAGATTTCATGGTTGCAGAGATATGATCCCTGGACTTGAGGCCAAGGACAAATCTTGCAGTCCTGTTAAATGATACCAATTTAACAAGACCCCCGCCAATGCTTTGTTTTGTTGGGATTGGGTATTCTCACTTAATATCTCTCTGGATGAATGCTCAGGTGTCATCAAGCTCCAGAGTCATCTCATGGGAAGCATGAGGATCTGGTAAGACTGCCCCTTAAGACTCAGTTATTTCGATCCCTCTATCGTGGTTCCCTCCGGATTTTAGTCTTTCTCTTGGTCTCATCCACCTCCTTCTGTCCCCCTTCCAATAGTTTTATAGAACTCCAGTCAGCTTAGAGAGCTCCGATCATTACAGACATATCTCCTCTTTTTAGTCAGCTCATCACTCTGGACAGTAAATCCTCATTTTGGCAAGAGATCTCTTTAACCATTGTGTGTCTCCTTTTAAACCATAATCACACTGCAAAATATCTAAATTATGAGGGGCCAGCTTATTGGCTCATGACGCATATTGGATATCTATCGTCCTTCCCTATTTGCAATGATTTGCTCCTGTTCATTACTAGGCTTCATTTCTGGGCGGTGTAACTTTACTTATTTGAAATTGCATTTTTGACCACTTCAGTTATGAACTTAAAATCTTCAACATGACACCATTTTCCAATTTACAGATAAGAGTCACAAATGATATTTCTCTGAATTGGTCTAATTGTTCCAGATGAAATGCACTGTGTCTCATGTCGACACGTGGTTTCAGGTGCAAATGGCAGATCTTTGTGATTTATTCAAACAGTATAAAAATTAGCTTAATGAAATTTTATACATAGGTATTGATTTAAAAAGCTACCATTTTACTGACTCTCCACTTCGTAACTTTTTCTTGGATGCTATAATCCCATTTTAGCTTATAACTCTGGTTAACAAGGTCAACCTTTTAGTGAAATTGTATCATCAAATAGGGTGTTTCATATGCTTTGTGGCCATATTTGAAACATTGTTGTAATTGTCATGGTTATCAAGTTAATGGACATTATATGATTTTCCCATACAATTCTAAGAGTACTAATTGCATGCATAATATGAGTTCAATGAACAGTACATGTATTTTTCCCAAACCTTCAATGTAGACCTGGGATGGCTGCTTCTTTGTTGGTTTGGCCTGCAAAAAGCAATTAATCATTCTTTCTATAAGGGTTTATTGCCCATCTGTGTTCTCATCTTCGTCAAGCAGAGGGGATAACTCCGCCCACTGACTCCTGTGATAATCTCCTGGAACATGTCAATTGTCATTGTGCTCAGGGAGAGACAACAAATTGAACTTTTATTGTATTAATCATAGTTCACATCCATTAGATGAGTCGTTGTTGACTGGGTGGTCATTTGTTTATCACAATAGAACTTTGGCCAGGCACAAGTTATGCAACCTGTCGGAGCCTGCATGGAGTTCCCAGATGACCTGTAAGCCTTGGGGGAAGGTCACTGCTTGCCAATTGAATCTGATGTGGGGGAAGGCCTCTTTGGGTGTAGGTTTTAAAGTCAGCTCTGATGAACAGATATAGGTCTTTTAAAATGCTTTTTATTTTTGCAGTATATGTTTTACTTCAATGTTTTGCATCACACAAGATGCATTTTGCTACCATCTTTATCCTTGCAGCTTATTTTAAAACCGTTTTTCTGTAGCCACCAGTTTCCTTAATGTGTGCCTTTGAATTTACTTCTGCAGTGGAGATCCATCTGTACATGTTCATTTCCATGCTGCAGAGTGTACACATTGCCATGGTAGCACTCTGTGTTATCAAAGCTGCATTGGGCCATGCTCACATGTATTGGACAGTAGGCCTCAGGTTTTGTGCTTTGTCATTCGAACACAGGGCCCATTTAATGTTATGTTTCCTTTTTCTGAAACCAACATTCTGTTACTTAATAGTTCAGAATGAAATGCTGGCCGTGTCTCTGCCAATGGTGTGTTTTCATATTTCTGCACCAATTGGGCTTAACTCAGCCAGAGGCAGTTCATATGTATCTTGGGTTGTCTTTACCCCACAGTATTACTGTTATCGCCATTTGATCTGGCGGTATTACCTTCGGATTACAAGTGGTGGTAGCCGGTGTTAGTCCCCATTTATTTTAGTCCATTGGACTCCATGGGTAATTACTCTGAAATTGGGCAGAACGTTGGCAAATGGAGGTAAATCCTCCAACTTTCCACCAAACATATAGTTGGTATAGTGCAGTAATGAAGCGGCATACAATAATACTGTTGCATTTTATCAGCGCCACCCAACTTGTAATGAGGCCTTAAATATCTACTGGTAAAAAGGATACGCAAAGCAATGAATGTTAAAAGTTAGCTCTTTGTCCAATCGGTTGCCTCAGATCTTTGCCCACCACAATTGTGACCAATTATGCAAGCCTAAGAATCTAAAGACTGATCATGTTAGCGTTCACACTATGTTTCGAGTAGTGTCACTCTAATGGTTGCCATGAAACTCATTCTGAGAAAACAGACAACAAAAAGCAAGCCCAGCATTGTGATCGGCCTAACGATAAGTTCTCATTGGTGAATTATGAAGATAATGTGTACTAAAGCACAGAAGAAATGTTTATGACTGCCTATGTTAGCTATTTGCTTGGATTAGTGCGTAATCGACACATGTGTTTCATCTGCATCTGGTAAGAAAGCTCACCACATTAATAGCTCAGATCAGACCTCTGTGAATCTTGCAATTACAGGTAAAAGCAGGCAGGGTCAAGTTAGCATTTCATTCTTCTGAAGTCATACATTGATTACCATTCCAAATGCTGGTCTTTTTATATTTATGTTTATTTCGCATTAAACTATTAAAGCATCCGAGTCACATATTAATTTATTTTCTGTATATCAGAACATTGAATAATTAGTTGAAGGATTTTGCAGACTCATTTGGTGACTCTCTGGGTACACTATACACCCCACACCCTCTGCACTAGGAGCCCTGTAAGAGGAGGGCCATATAATGCTATAACGGCCTATGTTACACTATGGACAGTTAGTATGAATGATTTGGGCGCCTGATATAGCCACACTGTCCTTTCCGCTGGTTGGTGCAGAAGGCAAGTCAGTCACACACAGAATCGCAATCTTCCAGACTCGAGGCAGTCGCAGTATAATGCTCGTTCAAGTGTTTGGAACATTCCACACGCTCTGACTGTCTGGGATGCCCAGCATTTCTCATCTCGATTCTAAACAAAGGCAGGAATGCTGGGCTCGCAAAATGGAGAGCCTTTCACACAGTCACAGGCGGCGCCTTCCACGCTCTTGTGGGAAGTGCTCGGGTCGGTATTAGAAGAGAAGGTGCTTTATGAGCAGGCATGTGCTTTCTCTGGTGTAAACAGCTCTTACAACTTGAGGGCCATTTCTGTTGATTTGACAGTGTGTTGCCCTGCACAGAAAGATGAAATGAGGGACCGAACAGACCGAAAAAGGAGGGAAAGGTATGAAAGAGCAATGTGTGTGAGAGGAAGTGACACACAAAGAGATGTTAAGAGGGAGAGGGTGTTAGCAAGTTAAAGTGGGTGAAGAAAAGAACAAGTGCTCGAGATATGTGTGGGAGAGGACAGAAGAAGATTTAGCCACTACTGGGGGGCGGGAGAAAAGGGGAATGGGAGGGAATCGGAAAGACAGTGATGTAATGTGACACAGAGAGTGCAAGCAATAACCCCGGGGAGAGAGAGGGAGTGGTCCGAACGAAAAAGTAGGCACAAAATAAGGAATATAGGAGATTTGAAGCCGTGACCAGGGGGGGACGAGAGAAAAAAAAGAGATCCAAAATTGAGAACCCAGGAAAAAAACAGCGAAAGTCGATATGAACAATGCAAATGCCCTCAGAGAAAAAGGTTCACGAGGAGAAAGAGTGGTATACAAATCCAGAGACAGAGTGAGAGAGAGACACATAGAGAGAGACAGAGAGAGTGTGAGATAGAGAGAGTTTGAGAGAGATAGAGAGAGAAAGAGAGAGAGAGAGAGAGACATCGAGACAGAGAGAGTGTGAGATAGAGAGAATGTGAGAGAGAAAAAGAGAAAAAGAGAGAGGGAGACACACATAGAGACAGAGAGAGTGTGAGATAGAGAGAGTGTGGAGAGATAGAGAGAGTGTGTGAGAGAGAGAGAGAGGAGAGAGAGAGAGAGATAGAGACATAGAGAGAGACAGGGAGAGTGTGAGATAGAGAGAGTGTGAGAGAGAGATAGAGAGAGAAAAAGAGAGTGAGAGAGAGAGACATAGAGAGAGACAGAGAGAGCGTGAGATAGAGAGAGAGATAGAGAGAGAAAGAGAGAGAGAGAGAGAGAGAGAGACATAGAGAGAGACAGAGAGAGTATGAGATAGAGAGAGTGTGAGAGAGAGATAGAGAGAGAAAGAGAGAGAGAGAGAGACATATAGAGAGAGACAGAGAGAGTGTGAGATAGAGAGAGTGTGAGAGAGATAGAGAGAGAAAGAGAGAGAGAGAGAGAGAGAGAGACATAGAGAGAGACAGAGGGAGTGTGAGATAGAGAGAGTGTGAGAGAGAGAGATAGATAGAGAGAGAGAGAGAGAGAGAGAGAGAGTGCGTGCAGATGAACGCCTATCTCTGCAATATTGTTGTTTTAAATGTCTCCTAAGGTATAAGCAAAACACAAAGGGCCACTTGGGGCAAACTCGTGAGAGTGGGGCAGTTACGAAACAAAAAAAATACTCTAGGATGCGAATCAATGGGAAACCAATCTTCTTCCTTTGGGATGATCCATTATTTGCAGTGACAGCCTCCAGAGCAGACAATCCCTTAACGGCAAGGAATCCAACCGCAGAACACTATATTTGACTCATGTGTGATTTATTAACGAGATGATATGATAGGTTCTTTATAAGAAGGAATACCCAGAGGTTTCTAAGCGCGGCTTAAACAACCTATGCAGCGCTCAGTAAAACGGATACGATGTGTACACTATTGCGAAAAGCATACGGCTAAGGGCTGGGAGAACAGCGCTTAAGCAGTGCCCACCGTATGCATAGGTGGATAGGTCACGAGTTAAATGCCCGTCGCTCACATGGGGTGAGACTGCACGTGCACATTTCTAATCGTGTGGCAGGGCTGGCTTAGCCTTCCTTCATTTTGGGGTGACACACTGAGAGCCATTTATTAGGGTGGTAATAGTACCTACAGCACTTAGAAGCTGGAGGAATCTACCATAGAGGGCTATATAAGAACACAAGCGATTATTAATACGCATCATAGTCGGACGTCTAGACGTGGGCTGTTGCCTGTAAACCAATGAACCTAATAATGGTACACGCATGCCTCAATCCTCATGCTCCCTTCCAGTGTTTTGGGTCTTTCTCAGGACCGCAGTGTTAGGCCTTTTCGCCGATCACAGGCCTGGGTTCCACTTCTGGTATGAGCTCTCAAGTATTGGTTCAAGTGTCCAATGCCTGGCTATGGCGGCCATCTTCGAGATATGCTGTTTGTGATCATTTGTTATACATTACAATTCAGCTCTCCAGAGACTTTTTCTATTTTTGACTTTCGTCTCTCAAGAGATAAAAAAACAATCTATTACAGGGCAGCAGACAATAAGGACCATATATATGCAGTGGGCAAGCTTGCCTGGAGATAGAGAGATCTTCAGCTGAAAAAATTTCTTGTCTAAGGCAGGAAAAGTTTAAACCGAAGAAGGATGCCACGAAATAGGTAAGATTTGTCCTAGGAGGATATCTCAGGGGCACTGCGCTCCCAGTCGAGGCGTAGCAACACAAGTTTGATAACCCGGTCCGCTCTTAGAAACCTATGGGTATTAAGTGCGTTATAAATAACCAATGATTATAAGCGTCAATATACTTTTAGTATTAGTACACAGCCAGGATGGAGGTGGCATTGTACTTGCGAATTCTGGATGGATTTGGTAGAGTTTATCTGCTGTCAATTCTTGGTTTGCTTAAGACTTGTGTGGCCCTTTCAAAATGACTATGGTGCTCACTGGAGATGTTCTCTCAATGTATTCAGCCTGAACAAATCCACAGAGCAAGGTCAGATGTCTTACCAATCTGTCGAAGGTGCGGGGAGAGTTCAGAATGTGGATTTCAGAAGAGGAAGGGCTTTCCATGTGGGGGTCAGTATTAAGGGCATATCCTGATAATGATTTCATCACAGGATCCGAGTTCTCACTGATCCTTCTACAAGGCTCATTGAATGGGTCCATTCTTGATGTCCCAGAGGGTGACACAGCCACTCAGGCTGCATAGGCATGCATGGAACAGCTTCTGCCACCAGTGCAATGCGTTTCTCATGAAGAGAATAGTGGTACAGCCCTCAATGTGCCAGTCGCAAACACTCATTACCAGCCCTATCTTCTTTATAGTAATGCTTACTAATGAGTAATGTCTAAACCACTCAAGAGGCACCTTGATTAATACATATTTATAAAAATACAAAATTCAAACCCCTCCCCTAAAAGCTTTCAAACGGTGCCACTGCACCCTTGCCAACCATCTGTTTTTCTGTGATGCATGCATTTGCATTTCATGCTTGTGTTTCCTTCCGCATTATGTGAGGTTTAGCATTTCTTGAATATGATGGTGGTAATATGGGAATTTCTGTAGCTCTCTAGAGATGGTGGGTAAGGGATCCCTGCGGCTGCTGAATGGCTGATGCTGCACATTGCACGCGGCCTTCAACGGCAGTGGCCCTTAAGGATGTGAGATGATGACTGCACCATTGTGGTCTGGCCGGGAGGGTGGGTTCATGGCCCATAACGATAGGAGCAGCCCATCGCTAGATCATGCCTGTCCTTCGCCTGAAGCTGCCTTTTTCTGATCCTCTGCTCTTTCCCAGCTGATCTGCTTTTCGGTGCCTTCACCCTGAACCACTGTCTCTCCTGCCAGCCAGATGATGTCTCGCTGTACCCATCCCCTCCACCAACACTGTTCTGTTAACCTTAATGGGCTCCACCGTTTGCCAAAAGGAAGGTGTGGCACTGCCCCTACACCCTCAAGTTAGGGAGAGTCTGGAGGGTGGGAACTGAATTCTGACTACTTTTCACGCCTGACTAGGGGAAAGGGTTGTTGTGTTTATTTTTTTGGCCGTTTTTGTGTTGGCTTTAAAAAGTGGAAATATTACATACTGCCCCCCTCCATCCCTACCCGCACCCTCTCCCGCTGATTATCTTGTTACTCAGGGAGCTCTAACCCCCCCCCCCGAAATCCCCATTTCCCCACTCACCACGCGCTTCCTGCCTCACCACACGCGTCCTCCCCACAGATACGCACACAGACACATACACGCACACACGCATACATACACAAACTCCTCTCTCACTCCCGCGACGACTCCACTGGGACTCACAGAGCCTGTTAGCCCCTGTGTGCACTCCTGTGCGGCAGGGGCTTGACAGTTCGATGTGGAAAGACCGCTCTGCGCGGTCACAGAGCGGTTTTCCTAAATTGATCTTTTTTTGGTTCGGATTTATAAAAACAGTCTTCTGTACTAATACCGTTTATTTCTGTGTGGCTCTGTGTCTTTTGTTCAATAACAGGGCGGCATTTAATGGGGCAGTTTAACAACTCATCCCAAGAAATCATTGAACAATCATGTATTTATTAAATATGTACCAAGTTCTTCTATATACTAGCCTATCGTGGAGGGAAAGAAGATATGCTGTTTTGAAATGTACGTTTTATTAGCCAAATGTTGTAAACAAGCGCTGGATAAGCAAATCATTTTGGTTGTCCAGGTGTGCATTCTATTTTAGTTTTATTGGCATGAATTTGTTTCAGCCACACAAGCAACGGGCCCATCTCAAAGAATATACAGGCTGATGGGCCTGCCACCATGTGACTATTGCTAGGTGACCTGTAGGATTCTCCCAGATGACTAAATACTTCTAACATTTTACATTAACTTTGACGGCCCATGCAATGCTTTCCATCACTGTACAATCCAGGACGGCACAAACAATGTCAGAAGACTGCATGGAGGCATAAGAAAGAGGAAAGGGGACGAGGAAGAGGAAAAGGGAAGAGGGCGAGGAAGAGGGACGAGAAAGAAGAGGAGTGGGACTGCAATGTGGAAGAAAAACTAGGAAAGTGACTCGGGTGCAATCAATTGGGCTGAGGCATGCTGCAGAAAAAAGTGCTGTGAGTGGCAGGAAACAAACAATGGCCGTCTGTAATGCAGGCAATTCTTGGACAAAGGCATTGCCAGTTATCAGACCAACAACATATTCTGCTTCTCAACATGCTTGCCCTTCTCTCTCTTCTTTTTAGCATTGTTTAGGCCACCAGCTGTCATCAAATACATTGCCATGGGGAATTC